>NC_045575.1:10597207-11207519 GCF_009819795.1 Aythya fuligula | reverse complement strand
ACTATTCCTTTGAATTTTCTCAAATGTCACTGCTCAAAGTCAGAAACACGAGCTGTCTGATCTAGCAGTAAGAGCTTTCACAGCTAAATGAAGAAGTTTCAGAAGCCATGGCACATTTAATTCTTACTTGGTCTTCTAAGATGATCACACAAAATCAGAGAGCATGTAGCTCTGAAATTTTCAAAGCCATAATTCAGAAAGCCAGGATAGTACAGGCCATCTAGTGTGCTAGAACATTTCAGGTCTTCAGCAAGGGATCTCATATTTCAACAAGGGGCTAGCTCTCTTCATCAAAACAAATTTTCTGGTCACCTCCCATAGTAAAAATGTATTTTCATTGTCATAGGTCTTGTTATAAATAAAGAATTTCACATTTCTATCTGACTGAGAAAGCAAAGTTATGGATTTTCAACAAAGTTTCTCACACTAAAGGTGTAATGTTTTTAAAAACAGAGACTCCAATAACCACATTCATCAGGTAAGAAGAGGTCAGTACCTCAAGTTCTTCACTGTCTTTGGGCTTCTCCTCAGAGGTCTGTTTAACAAAGTCAGGAATAAGGATTTCCAGTGTAGCTCGAGCTGCAGAAAATGATTTAATGTCTCAATTACCTTTATTTTAAACAATGATTGTAAACAACAGCAGCAGAATGAAACACTCTTTAGGCAAGCCTCACATCTCTCCTAGAAATCACCACCTATCTTAGAAAAAAACTTAACAGGTAAAATGAGCAACTTCTTACCACAACAAGTATATTCACTTGAACAACTATATCGTTTTTTCTTAAAAAAGTGTAAATTGATATAATGAAAAACTTACAACTATTAAACTGTACCTAAGAAAAAACTGCTTTTTGCAAATGCATGAAAAACAGGGGGGGAAGTCTCACATCAAGTAATGTATCCTTGGAAAGAAAAATTAAAGGCATGTTATCACCCCGTAGTAGTTACAGCAGAATCCTACAATTGTACCACTAGAGCAGTCAGTTTGCCTAAATGATCACAATGAAATTTCTTTTTTCATGCACAAAAAGTTGTGTGCTGTATTTTGATGTTTTAGCTATGCTGACAAATTTCACAAAAGCTCCAAGTACCACACATATACTATAGATCTCTAAATTTTATAAAGTTATTTTTTCTTGACCTCTGAGCTAAACACATTCCAATCTGGAGATCAGGAAGAAGTTCTAATGTGCAAGACACGTGCTCATCTAGGTATTCATTACATACACATTAATTACAGAGTTAAATGGTTAGAACTGTGACTAATTAGATTTAAACCATTAATGGTGGGAGTTACTTGCAAATCAGTATAAACAACATATTTCAGTGTAATTGTTTTATTATCAGAAAGAGCTCCAAACCAACCAACCACTTGAAGTTTTTTTTTTTTTTATTTGTTTTTGTTCTTAAAAGAGGGCAAACACTTAAAATTTGCTAAAAATCCATGAGTCAGGTGTTTGTATAGCAGACAACAGTATAAAGAAAACACATACTCATTGGTCTGATAATTAGAAACAGATGTGATTACAGCTAATCAGTATAAATCAGTAGTTTATACATAAATTAACTTCTAAAGATTCTCGATGGTTTTCTCTCCCAGTGAACTGTTGAACCTTGGAATGGCAAAAGTCTCTACAACAGTATTTCTTTTAATAAGAAGACATGAATGGACGTGTAGCTGTTAGCAAAATTACTCCTACTTACTATTGCAAATATGTCATCTTCAAAGCAGAAATGAGAACAGATAAACAATTCACCAGTTGGTATTAAGAAAGAAAAGTATATTACCAGCTTTATTCTTGGCAAGTTTTTTGCTGCTGGCAGTTCCTGCCCCATAAGTTACTCCATCAATAATCACTGAGGCTCCAAAAGGCTCACTTGGGTTCTCTGAAAATGAAGGATGAGCAAAACTGAAAGCTTTTCAGGACTCCCAATGCAAAGACAGTCGTGAACATGAAATATCACCGTTGTCAAGATTTGTTTTCTTTCATTTCAATAGGGAGGAATATTGTTTACTCTTCAGAGCAACTGAAGCATATGAAAACTTAAAGAGTTTCCCAGTAACAGAGACCTACCACCATGTACATCATTCTTCCAAATGAGGAAATTCTATGTTTTAAAAGATCATTTAAAATCTGCCAGAATTTAAATGTTAATTCCAAAGTGGTTTTTTTTGTTTGTTTGTTTTTTCTTCTTTTTTTCCCCACCACTAGCTCAGTGTAAATGCAAGAGCTATACATTGTGGTATTAAAAACTCAATTACATTATGAACACACAAGAAAAATGTAACTGAAAAATTATAGCTTCCACTCTAAACTAAGGCACCTGACTTTATTTCTTGGATACAAATATATAATTCCTCATATATTTAACATCAATTCATACATATACAAGTTGCTTAGGATGACTGGATTTATTACGAACCTCCATGGCATAACAATAATCATAACATACAATAACATGTACTTTTTTTTTTTTTTTTAACTCTACATATCTAAAATAAAGTTTAGATGCAAGTAAGTTACTCTAATCCAGAATCGCTTAGTCATATTTTTCTAAGCAAAAACCCATACGCATATTTTAAAACATAAGAGGCCCATATCCATGTTTGAGATATACAGAAAGCATTTCCTAGCTAGAATTTGGCTCACTGTAGACTTTCAATACACTCCCAAGGAAAACTGTCCATTGATTGAATTTATTTTACTATTAAGATATTCAAGCACGAGAGAAGCTTTTCAAAACAGCATTGTGGTCAATAAAAACTTAACAGACTTACCACATTCAAAGAAATTGTAAACAGGGCGAACCTTTAGGACTCGTTGCATATATTCATGCAGTATGCAAACTTCAGACTTCCCATTGGGATTAATGACAAATTCTACAAAAAAAAAAAAAAAAGGGGGGGGGGGAAAAACAACAATTAGTTTCAGTCTTGAAAAAGAAAATTACTACTACAAACTAATAAATAAATAAATTGCAAACTGCAAGGGAGAAGTGCCTGCTCATTTCCCTACATACACGTATCACCTTAAAGTATGTACACTGGAAATGACAAGTATTTGGCAAACTAATTTTTAAGGTGGTATTTTGAATGAGTTCATCTATATTTTAATGTACTGCATGCAACACTAGCATTACATGGTCAGCAATATGTTTTTTTTTGTTGTTGTTTTGTTTGTTTGTTTTTTTTAACTAGTCTGTATAGCAATACTTTATAGTACTTTAACAACCACTGGTAACTTAAATCTTGTGAGGGAAAAATCACTGACTTCAGAACACGTAAGTAAATGCTGACAATTAATATGTACAATAGAAGTTAGACAAATTCTTAGAATTCTCTTTTGCAGCCATCATAGAATTAAAATGAGTTTTAAGAAAACCTGTAATAAATAGTATGCATTATGGTGCATGTTTAAAAACATAAAGAAGAGTTCTCACCTTTTAGCTCAAGCTTAGTTTTTGTTGACAAAACACTTGAGTTTTACATGTGTTTCCTTACTCAGTTTAGAAAAAATAAATACACCAGATCATCCTTTAAGTACTACTTTTATACCGGATGTTTTTTCACACCATGGGAAAACATAATATAAATAGTATAAATAGATATTGATATGTAGAAACTTTTTTTTTTAATAATAGTTAACAAAGCAAAATAAATAAAAAAACAAGCAACTCTCAATGAATAATCAGATTAAATTTCAACTGCATCTCCCTGTAACAGGGAATGGTTACTTTTTATTTTATAGGTTTTAATTTGGAACAATCTGAGACTTTTAACCAGTCCCTAATTTGGGATTGATTAGAACTGGTATAGAACTGAAAAGACAGCAGCAACCAGAGATCGGGTAGGACAGTGTTCAATAACCATCAATATTAACAAATAGCTGAAGTTAGTAACCAGCTATCAGGACTGAAGCCTTAAATAAAAATTTTGATAGCATTTTTCCTTTAATTTTTTATATGATGGAACCAAGGATGCAAAATTCTGAAACAAGAAACAAATAGATTCATTACAGATTTTTTTTTTCCCAAGTCAAGCTTGGAACTGCCTTTCACATCAAACATTTGAACTCTAGGTAGATTAACTAACCTTTCTTTGTAGGTGCATCTTGCACAGACAAGGTAATGAGTTTCTGATTGGCAGGCAGAATAGGCCGCTCAGATTCTGCCTGCTTCCGCTTCATTTCACGATTGAATTGCCGTCTCTCAGCCCAGGTTCTGAATTTTTTTACGGTAACTTGTTCAAAGTCAAAACGTTTCTCAAGATAGTGTCTAAAATCTTCCAGATCTAAGAAACACATGCGAGTTACTCTCTATACTTGACCACTGAACAAGGAATAAATTCACTATTTCCACTGTTTTAAATACATAATTATTGGTTTTAGTCTAGGAGCAAGAATAGTAGCTTTAGTTCACAAGGTTAAGATACTATTTTACACTAACGAAGTAAACTACAAGTTCCCTCATTACTGTATCAAATGCACAATGTTTGTGCAAACTGGAAAACAAACAAAAACAGCTATGTTTTTTCTGTCACCAGAAGATTTTCCCCATGTAACACCCAGTATATTATCCAACAAAATACTGCTAATAGTTCTACATCATCACTTATCCACCTTCTCATTACCTGAAGCAAGGTATCCACTAAATAACAGTAGTTTGCTACTAACCTCAGTTTCCTGAAGCCAATACTGACTATTGCTGCCTATTTATTCAACTGTGAATCATGGAATGCTATATAATGATACTCTGTGAGCTCCATGAGTATTGTGCTGGCTTCTAAATAAAATTTAACACATTCATTTTTATGTAAAGAGTAGTAAAAGACAATCCTCCACTGGAGTGTACCTACTCCCTTCTAGGACATTTCTGCAGATCTAAGCAGCAAAAATAAGATAGAGTAGCATTCCAAGATGTTAATGAACAAAAAAAAAGCTGGTGACATTGTCTCCTTCCACAAGGAATTACAAATGCAAGTTATGCTTATATTTTACCACTCACATTTTCAGTAATATAGAACAGATCCCATTTAAGGAGAGAGGTAAGTGTGTGTTCACTAGTTTTAGTTTTGCTACTAGGTATTGATGATTTATTAGACTTTTAAAGTCTTTTGACATGGTTTTTGGAATCAACAGGACACATGTAATGCCATGTTTTGTGTTTCTGAATACAACAAACACATTCCATACCAGTATTGTAAGCAGCACTAATTGACGTGGGTGGTATTTTCAGGTACATAGTTGTAAATGGCACACAAGCGTTCTGTCCAAGTTCCTCTCTAAGTCTGGCAGCGAAGGTAGCATGAATTCTTTTAGACAGTTTTTTGAATAAAACCTATTAGACTTGCATAAGTAACATACTGAAGCATCAAAGCCCTTGTCTGAATGCAACTTTATTTGTGTAACTTAGTCTGTGCAAACAAGCAAAACGTATCATTTATCTTAAGAGACTATATTGAAAAAAGGTAAAATTCAGCCAATGCAAACACTGTATAGAAAATCTTCTTCATGCAAAACAAACATACTTCACAGCACTAATTTATATGTACAGATTGATGTAACTGATTCTTAGACTGAGATACAAGTTCACAGGTCTGCATCACCCAAATTTTCCATGGTATTGTGTAAAACTTGCATATAGACCCTCAGAAGTCTTCAGCAGAAATTCCCAGCATGTGTTTCCACTTATTACAATCAAAATTGATTCGTAAAACTGGATCTACTTTTCTAAATCTCTGCATAAGAAAAAACTATGGAAAGACAACTTACCACTTGCTCACAGGTAACATAGTATGCCGTTGTCAAGTCAGGAATAAAGCACAAGTGTCCCAAATGCCATTACCCCAACACCAGCCCAGAAGAGAGTCCACTTCCTATACATACCTACAGATTCATCTTTACACACTTCAACTTTGGCCTTAACTTGTCCCAAGGCTCCTTGTGCTGCATCTCCCCCTGAGGGGTCTTTGTCATCTAAAGGCCCAGAATCAGCAGCAGTGGAATCTGGTTCTTCTGTTTGGCAGTCCAGTTCTGAAGATTTATCTATGTGCTTTATGGGTGATACTTCCCCATTTGGGGTTATGTCATTATTTTGTTCCCTTTCCTCATTTTCCTTCATTTTTTTATAATGCAAGCAGGGAATGCTACTAAGGGGAGGATCATGTTTCTGCAAATGTAAAATAACACAGGTTTCAGTACCTCAGGACGATCAAAAGCAAAACCAAAACTCAAAACCAGAAAACACAATCAAGATTGAAGCTAATTTTAGTAAGTCTAAGCTGAAGCTGCTCTTTAGTTAGCAATTTTATCCTAGGCAAGACCGTAGCATGCCTATTACTGTGGTTTCTTGGCACTGTGAAACACTGACAGTAACCTTCAAAGCATGTTTCCCATTTTAAGTCTAAACTATGTTCTGCTCAATTACAAGCAAATACTACATGCTTTCATAAAATCCATTGACCTTTCTTGGTGTTTAAGTCTATGATATTAAATCAACTCTCTGCAGATTCCTTTGGTGTATGAAAATCACGTGCCTGCTTCTGTACAGATAGACCATGAAACACATCTCAGGCTTATTTTCTGGCTACAAATAAACAATCTGAACATATTTCATAGTGGAATAAAAACAACATTTTGCAACCATATTCTAGAACAAAGATGGCACAAAATAAGATCATCTCATTCACTTTAACTGCTCCAGCTCATTGCAAAAAATGGAAAACCAAACCACCATAGGAAAGATCATACTTTAGAAACAGAGTTTATTTTTGAAGTACCATAATTCTCACACTGGAAGCAAGCCTGCCAAAGCAGAAAAATATTCAACTGTTTACAAGAACACGCCTCATTTTTAAAATCTTGGTACGTAAGTAATTGACAGTTCTTACCCTTATGCTTCCTGTTCCCAAGAAATAAGGTCTAGACCAGGTGACAACTCTAGATTCTCTGTGCAGATATACAGGAATGCCTGAGTTATGGAATGTCATGATCCATCCATCTGGCAAAGGTTCTGTAGGAGGGCGGCCACGACCTTTAAAGCAAAGAATAACTTTAGACTTGAATAGACAGCTTAGAAGAACAGAAAAATAAGCAAGGTTTTCCTTTTTATTGCTTTCTCTATCTCAAAGTATAAAATGACATTGAAACAAGAATAAAAAAGTTTTGTAGAAAGATTTTGTTTTGCTTTAATAAGAAGGTATATACTTCTAGCCCACGTTAAATCCTGCCGAATTACATATTCCATTATATTTTCAAATGAAAAGCAGTAGCAGCACTGATTTTTTACACAGACTGATTTGTTCATTTCACCAGTGAACTTCCACCTCAGTCTTCTTTATATCAATATATCAACACAAGCACCAATACATTCAGTGGAAAAGCTGCACTTCCTTTTGAAACATCTTCAGTGTAATCTTCTACTTTTCTCAAACACTCAAGGGATAGGTGGCTAACTCCTATTTCAGCATCTCAATACTCTATTTCAATGCAGCTTTTTCTTTGATAGCTGCAAAGAGCTATTTAAGAATCAGTTTGAAATATATATATATTTTTAAATATTTTTAACATAAGTACAATACCAATCAGAATGAAGTCTTCAAGCCTATATACTTAAATATCTTAGCCATCAAAAATATTACTTTTTACATAAAACATGACTGAAATTTGGGTACAATAAGCCAATATGAGGACCCACACAGCAAAAGAAATAATACTGCAATAAAATGCTTATGCTCACATTCAAGGGAATACATGGTTTTACTCATTTTTACTCCAGAAATTAGAGAATGGTCACACTCCTTTCTACATCAGAAATCATGAGAACAGACTCCTCTTAGCAGAGAGCTTCCCGGCAATCCTGTATTAATACAAAGCTTTGGAGGGAAGAACCATTCTGTTTCTTATTTAAGAATACAGTGAAGCTGTAACACACTCCTCCCTGGAGCAGGTTCAAAGCTTAATTCTAATTCCAACTATTTTCAGTTACATTGTTCTGGACTGATTTGCATTCTCAGCTCTTTTCTATTACTAAGTTTGTAACACATGATGAACCTTGAAAAACTTAACTCACTGACTTTTGTAATTGTGCATGCAGTACTGGTTAGAACTAAGACTTCACATACAACAATTTCAGCAACAGAAATTATCTAACTGAAGTAGGAAGAATCCCACATCAGTTCTCACCTATTTCAGAGAGGAAAAAAAAAAAAAAAGATCCTTGTTCACCTCCTCAGTGCTGAACTAACATTCTTCCTAGTTTTCCACCCATCCATGCACCAAAACACATTCATGTTACATATAACATAGGAAGATAAGTACCATCCTGAAACATCAGCTTTACTCTATAGGAATATGAAAATTACATCCTACAGTAAGAAGCCTTCAAACAATAAAACTGTGTAACATATCCACTATCTGACCAGAATTACTATCCTAAACTTTGCTTGTGTATTTTTGTTCTGCATACATAAGCCACACAAAGATTTACAGGTAATTAAAGAACATTAACTTACTTTTAAGTACAGTTTTAATTTTGGTCATCATTGGCTGCACGCTTGTTTCTCCATCAGACTGGTGATCGCTTTCACCACCATATTTCTCGTTTTCTAGTCTCCTTGTTTTGGGTGCACGAAGACCCTCTTCCAGTAGAGCATCCACATCATTATCAAAGTCATCCTGAAAGAAATGTCATCAGATACTATCCTCCTGGGGCCTACTAACTTCCCTTTCCCCTCGAAAAGAAAAGATATACGTTATCTCTACGTTATTCCATACAGAGAGAAACTAGACATTTCCAATGATCCCAGTAAAGACTGAAAAACAAGAAAATAAGTTTTCATAAGTGAGTATTAGCATTTTTTCACAATAAAGTGATCTGCAATTGCATAAGAAGCCTTTTTAATGTTATTTTAAAACACCATTATAGAAGACACCACACAACTCAAATATTTTATCAAGATAATTTAAAAAGTTTTGGCAAAGTTCTGTTCTTTGAGAATTTTGCATTTCTACTCAAGAAGTGCATATTTTTAGAAGAGGATATCTCCAGTGAGTATCTTTGCATGTATTTTTCTAGCTACCTGGAACCCTCTTGCCCATCAAAGATGTGCATTTACTTACCTCATATGAGTAATTCAAGGTTTCTTCATCCACTTTATCCCTTTGAACGATTGCTTTAGATGTGAACCCTCCGCCTTCTTCATCTATTTCCATCAAGTTGTCCGTAAAATCTTCTAGCTCATCCAGAACTGCATATTCTACTCTCTTTTCCTGATCAACATCATTTTCATCATCCTTCTTGTCATCGTTTTCACCCCCTACTCCTACAGCTTTCCCATTACTACCACCAAAAGGACAAACATGCAAATCCCCATTGACATTATTAATACCAAAATCTGCATCTGCCTTATAATCCTGCTCAATTCCAGTGTAAAGAACTTTCCTATCTTTACTTTTGCAGCTTTCTGTAAAGCTAACACTAATCTTTACATCTTTAAGCAACTTAAGATCTGGGGTGAACTTTCGAACTGAAGGTGCATGACGAGCAGTTCTTGGGCTTTGGTCACTATTGTTAGGGTCTATTATAAGACGACTTTTGTAGCAGGCAGATCCCTTTGTGAGAAGCTGAGTTCTGCAGATACTGTGCGTGTCCCCAGCAGGGGTATCTGACTGTCCATCACCACCAGAGCCAACGTCCATTACCTCTGCGTCACTGGACGTTTGCAGGGGAGGTGGTGGAGGCTGTTCGTTAGGCGGCAGAGGTGGGGGACAAGTGTGATTCTCCACATTCATTTCTCTTGCAGGTTCTTTAGGGAGGGGTGGTACATTTTCATATTTCTCCATTTTTAAAACTGCAAAACTACTGTTTAAAAAAGAAACAATGCTTTAAATAAATGTTTATATCTATATTCCTAACATGCATAAGTCCATCAAGATTGGTTTATCATGTTCTATTCAATATGCAACACTGATGATTCAGTTAAGCTGACTACATTGTTCTTTTCATTAATGTAGACAGCTTTCAGAATCACTGTCTCAATTATTGGAAATCACAATGCATTCAGCTTAAATAGCTGAAGACTAAGACTGCATCTTCACTGGACAAACAGGTCTCCCTTTCTTCTTTCAACCTACAAGAAGAAAAAAAAAAAAGGTATTTGTTACAAAAACAAAATGGAAACATTATCCCAGGCAAAAAAAAAAAAAAAAAAAAGCAACTCCTTCCCATATTAATTTCAAGTAGAAAAAAGTAACATTTTCCAGTGGAAAAAAAAAAAAAAAAAGCGGGGTATCTTGATACCATTCTGAATGAGGCTGAAATGAGGTTGTTTTTACAATTTTCAACTTTTTGATCTGTACGCCAGCACAAGAATGTGCTAACACAGAGTTGCCTGTATAAACTGTCGACCATCTCTGCTTGTTTAACAAGCGGGGCATTAAACATTGCTTTTGCAAGGGCCAGACTAAAAACCACGCGTTTTAAATAACGTGAGAATTCTCCTAAATAACTTGGTATTCAAGCCATACTTACCCACACAGCAGAAAGGATAATTAACATACTTTAAGACAATCCGAAAAACTGACAAGCTTTTAACATCTATGGTCTTGCAAGATGCATGGCTTTTTGAAACTTTAGGGTGTTTTTAAACCTTGCTTCAAGTTTTAACAGGATATCTCCTGACTTACTAGAAGTTCATGCAAAAACAATCTCTAGATGAGGAGATACGAAGCTTTTCATCCTCTACTCCGTACTGGAGTACATACATGGGAGTATATATTTGTTATATCTGAGGAATTTAGGCCTAGATACAGTGTTAAAATACAAATTAATTTTGGAAGGCATCTAGCAGCCAATGTTTTTTGTAACTCATCCTGGCAAAGACATTCAATTGTTTTAGGTTAGTTGCACGGTTTATTTTATTTTTTCTCTCTCCATTAAATGGGTTCCTTTTAAAATGGTTATGATGGATTCTTCAGTTAAAATTTAGTCATCTGTGCAGGACTATAAGCACATGAGAAAAGGAAGTGGACGTTTCATTGTCATTTCTTACCTGATATTTTGGTTTCTCCAAGTCCCCCTGAGCTACCCCAAACTGGGTTTAAATCTTCCTACCAGCTAGAAATAAACTAGTGTTGCTCTGCCTAAGACAACCGTCTGAAACTGCTCTGATCAAACCATTTCCAGGTAGCAGAGACGTTCTACCCGCCGTATAACATTTGAAAACAACCAGGCAGAACATCTGGGTTGTCATGAGGGACTTTGAAAAGCCAAATACAATTCTCCAGCGTATCTCTACACCAATCCAGACAGAACAAATTTCGACAGCAAAGTTCAAACACCAACTGGGGCAAGGCAGGAAGCTAGGTATCAACGGTTATGATAGGTTTGATTCAAATTCAACAGCATACAGAAGCCACCTACCTGGAAGCTGGAAGAAAGCAAAGCATACATGAGCTCAAACTCTTATTTTACTGATTTGGCAATAGAAGAGTTTTGCTGAGGCAGCAGAATGGGGGGGGGCGGGGCGGGCATAATATACTCAAAATTGTGATACATTTACAACATTGAGCTTGACATGCATTGTAGACTTACTAAGGAAGAAGACTCCCTCTTGATAAAAGCTATAAAGCCCAACTTCTCCAATATAAAGATACTACCTTCTAGAATTAAAACAGCTCACTCACCAGTAAGACAGGCATTCTATGAATTTAAAACCATTCCATCCTAAAAGACGATCATACAATCACCATAGAAGTGACCAATTCTTTCTTTCAAAAGGTTCTGAAACACCTCATGTTGCACAGAATACCTCCGGAAATATATTTATCTTTTCTAATATCTTTCCTCATCTTCAAATAAAAAAAAAAAAAAAGCATGGCAAAGGACAAATTCATAGGTTTTCTCTATAATAATCCATTAGTGTCTTCATTGTTAACTCTGAATAAAGAGTCAAACATCACAGTAGAAGTTCAGCAAACCCTAGAAATTAAATACCTAAAAAATCTTAAAATTTTTTGAAGACTCTTGAAAAGAGTAAGCTGAAATAATATATACAAATGAAATCTTAAAGCTGGTGTTCTAGAATCTGACAGAGCTACCTTCCCACATGATCAATGAGCTACCTTGTCCAACCAGAAAAACTATCTGTGACCAGTCGTAAGACAGGACCATACATACAGTTTGCCCATCCCTGATACACATCCTACTCCTACTCTAAAGACTGTTTTGACACCACCAATGTCAAAACATGAGAAAATTATCTTTACCTACCTAGCTTGCTTTGGCAGTCCTCTCACACTGCACCTCTGCTCTGTGCAGAAAAGGTGTCTTGTTATTATATTCAAGCACTATTCACAACGCCCTTCCCTTCTTGTTGGCCTTGAAGCAATGAATAGCATACCGAATCACTGCCAGGGATTGTCTACCAGTCAGCACACACGCTGTGGCCAGAAGTAGTACTAGATCAAGATGGGTTTCAACTAGCGTTTGTATTCCTGGCCATAGAACTGCTGCATCCCTAGGGTAAGGTAACAGAGTCTGGCAGCTCTACAGTTACAACAGGCTACAATACCTTCCTCTAACCTAGAAAAAAAGATAAAACAAGCAAACAGGAAGAAGCAGAGTTAGACGGGTCTAATTCCTATCTACTTTCTTGCGAACTTATAGTATGTCTTTTATGTTGGAGACTAAAAAAAAAACAAAAAAAAAAAAACACACAAACCAAACCAAAAAAGCCAACACCAGTAAGGATTTTCCCTCAGATATCAGGTGTTTTAAAAGAAAGTGAAAGGGGAGTAAAACACAAAAGGATGAGTTATATGAGCCTGAAGGTCAGAAACAGCCAAGTGGACCTCAGATAAGGCAACCAAACAACCAAGTCTGAGCACACTAGGTTACATAGCACTAGAACACCACAAAATAGCTCACCTATTTCCATGCTTAAGTAACTTGCTCTGAAAAAACACATTTTATTCTCCAAGGCTCTACTACATGCCATCAACTGTTTCCATAAGAAATCCTTAAAAAGATACGGGACGTTATGGCCAGCTACACCAGCTGGTACAACACACTGAAGCAGCTCTGGATGAAATGCAGGAAACATGAAGGCACAGCTGATGTTCTGCAGATCACCAATAAATGGAAATGTCACATTTTTTGATTACCTTACTTTTTATTTTTCTAGATCATTTGAAAAGGTTTTATAGCAAAACCAAACTCAAGGAAATAGATACATGGTCAATGTTTAAATGTTACAAAGCAAGGTGCTTAAGTCCCAGCAAAAGCAGTGCGCTGCAAATACTTGTCGTGGCTTGGTTGTGCTATAGTTGTTCTTCAAAAGCAGAAAGAAAAAAATAAAACCAGCCAACTTCTATGTTTAGTAAGTACCATGCCTATTCTCTCAATCCGTACAGACGGATCATAACAAAAAGCGCACAGGAAAAAGGACATCTCTGTTTTCAAAGAGAAAAACAGAACGTTAACATTTGTAACCAGCACTGCCCAAACCGGGAGGAACTCCCTGCTGCTGTGCTGTTCTGGGCAGTCCTATAAGCAACTTCAACAAAGAACACATGAATACCTGCAGCTGCTACCGGAACAAGGAACAGTGTATCACATCTTCTCTTCAAGAAGCAATTTTCTAAAGAAATTGGTTTCATTGTCAGAAACTGCTCACTTCACATTTAATGGACCCCAAAAAGAAGACCGGCTCTGAACAAACCCTCCTGATTTGCCACCCAAACATAAAAGCTTCATCCTCGTCCTCTGGCTCCAAATGGCAAGCCTGCAGAGCACAAGTTATAAGGCAATGACCACACTTAAAGATCTGCTCAGCTTTAACCTTTCTCAAAGCAATTCCTCACTCACAATCACTTTTTTTACATTATATCTTTTTTTTTTTTTTTTGCACATACAGCCAAAAATAAGTTTAATCTTATTAATTAGGAACTGTTAAAGAAAAACAAACTCAGGAAACTGAACTCTTTATTTCCAGCAAACCAGCATAGGAAGTATGAAAATCAAAATATTCAGTAAGCTCCTGCTACATATGAGAAGTCCTTTCTTCCTAATTATCAACTTCAGCATAGAAAAATTCTGAAGAAAACATCCATTTTGTGTAAGCCATCAATGTCGTTTAAGAGAAGTCAGTCTAGTGCCCAGTCATAACGATTGACGGCACATACAGCCAAGGCTAAAGAACTTCTGCAGTTTAACCCATTCCAGAACGAGCAGAGTACACAGGTTGGGAAAGGCACCGTCAGAAACAGCAGAGCAACTGCTGCTTTGATAGCTTAACAAATTTTCTGGCAGAGTTTAGACGGCTTCAATTAACTGTGTGAAAGAGGAAGGAATAAAAGTCTGAAATTCAGGGCTTAGGAAGAATAGGAAAAAAAAAAATCGTGTTATGAATGGCTTTAGCTGTAAAGAACAACAGAATTAAGAACTAAAATCCCCTCGCACCTTCTAAAAAAGCCACGTAGCAATCCAAGGAAGCTGCCCAGAAGAACCAGCGCGCTCTGTGCTCGCCCAGAATTTAACACAGGCTCACCCCAATGATCCCCGCAGCACGGGCCCACCCCCCCGCCCCTGCCCCCCTCACCCCCGCCCCGTCCAGCTGGGCGCAGCCCCTCGGCCCGGCAGGGCACGGAGAGCCACGGGAAGCGCCCGGCTCCCGAGGGCAGGAGCGAGCAGGAGAGGAAGCGGGGAGCAAAACGGAGCAAAGTTAGTGGCGGGGCCGGAGCCGGGCAGAGGCCGCCCCAGGTGGCTGAGAAACGGCCCCCGCCGCGCAGCGCCCCGCGAGGCCCCGCCGCCGCCCGCCCTCAGGGTCCCGGCGCCTCAAGAGGCGGCCGAGCAGCGGCCGGGCCGGGGGGAGGCGAGCAGGAAGCGAGGCAGCGCCTCGGGCGCCACCCGCCCGCGGAGAGCGGCCCGGCGGGCACCAACGGGGTCCCGCCCGCCGCCCGCACCCACCTGGGCCATGCCGGGACGGGCCGAGGGGAAGGGGGGGGTGGGAGGGCGCCGAGCAGCGGCCGCCTCACGGAAGCCGCCCCCCGCGCCGCGCCGTCGCCGCCGCCATCTTTAAACGCCTGCTCCCAGCGGCTCCGCTCCGCGCAGGCAGGGCTCGGCGCGCGGCGAGCCAATCGCGTTGCCGCTCTCATGCGTGACGGGATTGAAATGGTAGCGCCAATTGGGGGAGCACCGGGCACGTTAAGTAGGTCGGCCAATAGCGAGGCGGAGGGAATACGCACTCACGGTATCAGACCAATGGGAGGGAGGCGAGGGCGGGCCGAGGCGGAGGGCGGGTTCCTTTGTCCGGGCCCGGGAAGGGCCGGCCCCGAGGGCTGAGACGGCGCCACACGCGGCCCCGGCCCGGCCCGGCCCCTCCGCGCTGCCCGCGGCCTGAATGGGGGCAGAGCCTCGTGCAGGGCGGACAGCGGCTGCTGCCCGCCATAACCTGACAGGAGAGCACTGCCATCCCTGCCCACAGCCCCCTGCCCAGAAATACAGAGCTACAGTAACAGCGTTATGCACCTACACTTCAGACTAAGATAATGGGCAAAATACCACATATCACTATAGGATAGTGTTATAAACGAAGTCTCAACTCAATCTGAATTTTGTAATATTTATAAAACAAATATTTATAAAAGGTATAAAAGGCACGTAAACAGCGCTGGGTGTGCGGGGAGTCTACGCTCCACCAACACGCACACACAAACATCAAACATTCTAAGTATACAGAACATCGCTTTTACATACTCAACCCAAGTATGCCTATACGTATGTACAATCAGAAAAGGTAACAAACAATCCTTTAAGTTCCATGACTTAAAAGTCTCCATTTTGCATTCCTTTTGAACAATACGTCTCGCTCTAAGTTGTCAAGCAACTCGGTCTTCAGGCCTTATGTATCCCGTTCTTCCTGGATCGAAGAAAAGCTTCTTCTCACAGAAGCCACCCCTATGGCCCCCTGCTACCAACACCTTGCCACGTAAACCCACCAGAGCAACTCTTTCCGTGAAGAAATTTTTCATAATAACCAACCTAAGCCTCCCCTGGTACAGCTTGAGGGTTTTTGTTCTTGTCTTGTGAATTGGGGCTTGGGAGAAGAGAGCGATCCCCACCTCTCTGGAGCCTCCTTTAAGCTTACTGTAGAGCACAGGAAGGTCTCCCCCGAGCCTCCTTTTCTCCAGGCTGAACAGCCCCAGCTCCCTCAGCCGCTCCTCACAAGACTTGTTCTCTAAACCCTTAACAAGCTTCAGAGCCCTTCTCCGGACACGCTCCAGCACCTCGAGGTCTTCGCTGAACACAGTGCTCGAGGTGCGGCCTCACCAGAGCCGAGCACAGAGGGACAACGGCTTCCCTAGTCCTGATGGCCACTCTATTTCTGATACAAGCCAGGTGCATATATATGTATAGACGTATATATACACAGCACTAGTACATGTTCCTTGGAAAACCGGTCAAAGTCTCTTCAAACCCCGTAAACTGATGGTTTCCTCTAACTGGCACTGATGCTTCAGCTGCATCCTCTAAATCCCATTTTACTGCTTCTGCTTCCTAAGCAGGTGACAGAAACTCCTAACCGGAGAGCAGAGGAGCTGTAGTTCTGTATACAGGAAATATTTGGAAGTTTTGAAGATGCTTCCCTTGCTCAGCTGCCATCCCTATGTTAATCAATCACCCCATCTTTTGCCTTCCAGCAAAAGTCTTGATGCAGTTCTTAAGGCAAGTTATTTCTGAAAATCCTCAGCCACCTCTGTGCACGCCAAACCTTTCATGGCCCTGTGCAATGCGCGGATGGCAGCGATAAATCAGCTTGTGGAATGAATGGCAACATGTGGGGAAGGAATTTGCAGGTGGCTTCGCGCTGTTTCGCAGGTCCCTGAATTAGAGGTAATGAGGAAACAAGCGGTAGAAACCAAAACTTGGGCAAGGCTGAGATCAAGAATTGGCTACAGTGTTGAAGAGGACCTTTGGGCAAGGGGCGATTGCTGGCTGGCTCCAGGCGCGTGCCTGAGGCTCTCTGACCAACTGTATGATAGATTTGGGCGCGTGGACAGCATGTGGGGCTACAGGGAGAGTACATGTAGTAGTGAAAAAGGGCAATAAACGCCTCCTGTTCAAGAGGCATCGGAGTCTGTGTCTTGCATCCCTTCAGCAACACAAATATTTGGCTCCAGATCCAAAATGTCATGTATTTGGCAATTTTATTTATGGTAGCACTCCCCACCCCTCCCATCCCCTCTTTTCCCTTCCCTCCACCCCCCTCCCCTACGCTCCCTGTCCCTACACTCTGCTACACTCCCCTCCCCTATCCTACCCTACACTGCCCTAAACTCCACTCCCCTACACCATCCTATACTCTCCCACGCTACGCTACCCTATCCTATCCTCCCTTACACTATCTTCCTCTGCCCTCCCCTGCCCTGCCTGTCCCTCCCTGTCCCTCCCTTCCCCTCCCATCCCCTCTTTTCCCTTCCCTCCCCTCCCCTACGCTCCCTGTCCCTACACTCTGCTACACTCCCCTCCCCTATCCTACCCTACACACCCCTATACTACCCTACACTCCCCTTTGCTACACTACCCAACATTACCCTATGCTCCCCTGCCCTACGCTCCCCTACACTCCCCTCCCCTATCCTACCCTACACTCCCCTAAACTCCACTCCCCTACACTCCCCTTTGCTACACTCCCCTACGCTACACTACGCTACACTACCCTATCCTATCCTCCCTTACACTATCTTCCCCTGCCCTCCCCAGCCCTCCCTGTCCCTCCCCGCCCCTCCCCTCCCCTCCCCTCCCCTCCTGTCCAATCCCCTCCCCTGCCCTCCCCTCCCCTGCCCTCCCCTGCCCTGCCCTCCCCTCCCCTCCCCTCCCCTGCCCTGCCCTGCCCTGCCCTGCCCTCCCCTCCCCTCCCGTTCCCCTCCCCTCCCCTCCCGTTCCCCTCCCCTCCCGTTCCCCTCCCCTCCCCTCCCCTCCCCTCCCGTTCCCCTCCCCTCCCGTTCCCCTCCCCTCCTCTCCCCTTCCCTTCCCTTCCCCTCTTTTCTTCTTCTCTCTTCTTTCTTTCAGGTAACTTCAAATCGCTTCAGTCATTCTCATAGCTCACGTCCCTGGCTGATTCACAGGAGCCCATCAGCAGCAACCATAAGTGCTCCTGCTGCTGTGTCACTAGTCGAGCAATGGTCTCCGACTGGGAATCACTGACTTTGTTGTGTGGCTCAGACAGGTGCCTTTCAGTTCCACCCTGGCCTGGACATGTCCTCTTGCTGTGTCCCCACCTACATCGCAGTTCTGCTTAGAAGCAGCAGCACGGTTTGGAAGTAGTCCCACTACTTGCATTTTCAAGTGTTTAGCTTGGCTAGCCGGGTGGTGTCTGTCAATAGAAGACAACAAAGAGATTTTGGTTAGAAACAGCTGAGTAGTTCCTTTCCACAAGGGCAATGAAAGAAAGCTTACAAATTCACAAAACTTACGGGTGGTAGTTGGAAATATCGGTCTGCAGTCTCTATTTCCTTCTTCATCTCAATTCTCTTTTGGCCTGTGGAGCTTTTTGGATCAGAGGAGAAGATCCGCTGTCATACGGAGTTTTGGATACTGCAAGGGAAGTGAAGAATTATACTGAGAACTCTTTTCAAACTCACCTGCAATCATCACAGAAAAGAATACCGAAAGAACACCGCTTTATCACGGGAAGCATAAATTTGAGCATAGGTGTCCTATAGCTGAAGCGAGGTTAAGCAGGTTCCAAACAAGGTGAAGGAGCACACCCATAATCATTTCCATAAAGCTGTGCTTTCAAACAAATGGTTTAAAGACTTAGATTGTCTTACAAGTGAAGAACGAAAAAATAAACAAACACAAATTACCAGGACATACAGTTTTCCTCTAGCTTGCTTTGCTTCTTTCAGAATCTGAGTCTGGAGTGACAATCAGGGAGCAGCGTTGTGCAGAAATGCCAAAGCCTCCCCAGCTTGTTGTACCTTCGTCAACAAGGGCTTTGATACTGCTGCCTCCTCAGCAACATCAGCAGTTTCCTAGGAAAGCTGGTGTCCACCAGGTCAAATAGGAATGGGAAACCCCTCTTGCCACAACTTCACACTCACACCAGAGTCGGCAGGACAGGCCGATGGACAGAGAAGTGTCTGTAAGAGTGTTAGAAAACAGACTTTAGAACAGATTCCCGTCAACCCAGGAAAAATTACTTGCTCATCCCTTCAGACTGAACTCTAAGTAGAAGTAGGTGATCCCAAGCTGCCTTCCTGACATCTATGCTGCAAAGTCATCAAATGTGACATGTTACTGTACCAGCCTGTTATGAAGATAAACAGGAGTTTGAGGTTATGCTGTTTGATTAGAATTAAGCTCAAAGAGTTAGTCCTTTGGTATGTTTTTGTCTGCAAGTGTTTTCACTGTTTCCCAGACAATGTCTCCAGCAAGCTAGCTGCTTGTTTCATTTGTTCTCTTCTGTTCCATTCTGGTTTGTTTTGTTTTCTCAGTGAGGATTCTTAGAGAAATGAGATTAAAGTGATCATATTGTACGTCCATCCCTCCCCTTCACTTGTCCGGAGCTTTTACCTTGTCCACCAGGCTGAATGAACTCGGTCATAGGCGCAGTTGTGTCAAAGCCATTCTGTTGCTAGACATGTTGTGAAAACAGACAGCTAAGTAGTGGGGAGAGGGCGTGCTGCTGTCTGCAGTGTGACCTCAGCGCTTACCAAGCAGTAGGGAATACACAGAGAAGGGCGCTAGGAAAACTTCAAGCGCCAGATACATTTTATGTGGAAACCATATTTCCCAAGATAACGCTGGACACAACTCCATAATCAAAATGTATTCATTTCTTGGTTCATCCAACTCCTAGGTTTTACTTTTAAAAAGTTTCTGTCTTGGCTTAAAGCACTCTTCCAACCTCTCTTTCCAGTTACTAGCATTCCCTGAAATAGCTAATCCCATTTTTTTCTTTGTACAATCTCCCACTCTCTTCGTTTTCCTCTCCCCAAGAAACTTAGAACTGCTCTCTTCATACTTGACCACGAGATATGGAGCTGTATCAGCCAGAAGGAAGTTTCCTTCACACTTGCCGCTTCTTACGGTATCTGGACTCTTACCTTGACTCTTACTCGCTCTTCCTACATTAGCACAAAGAAAGCTGTTTTGGAGATCTGATGTCTTCTTTTTCCAGAAACTACCCTGAATCACCTTTACGAGAGCTGTCCCACGCTGCGAGCATAAGTCTTACAGTCTGCCCAGATATTTGCCTTCCAGGCCAATAACCGAATCTGTCGAGTTAAGAACATGTAATTAATGGAAAGGAAATCCTTTTATTTATTTATTTTTTTTTTCCCCAAGACCAAGAAGGAACGAATTGTGGGGAACACGCAAAACTCAGGTGAAAACTCAGGTGAAAAATGAAATGAAAAATGTTAAGGTCAGGCAGCTTGCCCACTGCAAGTGCTAGCCTGAAAGCAGATGGAGTGCATCTTCATACACCACAGCCTGAGACGCTACTCAACAGGCCAGCCCATGTGATGAAGTACATTGCTGTCCTGAATTTTAACGTGGCAGGGGTACTCTTAAGCCTCTTGTTTATGCTTAACAAAAAACCCCCACTTTTTTTTCCTCAGCCAGGCATCAAAACACTTACAGAAGGGCACGGGCCCTCTCTGTGCACCTCAAGGTGGGATCCACAAATCCTCACGTGGTTTCATCACATCCAGCACCCTTCTCTGTCCCTCCCAGCTAAACGTGCACAGAGGCAGCTGTTCCCAAAGTGCTGTGCTGACATAATTCAGTTCTGTTTCTGAAGTCATCACCGCAGGCGCCTCACAATGACAGCACAACACTCTCTGTAGCTAATGCGTATGTCTCAGAAACAGCTAGAGAAGTACCACTATGCCCAAACTGACTTTAATTAGAGTAGTTCCAAAATTATTCTCTGCTCCCCTACGTCTGTGGAAGGTGTGGGATAAATCTTTTCCTCGAGAAAGGATTACAGACAAAAAGAGCTTGATTCTGATACGTTGCCCGTACTTGTAGGGCAGCTGACCTTTTATTTCCATGTAAGAAAAAAGAAGGTCAAATCAACAATTGTCCTCCTCCGAGCTGGGAATATGAAATAACCCCAATTATCAAGGAAGCCTTCATAAGGAAACTATGCATTTCCTTGTTAAACATCTTGTTTCTTCGGAAAACTTTTCCAGTCCTTTGCAACTGCGGTGGTCTGGATCAGGTGGGCAGCCGAGTTCCACCACGGCCGCTCTCTCACTCCCCCTCCTCAAAGGGAAAGGGGGAGAAAATACGGTGCAAATGGCTCAAGGGCTGAGATAAGGACGGGGAGATCGCTCAACAATTATCGTGACGGGCAAAGACTCAGCATAGGGAGATAGTAAGATTTATTGCCTACTACCAACTAGACAAGTGAGAAACAAAGGAAAGAAACCAAAAACGCCTTCTCCCCATCTGCCCTCTTCCACCTCCTCCGCCAGAGCAGCGCAGGGAAACAGGGGACTGAGGGCTGTGGTCAGTCCCCGACGCTTTGTCCCCGCCGCTCCTTGTCGGTCACTCCCTGCCCCTGCTCCCCGCGGGGTCCCTCCCACGGGATGCCGCCCTTCCCCAGCTGATCCCACATGGGCTGCCCACAGGCAGCAGCTCCTCAAGCACTGCTCTCACACGGCTCCATCCCACGGGGTCCATCCCTCCCCCAGGAGCAAACTGCTCCAGCACGGGTCCCCCACGCGTGGGCGGCAGCTCCCCCCAGACCCCCTGCTCCTGCGTGGGCTCCTGTCCACGGGCTGCAGCTCCGGCCCGGGGCCTGCTCCTGCGGGGGCTCTCCATGGGCCGCAGCCTCCTCCAGGCCACATCCACCTGCTCCACCGGGGGCTCCTCCACGGGCTGCAGTGTGGAGATCTGCCCCGTGTGGAACCCATGGGCTGCAGGAGGACAGCCTGCTCCACCAGGGGCCTCTCCACAGTGTTCTAAATGAAGTCTCAACTCCATCTGAATTTTGTAATATTTATACTTATATATGATTCCCCATAATGCGCAGCTGCTTACCAGCGAGGGGCAGTTGTGTGCACGGGTCCGCTTCTCTCAGCTCGAGCTTCTCTCCAGCTCCGGTGCGCCCATTTCCAGCGACTTTCAGTACGAGCTTCTCTGAGTGGTTTGCTGAGTTTGGCCGAACCTGTCTTCATGAGGCGATCAATGGGCCTGTTCCCGTCCTGGTCTCTGTTCTGCTAGTCTGTTCCTTTTCATTCCTTCTTTCTGCTTCTTTATTGATGACATAAAGGAAGGCAACACGATGTATTGAAATGTTTTTGTTTGTTTGTTTGTTTTTATCTTGAGGGCAAGCTCCCCTCTTATACCCTTCTCTCCACAGCAGTTCTTTTCAAAGCAACTTTTCATTGGTCAAACAACTTTGAATATAACAACAACAGCAGACACCCAGAAACATCCATGCCTTAAGGGCTGGAGAACACACAACCCGAGACTGCATGGAGTCTCCTGAATCACCCTTCTTTGTTCCCTCTGGACTTTTATATTCCTGATGGCCTCATCGTTAAGGGTCTAATGTTATCTCAACCACCCGGCTTTCCAACCCCCATGGCCACATTCCCAAATCTCCCCCTTCTTTATTAATATCTAACCATTTTCTCGACACAAATTACCACTCCATATATAACAATCCCTCCTCTTCTTTTGAATATCGTTAATTCTTGTCTTGTCTTCGAATTTGGCCACGGCCAATTGAACCACGAGAGAATGCCATCGCAATATTCTCTGCAAGATTTATAAAGAAGTTTTTAGCAACTGTTTGAATTCCATATCTAGAATATTTCACCCAACTCATTTTTCCACAGGACGTATAATAATCGTCACTAGCAGCATCACACACATCAAATTTGATTGATCAAAGTAGATAACCAATCCTCTAGGTATATTTCTCAGCTATTATTTCAATCGCTACAATTAGCATCCAACAGGGGTAGCTATGCCCTGATATACTTCTTCAAGTTCCTGTTATGGCTCCCTTTTCACCTGACCCATCCTGGAACCTTCAAATAAGTTCCGAATCCCTGGAACCCTCAAAGAGGTTCCGAATCCTTGGCTGTGCCTGTGTCTAGAGGTGTCTTGCAAGTGGTTAACCCACCCACGAATTCTTAGCTTCAGAACTAAATTCCGTCTCAGTTACACCCCGACACACAATCACACAACCGAATCCACCCAACCGAACGGTATCTTCGTTCAGGTCTTCGCGCGCAGAATTACGGGTCACCAAATAAGAGCTCTTGGTTCTTTACTTGCTTCTTACGTTCAAAATCTTCTTGGACTCTAGTACCGCTATCGGCAAGGGCCACTATGTGGGGCGCCTCCCTTTACCGGTCACAGATCCAAAGTCCAAGAAGATCACGTCGGGGTCACCAATTTGTTATAAACGAAGTCTCAACTCAATCTGAATTTTGTAATATTTATAAAACAAATATTTATAAAAGGTATAAAAGGCACGTAAACAGCGCTGGGTGTGCGGGGAGTCTACGCTCCACCAACACGCACACACAAACATCAAACATTCTAAGTATACAGAACATCGCTTTTACATACTCAACCCAAGTATGCCTATACGTATGTACAATCAGAAAAGGTAACAAACAATCCTTTAAGTTCCATGACTTAAAAGTCTCCATTTTGCATTCCTTTTGAACAATACGTCTCGCTCTAAGTTGTCAAGCAACTCGGTCTTCAGGCCTTATGTATCCCGTTCTTCCTGGATCGAAGAAAAGCTTCTTCTCACAGAAGCCACCCCTATGGCCCCCTGCTACCAACACCTTGCCACGTAAACCCACCAGAGCAACTCTTTCCGTGAAGAAATTTTTCATAATAACCAACCTAAGCCTCCCCTGGTACAGCTTGAGGGTTTTTGTTCTTGTCTTGTGAATTGGGGCTTGGGAGAAGAGAGCGATCCCCACCTCTCTGGAGCCTCCTTTAAGCTTACTGTAGAGCACAGGAAGGTCTCCCCCGAGCCTCCTTTTCTCCAGGCTGAACAGCCCCAGCTCCCTCAGCCGCTCCTCACAAGACTTGTTCTCTAAACCCTTAACAAGCTTCAGAGCCCTTCTCCGGACACGCTCCAGCACCTCGAGGTCTTCGCTGAACACAGTGCTCGAGGTGCGGCCTCACCAGAGCCGAGCACAGAGGGACAACGGCTTCCCTAGTCCTGATGGCCACTCTATTTCTGATACAAGCCAGGTGCATATATATGTATAGACGTATATATACACAGCACTAGTACATGTTCCTTGGAAAACCGGTCAAAGTCTCTTCAAACCCCGTAAACTGATGGTTTCCTCTAACTGGCACTGATGCTTCAGCTGCATCCTCTAAATCCCATTTTACTGCTTCTGCTTCCTAAGCAGGTGACAGAAACTCCTAACCGGAGAGCAGAGGAGCTGTAGTTCTGTATACAGGAAATATTTGGAAGTTTTGAAGATGCTTCCCTTGCTCAGCTGCCATCCCTATGTTAATCAATCACCCCATCTTTTGCCTTCCAGCAAAAGTCTTGATGCAGTTCTTAAGGCAAGTTATTTCTGAAAATCCTCAGCCACCTCTGTGCACGCCAAACCTTTCATGGCCCTGTGCAATGCGCGGATGGCAGCGATAAATCAGCTTGTGGAATGAATGGCAACATGTGGGGAAGGAATTTGCAGGTGGCTTCGCGCTGTTTCGCAGGTCCCTGAATTAGAGGTAATGAGGAAACAAGCGGTAGAAACCAAAACTTGGGCAAGGCTGAGATCAAGAATTGGCTACAGTGTTGAAGAGGACCTTTGGGCAAGGGGCGATTGCTGGCTGGCTCCAGGCGCGTGCCTGAGGCTCTCTGACCAACTGTATGATAGATTTGGGCGCGTGGACAGCATGTGGGGCTACAGGGAGAGTACATGTAGTAGTGAAAAAGGGCAATAAACGCCTCCTGTTCAAGAGGCATCGGGAGTCTGTGTCTTGCATCCCTTCAGCAACACAAATATTTGGCTCCAGATCCAAAATGTCATGTATTTGGCAATTTTATTTATGGTAGCACTCCCCACCCCTCCCATCCCCTCTTTTCCCTTCCCTCCACCCCCCTCCCCTACGCTCCCTGTCCCTACACTCTGCTACACTCCCCTCCCCTATCCTACCCTACACTGCCCTAAACTCCACTCCCCTACACCATCCTATACTCTCCCACGCTACGCTACCCTATCCTATCCTCCCTTACACTATCTTCCTCTGCCCTCCCCTGCCCTGCCTGTCCCTCCCTGTCCCTCCCTTCCCCTCCCATCCCCTCTTTTCCCTTCCCTCCCCTCCCCTACGCTCCCTGTCCCTACACTCTGCTACACTCCCCTCCCCTATCCTACCCTACACACCCCTATACTCCCCTCCCCTATACTACCCTACACTCCCCTTTGCTACACTACCCAACATTACCCTATGCTCCCCTGCCCTACGCTCCCCTACACTCCCCTCCCCTATCCTACCCTACACTCCCCTAAACTCCACTCCCCTACACTCCCCTTTGCTACACTCCCCTACGCTACACTACGCTACACTACCCTATCCTATCCTCCCTTACACTATCTTCCCCTGCCCTCCCCAGCCCTCCCTGTCCCTCCCAGCCCCTCCCCTCCCCTCCCCTCCCCTCCTGTCCAATCCCCTCCCCTGCCCTCCCCTCCCCTGCCCTCCCCTGCCCTGCCCTCCCCTCCCCTCCCCTCCCCTGCCCTGCCCTGCCCTGCCCTGCCCTCCCCTCCCCTCCCCTCCCGTTCCCCTCCCCTCCCCTCCCGTTCCCCTCCCCTCCCCTCCCCTCCCCTCCCCTCCCGTTCCCCTCCCCTCCCGTTCCCCTCCCCTCCTCTCCCCTTCCCTTCCCTTCCCCTCTTTTCTTCTTCTCTCTTCTTTCTTTCAGGTAACTTCAAATCGCTTCAGTCATTCTCATAGCTCACGTCCCTGGCTGATTCACAGGAGCCCATCAGCAGCAACCATAAGTGCTCCAGCTGCTGTGTCACTAGTCGAGCAATGGTCTCCGACTGGGAATCACTGACTTTGTTGTGTGGCTCAGACAGGTGCCTTTCAGTTCCACCCTGGCCTGGACATGTCCTCTTGCTGTGTCCCCACCTACATCGCAGTTCTGCTTAGAAGCAGCAGCACGGTTTGGAAGTAGTCCCACTACTTGCATTTTCAAGTGTTTAGCTTGGCTAGCCGGGTGGTGTCTGTCAATAGAAGACAACAAAGAGATTTTGGTTAGAAACAGCTGAGTAGTTCCTTTCCACAAGGGCAATGAAAGAAAGCTTACAAATTCACAAAACTTACGGGTGGTAGTTGGAAATATCGGTCTGCAGTCTCTATTTCCTTCTTCATCTCAATTCTCTTTTGGCCTGTGGAGCTTTTTGGATCAGAGGAGAAGATCCGCTGTCATACGGAGTTTTGGATACTGCAAGGGAAATGAAGAATTATACTGAGAACTCTTTTCAAACTCACCTGCAATCATCACAGAAAAGAATACCGAAAGAACACCGCTTTATCACGGGAAGCATAAATTTGAGCATAGGTGTCCTATAGCTGAAGCGAGGTTAAGCAGGTTCCAAACAAGGTGAAGGAGCACACCCATAATCATTTCCATAAAGCTGTGCTTTCAAACAAATGGTTTAAAGACTTAGATTGTCTTACAAGTGAAGAACGAAAAAATAAACAAACACAAATTACCAGGACATACAGTTTTCCTCTAGCTTGCTTTGCTTCTTTCAGAATCTGAGTCTGGAGTGACAATCAGGGAGCAGCGTTGTGCAGAAATGCCAAAGCCTCCCCAGCTTGTTGTACCTTCGTCAACAAGGGCTTTGATACTGCTGCCTCCTCAGCAACATCAGCAGTTTCCTAGGAAAGCTGGTGTCCACCAGGTCAAATAGGAATGGGAAACCCCTCTTGCCACAACTTCACACTCACACCAGAGTCGGCAGGACAGGCCGATGGACAGAGAAGTGTCTGTAAGAGTGTTAGAAAACAGACTTTAGAACAGATTCCCGTCAACCCAGGAAAAATTACTTGCTCATCCCTTCAGACTGAACTCTAAGTAGAAGTAGGTGATCCCAAGCTGCCTTCCTGACATCTATGCTGCAAAGTCATCAAATGTGACATGTTACTGTACCAGCCTGTTATGAAGATAAACAGGAGTTTGAGGTTATGCTGTTTGATTAGAATTAAGCTCAAAGAGTTAGTCCTTTGGTATGTTTTTGTCTGCAAGTGTTTTCACTGTTTCCCAGACAATGTCTCCAGCAAGCTAGCTGCTTGTTTCATTTGTTCTCTTCTGTTCCATTCTGGTTTGTTTTGTTTTCTCAGTGAGGATTCTTAGAGAAATGAGATTAAAGTGATCATATTGTACGTCCATCCCTCCCCTTCACTTGTCCGGAGCTTTTACCTTGTCCACCAGGCTGAATGAACTCGGTCATAGGCGCAGTTGTGTCAAAGCCATTCTGTTGCTAGACATGTTGTGAAAACAGACAGCTAAGTAGTGGGGAGAGGACGTGCTGCTGTCTGCAGTGTGACCTCAGCGCTTACCAAGCAGTAGGGAATACACAGAGAAGGGCGCTAGGAAAACTTCAAGCGCCAGATACATTTTATGTGGAAACCATATTTCCCAAGATAACGCTGGACACAACTCCATAATCAAAATGTATTCATTTCTTGGTTCATCCAACTCCTAGGTTTTACTTTTAAAAAGTTTCTGTCTTGGCTTAAAGCACTCTTCCAACCTCTCTTTCCAGTTACTAGCATTCCCTGAAATAGCTAATCCCATTTTTTTCTTTGTACAATCTCCCACTCTCTTCGTTTTCCTCTCCCCAAGAAACTTAGAACTGCTCTCTTCATACTTGACCACGAGATATGGAGCTGTATCAGCCAGAAGGAAGTTTCCTTCACACTTGCCGCTTCTTACGGTATCTGGACTCTTACCTTGACTCTTACTCGCTCTTCCTACATTAGCACAAAGAAAGCTGTTTTGGAGATCTGATGTCTTCTTTTTCCAGAAACTACCCTGAATCACCTTTACGAGAGCTGTCCCACGCTGCGAGCATAAGTCTTACAGTCTGCCCAGATATTTGCCTTCCAGGCCAATAACCGAATCTGTCGAGTTAAGAACATGTAATTAATGGAAAGGAAATCCTTTTATTTATTTATTTTTTTTTTTCCCCAAGACCAAGAAGGAACGAATTGTGGGGAACACGCAAAACTCAGGTGAAAACTCAGGTGAAAAATGAAATGAAAAATGTTAAGGTCAGGCAGCTTGCCCACTGCAAGTGCTAGCCTGAAAGCAGATGGAGTGCATCTTCATACACCACAGCCTGAGACGCTACTCAACAGGCGAGCCCATGTGATGAAGTACATTGCTGTCCTGAATTTTAACGTGGCAGGGGTACTCTTAAGCCTCTTGTTTATGCTTAACAAAAAACCCCCACTTTTTTTTCCTCAGCCAGGCATCAAAACACTTACAGAAGGGCACGGGCCCTCTCTGTGCACCTCAAGGTGGGATCCACAAATCCTCACGTGGTTTCATCACATCCAGCACCCTTCTCTGTCCCTCCCAGCTAAACGTGCACAGAGGCAGCTGTTCCCAAAGTGCTGTGCTGACATAATTCAGTTCTGTTTCTGAAGTCATCACCGCAGGCGCCTCACAATGACAGCACAACACTCTCTGTAGCTAATGCGTATGTCTCAGAAACAGCTAGAGAAGTACCACTATGCCCAAACTGACTTTAATTAGAGTAGTTCCAAAATTATTCTCTGCTCCCCTACGTCTGTGGAAGGTGTGGGATAAATCTTTTCCTCGAGAAAGGATTACAGACAAAAAGAGCTTGATTCTGATACGTTGCCCGTACTTGTAGGGCAGCTGACCTTTATTTCCATGTAAGAAAAAAGAAGGTCAAATCAACAATTGTCCTCCTCCGAGCTGGGAATATGAAATAACCCCAATTATCAAGGAAGCCTTCATAAGGAAACTATGCATTTCCTTGTTAAACATCTTGTTTCTTCGGAAAACTTTTCCAGTCCTTTGCAACTGCGGTGGTCTGGATCAGGTGGGCAGCCGAGTTCCACCACGGCCGCTCTCTCACTCCCCCTCCTCAAAGGGAAAGGGGGAGAAAATACGGTGCAAATGGCTCAAGGGCTGAGATAAGGACGGGGAGATCGCTCAACAATTATCGTGACGGGCAAAGACTCAGCATAGGGAGATAGTAAGATTTATTGCCTACTACCAACTAGACAAGTGAGAAACAAAGGAAAGAAACCAAAAACGCCTTCTCCCCATCTGCCCTCTTCCACCTCCTCCGCCAGAGCAGCGCAGGGAAACAGGGGACTGAGGGCTGTGGTCAGTCCCCGACGCTTTGTCCCCGCCGCTCCTTGTCGGTCACTCCCTGCCCCTGCTCCCCGCGGGGTCCCTCCCACGGGATGCCGTCCTTCCCCAGCTGATCCCACATGGGCTGCCCACAGGCAGCAGCTCCTCAAGCACTGCTCCCACACGGCTCCATCCCACGGGGTCCATCCCTCCCCCAGGAGCAAACTGCTCCAGCACGGGTCCCCCACGCGTGGGCGGCAGCTCCCCCCAGACCCCCTGCTCCTGCGTGGGCTCCTGTCCACGGGCTGCAGCTCCGGCCCGGGGCCTGCTCCTGCGGGGGCTCTCCATGGGCCGCAGCCTCCTCCAGGCCACATCCACCTGCTCCACCGGGGGCTCCTCCACGGGCTGCAGTGTGGAGATCTGCCCCGTGTGGAACCCATGGGCTGCAGGAGGACAGCCTGCTCCACCAGGGGCCTCTCCACAGTGTTCTAAATGAAGTCTCAACTCCATCTGAATTTTGTAATATTTATACTTATATATGATTCCCCATAATGCGCAGCTGCTTACCAGCGAGGGGCAGTTGTGTGCACGGGTCCGCTTCTCTCAGCTCGAGCTTCTCTCCAGCTCCGGTGCGCCCATTTCCAGCGACTTTCAGTACGAGCTTCTCTGAGTGGTTTGCTGAGTTTGGCCGAACCTGTCTTCATGAGGCGATCAATGGGCCTGTTCCCGTCCTGGTCTCTGTTCTGCTAGTCTGTTCCTTTTCATTCCTTCTTTCTGCTTCTTTATTGATGACATAAAGGAAGGCAACACGATGTATTGAAATGTTTTTGTTTGTTTGTTTGTTTTTATCTTGAGGGCAAGCTCCCCTCTTATACCCTTCTCTCCACAGCAGTTCTTTTCAAAGCAACTTTTCATTGGTCAAACAACTTTGAATATAACAACAACAGCAGACACCCAGAAACATCCATGCCTTAAGGGCTGGAGAACACACAACCCGAGACTGCATGGAGTCTCCTGAATCACCCTTCTTTGTTCCCTCTGGACTTTTATATTCCTGATGGCCTCATCGTTAAGGGTCTAATGTTATCTCAACCACCCGGCTTTCCAACCCCCATGGCCACATTCCCAAATCTCCCCCTTCTTTATTAATATCAACCATTTTCTCGACACAAATTACCACTCCATATATAACAATCCCTCCTCTTCTTTTGAATATCGTTAATTCTTGTCTTGTCTTCGAATTTGGCCACGGCCAATTGAACCACGAGAGAATGCCATCGCAATATTCTCTGCAAGATTTATAAAGAAGTTTTTAGCAACTGTTTGAATTCCATATCTAGAATATTTCACCCAACTCATTTTTCCACAGGACGTATAATAATCGTCACTAGCAGCATCACACACATCAAATTTGATTGATCAAAGTAGATAACCAATCCTCTAGGTATATTTCTCAGCTATTATTTCAATCGCTACAATTAGCATCCAACAGGGGTAGCTATGCCCTGATATACTTCTTCAAGTTCCTGTTATGGCTCCCTTTTCACCTGACCCATCCTGGAACCTTCAAATAAGTTCCGAATCCCTGGAACCCTCAAAGAGGTTCCAAATCCTTGGCTGTGCCTGTGTCTAGAGGTGTCTTGCAAGTGGTTAACCCACCCACGAATTCTTAGCTTCAGAACTAAATTCCGTCTCAGTTATACCCCGACACACAATCACACAACCGAATCCACCCAACCGAACGGTATCTTCGTTCAGGTCTTCGCGCGCAGAATTACGGGTCACAAAATAAGAGCTCTTGGTTCTTTACTTGCTTCTTACGTTCAAAATCTTCTTGGACTCTAGTACCGCTATCGGCAAGGGCCACTATGTGGGGCGCCTCCCTTTACCGGTCACAGATCCAAAGTCCAAGAAGATCACGTCGGGGTCACCAATTTGTTATAAACGAAGTCTCAACTCAATCTGAATTTTGTAATATTTATAAAACAAATATTTATAAAAGGTATAAAAGGCACGTAAACAGCGCTGGGTGTGCGGGGAGTCTACGCTCCACCAACACGCACACACAAACATCAAACATTCTGAGTATACAGAACATCGCTTTTACATACTCAACCCAAGTATGCCTATACGTATGTACAATCAGAAAAGGTAACAAACAATCCTTTAAGTTCCATGACTTAAAAGTCTCCATTTTGCATTCCTTTTGAACAATACGTCTCGCTCTAAGTTGTCAAGCAACTCGGTCTTCAGGCCTTATGTATCCCGTTCTTCCTGGATCGAAGAAAAGCTTCTTCTCACAGAAGCCACCCCTATGGCCCCCTGCTACCAACACCTTGCCACGTAAACCCACCAGAGCAACTCTTTCCAACAATAGGATTAAATTATAAGTGCTTGTTCGCTTCTGTATACAATTTTAGGACATTAGAATATTTTTCTGTTCGTATTTCACTCATCTTATGTCTTTGATTTTAAACTATTACTATATATTATAACATAACCCTCATCTTTAAAGTCGGGGCCTCCTTGTAGAGGTCCTCATTTTGAGGGGGATCTCTTGTCTTCCTCTTTGGTCTGACTCGACCATCGTCCCTAATGAGAGGTGTTGTATTATTGTACACTGATGTAGTATTTATCAGGCATAATTTCATAGTACTATAACAACACAGTAAGGGTACTGAAATTGGCTTGCATCTTTTAAAGCTGCCCCCAAACTGAAAACAATCTGATTTTTTGTTCTTTCTAATAGGCTTCCACACTCAAACCATTTTTTCAGAGCTGTTTGTTAAAAGAAAAGCAGTCATAATTTAAGTAAACCACTTCAGAGTCAAATACCCTGGGCTTGCAAAACAGCCATTTACATTGTGTTTCAGCCTTCAAAGCATGGGGAAAAAAACACATCTTTACATACAGAATTTGAGCTGGTGTGGGCATTTGCTGTATATGAGGCAATGAGGTACAGCTGATAAATTGCTAACACTGACAGGAGAAGATTGTCCTTTTCAAAGGATCTACAAAAAAGCAAGCATCATGACTTCTTTGCATCCAAGTTGTAACTGTATACAAGAAGGATTGCAATGAGTATTTCATATTGCAAAACATGTATTTTTTTGTACATAGACAAGCTGTAATATTTCATTTACTTGGGATTGGAAGAGAGACAGCTTTATATAGAGATGTAACAAGTAAAATGCAGTGCTTTAAAAGTGGAAAATATATCTGGCATTTTAGTTTTTCTCATTGTTTCTATTTTCATAGAATCATAATACTAGGAATTACAGCAACAATGAAACAGCTGATGCTTTGAGACACTGGTATCACTGGGAAGTTTCCTTCTCACTTTAGAAGCAAAAAATCCAGTAGCACATCAATGATAACATCAAAACGATGTTAAAATCATGGTTAACTTTTAACCCATAAAGCCCATATGACTTCTCAAACATGTCTTGAAGTAGCATGTCTGTGTAACTAGACATGGATTAGTAAAACTGGAGAATCTTTAAGCCCACTCACCCACTTCTATTGGTAGTACCAGCTGACGTGGAGCACATTCCCACCCCTAAGACACTAAGCTTGTATAGCTGTTAATACCAAATCTTAAATGCTTTTACAATGAAAACTAGCATACAAGATAACCTTTGCCCTGCTCTATCTACCCACAGAAGACACAGAACCCTGGAGAACTGCATCTGATCTACGTTTGACTAGTAGCAAGTTTACCCAAATATTTTTGACTGGACTTCTCATGAGAAAGTTGTCAAACATGCACAAAAAAATGTTATCTTTCATCTCGACTTCTGAATCAGAAGCGTGCAGGTCCACCTGCATAGTGCAATCAGGGTTTACAACAATACTATCAGGAAGCATCATTACCATCAGGAAAAAAAAAAATCATTTCCCCACGGCAGGATTTACATATGCAAGATAAAGAAAGGCTTAACAGAAACAATTGATGTCAACACAAAATACTGAAGACAAGCCTATTAGGAAAATTACTACAGGTTTCCTAGTACAGTTAACAGGCTGCATTCATTGAAGTGAAAATTAGGTGGAGCCAATGTCTTTCATATTCTTCGAATGAATGCCAGTAGCCACAGCACATACTGTGCTGTTCCAACAGTTGAATCTACTATATTTTCCTCAGCCTGCATCATTACTTTTATTTTGGTAAAGTAACAGCCCTTTGGGGAGGGGGGAGAGAAGGGAGAGGAGGTATTTTCCTTCCTGAAAATGTTCACTTTAGAAAAATTAGTTTGACTTCTCTTTCCAATGATTCAAAGATCGAAGCTGAAATTTCTTTAAGTGGTATATTCTTTATTGCAGCGCTGGATGCACGGGGGATCTCTCCGCCTATTGTGCATGTTTGGAGTGACAAACTATCTCATATTTATACAGCAAAACAATGAATATTCTATTAACGCCTATGCATATTCATTACCTAAACCCACCTACTCTCGCTTCGTATGCTAATTAGCTTATTAGTCTTTGCGCTTGCGCAAAGCCTTTCAAGAATTGTGGGCTGAGGTCTTCCGGACGTGGGCAGTGGTCTTTGGGAGGAAGTAGGTCTTCCTCGTGATGCACTTTTCACCTTTTGCTTAAAAAATGCCAGGTAGGAAGAATCAGTTGTTTTCCAAGCTGAGTTGGCTTTCGGCCTAACTGAGGGTCGGCAGATAACAGGATGTCTCAGTTAACAAGATGCTCCAACATAACAAAAGGTTGACAGATAACAAGATGTCATCTATTTTGTTCTCATTAATTTTTAACCACAAGATTTATTCTATTCTAAAGTGATTTTATACAATATCACCAAACACACCTGAAACACTAATCATCAAGGTGTAAAAGATTTGAGGTATGAAACAGATTTGTGTATTTCACAACATATTTTGAGCAGATGGAAACTATAATGACCAGATTAATGGCCCTGAGTCACTCTAGATACAGCCAACAACATGCTGGTTTGCACTCAGAGATCTGGATCTCTATTTAAAAAAAATATGTCCTTAGTGATGTTATTAAAACAGTCCCATTTTTAATGTAAGTGCTACTCAGGTGAGTGTATAAAGTATTCACATTTCAGCCACATCACACAGAGAAGGGGAGGCCAATTGATTCCAGACTATATCCATACTTCTGCACCTCTAAGAAATAACCTTTGAACTCCATCAGGGAAATGTGTCCCTGCAGCCTGTTTGCTTGGCACCTCAGCATACTAGCCCAGAGTGCAAGTGACTGAGCTTTCTGTACTTTCAAGTAACACTCCAAATGCAGATATATAAATCAGAAGTCTGATATAACTCTCAAACACGGAAAATTAAAATAAGATGCAATTAAAATATTCCACAAACAAACCAATTCACACGAAAATTATTTTTGTAGGAGCATAAGAACAAGTCACTTAGTATTTATTGTATATGCACTTGTTGTACTAGGGACAATTCATAATAAATCAGGACCCAACAGGATTCTTTGCACTGAGTTCACTTAGATTTCTCTCAGGCTCCAAGGTTGAATCTGAGGATTTATGTGCCATAGAGGCATCTATACTCAGATTACTTATTTTTAGTTTGGATCTGGTCTGAATATATTGCATATCAAATCAAGCATCCAGTTCTGTAAGGAAACCTAATGCAGACTTTATTCAAAAATTCTTAGAAGGTTCATGACATTTAATTTCAGGCATCTCATTCAGTTTGCCCGTACGGAGAGAGAAGCAGGTTCTGAAGTACACAGAGAAGTCAATAAGCCTCCTGCATTGATTACATGAAAGAGCTCAGGTTCCTCACGTAGATACCCAAGTTACACACTTAAAGCTAAATAAAGTGATATCAGAGCTGTGATTTTCTCCAAGTTTCGAGATAGTGTCTCATTTGCCAGAGAATGGTAAATCCATTGCATTTTTAAATGGAGACAGCAAGTGTCATTCAGAAAAGTGGGAACTGCCACTATGCATTAGGGGAAGTGGAATGGGAGGGGACAGGACGATCAAATAAATCTGCTTACACTGTACATTGTCATCTCACTTTTCCTGAAAGCTGATTTCTTCAAATGAACCTATCAGCCGACATGTGGCAGCCATGGAAAGATGTCGAGGGTACTCCATGTGTAAGCTCAAATAGTCCTCTAATGTCAGAGGTGGTTGACTGCTACAGATAATAGCCAAAGTAGACATCCTTTGGCTCAATGCTACCAGGGAATTACTCATTTTGCACTTGGCATCCATACAGGTTTGAGCAAAACTGAACTGCCATCTACAGAATCACAACTTCTGACTTCTGTTAGGGAAACTTCAGCTGACTAGGTTACTTCTCTAAAGCTTCAGACTGTTCTGTCAGCATTTTGTTCGACAAGACAAACACTTCTCTAAAGAAAACATTACTGACGTGGGACATGATGACTAAGGTCAAATAAAATGTAGCAGTTCCTCCCTGTTACAGCCCACAGGTCATGTTTTACTAAAAATATACATTAATGTATGTACACATATATGAATGTTCTCGTAATAAAAGCACCCAAGTACAACAACAGATATGAATTTCTCCTTGATATGTACTTTGAGTGACATTGCTGTCACTTATATCAGCTACTACTTTTATAGAAAATTCACAAGGCAGATACAAATGCAGTTTAAATATGAGACTTGTTCAATGGCAAGGCTCTTTCCCTCTCCTCTATCATGGAATACACACACTGCTTCATGCAGTTCTCACTAGCAGAATGAGAGCACCTAGTTAGCTCCACATTCAATCTCCCTGTGACACGTAGACCAAACTCGTTCCTAGGGCTGAATATCCATTAAATACATTCAACTTTTGCATAATTTACATAACAAGAGAAGAATTTAAGTCATATTGATATGAGACAGAATACCAGTTTTAATACTTTGTTTCCTGTAGGTCCCTTCATCTGAATAGGTAATACTTACCTGTTATTTGTAAAGTTATTTGAACTATTCTAGAAAAAATAAGCATAAAAAACAAATCCTCTGAACCATCTTTATGACTGCTCTCATGTCAGCCACCTCTACCGTATGCTACCATTTAGTTGTTCAGCTAGCCCTGCAAGCCAACCTCCATTAATTTTCAAGAGCTGTAGTAGTACTCTACTGCCAACTACTTCTACTGTACACATTTCACATCCTCCTAAAACTACTCCAGCCAGTGACTTCTGTCAAGTCTCGTTACATATTGCGCTGTTTTAAATTTAAACCCATGTGATAAAGCATTCTTTGTTGTTCCATAGGACTGCTGTGAACTACAGCTAAGAAACTGTGGCACCAATTACTTAGCTTAGAATGTTGAATATACTGCTGGTGCCACTGAGACGTGAATTGGGAGCATAAGCTTTGGCTGCCAAAAGTACATGTGTAGATGCACTTATATGAACAAAACTGAAAGCATAACTACCTTTGGTTTCCCCAGCAGCATTGCTCATTTGTCCTCTGTTGAAAGTACAGTTGTACTGGCATGGCTGTTTTTTTATACAATTGCTGTTCCAGGATTGCTTTGAATATCTAAACACATACATATTTCATCAAGGGAGTCAGACTTGACTGACACAACATACTGACAGAGAAAATAAAAACTGGCAACTACCATGTATCAGTATCCTTGCAATAACATACATCAATCATACCCTACATCTGTAAGTAATGAAGAACAACATTATTATACAGTAAATAATTAGGGCTGAGTCCATGCTATGTGCATTATAGACAGTTTTTCTTCAAACTAAGCCTATTACCTGTTGGAGTACATTCAATACATTCCTGAAGCACATCTTCCAGTTCCATTTCATCTGAAAACAGCTTAGTCCCTGTGATCTGAGGTTGTCCTGCAACATGAAGCCAAGTCACAGTCAACAGGGACTATCAGGAAAATCACGTAAGAAGTGCACTATTAATCCAAAATGAGGTAATAACATAAACCCATCTGTAATTGAAAGCACAGTTAATTCCACTCTAAATGCCAGACTTTCAAATGAGATGTGACAAATATGAGACAGATGAATGCATTTGGCTAAGAGCTTAATTCTGTGGCTATTCCCAATAACTATTCACAACAGAGCTAGTACAGCAAGAGAAAAACTAGCTTTCTCATAAACAGTTTACTTGGAAGAGCAACATTCTTACAATGTCTCAATTATTGAATACTAATGGTAACACTGCACCATGAGAAGTGACACTATTGGCTCCACATATTCCCAGTTTATTATCTAATATATCTTAATTAACATCTGAAAAGTCATGTGGTTTTCTCCACGGAACAGAAGCAATCGATGTGTTTACACCATCTGATAAGTTATTGAGTGTGGTTGGCTCTGTGCCTACAAGGGCTGGCATGTCACACGAAATACCCATCGACAACACTTCCCGTCACTAGAGGCAGGCTTGTAAAGCACCTTGCTGCATTTGTAGGTACTGCCTTTTTCATAGGCCGCAAAGAACAAGCGTATGAAAATAAGGCCTCATAAAACCAGCTTAAATCCAGAACATTTCACTGAGAATGTTTAAGTATATACTGCTAATCAAGAATATGCTGAAGTCCCATTAATTCAGAGTTTATTAAAAAGGCCTCAAACTGCTTTTAAGAGCTCTAAAGGCCAGATTATATATTTGCTTGAAGTCTTTCTTAAGTCACTGTTACATAATCATAACTGCAAAGACCAAGTATACAGTAGCATCGTTACATCTCTATTAGTTTTTGGTAGGTAACAAGACTGCATTGATCCTCTTGCAAGCAAGGTGGTCCAAAATTCATTTATGTACTATTTCTCACTTATGTAGTGCTTACCCTACACTGACTAGTTGTGCAAACTCTTGGTATCTAGAAACCACTTAGATACGCAAATAAAAAAGAAATTATTGAATGAATTTTATTTTGGTATCTCTTGGCAATCAGAAATCTAACAAAGGCCTTTCACAGTACGCAAAGTCTAATTTATAGCTTCCTCTGCATCCTGGTTTCAGCTAACCACTTCCTCCATGTCCTAGTTTCCATTTCTACTGGGTCTGGCTGGAATGTTAACTTTCCCGGCAGCAGCCCATACAGTGCCGTACTCATTACTTGTAGCCGGAACAGCAGTGTTATCACACCAGTGTTGTGTCTACTGCTGAGCAGCAGTGGCACAGCATTGGGCCTTTCTCTAACCCTCCTAGGGGGTGGGCAAAAAGTGAGGAGAGAAACATCACTAGGGCAGCTGACCTAAACCAATCAAAGGGATATTCCATACCATGTGGTGTCACACTCAGCAATAAAAGGTGGAAACAGGAAGAAGAGGGGAGGGGTGGGCTCTCGTTGAGAAGACGTCGGTCCTCCTCTCGAACACCGGCTGCGTGCGTTGAGACCTTGCTTCAAGGACGTGGTCAATCATCACTCATTTGTGGGAAGTAGAGAGTAATTTCTTTCCTCTGCACTTCCATATAGCTTTCATTTATTTTGTTTGTTTGTTTTCCTCCCTTCTTTTTATTTTTTCCTTTTTCCCCCTCCCTTTTTCCCCTTTCCGTTTCCCCTTAGTTAAATTGTTCAGTTCATGGTAGTCTTTATTTAATTATTATAATTATTTCCCTTTAATTAAATTATCCTTATCTCAACCCGTGAGTTGTTCTTTGCTTTACTTCTCCCCCTCCTCATCTAAAGGAGGGGGAGTGAGAGAGCAGTTGTGGGGTTTAGCTGCCCAGCACGGTAAAACCACCACACCATTACACTTGCACAGTGTTTTTTGTTTGAAGTTCACACATCCTTGAGTACAGAAAAGTTGCACACCTTTGTAAGTGGTATCAGAAATGTTGCTAGTACATAATTAATAACCAAGAGGTGGTTAAAAATTACATGAAGCATATAGAAGGAAAAAATACCAGTGATCCATTATTAACTTAATATTCAGCATTCAAAGTAAATAAAATCAGAACACCAATAGCAGCAAAATGACTTAAGATTTTAATATATCTTCAGATCAGCTAAAATCCTTCCGTCACCTACCACTGGCACTGAATAATTGAAAACCATGCATTTAAATAGCTTTTTAATTCACAGCTGTTAGGAAACACAAAGCACATCTTAATATCCAACTTCTTCAGCAATATAAAACTGCAGTAACATCACCCTTACAACAGAGCTATTTTACTAAAAATATATGAGCAGTCATTCCAAGTTTTGATATATTACACCAATAAAGAAGTGAAGGCAAAATTGCACATGTACAAAATAGATGATATAAGTAAACTTCATATTCAGTTTGAGAGCTCTTTACATGCCTGCTGGGGAAGAAAAAACAATACTGCTAATTAGACTATCAGGAAACAAAATGTCGCCATACAGATAATTTTATTCCTTTCAAAGATAAACAAGTCAGTTTGCTTTTTTGTTTTTTTTTTTTTTAAAGAGGTTTCAATGAATAGAACTGTAGAAGAAGTTAAGTTCAAACACTTCATGACTCTCAAATCAAGTTTTAGATTTAAGATCCACTAAGAATTAAGATAGCTGTACTATTTATAAGAAACCAAAAAAGAATCCCCCCACTGCTTTGCCTTCCCCAGGCAGAACAGTGCACCACAGCACTGCTGAAAAGTTTAGATGTTACTGATGCACTTAATGCTACAAAGATTTATTTAATGCACATTGGTATCAGCTATACAATCTTAATCTTTTATAATGAAGGGAAAGAAAAGTTTGGTAGAAACAATACAAGCAGCAAACTTTTCCCCTTCTCTGAACTGAAAGCATGTTTAATATTAAACACATCCTAAAAAAAAAAAAAAAAAATCATTTTTGTCTTGGCCAAAGACAGCCTTGCCCTGGAGGCAGGTGATATAAGCCTCATGATCCCTTCTGCACTTATGTTCTATGACTTCCAGACATTGGTTTCAGGCATCACGCGATATGGTTGTATTTGTGCACAAAGAAATTAGAAGTGTCTGTGAACAGAAATGGAACTGTAGCTGATTTCCTTTATACTCTGTGCAAATAAAAACTAAGTTTTAAACAGAATTTAGATTGGAAAAGTTAGCTTAAGTCAGATTCTCCAAGAAGCTGCATGCATTTTCAGCACCAACTGAAATCAAAATAAATTCATGGTATGCAAGCAAGACACTGGATCACACCCAGAAGTATTATGTTTACACTTTCCATTGTTTTTATAATTTTTTTAAGCTTAGAAGCTAAAATAGAAAGCCACACAGTCAGATACAGATTTTTAAATAAGTTGCAACTTAATATAAGAACTGTTGGGTTTATGCAAAGGATTTGTGACTTTAATAGGGTATGCTACCAGTTTATTTAAACTTTTGTTTTTCTTGCTATTTTCGGCTTCTGGAGGCTGGTGGAAAACATTTACTGGAGCTTAACAGCTTGTTCTCGCATTGCTTTTATTACAATGCATTCAAATGGAAAGTTGTTACGTGTGCAGTTCGAATTCATAGGTGCTTGTTTCCCACTGGCTGACATCTGCATTGACCAGGTTGCGCTCTGTGAAAGTAACATGTCCTTCTGAATCAATGAGAACAACCGTGTTAGTCCTGAAACAACAAATGTAGAAGGTTAAGCCTTATACCCAATTCTGTAAATTTGTAGGGTCCCATCCCCCACCCCTAAAGGTTTTAATTCATTTTTCTCTTGACCACATCATCACCACACAAGCAGGTCAGAATTCACCCTGACAAGTTGAAATAGTTATTTTCAGACCCTTCTTCCTACATTCCATTGCTCTGATTCCCTGTTGCAGCTGCAGCAGCTGACAAGCATGATTAAAAAAGCCTTTTTTTTTCCTTATGTGCCAAGTATGTTTGAGTCAGAAGTAGCCTAAGTTTTTCTTACTCATATCAACAGTACTCTTCCGTTCTTTCATTCCAAATGAATTGTCCATTACAATTCAAATATCATTGTTATGGTCACATTGTTATGATCACAAAAGCTCTTATTTCTGTAGGAATCTTCTGAAGAGGACATTAGTTTTCATGAAAAGCACATTCCATTCATGCATCTGTACTACTTTGTCAGCAGATTTTTTTCCACGTATGCTGACAACATTTCTCCGTGGACACTGTGGTATCCAGCCAGGGAGATCACTGACTGGAAGTATGAGTTATCCCACCACCCTGATGTGGTGGTCTTCCAAATCATTTCACAGCTGTTCACTCATATGAAATGCTCAACACCCTCAGAAGAACACTATGAGCCCTAATTAACAGTCTCTAATCACTAAGCAGTGTTACTAAGGGAAAGATAAGTGAGCATACAATTATAGCAGCAGGGAAGACTTGAAATATAGTGCTAATTCACAAGAAAAATGTCAGTATTTCAAGAGATATCCCAGTAATAATCCTGTTTCCTTTGAAACAGTTATACTACAACCTGTGGTACAAGTGTAGGAAAATGCTTCTTTAGCATTTGAAGTGTTCATTATTTCATATTTAAGTGTTCTCAACATTCCTTTTATAGAGACTCAGTTTTTACCATCAGAAATACCAGCTTAAAATACATACTGAAATGAGCGCTCTGATTATCAATTTATATCTATACGGTGGAAATGCTATGGCTGACTAAACCAGAGAATCTGAAAAAGTCATTGGTAGTCTTAGAGCAGGCATTCCCTACAAGCAGCAACTGGGTTGACCTTTGATTTTGTCCCTCTCAGAATGAAGACAAGATACTGAGAATAAATACAAGACATTATATTATCCTTCTTGCACCTTCTGTAGACAGTCTGAGCAGAAATAAGAAACCCAGTAAAAACTGAAGCACCAGTTATGGGAAATGGAAATACATATCCTTTCAAAAAAGAGTAATAGTTCTTCATTGTGTGGAAGTGGCAGCTGGATAGAACAAGGATATTCCTGAAGAAACCTCTAACTTGCTTAGCTGCACAGATGACACCATTCTGTCTCTTGGAAGAGAAATAGGTTCTGCAATTGCTCAGGCATAGATAATTTTATTTTTATGCTAAAAAATGATTTTGAAGCTTTTCATGTTTTGTTTAGATCAAAACCAGAGTTGGTCAGATCTGTTACTACGCCAGGGAGCCAGGAGCTCAGTCGACAATACTCAACTGGCAGTTAGAAGATGGTAGCGTTCCCTGAAACAGGACAATCCGAGATGACAAAGGTAGCTGTCAAGCTGCCTGGGGAAGTGTGAAACGTTCTTGCAGTTTGCATATGACTTCACAACACTTGCACTTTAGACTAATTCTGCGCATTTGAGATGATACGGGAGAAAGTAGTGAAAGAAATATGAAAAAAAAGAAGGCCCATATGGTAGGAAGGGCTGCTATATAGTATGCAGAATAATGGACATGAGCAAACATTAACTTCAAAAATATTAGCAAAAAGAAACTGGATGGTAAAATTCTCCCATTTAGAAAAACTGCATTATCTTGTTTTGGACAAACTGAAGTTGTATCTTCATAACTCCATTCCCACCAACAATGAATCATACCATGTACTTAAAGTATTGATCAGTAGCATATTTAAGAGATCAGAATATTGTAATTTAGTAAAGTGCTTCCTTATACATGTAATACCTGAATAAGTTTAGAGCAGTCACTACACAGTTAAAATTGATGACAGCATGATTTTGATTTGATATGCTGTGATTCAGTACACATCTATATTGGATTATGAAATTTTACCTTGTTCCATAACCTGGGCAACGAACACATACAGCTGCATACTTGTTCAATATAGGACGTATGTACTCCTTCCCTTGGTCTTCAATCGCAGGGTCAGGTAATTGACTGAAAAAGTTGTAAAGCAGTAAAAAATATAGATATCTATTTTAATTCTCCCATGCACTCACCTCTCTTGCACTAAGATGTGTGTTTACTGTGTGGCTGGCAAATAAAAGTAAGATCAAAAAGGAGAGAAGTGTGAACTGTGTTTGAAATTAAATGAACAGAAAAATATAAAACAGCTTGTCAGCTCCTTCCAAAAGATATCTGAAGTCTAAAACTTTTGTCTCACTTAAATATTCTCATATCTTGACACGTTTCTCACTTTCATTATTGTTCTTTCATTGTCTTTCTGTATTTTAGTTTCCCCTACGGTCTCAATTAAAACATTAATGACCAAGCCATTTGAGGCGTGTCACAAACATGCGTTTTCCACTGAGCCTTCAAAGTTCTTTGTGTTGAACAGAGACCTCTCTGCTTTTTTCTTTTGTATGGAATACCTGGAAGATACCCATGAGAACCCTTACACTAAAATCTGTGAAGATGCAGTAGAATGCAAAGGTGAGCTTTGTATATAATCTCTTGATATATATTCCTATCGAAAATTGAAAGACACTTAGTAACTTAACTTGGAAGAATATCAAGCTTCATTTATTTTAACTGAACAACTGCCTGCATCCCACAGAGGAGTTGCTAAGGCCACAAAAGGTTATTGCAGCAACCCCATATCCCTGACTTCCCATTCATATCAACAGATTATTCTCATATTAGCCATAACTACAGCTTCCTAGTTCAATAACTAAAGATCTCAATTTAATTGCAGTTCATTTTAACTATCACTGGAACAGGTTTGATTTTTAAGCCTCTTCCATCGAGAGTATCACACTTGTGCCTCCTAGCACAGACCCAGTTGCAGGTATTCTCTTAAAGTGAGACCCAGTATTCTCCGGCTAAATTTAACAGCCTAATCAGCTGTACAGCGAATGCTAGGGAAGAAGGCAGAACAAAACACATGGATCAATTCAACCCCATTTTCAGAGCTCATCCCCCTCTGTAGATGAGACTAAGCAATTCATCATGGCTTTTACACCAAATTGGTCTCATTTTCTTTGTTCTGGTGGAAAAAAGGAGCTGGGGGTGTCTGTTTGAGGGAAAAGCAAGAATAGGTGCAATTCCAGTATGAAGACAGAACTAAGCTCTGCTCACTCCTGTAGTGGGCATGTGGCTGGAGCATTCCATGATGCAATGGAGAACGCGTATAGCATGGGACTTGAGCCTGTGCGAACTGACAGCTTCTATCTCATACTCCACCACTAGCAGTTCTTGTATACTACACCCAGTCTCAAGCTTAATGGCCAAAAGCAGTTTTAAGGACAGAAGGAGTTGCAATACTTCTCTCAGAATAGTCAAAGCCAGGGTTAAAGCAGGAGAAGGGAGGTGAGGGACAAAAACCTGCATCTAGGATGAAGGAACGGAATTCTAAGAGTAAGTCAACCGCTTAATTTCTGTATCAGTGATCATAAAAAACAAGCAATAAGGTATTTTACAAATGTTCAAAGCTATTGCATATAAATATGTTCAAATTTATTAAAAAAAATCATTCTCAACATGTGCTTTGGAAAGATTACAGACTTCATCTTAAATATTGATTTCCATAAGTATTTCCACTCTCCAATATGATCTTATCTGAAATTATCTTATTATAATGTTGAACATTAAGGGAAGATTATTTTGACTTTTTTAAACTAGTGAAAGGTACAGGCTAACAATTTCTGGAAAAAATCACTTGATGTGATATCAAATAAAGTAAGATCATTTAGCAGACTTTCAATTACTACTCATTGTTCAGATGTCTAGGTTTGTAAGTAAACACATACTCCATAGTGCTAAAAATTCCACAAAGGAGTGTTTGCATAAAAATCAGTTTAAGGTTAGGACACTAGTTCTATATAACAGAATCAGCTTGACTTCAACACAAGTCTCCTTCTAGATAGAAAGGAAAGCTAGACATGCAAGTTACTGGACAGTGATCAAGGATACAAATTTAGACCACAGTACCTCCTTTACCCATTTTCATGTCTGGACATTCAAACATTATCATTTACTTCTAGATACCTAACTCAGAGGCTCAGGTTTGCTGTGGAGCCAATGGTGAATGGAGGAACCTTACTCAGATTCTCAAACTCACCTCAGAGAGCATCCTTGACTAGAGGCCTAAAGCTACACTATGCAAATACTCAGTTCCTTCCCCTATTTAGCGTATAATAAGTGCTCTTTTGAGGAAGACAATTAGTTCTATTTGAAAACAGTTGGTTTCTTGGCCTTCAGTGTCTACTCAGGGTAACAACGCAGAGTAGCTAGCAGATATTAACACAAACAGGCTCATATATACAAGGGTGTAGTGTGTAGCAAGAACCTGAACCTACAGTAAGCCTCCACAAACCCCATGGCAAGCAACATACACACCCTTTGTTTTGCACTCATTTTCCCTTAAAAAATTGCATTTCTTATTAAGGATAGCAGCTCAGAGAACTCAGTGTACCATCTATGAGCAGCAAGACAGTAACTGCAGCATTTACTGTTTCTGTTGTAAACACTGTAAAAATTCAGTCTCTGGAGAGACAAAACTTTGCCCTTCAATCCCCAGATATAAGTCAATTAATATAAGTTTTTTTTTTTTTTTTTTTTTTACACTCAAAATAGTTTCTACGCAGCTTTTACATTGGTCACATTGCATTTTGAACAAACTCAGTATTATTTTCTTACGGCTCTTGATTATTCATCACTGTAAGAAGCTCCTGCACCAAGTCTTCTCTGGCAAGGTCTTGACTTCTCTTGATCACTTCTGTGAAAAGCTGCTTCCCATACTGAAGTTTCTTCCATGGTGTATCCAACAAAGAATTACTCAATCCATATATTCCTATAAATACATACAAAAAACAAAATAGACACAAACAAATTAGTTGCCTGTGTGTGTCACTCTTAATAAAAAGAACTTAACCTTTTCTCAGCAACTGTTTTAGGCCACTACTTCTGACAGTTTTAATAGAAGAAAACAAAATACCCAAGAGCATCAGTACTTTACATTTACTAAAATTGGATGAATTTGTGATTTTCTACACTTATTAACACAGCATCCACTGTGGTGTCAAATATCAAAACTTCCCTGCCCATATCACAACAATAATATAAACTTTAGGGTATTACACAATCTAAGCACAAAATAACTCTCAATAACAATATTGTTCATTTCTACAAAGGAACTCCAACCCTCCAAGCTTTAAGTGTCATGAAATTAATGAAATATGTAATAAGGAGGTTATATGATAAGAATTAGAAACAATAATAAAATGAAGTCCAATGGCTGTGGACTACCAGCTACATATGATCTATATACATACTAAAGCCCATGGCAAGCAGCATCACATTTGGCTGTGCTTTAGCATTCTTCTAGGCTAATATTCAGTACTTAAATTGGCAATGAATTTGGAGTATTATTCTATGTAACTGACTAGCAAAGGACTAGATTTTAAATATTTTAAATCAGTTTACCTGATAAAGATGAAAATTTGTTTTAAAGCCAACCGTCACTAGGTGAGCACAATCACACTATGCTTTTAATAGTGCAAGGTAAGAAAAGTTTGGGTCAAATCCACAAATCTTTAAAAATCCCATTCCTCAAGACAGACCTCTGTCCTTCAATCATAATTCCTTAAGTAAAATGCCAGTAATTGCAGTGGAGGTGGGCACACTGATATGGATAGAAGCTTTTTATGAAATATTAATTCTTTACTGACATGCTTTAGCAAATATTTAAATGACTTTAAGGACATTTTTAAAGAATACAAACAAAGTTAGTGAAGACAATGCTTACATAGCCAAATTACTAGAGCAATACAGCTATATTCTGACTCTGTTAAAGTAACAGAAAGTCATAATCAGACTCTTCTGAAGCAAACCTACCAGGATTTAGGAAAATGGGTTCTGGCTCTCCTTTGTTTCCATAGTAGCAAATTACATCTCCTTTGGTGGTACTGAAAAACAAACAAGAATTTCTCCTTGAAAAGCCACCAGCTTCTATATTTGATTACGTGCTAATTTCTTGCAGCCTTCAAACACAGCAAGATGTTTTTTCTCATCACTGTTACTACTATGATACCACAGCCCAGGGATTAATCAATGCATTATATTACTCTCCTACTCTGAAAAACTTTATTATTACCATTGTCAAACGTTAATATTATCATTTTTAAACATAACAGTAATATAATTCAGAACGGCTGCACAGAAAGCAGGCAGGCTTATTGAAAAGAAAATCCTCGTGTTTTAAATAACTGGACACTTACGTACTGGTAAGGGTTTAAATAAATGGATAGCTCATCACAGCAAATTAACATTTTGCCATCAACTCTTTTGTTTGACTATTGTATCCTAAGAGGCTCACCACTATTTACTCTCTGGCAGAAGTAAATTTTAGGTCCACTTGCAGCCATGTGATAGCCCAAATTTTTAGATAAGATTCCTTGGCATTTTCCTAATGTAGTATTTTTGTTTGTTCTTTATTTATCTACAAGTCAAAAAACCTATAGCATAAAGTAGGCATAAGTACAAACCAAATCTTTGATCAAGAGTTTGGTAGTTGAAAAATCGTGGAGTGAGGATAAGGAGTTTTATAATTAAACAGAAGCATCTATATTTCAGAGACATTATGGAGCCAAGGTTTTGCCTTCTCAAAGAAGGCACACATAACCTTCAGGGAAAAGACTAATTATGGACCACTAGGAAAAAGAATTAAAACATTTTGCATCAAGCAATGATTAGTATACAAGATGCACCTCCAGTATTTAAAAGATTAAAAAAAGGAATTATGACAGGAATAACAGTAGGCTCTTACCTGCCTACTAGTAAGACAAAGAGCTCTCCCTTTAGCTTGTAAGGAGATTCTATATTGTTACACTTCTGTGCTAACAAGTATTTGTACTATTATCTTTCTCCTTTGGAATTTGAACAACCATGGTGTTTGTAGACTTACTTGAAGTCAGCTGCTATTAAGTTAAATCCATTGTAAAGATGTCCTTCTACTGAAACTTTCTTCAAGTAAGAGTAACTGTCCAGATCTGAAGTCAAGAAGTTAGTTACAAGAGCACCTAAGAAAGAAGTACATGGAGCAACTTGAACATGTAAACTCACTTCTCTGTCAGACTTGGTAAAACAAGTAACAATATATAGTATTTCTACCACCAAGAGATTACAACAGTGGGGAAAAAAATCTAAACACCTTTAAAAGCCTTACAGCATCGTACCTTATTCAAATTAAGAGCTTGACATCTATTCTGAAGAACTCAATCAACTGCTCATTTCTACAGAGTTCATATTTACTAACTCTGTTCATATTTTCTAACTGCTGGATGTGCCTTTCTTCTCCTTCTCTCTCAAATAAGCTCTTTACTATAACTTCATTTTATATATGACATTAAAATAAAATATCGATGACACGATTCATTCATTTCTCTATATATGATGTTTCACCATTGCATATCATATAGCAGTTAGAAGCAGAATGATTCTTACTTTTAGAAGTGCTCTCCCAGAGGAGTTTCTCCTTTTACTTCTGCCACTCCAATTCATCGTGTGAGAAGGAATCTTTTAGACTAGCCTCTACCGTAACGCAAGTTGCATTGTTTCCCTAACTTAGCTCTCATCTAAAGAGCACACACATTTAAAAAGCCTAGTGGAATCTAAATCTAGCTTCACTCTTGTCTAGTTGTTCCAACTGTTAACTAGAATAATCATTTTAGGAGAAGACAGTTGGCACTATATTTCTTGTCTGAATGTTTCCACTTAATCTTGTTTTATTTTTTGCCTGCTTGATTAGAATATCATTATATAAGTCAAGTTCCCTGCACAGGGACTCAAACTTGTTCATAAATTCTGTTTAAAGCACATATCACTTTATAGCCTAATAAAATGGTTAAAATTAATATTGTAATAATAATAACAAAAATATTATTGTAAAATTAATATTGTAACTTGATTTTAACTTGAAAATGTTAAGGTAATGTAACTTGAAATTAAGATTGTAACTTGATTTAATTGGGACACCAGGATTTGCTTGTATGCTTTTTTCCCATTTCTTTCATACCTCTTCCTTTTGCATTTTTGTCAGTCTTTGGCTGCATGTAGTTTGTCAGGGCTGCCATCTTGCCTTTCTTACTGATCCCCAGCCACGTCCCACCTTCTTTTCCTTCCTCCATATCCAGACCTGGTAAAATAAGTATGAGTTAGATTACATTCATTTTCAAAAATCGGTGTTAATTAAAAACATCTTAATGCAAATCCAGTCTTGATCAGGCTATATGAAAATGCAGTAGGTACAAAACTGTCTTTGTGGACTACTACAGGTAAAGTAAGCCCATTTACATTACACATACCCAATTGTGGGCTAAGAATTATTTTCCTTGTTGCTGAAATAGATGAGAGAGAATAAGTAAATCAAGTGTAAAAGCAAAATTTTAAGCTATAAAATCCATATAAAACTAAGTAGACTCAGAATTTCTTACTTCAAAATCAAGTCTCAGAAGATTAACGTTGTTTGCATGTTAAACATCAGAAATAACCAGAATAATTTAGAGTAAATTAGACAACTGAAAATTCTGTACTCAGGTAACAGCAATTTTGCAGGGGAGGAAGGAAGATCTGGTGCTGCAAAAATGAAGCCTACATCCAAACCTCTCTGCACAGAAGAAGGTAAGAAAAACACTACCTATTTGCAGCAAGCTTATGTTAAACAACAGGTGTTTAATGGAAAAAAGAAAACTGGTTTGATATATCATGCTTGTTGTTGGAAATGTTTTAATTCTGAATCATTCCATAATAGAACTTTAATTAGAATAAAAGTTTCAGATCCTTATTCAGGAACTCCTTCCTTTCTTCAGTAGCCAAAACTTCAATATCAAGTTTTAGCCGTCACATTTTTTACACAATATTTTATTAATGTTCTCTACCTTAACTGAAAGGCACACAAGAGAAAAAAAAATAAAAGACAAATACCCAATGATAAACATATGCAATTGCTGTTTTCCTATACTGTTTTTAAGCTTATAAAATCTTCCAATAAGTCACAAAGTTATTATTTTTTGTTTGCTTTTTTTTGGTTCAAATTGATGCTCTCATTTGAGATAGCATTAGTAACTCAGAATGTTTTAACAGACTCTCCAGAGATAAGCCCACTGAATGGAGAATACGGAGAACTAGTTTCTTACACCAAATACAGCCACATCTGAGAAAGGTATAACAGACAAAAACTCAGGGCCCTTCAGTTTTCAGGATAATTTTGTTTTGATGTTCTCTTTTGAACTGCTGTGTAGCAGGGGAAGCAGCATCCAGAATATCTGGCATGAAATTGGAATGTCAGCCAGAACTTCAGTTTTGCAGTGCAGTGGGAGTAATTTATCCTCACATGCCTCCCTGCCAACACTAATAACACACAACATCAGCAAACAGTGTTTGCAAAGTCAAAAACTTGGATGCAAAAAATGCTTTGTCTTCTAGAGCTTCACTTCTGTTTGAAAAAAGGGAGAAATATTGATCCTACTTAAAAAACTGAGATTCCCTACTATGGAAAACCAGACAACTGACAGCATTTTGTTAAACTGACTGTACACAGAAATCTAATAAGCCGATGGATTAATAACAAACTATTCTGTAGCCTATAAATCACTAACTGATAAGAAGTCAGAAAAAAATATTTCCTTCAGGTTTGGTTTAACGATTTCAAGTCAGTATTAGAAACAGTGAGTCTGTAGAATAATTCCATCTATTTTTACATAAGTATTTCAGTGTATCTGACAAAGCTAAATTGTGAGGGACAAACTAATTTAATGTATTTCCATTTCACTGCTTGGACTGCAGTCAAAGAACATAAAACTGAGAACAAAAAAGCCACATGATATCAAAACACAAATGAGACAATAACAGCACAACTCACCTTCTTCCCAAGTCATGACATGGTTTCCCCAGAAGTATAAGGGAGACTCATATTTCTTAGCAATGCAACCCACCCACCCCACCATAACAAAAATCCAGGCTTTAATCCCCTTATAAACTGTATCAAAACTAAACTTCTTGTTTTAGGTACATACCACTAAGGATCTCATTGCTGCTGTCCCAAAAATCTGCAGATTTGGATGGTCTGTTGTAAAATTCATCTCTATTAGCTGCTAGAATAAGTCTGTAGAACACAAGAGTAGTAAAATACTATTACTTAGAAATAGCAACTTCACAGTACAGACAGGAGCTAACCCTTGCCACAGCATTAGCTCATTCTAAGTATGAAACTATCCTTTACCTTACCATCTCACCTTTATCACTCTGATAAAGTTGAATCACAGCTGACAACAGCCTTCTCTCAGACTTGTGAAAGATCTCAAGATAATCTTGTTACATGAATGAGTCCGATATTTTCAAAGAACAGAATTGAAAGCAATCTCTTGCCTTGCAACTGTTAAGATCTTAATTTAATCTTAAGACACATTAGTATGCAAAGTTACAACTTAAAAAAAAAATCTAAACTCACAGGCTTAGAGGAAGCTTGTCTGAAGAACGTGTGTGAGATTTGTTCCCCTAATGTTCTCCATTCTCTCCAGCCATATTACTTAATATTTAATTTTAGCAAAACGCCATCTTTCAGAAACATGCAGATTTCCTTAACTAGTTTTCTATAACCTCAGCATCTTCTTCACTATCTGTTCCTCTTAACACCTGCACGTCAATTACATTTATGCAGCAGAAGCCAAGTTTGCAGCTGTAAACTGAACCACATACTTCTCACTATTTTTCAAGCCATAGCACATGAATCCATTTTGTTATTCAGCATTCAAAGGTACTGACATTTTTCATAGGTTTTGAGACTTTTCCTGCCAATTCTTCATTCATATAGTGTTGTGCAACATGACCATGAGTTGTCAGATGCGCACTAGTGATGCTGCAGAAACAGTTATAATTAGCTACAGAGAAAAGGCAGCTGGTACTTCAGTGCCATCCTTACTGTAAGGCAGGTACTTAGTACTTCACCCAAAGACATCACCTTTTGGAAAGCAGAGTATGTATTTTACCCTTCCAATGCCAAATAATCACAACATTCAATTCAGTCTGGCATTATTTCTTCCCTCTTCCACCTGATTCCAGTCTTTGATCTATAGATTTTTCAGCTAGTTTAAATTTATCATCTTGCTTAATATCCTCCCTTTACAGCAAGCGCCTTATTTCCCCAGATTTCACTTAAACATCTCTATCTTAGTTTGAACTGTATCAGTTCTTATTTCTTGAAGCTCCAATTGGATTTTCGCCTTCAGTAACCCCAAACATGAAAACAGTTTATAGAACCTAAATAGCAAGAAAAAGTGAAAGTTTCCCAGTGTGCTAGAATAAGTCTTCAAAAGACGTTTAGATGTAGAGCTTAGGGATATGGTTTAGTGGGGACTGTTAGCGTTAGGTCAGAGGTTGGACTCGATGATCTTGAGGTCTCTTCCAACCTAGAAAATTCTGTGATTCTGTGTAATATTCCCCATCTCAAATACACAGATCCTAAAGCTCAAAAGACTAGTACACAGGATTGTGTATTCAAAACACCTTCATTTTGTATTCTATGGAACTTAATCATACTAAAAAGAAATACTATTAAGTGACCCTCATTATCTAATAGATTAGAAAAGACTTAGATATTTTTATAGCTGAAATAATTCAACTGTATCAGAATTAATTTATTAAGATTTATTTAAATGTTGAGGTAGAGATGAAAACATGAGAGATCACTCCATTAACGCAATTTCCTACAATACAATTCAGTTCCATAAAAAGGACTGATTATAGCTTTGAAGCTTGAAATGTATTTTATTCCTAAGATGCACACAGCATAGTTTGAAACAATATAATGGCAGCATGTTACCTTTGACAATAATAATAGACTACAGTAAAACATCTGTTACAACACTAAACTTCACTACAGATAGGCCTATAGAGAGCACAAAGGGTAGAAAAATCAAGTGTCAAGCGTACAGAAAGAGAGGTTCATAAATGTATTAAAAAGGTGATCTGTAAGCTTTTTGCTTAATTAGGTACTCACAAAAAGTGGCCAACGTGCTTTTCTAGAAACCAAAAAGACTACTAAATACCTGAATTTGGGCCAACACAACGTTTTCCTATTTTGACACTGAGAGCAATTTGTTTCCTGTTATGAATCACAATTTCAAATGCAATGCAACTTGACTCAAAGGCTCAAGTTGCAAGCAAACTACTCAGAGTTTTACTTTTAAATAAAATACAAATTTCACTTGGCAAACACCTATAATTTAAATCCAAAGGATTTTCCCCAGAGGCATTAAATTGATTGATTTTTTTTTTTTTTTTTTTGCTAATTAGCAATACAAAGAAAGTCATACCAAATAAATTGATGTATTAGTACAGTACCATTTCCATCACAGAAACCCTTTTCAGGCAGATTCCAGACAGAAAGGAATGCACGCTATGGACAACCGAAGCTTTGGTTCTCAATCCTTTCTTTCTATAGAATGGCATCCTTTGCTCAATACAAAAGGGCAGAAAAAACAAGTAAATGAAAAACACAAAGCATACTGATTCTGTAAGTTTCTGGAAGAATACTGACACTTCTGTGTCACAAAGTAATACAGAACCTATACAGTATGCAAAAACACAGAAAACGGAATGTGAGTCTTCCTACTAGCCTGAAGTACTCTTTCCATTATCTACTGAATGTGCTTTAAGACACTAACATTGGATATAAGCTTTAAAGATTAAGGTCTCTAATGGGACAAAATTGTTAGGGGAAGTTTAATGTTAGTGAAACTCGCTGGATGACATCAGTGTATTCATTAAAAAAAAAAAAAAAAAAAAAAGTACCTGGAAGCATGAATACTTGTTTTGACTTAAGGTTTCAGCTAAAGGTGCCATATAATCAGATAGTTTATTAGCTAAAATTTTAACTGCAGCCAGATTTGTGTGGGACATGGAGGGTGTTGCTACGACATTTACTAACAGCTCTTCAATTCCAAATTTGCAGTACTAGCTTGTTTTACATTGATACAGGATTTCAAATCCCACTGTTTGTTTTCAAACTGAGCATTTTTGGAAACACATTTAATTTTAAGACAATAACCGAAAATCTTCAGGTATCCCTTGTCCCAAAAGGGAACTGACAGACAAATAACTACGTGGATATCTTGACTACACCTTTCTGTATTTTTGAACACAGTTGTGCCTATTCACAAGCTTGTTCTGTCAAAACTGGAGTGCAACATGGTGTGGTGAGTAGCCATTATTTAATACTGAACAGAGCAGTGAACTATACAGTGAAGAAGGTATTGTTGTTGGGAGGAGGCAAGGTTAACCAGAAACTACACAAGCAATATGGTCTCATTTTGAGCATCTTTTGGACTCAATGTATTTGTCTATTAGGTTACAGAACTGGACCACTAATCAGAACTGCACAGTGTATACATAAACAAATTAAAAATAGCATGTGAAGCAGACTAACAACTGTGTAATACTTCTGCTCCACTGGCTACCTGGTACTCTGCAGGCCAAATTCAAATTATTGGCTTCAATACAAAAGCACTAGAAATTTCTAAACTACAAGAAGAAATTGCATCTTTTTCTGAACCTTATTGCTACAACTGCAGGACTTTGAAACTCTGGATTATAATTTTTAAATGCTGCATCCTACATAACATTATAGACCACCATCAAGATGTCTGTGACTATAGCCCAAGCCTTCTGACAGTTGCAAAACAAAGGGTTTTCAAAGTGTAACAGGAAGCACTCCAATGAAGAAAGTCACGAAGTTCGACATTACCCAAGCATAATTGAATACCTAATACTGACTTTTGAATCTACAATTCAAACACAGGGTACAAGAAGAAATGGTTAACACACATGTTTCTGTAATTTTTTATACCATCTTTACCTGTATGCATTTTTTGAAACTGGTCGGGGGTCAAATTTGAACAGCAGGATGCACATTGAAGAATGATGATTAAGTCCTGTTTCTTCAACAAATGCTCAGTGCAAGGTCATTCTGTAATAGCCTACAAGGAAAATAAAGATCATCTATTACACTGCAAGTTATAAAAATAGAACCTTGACTCTATGCTGAAGCTTAAACATTGCAATGTTCACACTAATAGCTTTCAATTAAAATAGATAAGTCAGGACATCAAAAGTGCATTTGTTTCAATAAACAGTTTACTTCTAAAAAAATCTATTGTTTAAACACGATTCTTGGCTAATTCAGAATTGTACTAAGGGAACAACCATCAGGAAAATATTGACAAAACCTAGAGCAATAACAATACATAAGACTCACGTAATTATCTGCTCATTAACAATAAGGTACCACTACGTTTTTCAGGTCTTAATTAAGGCAAAATACTTCCCTTATAATGAAAATAAACAACTGTTGCAGAAGCTGAAAAAGCCTGATCAAAGACATTCCTAAAGCTGTAAAGAAAACATACTTTAGGCCAAGCTACCATTAAGGATAGTCACCTGCCTTTCCTGAATTGTGCAAATCTCAGAGGTTACTGTTTACATAACTTATTGCATAGGTCATACAGACACTGAACAGGATTTTTGGTTTTTATTAAGCTTTGCCAGGCTATTTCAGAAACACAGCTCAAAGGAGATCCCAGCTGCTTCTGTAAAGCTATCAGCCAACAAAAGGCTTACATAAAAACTGTTGCTCACAAACTCATTTGGCAGCTTTTTTTTTTTTTAAAAAAAAAAAAAAAAAAACACCCAACCCCCATCACAGTTCTCTGGAGATACAAACATTTTCTCAACACTTCGGAAACCTTTCTAGAACCCATCATTATCCTTTGGTACTACTGCTCTGGCAGAAGCATCTGTCTCTCACCTTATCAACCCTGCCTGGTGTTATTACAGTTCAATAATTTTCATTTGTGCTTTTAATAACTCCACATATCAAAATTATTATTTACCTTGGGCTCCACCTACTGGCCTTGAAACAAGATTAAATGTTTGTAGGTCACATACAAACAGTCCAACCTTTTTTTTAACTCACATTTTTATGCCAGCTAAAAAGCACAGCTAGCCCTTACTACAGCAGTGACATTTAATTTGACAAAAGAGGCAAATAATGTGTTTCAATATCTTCTTTGATCAAAGTTGACAGTGTATTTGCAGCACCTGCCTCGTCTTTATACCCAGGGTTGGATGTTAAGCTTAAAATATTAAGTAGTAAAGTATTTTAAGTCAGGCTTAAATTTAGATATGCCAAAATGAGACAATTAACAAACATCAAGAGGAAAAGAACCAGAAAGGCTGTCTGCTGAAGCATAACTAAAAGAAAATCCTAACATAACTAAAAGGAAACTCCTTTGTCTCCTCCCAGTCTGAACCTAAGTCACTCCACAGTTATGTACAATTTAGGGAAAAACCTTAGATAACGCAAAATATCCACATTTCCAACAACCAGGTGATGAAGTAATAGCTACAACATTTTAGGACAGAGCTGAGAAAGACAGAAAAACTTGACAAGTGTTACCCCAGTGCCTGACTGCAGGGCCACAGCTGCTTTTAAGACAAGAGAGGACACGATGCGGATTGGCCTGGATCTCTGTGCCCTGCTGCTGTTTAGCAGCATGATTCCTGTGCCTGCTACACGGCCACACACACACTGCTTCCTGCTGAAACCAAGAAGAGCAGCAGGTTAACTGAGAAGCCACATACTGCTCTGTGTTTGATCAACTTCCTTCATAACTGAAATGCTTCTAAGAGAGCATATTTACAAAGATTGTGTCACTACTGCTCCATTATACTTTTCTCCAAACAGAAAACCCTGCTGCAAACCTGTAATATAAGGTTGAGACTGTCCTAGAGTAGACATCAGATTGCACTGAGAAATCTTAATGCTTCTGTAGAGAGCTACAAGACAGAATAGTGACTATTGTCCAAGCTTACTGAAAAACTAGTTTCAGTATGTTATTGTCATCAACACAAAAACAACACAAATTCAAGATGGAAGCCCAACAGCCATACTTTGACTTCTGAACTACATTAGCTTTGGGTTTTGTTTTGCTGCTTTAAGCCTTTGACAAAATATAAAACTTTCTTTAAGAAAGATTTCTCAAGAAACATTGTTCCACTAATGACATAACGGTAATTAATAGACTGAGGTCTCACTCGTTCTGCCATAGAGAAAATAATAGGCTTCTGAAGAAATAATATAATTTTATACCACAACTCATATGGAGTGGGAAGATTGTTCTGGATTACCACTGTGTACTTTTCATTGTTCTGCATTGTTAAAAAATTCTCTTGAAAATCACTTTTCATTCAAGAAGAAAAGCAGTCTTCAAAAATCCTTCTTTGACTAAGTAGTTGAACACAAGTGAAGATTTCAGCAACTAGGTTTCTTACTGTAGTCTTGCCTCAGTTACTCAACTTTGATTCTTTTAGTTTTTTTGATATCACTCCAATTACCTCATTAGTCTTTTACCTTACATGAAGCTTAGACTGTAAAATAAAGCACTTCTATTGTTAGTTACAGTAGACAGAGCAGCAATAGAGATGAGAACAGAAACATTTAATCAGAAGTCTTCATACAGGTGTCATTCTTTCAAGTCCATACTCACATTAAGAGGGTGCTGCAACCACAGGCACGAGATAAGCCTATTGCACAGAGCTGCTTTACAAAGCAGACGTGCTCAGCTCAGCCTTATGATCATTCAGGACAGTCTCCCACATATTGAGAGGAGTAAGATTTAAAAAGCTTAGGTCAGCACTGGCTTCTACACTTGCAACTTTATCCCATAGCAGGTCCAAAGCTTGATCAAAAACTGACTTTCTAGCTTCATTTCAGCAGAAAGCACACTTTCAGGATTATCCTTAGATATGCAGAGGAGGTTTAGCAGTTTTTTTTTTCCCTGTTAATTAAAGAGTTCAACTAAAAAAGGCTAGGATATGGCACAACAAATACCTTCTGGTTTTCTTTCCGAACACAATTCAAGTCAGAATATGCATTCTGTCCAATATAACAAGGTCTACAGAATGGAGAAATAGTTTATCATAAGGTAGAGACGGCAAAAACTTAGTGCACTCCAGATAATGTGCTTCTATAAAAACCAGCTTTATTATTCCTAGTCAATAAGCTGACAGTTACCAAGCGTGAAATGATGGCAACGATCTCCTATTTCTGTAATATGTTTTTAGTCTGCTATCTAACTTATGCCTAATACACACAAGCTAGCTTGACAAGAGTTACAAACATCCTGTAATTAAGCGTTCTGCTCCAAATGGCACTGCTGATTTGGAAATGACATTGAAGTAACTAACACTTCTTATTCTGTGCTACTGTATTCAGTTAGACCATACACATATTGTTTTACTAGCTTTAACAACCTGTTAAAAGCCTGAGTGGATACCTGCCAGTACACAGTAGTGTTTAGAGGCACTATCAGGAGACCAAAACATGATAGATTGTTTGCTCCTTTCATAGGGTTCTACCATCATCTGGTTGATTAGAAGCAATCAGTTCACAATTTGGCATAAAACCATTTTACCCTTACGGTCTCCCAGTAGCAGTCTTTGAAAAATGAAGCCATTTGCTACATATTTTGTTTTTGCAAATGAAGCATCATAAATAACATCTGCCAGTTACCACAGCAATCTCAATTGCTTATCAGCTGATCTAAAACTGTTCTTTGGGTGAGTCGAAAAGACAGCTCAAGATCATTAATCACTGGATTCTGATTGTTTTATGCACCACAACAATAACTCTGACATCTGAAATTACTTTACTACTGCTTTTGCATTTGTTTAAAGGCAACTGAGGACTATATCCCTCAAATGTCCATAAAAGAGTAAGACTGAATGCATATTCTTTCAGTAGCAGAATGAGATTTTTATACCGAGCTTCAAAATAAACGTTGAAATTAAGAGGTGTTTGATTATGTTAAAAGTAACCTACTTCTTATTACACCTCCCACCCATGAAAGCATGACAGCTGTTTTGTATTTTAAAGCATTTTACTGGTTTCATTTTGTACTTCTGCTGTCTAGCACACTCCTGTGTGTCGTATTAATCACATCGATCGTGAGCTTACAACCTCTTCAAAAGCAACGGGACAGAGCCCAGTGACTTACAGAGAAGGACTGAACAGGAAAGATTAATTTGACAAAAAGAAAAAAGCAGTACGTGAAGCAATCCAGAGAAGCAACAGCATACGTGTAAGAAAGCAGTTTTAACTAAATCAGAGCTGTGAAACAAGTTAGATTTTTCAGGAACAGCAATATTATTTTAAGTAAATGGATAGGCCTAACATTTCAAGACTTGTATTTCCATCTGAAACTTCCCAGAGGGTACAGGTGATAGCTCATTTTAGTGATTTTAATTGTAGCTTCTCAACATGAAATATATAGAAGTTCAGAAGCGCATATATGTGGAACTGTTGGGTAAAGCAATACCATATACAGGCATTAGGTGGGATTTCCTCTTAGGACTCAGAGGACCTGTTCCAGAACATGTTTCATCCTTGAACGCATGCTTTTAATTTACTGTTGTACCTTTCTGAAAGTTAGGTAAATATGAGAGAGAAGAGATGGATCTATATTCCGTCACCTTTCCAGTTGTTCAGTATAAAGACAATTCATAACTAAACTAGGGTTCGTAACCTTACCAAGGTGAAGAGTCTTCACTTCACGAGGTAGCAATGCAAACTAGAACACTTATGAAAACAGAAAATAACACAAAAGGGGCATGCCATTGCCAAGTCTGATGAGGTAAGATTTAAAATAACTTATTTTTGGCTTCCTGTTTTCTTCCTCAGGCATTTTACTCTGTTTAGTCCACTGCACAGCTCCCAGGAGAAACAACAGTAAACATCTGGCAGCACACTACACGTTGGGAACATTTACAAGGGGTGGAACAGGACAGCCTTTCCCCCAGTTTCTCAAGAGTAACTGTTCTCCTCTGACACAGCTCTGCAGACCCATAGTCATTCCCAGACTTCGTCCTCTTACACAGAGACTATTTATTATTTTTAGCTTCCACAATTCTTTGGTTTCCTTTTGTAAGGAATCACCTAGGAATCCTTTTTGGGCAAGAAAATCCATTTCCCACTCCTTACTCACAAGAAGTCTAAGTTACAAGTTGCTGGAGGAAATACTTCAAAGAATCATACATACTTGCTCTGCTCATTTCTTCTTCTCTAGAGATGTCCTGCTAGACACTTACAGAGACAGGACACCAGTCTATACCAGCTTTGGATCTGACCCAGTCTGGCCTGTCTTAGATTTTTAAGCTTAATTTCCTGTGATGGAAAGACTGCAACCATCACTTACGTATTTACGTTTATTAATCTCATCCTCCCTACCTCATCTACAGCAACTCTCAGCATGCTTCGTGTCCTGAAGAAAATGTGGTACGGTCATGGGGTGGCAGGCATCTTACAGACTTGGGAGTGGGAGAGAGAGAAATCAACATAAAGCAAAACCCAACAGCTAAGTAGAAGAAAGAAGCACTGAAAGCATCCTTATTTGAGAAGAAGCATATTTGCTTCTTTCAAGATAGCAAATAGAAAGTTAATGTTGCAAGGCTATAATGGTCTTCCAAGATTATTGCTTTGACTTCAGACACGAGGCAAGAAAAGCAGGATGTTGTCAGTTGTGCTGTTAACTGTTATTTATTCAAGGTAATGTTAACACGCTCACTGAAAACACATGCCCATAAAAGTAACTTTGTTGATCGCTATCAGGATTCAGCAGATTCACTAGGAATTGCTCTCACAAGAGAGAAACCAACGTTAGGCATATCTGCTTTTAAAAAAAAAAAAAAAAAAAAAAAAGTGTTATATACCTGTGAGAATATATAAGTATTCTATTTGGAAAACAGCAAAAGAGCTTCAAGGACAACTGAGACACTACAATCAGTACTGCAAGAATCAATTAAAACGGCATAGGGCTGATAAGAACTACAGAAGTCTGAAACAACTCAACTAGCACAAGAAGTAGCGAATTTGGCCAAAAAAGGCCCAGCTCCCGATACACACTGTACCTTTACAGCCCAGCAGGGAGCGCCCCAGTGACCGGGGTGCCTCAGGGCTCCAGCACCTCAGAGGACCTCAGGTGAGCAGCACGGAAACGCTCAGAGCAGAGAAACCCCCGGGGACACCTGAGGCAACCCCCCCGCCTCACGGACCCCCTCGCCGAGCGCGCAGCGGTGGCGGCGCTGAGGGGAGGGAGGCCCGGGGCTGAGGTGACCCTGCCGGGACCCGGCGCGGGAAGGGTCCCGCGCGCGAGGCGGCGGCGCGAGCCCGGCCGTCAGCAGCCCGCCCGCCCGGCTCCGCACTCACCCAGCGCGCTCCGCCACCACCCGCACATCCCCACCTGCCCGCTTCCGGCAGCGCAGCCAGTTTAAAACAACACCCGCCCCTATTGGCTCTCGGTGCCCCGCCCACCGAGGGCTATTGGAGGGCCGGGTCTCCCGCCTCTCCTCCTCGAGATGCTATTGGGTGGTTACTCCGCCGCTCAGGGCGGGCGCTGAGGGGTGCTGGCGTACAGGTGCCCGCTGGGCTCCGCCTCCTCTCAGTGGCCCCGACGGCCCGGGCCGCGCGGGGCGAGCTGAGGGGGGTCTCGCTCCCGCTCCGCCCTTCGGCACTGGGCCTGCCTTAGGGGGGGATGGTGTGTGGGGGTTACAGGCAGCCCGGCACTGGGCACTAAGGACACATCACCTTCAGCACAGTATAAGGAATTGTGCATACTAGATTTAGTAGCCGTTCAGACCCTTCTTTCTATTTCCCATGTCTATTTTGTTCTAAATAAAGCAACCCAGGTAACGTTGTCCCTTGTAGACCCTGCTTAGGGCATGTGAGTATAATTCCTGTTTGTCAAACTAGAAGAGTCTGATCTCAAGTAGGTGGTGATTCTGCGTCCATTTTAAGTACTTTTAGTGAAGATAGTGGTACTATCTGTCAGCACACAATCTCTAGAAAGCATTAAAAATAATAATAAAAAAAAAAAGATGCTTAGTGAAAAGTTCATAGAAATGTCCTAAGTCTGAAGAAATAAAAGAGAAATAGTTCTGACATTTGTCTCAAAACTTTGTGCCATCTTGTAAGTGCTGGAATATATGTGTTACGTGGAACCCATAAACCATAACTTAAATGCTTAAATATCTTTTAATTTGGAGCTCTCAAAAATTATTTGCTTAGGTGGGGACATCAATGACCCAGACAGAGCATTCTACATGTGTAGGTGGTAATGTAAGATCTTTATGGGTAAAATTTGTGGCTTAGTAGCTAAATTGGTAGCTCACATTACTGATCTTGCTACAGAATCATATGATGTACCTGATTTAACTCATACCAACCAAGTAAGATATATTTTAATATAAAAGTGTGAAAAAAATGCACCTGGAAACAAAGCATGCAGGGATATGGATAACTTGGCAAGTACTTTAGAAAATAATGCAGCTCTTACCACATATAAAAGCTTCAGCGGGACCGCTCAGGGTAATACTGTGGTAAATGGGACTAATGCAATCCTTTTAAATCTAAAACAGGGGATATCTCGGGGAGACAGGGGAGCAATGTGCTTTGCCTACAGCTCTGATGAGGGCAATCCTGGAAGGCAGCCCCATCAGCATCCAGTTCGGGCAGAGAGCAAAGACGCTAGAAATAATGAAACGAGGAACATAAAGTAAGGAGGGGGGAGGTGGCAGGGCGTGAGCCGGGGCCTTCAGGGGCACAAGCCGTGCGGTTTATCCCACAGGAGGCCGGGGGCAGTCACCGCGCAGCAGCCGCGGGGCACCGCAGGCGGCCAGCGCGTTCCCTGCCACACGCCCGGCCCCGCTCGGACGGACAGCCCCGCCGGCCAATGGGCTTCGGAGCGGCCAGCCAGGGGGGCGGGTCTGGGCGGGAACGCGCCAATGAGGTTGCGGTTGCTGGGCGCGATCGCGAAGGCGCCGTCCAATCGGAAAATTGGCGGCGCGGGAGGAACCCGCTGCTCCGTGAGGCGGCCGCAGGCGGGCACCGCTGAGGGGAGCGAGCGGCCGCGCTGCTGCCCTCCGCTGGCCGCCGTGTGGTGGTGGCGGCGGGGGGGGGGGGGGGTGCGCACGGAGCCCGTTCCTTCCCTTCCCCCAAGTGTGAATGTTGAAGAACGACTGTGCCCGGCTTTAAAAAAAAAAAAAAAAAAAAAAAAAGAGTTGAGGAGACAGCACCGGTGCGGCCTGAGGGGAGGGCGCGGCCCGCTCCCGCCCGGCCTCCCCTGAGGCTGAGCCCGCGGCCTCGCCCCGGGGATCCCCCTGAGGCGGCGGGGGGGCGGCAGCGGGGGCCCCGTGCGAGGGGAGACCCCCCCCCGGCTGCTGCAGCAACGGTGCCAAGAGCAGTCAGAGCATAAGGCAACGCGGGGAGAGGGTCCCCGAGTCCTCCCCCCCGATACAGACGGTCCTGGGCACCCTTTGTAACCGGGAACGTGGCGGCGGGGGGGGAGAAGCCGCCCGGCGCTGTGGAGGCGGCGGGGGCTGGCGCAGCCCCGCAGCTCCCCGCGGAGGATGCGCGGGGCCGGGAGCCCGCGGGGCTGGGGGGGGGCGGGAGCGGCGGGCGGGGAGCTCCGGGAGACGGCAGCCGGCAGAGGAGGAGGGCGAGGGGCTCGTTGATGTGCTGCCCAGCGGCTGCCGAGTGGTTTATTGAAGAGTTCTTTTTTTTTTTTTTTTTTTTTTTTTTTGGTACACCCGCCTCCCTGTGATACCGCGAAGCCGGCAGAGGCAAGGAAAATAGGCTGAAGACAGAGGAATAGGAGAAGACGGAGGAGATGGTGAGCAAAGCGGGGGGATTGGGGAAATGGGTGAGGTTGCCAGGCTGTTTGCTGTGAGGTTCTCGGAGGGTGTAGTACGTTTGGGATGATTGTACATCACGGTTGCAGAGCGGTCTTCTTTGTTTGCTAAAGATTGCTCTTCAGGGTTTAACAGCCTTCATCAGTTCGTGGTGAGATACGCAAGGAGGAGTTGATGTATGCGAAAAGCTAAAAAATTACATATGCTAACCACACACAGAAGCAACTCCTAAACAAACCAACATTGTGTTAATCCTGCAATATGATGGCCAGTTCTTGTCATGGAGGGAAGTCATTGCTCAGGTTATTTGTGGCATGCATAGGGGATGAGTCTCTTTATAGCAGAGACCAAACAGAACTAACCTATTTCTTCACAAATGTGAAATCCGTTACAAAGTTAAGAGCCAAAGTTAGATTTTTTTTCTTCTTTTCATTTTCTCTGCAGTACTGCTGGGAATGATTAAAATCTAATGGTTTCAAAACTTGCACAACTCTCTCAAATGTTCGGTTCGAGCATACATGTAGCAAAGACTATCTCTCTTTTTTTTTTTTTTTTTTTTTTTAATTGTAGGCACTTGTTTGTGTATATGGAAGGAGGAATTCTTACAACGTATACTTGCCTTTTTACTGTCTACCGTTGTGCTTTAGGCAGGTCACAATACAAAATGTGATTCTTAGCATGTAAAAAAAAAACAACCCTAAGCTGATATTTAAGTCAAGCAAAGACCTGTTTTGATTCTAATATTTTAAACACTAGATACAAGTTTTTGGGGAAATAACAATGTTTTGTACTAATCAGAATGATTTATGGTAAAAATCACAATCCGAAGTGACAGAATATTGACATTGGCTGATAGTATCTTTTTGTGTATGAAGTGTTGCAGTCTGTATTAAGTACATTATCCCTGTAAGCATCCAGAAATTTAAACATATTTTGTTTATAAAATTGCAGAGGACTGCATGGTGCAGTAGTAAGACCTGAAATTTTAGCGGCTTTAGAAATGTTGCAAGGCACTGCAATAGAGAAAACTGCAGCTTCACGTTAAATCTGCTTTGGAAAAAAAATGTTTTGTTGTATTAATCACTGTGTATATGCTGTATTACTTTAAAGTAACTGAAAGGGCTGGATAGTTCAGAGTTCTTACAGGAAAAAAATAAGTTGTGAGCTATGCTTTGCTCTTCATCATGCAAACTATTTGGATAGATCGCTGTTAAATTTATTTTAAGCAACATCTCTAAATGCCTGTCTGAAATATTTAAATTATATGCTCCATTAGGTAAATGGGTTTATCTTTCCATTGGTTGGCTAAAGGAATGTATTAGGAGGGCAAGGTTTAGAAGAACAATACAGTTTGTCTGCATAGTTTCACTGCATAGTTTATCCTCATCTATTGTTCAAAGATGCTTAGAACGTATTTTATTTGACATTGGTGATCTTTACAAAGTTGACTTTGATTTTATTTTCTATGCCATAGTTTCTGTCAATGTTATTCAAACTGAAATTCAATTAATAAAACCATACATTTGACCTGATATTTAGCTAGAATTGATGAAAAATTGCTCCCTTCTTTGATTTTCATCTATTCATTGAAAATCCCTGCAGTGGATTTTAGTCTTAGCAATTCTTGAATATTGGAAGAACTGATAAGAGTTGTAAATAGAGACAAATTCCCATTGTATTGAGTTAGGACAGTGCACTAGAAATGGCAAAATTTCTGCCTTTTTTTGTAGATTTTCTTTAAACTGCAGTTCAGAGAAGATGCCTTGTCTAGATGACCATCTACATGCATATTATAGGTTTATAAAACTAAGCTTCTGTATTTGATTTTATGTAATGCAGCACATCATATCTGCAGCGTTTTTGTGGATTTTGGCTAATGTCTGAATGAATGCACTGTGAGGAAAACCTGTTAGAATTCTTGTGGTACCAGGCTTATAATTTGTTGCTCTTAATATTTTATTATATGAGTACAAGTCATCGACACAAGCATTGTAAACAAATGCTGAAGCAGCTAAGTGTGAGATTACATTTAGCTTCTCCACATTTTCACTAAAGTATAGTGGTATCTTGTCCAATGTGAGTGCATTCTCTTCCTAATAGCTATCAAAGTAATCATCAAAGCTGAAAGGTTAGGTTAAAATTTTCACTTTCTTGCCAGTCTCTAGAGAAGAAAGAGGAAAAAGGCCAACTCCAGTTTACACCAGTATGGACAGGGAAATAATTTATCAGATGTGCTGGATTCAGTAAGGTCATTTGACTTCATATGAGTCACCTAGAACTGCATTTTTTTTTAAATTATTAAAATCCCCGAGTTTTTAGAAAAAGTGTTCTTTCTATGATGCAAAATACTTTCTTTAGAAAAGGGCATAAAGCCATGATAGTGCTAAAACATTAAAATCAGAACTGGGAGATTAATTAAACTGTACTCTTAAATTCCAGATTGTATGCGGTCTACGTGTGTGCTGAAGCAAGAAAGTTAGCTGCATATCTCAATATCTGAAAAAAATGAAATTTTTTGTTCCCTGTTAGTGCTTTTGCTCCTACCCTTGCATTTTATATGCAATCTGAAACAAGCCGTAAAACTAATTTTGGTTCTCTCTGCTGAGGTTCTAGGGGTCTAGATCATCTGCATTAGCTTAGGTCACATTCATTTGAAGTAGAGCGCAAGACAAATAATTTGCCTAATTCCAGTGAATCTAATTCATCTTATGCCTCTTTTTCTACAGTTTTGGAAGAACAGGCTGCTCAGTTAAGTGAGAGCCAATCTTTTGAAAGGCTGGAAGTCAGGCTTCTAGCAGTCACGTTTTCAAGAAGTAGCATTTTTGGTGTATACACATGGCTAATCATTTAATAGTAAGTGGACAGCATCTGTTATTCATCAGTAACTTATATTAAGTACATAAGAAAATAGTCATTTTAGAGTCCTGATTAGACTTACTGACTACCATTGTGTTTCAGAATACTGTGACATTTTGACCTATCAAAACACGTGCCTCTCTGGAACATCAGTAAATCCTGGGAACAAAAAACATATAAGAAATTAATTAGGAATATATGTATGTATGGTATTTTAAAATATTTTAATCTCTTTTAGAGATCACTTCGATTTAGTTGATGAAGCTCATATCTAGTCACTGCTCATTCCTTCAAAGAACACAATTGAATACATCTTCTAACAATAGGTGTCATTAATGGGAGCATACCTCTACTGAAGCAAATGCCCTCTTTGTGAAAATAGTGAATCTTAACTAAGCAAGGGACCATTATACCCCTGGCTTTATTTAATTTATTTTATCCAATTCTGTACAAATTGATACTGTTTTTATACCTTCCTATTTTATTGTAGAATTGTAGTTTTGTCATCCAATCTACATAAAAGTCACTGATGGCAAATAAAAGCCATCTAAAGTTGGCTTTAAGAGGCTCACCACAATGAAGTCAAAGCGATTTGCTTAATCATATCTTTCAAAATCGGGACTTATGAGGAGTTAACCTGGGAAACCAAAGTCAGTGTTTTCAATCTGTGTTTTCTCAAGTGCAGATTTCTCGTACAATCTAGAAAATGCTTATTAGGAATAGTATACTGGGGAATGAACCTGTGAGCCTGAACATGTGCAGTTCTCCATCTCCCTGAATACTTCTTTGAAGGATCTCTTGGTCTGGTAGTACAAATCTTAATCCTCTGTAATCAGCTGATATTAATTACAACAAGCAAAGTTGAGTAATTGCGTATATTTAGAAAGACTAAAGTTGTTGTATTTAGATCACAGATTGCAGTCCAAGTAGCCCAAGAAAGTAATTTTCTTCCAACATTTGTTTAATCGCTGTTGAGAGAGGTTTGTTGTCATCTAGATGCTGATAGATGAGTCCTCACATTTGTTGCAGTCTTGGAGATCTCAAAACTGTGTTGATGTGTGAAAGAAACGATTTCCAGCATAAGAAATGGTTCTGCCATTTTAAAGACAAAGCAAAGCACACTTGAGAAACCTGAAGAGATTGTATTTCCCTTTCCAAATTGATGTGATGAAAAGTAAATCTCTCATCTTAAATATTTAGCACTCTTTAAGACACTAGTTCACTTCCAAAAATAAATAAAACTGCATTTAGGATGTAACATAATAGTATAGAAAAAATGGAACCATGAACTAGAGCTGTTGCTACAGTGATATGAAAGCTGTGGAGAAATCAGTATTGGAATGGATTGGAGATAATTACATCATATTGGGTTAGCAAAATGTTTTTCGAAAGGAAAATACTGTTCTGCCTGTATAGAACATCCTTACTACTTCGTGATTGTACTGTGTTTTGTAAAATTTCATGGAAATCATTAATCATGAACAGTAATGGCAGAAATCTTGTCATCAGTGATGACAGTCTTTGGTTATAGCAGACTGGTTTGAGTCTTGGTGTCTGTAACAAGAAGCTAACTCTGGTCACGCTACTGGTGGCAGTATAACAAGATACTAAGATCCACCAGAAACGCATGGGGTGGATTGTGTTACTGTTCTTCACTTCCAGTTTGTATTGCCCTGGGAAGACCTTTCTGTGTTTCTGAGTATGTGCAGTATGCTTTATCTCTACAGGTAGGATGGCATTTTTTGGACAGTTTGCAGTCTTCGTTCTGTGAGGTCCTTGACTGCAGTGTCAAAATCTTCTGTGCATGCTTCAGTTGATGTTGTTTCTAGTTAAGGTTTTCCTGCATCTCAGTGGACTTGGATTTTGTTTCAGAAGCTGCAACAGGATTTCCATGAGCTACAGTGTGGATGTATGCCAGTGCACCACTGATCTATTAGTTTACGATTTGTAGGTCAGGGAGAAATTGAGATTTTGCTATCTAAGCAGTATCGTCTCTTTGCTGCTTCGGTGCTTACATGACATCTCAAGTTTGCTGAAGATTAAAAGGACGCTGTCAAGGTATCTTTGACAATTTTATTTTTATTATTTATTTTGTTTGCCTTCTTATTGCTATCATAAGCTATTGGAAGCTTGAAGTCTAGTGCCTTGCCAACAGGCTTTTGTCCTCCAGAACAATTACTGTTTAGCTATTTACGGTTTATTTAAGAGTTGTGAAGCATTTATTGTCATTTCAAATACATTACTGAAGAGTTACAGCTTAAACATTGCAAGTGAGAGGGGAAAAAGTAAGTAAATCAGTTTAGGGACAGTCCTGCCAGTGTGTACTTACCCAAAGTAATTTTTTTTTCCTTATTTTCTTCAAGATTTATTAATTTGGTTGTATTAGGCGTTAGTGCTTCTTTTGCATAGGCACTCTTGAGAATGGACTTCTCAGGGGCTTGATGTTAAGACTCCCATTCTCAGTTGGGTATATTTTGAGTTATCTAATGCAGCAGTCCTTCTAAGGATTCATACAGGAACAGTTGACATTGACTTCCTTTGAGGTGCAGAGCAGTAGCTTAATTTTAAGTACTGTCCAGAGAAATCAGGACCTGGGTTTTGTATCACATCTGCCTCTTTGCTTTTATGATAGCAGAAATTAAAAACAGAACAAAAAAAAAGTTTAGGAATATTCACTTTTTTGTTTGGTATAGAAAAACGCTGTCTTAACTTGTTGCTGTAACAAAGTCTTAATTGATCTACGTTTGTTGTAATGCGAAGTTAGTGAAACTAGAGCTACCGTTTGGGGGTTGGACCCGATGATCCCTCGAGGTCGCTTCCAACCCCTACAATTCTGTGATTGCTGGAAATTTAATTGCCTGTTTTTCATCTGCTCTGGTGGTGTAATTTCTATCTGAGAGTTGGAACCATAAACAGTATAGTTCTTCCATGGGACCTCCTTGTTACAGTAAACGCTGCATATTTAATTTGTGTAGTGACAAAATGCTAAGTTACTCCCTTTCAGGTCAGTGACAGAAGAGACCACATAGACTTTCACTGGATTATTCCTATGGCTAAGAGACTGTATTGCAATGCTCTCTCCTCAACAATGTCCACGTCAGCTGGATTGACTGCTTGAGAGCTGAATGAATGTAGTGATATTGGGTAAACCTATTTTTGCAGATTTTAAATTAAAAAGTAATAATCATTTGACAGTATGTGGAGTCGCAAAGGTTACAGAGATTCCCCAGAGCACAGTGGATTGCAGAATGACTTCAAATATATTTCATAAAGTGTGGACTGTCTTTGGGGAGGAGAGTCTGAGATGTGCCACTTCTGTCTGCAAATGACAACTGTATAGAGACAGACTTCTCTAGAAGTTGATTCAATAAACTGAGTCTGAATCAAGTGTTATAATTGGCAACTTGAAGGAGAGTTTCTCTCCCTTTCTTCTGAGTAACAAATATGGATTCTATATGGAGATTAGCATCCTAACTTAAACGCACATGTCTGGTGCTGAAAGTGAGGTGGCATGAATGTTTTTCTTGGCATGTACACATCAAAACTTTCAACGACTATTACATCATGGGTATTACTCATTGATGGGTTGACTATGGGATTTTTTTTAATTTTAATTTTAATTTTTATTTTAGACAATTGTTCATACATCTTACCTATGAGGTTAATTGTATGAGATTGAAGGGAAAATATTAGTTTGTCCATTTTGTGCAGCTGTCAGAACTGTGTAAGAATTCTGTTGATTCATTGGGTTTCTTGTGATATGTACTAACATGACTCATAGCAATTCAATAGGATCAGTGAGACGACTACTGCTAGAGTTTGTTTCTATTTTGCTTTTTTTCTGGCAAAGAGAGGGCAGCCTTTGACAAGAATGTGTATGGAGAAAAAGGTGGGCATGATCATGACTTAGTGTACATATTGGGTTTGTTAAGGAAAATCCCTCAAGTATCAACAAGAAATATATAGTGTCTCTTTTAGACAGTGTTTCTTTAAAATAGTGCTTTTTCAAGGAAATCAAAATTTTATTTAATGTTGCCATGCTTCTCTAGAATGTGTACAGAACAATTTGTTGGTATAGACATTGGTAGTGATGCTCTGGTCTTTGAGATACAGTCCTACTGACATCTTGATCCTTTGCAATGGGTTAAAATAGCATAGAGATCAGATTCCTGGAAGTAGGAAATCTTTTGCCTCATGCCTGGGTCTGTTTCTCCATTTCAATAAACCAGGCAATGACAGTGAGCACTCTTGTTTTGCTATTTGTCGTCTCTGAAGTATGTAAAAGAAAAATGCTTACATATGCTAACATCACAATTGTAAGAAACACTTTATAATAACATCTATATTTAACTTTTCACTGCTTTGCAAGTCTTTGGCTTACAGTTACAATTCTGCTATTGTATGTTGCTATCAAGTTTTGATTTAGAAACGAACACCTAAAAAAAAACAACTAGGCAGAATAATTTAACATTATTGTTACAGCTCTTAGTCTGATGCAAGAAAGTTTCATTCATACTGATCAGTAAAATGACAATAACTCCCCATAAAACTTAAATTCAGTTTCACGTGTCAGTAGGTATACCCAGTAATGATCCCAAAGTATTAAAAGACTAGTTTTATTATATGTAGTAGCTCTAAATTTAAGATTTTGCCAGTATGTTTAAGGAACAATCTCTTCTTCCACCTGAATAAATATCACATTTGACTTTATTTTATCAATGTAATGTCAACTGAAGTGTCAAACATGAATCCTAATTTAAACTGTCGGTGTTCTGCTTCTTTGCACCACAGGCTGGGTCAAGCCATGGTGGTGTAACTTCTCCGCATACTTTTAGTCTGGTACTTCTTTAATTCAGTGTGACAATACAACTAGTGAGTTATTGACAGCAGCTGAAGTGAGACCATTATGAGTGTGATCAATAACACACCTGCATAGAATAGCAACTACTACCAGCGACATATTTTGTATTGATTCAGGAATTTATGCTGTCTTCACTACCCCCAGCCCGCTACTTCCATAATTTATGTAATAAAATCTCTACTTCAGAGAAGCTGTTACTAAGTTAAATACCAAGAAATGATGACATATCAAGATGTAAATTACATATCAAAGATTTTACTACAAGCAGAAATAGCACTTGCTAAATTCCTGTGGGTTCTGATTCAGGACCAAGGCACTTCCCTACTGCAGGCTGAAAGATAATGGAAGTAAAAAACCACGTTTCCTCTCCTGGGGCAGTATTTAGAGGTGTAGGTAAGACGTTGTTTTTAATGTGATGTGGCAGTGGAATCTTATTGAATTGTCTAATCCATAAGTTTGAACTCTTGGTAGAAATCCTTTAGCAGTACAGTAACCTTCACTCCAGTTCCCTTCTTAAACTGGAATGTAATTTTCTCTTAATAATGATACATCTTTTTGTCTTTTGCTAACTGAGAAACATATTTTAAAAGATTGATGCTATCCTCTGATTTTCTTTTCTAAGACTAAAATCAGTGAGATTAAACAGAAGGTAGGAATTTGGGTGTAATTTGAGTAGGAATTTGGGAATTACAATATTCCTTGAAAGTAATACCTGGATTCCTGGATGTACATGTTTATTTTGTTGATCAGATGATTAACCGTGAGTCCAAGGGAAAATTACTGTGTATCTATATTGAATAAAATCTCTTTTAGGTTTTAAGCATGATGAGAAAACTTTAACTATGTTTTGCTAATAATCTTGGCATGTGAAGTCTATATAAGTCTTCAAATTCAATTGCTCATGCAGATTGATATGTACTCTAAATCTTCATTCAAATGTCAGACAAAAAAACTCCAATTTACAAGTACTGCACATACTAGCTGTCTAGATGCACTGCCTTCTATTCTGATGGTGTTAACCATCCAAATATATCTACAGTTTGTCAACAGGAGTAATCTCAGTATAATATACAGAAATATGAATGCCTTCAAATTTTCTGTTCTTCAGATTATCAAATAAAATCCTAATTCTTGGTTAACTTCTAGATCTTATTTATTACCCGTCTTTAGTTTCACAGTATTATACCAAAACTGTAGGCTGTAGAATCACTTGAAGTATAAAAGAGCTGGTCTGTGCTTTAAATGTTCAAGACTCAGTACTAAGGAGATCAGCACAGGATTAGTTAAGTGAAATGTGTCCATACTATGCTTGAGCTAAGTTTAACCAAGTTAAAGTTATTACATTCTTTTTATGTAATAGCATATTGTATGCTTTGCTTTGTTGCTTGGTGCTGAAAGAAGAGTCCCAAAGTAAGAAAAAAATGAAATCCCAACAGAATGGTTCCCTAGACAATTTCTCTAGGGTAGTATTTGTGAGTTAACCCTCTAGTTCTTGAGCACATGTTTTCTGCCTATATTTTGTCCTATACAAAACTGGGGCTATTTTCTTGGAAGAATATTTGCCATGTTAACTTTTTTTTTTTTTTTTTTTTTTTTTTTACCAGTTTTTCATGCTGGCATGTTCATGTAGGTGATAAATGGAATCTTCTGCTTTTACAGACTACTTACTGTGGTGATGGTGGGGTTTCTGAATTCTATCCCATGTTAATCTGTCTGCCCAAAGGAATAACTGCCTCCTTTGATTCATGACACCACAACACATTTTTCACTGTTTTGGAGCAGAGAAACTGATAGCTGAATTTCAGAAACTGTATTTTTATGGGACTAAAGAACTGATGTTTAACAGAACTTTGTTATACTCCTTAGCTGTCTGGGAAGATCTAACATTACTTGTCTAACATGGATCCCAATGACAAAATTGTTAAGTGTTGCTAGCAATTTTGAAATTGAGAGTTAACAAACATTAAATATTATTCAATATATAAAAGTTAATCTCTTCTCAGTGCTAGGCAAGTAATTGCTTTTAGATGCTCAGGAAATAATGGAAGATTTTATTTTCCAAGGGATGTTTGAACATATTTACTCTCTTCTGAATGCAAAGTTTTAAATTTCTGAACGGTTACCATTGTGCTCTTTCTGAAACTTACTGAGGAGACAGTGAAAAATTTCTTGAACTGTTGGACCTTCAGCTGACAAGGTGCAGAGATCTGATGAGGTTTGCAGCCTGGCTTGTTTAGATTTCATTTGAAGGAAGGTCTGTAGTGAATGAATTCTGAGTAGAAGGACTATATGAGAACCTTTCTGTGATTTATAGATGATACCTTGGCCAAGGAGTTTTCAGTGGTCCCTTTGGAATTTAGGCCCAGATTCTTAAAGGGATTTAGCACCCAGACCCTGTTAAATTCCATTACATTCCTTTATGATACTGTCATTGAAACTAGGGAATTAGGTATTGGAATCCTTCCAAAGGTACAAACTTCTTTTAGGCTTATGAGGATGTTTCAGCTTTTGTTTTCAAATAAAGATGGGTTATTGTGGTAAGTTGTATTGATAGGTATGTTTAAAGAATTGGGTTATTAGAATTATTTAAAAAACACACAAATCAGTTTGAGAAAAATGTCAGATACCTCAGACTACCAGATTATGAAGACCTTTTAGCATAAAACTTGATTTTTACTTTGCTTATTCTAGAGGGCTTTCTATGTCCAAATATATTTGTATACTTTTGTGATATCTCATTAGCTACCGAAATTCCTAAGATTTGGAAGAATTCCGGCCATAAAGTGAACACGAGAATCCTATGGCCTTTTTCAGCATGCTTGTATAAAAATCCACTCAGTTTTGAAAGCATTTAGAACATTCCCAAATCTGACTGAAGAAATTCAGAGGTAGTTAAAACTGAAGAGTTCATAAAAGTTTCTTTTTATGCAATTGTAAACTGTGGAATTAAGTCTGATCTCAGTTTAGATTGTATAATTTGGAGAATATTGAATATCCACACTTGCTTCAGGCTGTGTAGCAGGCTATATTGCCCACAGTTAAACAGATGAATGTGCTAGTAAGGATAGACATCCTTCCAAACAGTTCTATCTATATTTAGCAAATTCTTCTCATTTCCCTCTCTGTAGGAGGGTAGCGGTGTTGGTAACCTTAACATTGGCTGATAGAACTGTGAATGTTTTTAAGCCCTGTCCTATGGGATGTTTTACCTTCCCATATTATTTTGACCTTGTTTTCTCTCCCTTACTTTTGGATTAAATCTTTTCATGTCTTAAGTGAGAAATTTACTTCACATTCTATGTCTGAATATAAAAAAAAGTAAAAGCCATCTCTTTGTGCCACAGAGGAGTAGGAAGAACTTGAAAGTTTCTCAAGATAAATGTTCTGGAATGTATGAAGGATATAACCAAGGCAGGGGGGCAGTGCAAAGAAATACCATTTTTCTGGCAACCAAAGCTATACATTCTGTAACTTCTTATCTCATTTTCTGCATTGATATTTGAAGGACTTAATTCTGTGTTTTCATCAGGAAGTAAGTTGTTTAACACTAATTTACACAGATTGAACTTCAGTTGTTGAACTCACCACATAATTTATTAACATCAAAATAAGATACAAAAGCTTCTCGTTGAACTGAATCTTACAGAGATATGGCAGAGAGTGGAAAAGCTTTGGAACTAAAGTGTCAGAAAACAAGTTAGAAATCATACAGGAAAGACATAATAGATCGTCTGGTCCATCATCTGCAAGCTTTGTCCATATGGCATACAAAGTCTGCTTCAAACTGGAATGTTTTATAGCAATCAAAGGTCTCCTTCAATCACATTTTCCCTTCTGCTGATATTAGAATAAGTTATTTCACTTGTCTCTCTGCTGTTTTCTTTTCCAAGGACCCTTATTCTCAATATTTAAGTGCAATAATGGCAGAGACTACAGATACAGATCTTGGGACATCAGATCACGATGAACTGCATTATACTTGTTCTGGTAATATAGTCCTTACCATAGCATATGTCATGGTTCCTGAGTCAGCTGCACCTCAGAACCTCATAAATCTGAGACAGTAGGCTGAGTTCAGCACTTCCTGCCCTTTCTTACGCTTAGGGAAATTAGTATCTCCTTTTTTTTTCCAAGTATGAATTTGTATAGATGCTATAACTTCGCTCTGCATTTCTTCAGCCAAGTGTCTGGCTTTAGTGTTTTAGGAGAATAAAGTAATACATAGCAGCTACATCTAAAAGAATGATCTCTGAACTGCAGGTATGTTATAGCATTCATTTGTCATGGTAGAAGCCTGAGCTGTAGAGTTAAGCAAATGATTTTGCTGAAGTTTAGCTTGTGGGCTTCCCTCTGAGCCTGGACAATCCTGCTGCTCTTCTGCCTTTTCAGCACCTTCCATGTAATGTCTGCTTCCCATTACTCATAATTCTGATGGTTAAAAAATTATCCATACCTCAATTTATTTATTTTATTTAGCTAGTTCTTAGTCATTTGGTTTTGTGCTTCAGTGACTCCTCTCCCTGAGAACTGCATGTTAAATGTATTTAGTGAGAAAGATTCTGTCTCCTTTCAGCCATTGTTGTGCTGAACTAAATAGTCCAAACTCTTCTCTGCTCATAAAATGGGCAGTCTGTTTTCAGGTAGTTGCAGTAGTTCATATATATGCCTAGTCAGTCTTTCTCTATTATGGATCTTCAGAGAACCATGCTGAAATCCAGTTGTAGTTCTTCTGTTGTTGCATACCCTGGTATTAATAACTTCTTCCTCCTACAGAATACAGTTCACTGTTACATCTTAATATTACATGGTCCTTTTCCACATACAGCTCTCCCAGTTCTTAAGTAGTTGACTATTTTTTTTTTCCTTTTGCTGACGAAATCCAAGCTAGGTCTACAGACTTTAAAAGTCTGTAAGTTTACTAAAAATGTGTGTGTATTTCAAGGGAAGTCGTTTTGCTTCTCTGATGTAACCTAATACGCTGTGTTTCGTTGTTTTTTCTGTCAGACATAATGAAGGAGCTTCTATAAAGAACCAGGCACAAGAGAGAAAGCAATACTTTAGATAGGGAACATCCCAACAGATATTCAAATGGAATAACTAAGCATTAGCCAAGACAGAGTATACTGCTCAATATTGTGTGACATTTCTATTTTACTAGAAAACTCTCCGATATTGACCTCAGTAACACTCACCATTTCAGGGCCATAAAAAAGAGGGAGGGATTTATGTATTAGGGAATGCTAGCATACTAGCCAGGAAATGGAAACAGTGAAAGTGATTTCTCTGTCACGAGAGGGGCATCAGTTGGACTGAGAGAACGAGAACAATTGTCAATAGGCAATCAGTGCATAAATAAAACTATGTATTGGCTTCTTGTTGGTTTTGGCTTTTGTGCTACAGGTTTTATACCTGTAGAATAATGGGTGACTACCACTGCATTTTAAAAGTGCTGGGACATGAAACTGTTGGAAAGTGTCCAGAGGAGGGCTACGAAGATGGTGAAAGGCCTGGAGGGGAAGACGTACGAAGAACGGCTGAGGTCACTGGGCCTGTTCAGCCTGGAGAAGAGGAGGCTGAGGGGAGACCTCATCACAGTCTACAACTTCCTCATAAGGGGGTGTCGAGAGGCAGGAGACCTTTTCTCCATTAACACCAGTGACAGGACCCGCGGGAACGGGGTTAAGCTGAGGCAGGGGAAATTTAGGCTTGACATCAGGAGGGGGTTCTTCACAGAGAGGGTGGTTGCACACTGGAACAGGCTCCCCAGGGAAGTGGTCACTGCACCGAGCCTGTCTGAATTTAAGAAGAGATTGGACTGTGCACTTAGTCACATGGTCTGAACTTCTGGGTAGACCTGTGCGGTGTCAAGAGTTGGACTTGATGATCCTTAAGGGTCCCTTCCAACTCAGGATATTCTATTCTATTCTATGATTCTATGAAATTGGCTACTGATCCCTGTGGGGAAAGAGCTTACATGCGCCAAATGCAGTTGTGTCTGTTGCAATAGCGTAGTTGGGAAAAAGAAGCTGTAGGCTGGAAATGTAGTGTGTATGTGATTGTACTGCATGGTTCCACTGATGATGCAGCAAGCTGGGCCTTTGAGAGAAAGCTAGCTTTTTAGTCATTCAGAGGCCTAAAAAAAAAAAAAAAAAAAGAAATCTGTTGTTTGTCATGGTACCACAGAAGAGGGGAAAGACTAATGAGAATTGCAGAATAAATACAAACTATTTCCTGTGAAAAGAGGTTGAAGTCTAGGGGAAAGCTGCTGCTTGCACAGAGGAGAGATTTTTTTAGTTTTTGTTTTTTCTTTCTTTGGAAGCAGTAAACCAACATTTTATATTGGTGTTGTATGAGCATCAACACGTTAATACAGGTATCTGTTGAAGACCAGAGTTATTGTTTCAGAAGTAGACAAAGCTTGAGCTGTAATCTGTAGGAAAAGTCCTGATCTTCCAAGGGTTTCTGACTTCAGTTAAATTTATGAGTATGAATGATTTAGAGATTTCAGCAGCTTTACTGTCTGTATAGTAGCTCAGTTAATAAAATAAGTATTTCACATACTGTCCGATTGAAATCAGAGCTTTCTGCTATCTGTAGATTTATTAAATATATCTGCATGTATATGTGAGACTGCTATACAGAGAGCATACTTTTATTTACCATTTTGAGATTGATGTGAATGGAATCAATATCCATTGCTTTGATTTTCATTACTGAGGGCATTGACCAACCATATCTTACTTGTGTCAAATGGATCACACAGCCCTAATATACACACCATTTGACCTACTAGGATATCTTTCAAAGAACTGTAAGGCTTAGACTGTCACTTTTTTTTTTTTCCTGACTCAAAGAAATGCTATCTAATTAGGAGGATCCTACAATATAGATACAAATTGTAGGTGCACCCAGTGTGTGGGGAGCCCAGAATGAAAATGTGGTTTTTTTTTTTGTTGTTTGTTTGTTTTAAAGACCCTGAAGTAGGATTCCTTATTTTAAAGTACAAGATTGATTATTTAGTGACTCTAGGATCTGCACAGATATAAAATATTTACAGCAAGTTGGTGAATTCTAATGGGAAAAAGAAATCTCTCAAGGCATTTTCTTCTAATGAATATAAAATAAGGAAGGAATTATGTACAAATGTAAAAATTACAGAGTTTTAGTATTTGTGTTTAACTACCAGATACTTATTTCTCTCCTCTTCACTCAGGTGTAGTTTGACTGAATGCACCTAAATTACAGTGTTTTAAGAGGAGGAGACTCATGAACAGAATTGACTCTTCCTTGGGAAATGTTTGACATTTCACTACCTGTTAGCATTGTCCTTCTTACAGTAAATGTCACTTGAGACTTTTCTAATAAAAAAAGAAAAAACAAAAACAACAACAACAAAAACAACCTCCCCATACCACCCAATTTGTGCATTCTTCTAATTTCACATGAAATCAAATGACTGATTTCTGTTAGAAATTTCAATATCTTTAAGGTGATACAGGTTTCTCCCAGTTCCACCTCAGAATGATTACTTGCTTGTATTTTTGGAGGCAAGGCATGTAAATTGTAGATTCTTCATTACAAATTAAGTATTTAAAATGTCTTTGACATTATGAAATGGAAAGAAACATAGCAGACATACAACCAGGTGATAAAATCCAACTAGTTCAAAGCAGGTGTAATATCTAGGAGAGAAAAAATGTTTTCCTGTTTTGTGTGTCCTTGTCTGACTAGGGAATTTAGAGCAGTCATTGGAAGATGAAGGAATCCAGCTCTCTCTGCATTATTGGACCCAGAGGCCATACTGTGTCATTACTAATGCATGCAGGCATGTTCAATAAAATTCATGGTTATACATCCCATTGTCATTTTCAGAGCTCATTGATTTAAGTAGCTCCCAACAATACAGAGTACTGCAAGAGGCAGCACAGCCTAATATGCTGGTAGGTACCAAGTGGAGAGTCTTATTTCAATCAAGAAGTGAGAAGAAAAAGAAATTACTTTAAGGATGAATCAAACATCACAAGTTGCCCAGAGCAGTCGTGGAGATTACATCCTTCGAGATTTTCAAAACCTGACTGGAAAAGATTGTAACTTGCTTAGAATGACTCAGCTTTTAGGAGGGGGATTGGACTAGATGATCTCCAGAGATACCTTCCAAACTTAACCATTCTGTGTGTCTGTCCAAAGAAGGTATTTAATAATTGAATATCCTTCAAATTATTTATCCTCTACAAGAGGAAACAAAGTTGCAAAGATCCTGTTGCTGCAAGAGGCAGGAAGTCCAGGAAGCAGGTTCAGGGGTGCAGGATAATCTCCCTTTATATTTCTCACCAGTGGGTGTAACCCATTGCTTAGTCTCTGAGCATGGGCAAGGGATGTGAAGGTAGAGCTGGATGAACAGAGCTGTGTGGCGAAGCTGGCGTATGGCTGCAGTTCTGAGAGTACTGTTAGCATCTGCATTTATGAAACTCCAGTTATGGTCCAAAGCAGCTGTCTCCCGTGGTTTAAAAATGTAGGAAAGTTCTCTCCCAGGTAAGGTGAAGTGGCATCATCCGTTCAAGTGCAGAGGCTGTGTCTGGCAGACCAGACTAAATATAATTAACTTAAAAAGAAAAAAAATAAAATAAAATAACCAACGTGGTTGTATCCACTGAAAATAAACCTTAAGCTCAAACTTTTAGTGAGATAAACAATTTTAAAAGGTTTATTTAAATGTTGAGGCTTCCACTGTCACTTTATACAGGTAGATTCAAAGCATATTGAAGATAATCTTGTAATGAGCTTTGGCTTTACAAGGAGATGCATGTTTCTTCCATAATTTTCTTTGTTTCTATTTGGTATTTTCTACTTGGTGAGTAATATTTGCAATTACTTTTCTACAATACCATGTTAGTAACAGCAGCAGGAAGCCATAGTTAGCTCAGCTGGAACATTTTGGTCTCCAGAGCTCTTGTTATTGCATTCAGAGTAAGAAATAACTGCCTGCTTATCTCTGCGGTATTTTGATTCCATTCTTCCTCTCATCCCCTTTTCTTGTTCAGCGTTACTTTATTGGTTAGACTCAGGACAGATGCTAGGAATAGTAAATTCAAGTTGATTGTAACAGATATTGTCTGACATTGGCATGTCTGTAACTAGGAAGATGAAAACAATGGGAAGTAAATATTTTGGACAAGCTAAAAGAATTTGCTAAAATAATTCATAATCGTCTTGTCTGTTAGACTGTATAAACAAAACAAATTATTTCCTTTCATTTATGCACATTTTTGAAGAGCTTTGGAATTGCTGTGATGGTGTATTGAGCAGTGAGCACTGAGCAGAAGTACTGCTTCTTGTTGACGTTTTTAGTGTTACCATCTCTTAACTTCTGGCAGTGCAATCTTCCTGTAGAGAATACGGGACTGCAGCACACTCCTGGGACTTGAGAGCTCTGCTTGGATTTCACCTTTACAACTGGTCTGCATTAAAGCACCTTGAGGACATGCTTGTAAATATGAAAATAAAGGTGCTTAGCTTCTGTTTAAAATCCTCTACCTGTGGGACTAGGTTACGTAATGAGCATGTTTTACTCATCTCATGGGGACAATGCCTGAGCCGTTAAATCTGTGGCAGCAAAATGAAACAATTTTGGAACCAAGTCATCATTTTCAGCATAAATAGAAGGTCATGCCCTTGTCAGCCAGCATTGGTTCAGCATAAGGTTCCAGTCAGAATTGTCTGCATGATGCCTAGAGCTGTTCTTTAAGAGACCTTCACCCTTTGTTTGGAATTGCTGATACGGTGGGTCTTTTGAATATTTATAAGAGGCTTTCTGAGGTAGTCCTTACTGCAGTCAGAGTGCACACTCATTGGTTCTTGGTAACTGATCTGGCAAAAAGAAGTTTCAGTAAGCTCTTGATAGGCCACCAAATCAAGTGTTGTTCTTCCATGATTTTTTTTCCCCTCCTTAGTGTTGAATGTTAAACCATGGTACTTATTTGGCAAATTCAGAACACAATTCCACACTTACTGCTTTTGTAGTTTCAGTGCTGGCTTGATTCCTGGTAAGTTCAGACATTTGGGACCTGGAGTTTGGCAGACAAAACTTTTATAATAAGGGTATAAGTGAAGGCTGGAAGGCATGTTCCCTTGCGTTGCATTCACTTGCTTGACTTGCCTCGTGTTTTGCTCGGCTCCATTGCACAAAGGTGTTCAAAATCACATTACATCCACACCCCTTGCCATTTTAAGAGTATTTGGTTCCTAAAGGTTAGGAGTTCATTTCAACAGCAGGTGACTGTCCTTGTGAAGAATTGCACTAGTCTGTTCTTTTTACAGGATGCATGTCATACACTTGAATTTTTCTTCCCATGAGTTGAATGCTCAACAGTGGTTACTTTTTAATCAGGTGAAAATTACCAGTATGTGGAATATACTTTTTGAGCTATGTTACTCAAGAGAAAAAGTAATAGATTATATAATTATAACTTCTTCCTGAAATCTTAGGTGCTACAGGCATTTGTAGGTTGCAGAGCACCCAGATTTGAAACGCAAGTGACATCTTGATTTTTATGGTAAAAACATGAATTAAAATGGCTTGCCATTCAGCTTTTGTTTTTCTTCATCTGTGAGATTCTTAATGGTGATTTTTTTTTTTTTTTTAAAGACCATAATTTTTCACTTTTTAACAGTAGGAGCTTTTAAATGGGTCATACAGGACTGTCATACTTAATTTTAGAAGGGCAAGTTTAGGATCTGTTGCAATGTTTTAAAATTTAACCAGGTAATTCTTGGCTTTTTTGTGTGTTTGTTTTAAACTATTATGTTACCCCACTAATAGCTGTTTGATATTGTTTCTGTTTTTATTTCTTGTTGGTTAAGACAAAAGAAAATGCATATATTGGACAAAAATAGCAAAATTTTGCTTCTGACATCCAGATTGAATGGGTCAGCAGGAGAAGTTTGAATTGCTAATGAAAGTGAAACTTTGGGGGGAAAATTCTTGCCTGAGGTTGAATTTGTACTGGTTCTACACATTTCTTCCAACTCTGCCATCTCCCTCTCAGTGCTGCTTCTGGAACAACATGACCCCTTTAATGAAATTTTATTTTGTGACAAACTGAATTTCTGTGTACGTGCTCTACTTGGTAGTATGTTTCATGTTTGCAATGGAGTTTCTCCTTTGTTCTGCAGTACTTAAAAGCATTTTACTGATGAGGGTTGAGGATAAGTAAAGCATCCTGTTTACTAATTAGATAAATTTTCATCAAGTGTTGTCCTAAAGGCACTGTAATTGTTGTATTAAGAGAAAGTGTTGCCTTGAAACTTGTAAATTATGAAATGATGTATAAAATCTACATTGGAAGGTGAAGGAACACATGGAGACTACCTGGGCTTTGTAAGGCAGTCAAATGCCGACTTCTTTGCACAAATCAGGGGAGAATAAAGTCTTTCTTCGTAACCACAGTCTGCATATAGCTTGGTTGGTGCTTTCTAGGTCTCTTAAAAGAATGCATAAGCTTCTGTGTTATAAAAAGCTATTTGTGCAGTTGAGTGCTCCTACCTCATGTATGGGCCTGAGTGTTAAGTTCTTTGTTGCTGCTGTTAGTGGGTTCAGCTTAGGCCTTGGATGTGAGCAGTCTTCACTGAGGACTGGGGGAAGAAAAGGAGTAGCTATTTGTGGTATTGATGTCCAGTCACTGCTGTTAAGGGATACTCTTTATGTCAATATGACAGTCCTACAAATCCTGTCTAGCCAACAGTAGAAAGACCTGGTGGTGCTTTGACACTGTAGTGACACAGCTATTCTTGGCTATATGTATGTGTATATATTGCATGTAGATGTAGATGTACAAGTGCATACACGTGCTTTTACACACACATACACACACACATTTTTCTATTTACATCTTGCCCAATATGGAATTCTATGGTACTGCCATGCGGGCATTTTTTATTTTTATTTTTTAATTAATGTCTTTTTTTACAAAACAGTTTTATTTTTATGCATTACATTAGTTTGTGGCTCATAAATGACTCATCTAATATTCTACAAACAAATGGATTCTGGCTATTAAGACTCAATGTTTTGGTTTTCATTTTTCCTGTAATGGAAGTGTTAGTTTATTGAAATAAAGTATATTATCTGGAATAACTTTTTTGTAAGCAAAGAGGTAGGGTATACCATCTTAGCTATTTTGCTTCTTGTTATCATAGTCTTGAATGATGCTGTAAGCCAGAGATTTCAGCAGAAACTTGTCCACGTAGTAGAGCAATTGAACCAGATAATAAATTTCTGCCATGAATTTAGCCTTTAAGAAGCTGCACCTTTTGAGGTTTATCAAAGTCTTGCCTTAGATGTTTTGAAATAGGGATAGCAGTGCAGGTTTGGCAAGTGTTTGGGTTACAGAGCTGCTTAGAGAGAGATCCCCTTGTGCAGGTCACTGAGCTAATAGTCACTTAGTTACAGAATTTCTGTCCAGAATGTGATCCATCTCTCATGTTTTTCAGGGATATCCATAACTTTGAGTTCTGCTTTATGAAGGAGGGAAGGGGCCTAACGACTCTTCTGAAAGGGTGGTAAGAGTCAAAATTTCATTACATAAACTTTTTATTTTATTATCTACACTTATTTATGGCTAAAAAATCTAGAAGATTGGCTACTAAAGTGGCTACTAAATTAATCCTTCTTTACTGTTCCAGATAGTCTCACAATTGTCATTCTTCAGTCAACAATAAAGTGATGAAAGACTCATTCATTTTTTAGTAATAGTCTTTAGTGGCCTTCTCAAACAGTAGTGCTTTTGAACTGAGCATGGCTAAGATATGCAAGAGTTTGAATTAGGTCTGCTTGGAATAGCAAACTGCTATACAAAAACAATTGTCTGTATAATAAAAATGCAGAACAGTTAACTGTATGTAAAGTAACTGTAATAAAGTCTCCAAAATGTTATGAACGGACCTTTTCAAAATATTTTCTTCTACTGCTATCCCACTTTTTAGACAAGAGATAAACTGGCTTCCAACCTTTTAACTGCTCCTTTTCAGCCACTCTCAGCTTTGTATCCAGTTGTACCATCAGACTTCATCTGAGGTTGTTCTCTGGACTATCTACATAGTAGGGCTGATGCTACTTATTTTTACTTGGAATATAAAGGTTTCTGGCATCTGGAGTCAAAGAATCTACAACTTACTAGAGCTCTGAAGGAGTATGATTCACCTTGGAATTTGTGGCACATGAATTTAATACGGGTACAAATTCAGTGGCTGTCCACTTGTGCAATGGGATGGATGGCTTTCTGCGGCACTTGACCCTTCTGCTGCCCTGCTTGTTTTAAGTCAAGGGCCATTGACATAACAGTACAGTCAAAGATCAAGTAATTTATTAATTCATATGACTTCTGATGACTTGGGAAGCCACTCCTGAGATAACTAAACAGTAAGTTTTCTTACAGAAGGAAAAACCATCAGGGTAAAGGAACATAATTAGAAAAAATAAATCTTCAAATTTACTAAAAGCACAAGACAGATGTACTTGCTAAATGAATAAAATTGAATAATTCAAGTTTTTTGAAGCCTTAATTATGTAACCTAATTTATTGTAATATTCTCTTTCTATCTTTGTTTTAAGGGAAGTAGAATTTTCGTTGAAAGATGGGAATAGAGTTAGCGCAGTACAAGAGATACTGAAAGTTGCTGGTTCCTAATTTTCCAAACAGTAAAAAGGTAGAAGGAAAAGGTAGGAGACTTCTTAGGAGGTTTTCTACCGTAACAGTCATTCTGAGGTGAAATTTGAAGTATTTTGAAAAAGGAAATTAAGTGCAGGGATGAAAGGGAATAATATAATAGGAACTGTAACTATAGAGCTTTTCTCCTACCAAACAGTCCTGCTGTTTGTTCAAAATTAGAAAAAAGTAGCAGGCTCTATCCATTGACAAACAAATTAGATGATTTGTGTGGATTCATGAGCAACCCATTATTATTTTGTAGCATATTTGTGAGCTATGGAATACCTAACTTTGAAAATGTTCCTGTTCTTTCTACAGTGAAAAAAGAGTAATAATTGTGCTAGCATTAGCAAATACACTTTTTATAGAGTTCGTGACTAAGACTGATTTGCTTGTGTCAAAAGTGAGGTGTGCTCTGTACTCATTTTAAAGAAAACGTCACCCTTAATCAGAAGTGCCATATGTTTTCAGAATGACGGTGCTTTCAATTTATTGCTCATCAGCCCTGGAGAATGCTGGTTAGTTCCTTTACAAGTGCGACTCACAGGCTCAGACTGCTCACTTATATTTTAGGTTTATTTTGAGTAGTTATTGGTCCAGGGTTCATAATAATAAAATAAAATTGCATTTTTCTCAATCCATGGACATCTTGGTGGAAAATCTGAAAAGCTGGAGCCATTTGGAACTGCTCTTCCTCCCACTGAGGTCAGCAATAGAATGTCTGTGGCTTTCAGTGGGAGTAACGTTATACCATCTAAATGTGAAGACCTCCCCTTTTCTCTAAAATGGATTATAACAGTCTGTTACAATACTACATGAAATCTAAGTAACTATTACACTGTTTGTTTATGAAAGGAGTGTTAATAGCAGGAAAAAAAAAAAAAAGCCTAAAAAGGGAATGACATGTAAAACAATAACTGCATTTTCATCAATGAATACTATAAAGATATTTCAAGTACTGCAGTTGTGTGATTGAAATGGACAGTTGTGATTGTAATGTGCCAAATGGAATTGACTTCCAGATTGCCAGACTTTCCAGTCCATCCAGAGCATGTGCTTTTTTTCTATTATAAACATTTGGGTCCTTATGATCCAGTTTGGTGGTGGTTGTTGTTTTTTCTCTAACTCAATGCTTGCAGATTAATGTCTGTTTATTTTGTGTTTATTATAATCTTTCCTGGGATAACCACAAAGTATGAATTAATCTTGTTTAATTGATGGATTGCTGTAGATTAATGTTTAATGTGCTTGATATTTCTTTCTTAGCTAACAAGTTAATTTTTTGAAAATTGTATGTAGTTAAGTTCATTATAAAATGGTGTTGGGTGTGTCAGATTGTTTGCCACATAAGGGAAGTGCAAGATAACAACCTCAAGATAGCATTTTGACTTATAAACATTGCAGTATAAACAAGCATTCACTAAGTAATTTTAGAAAGGAATTTCCCCTTCATGTAGTATATATTATATGTAGACGTTAATTAGTGATTTCCATATGTAGCTGTTGGAAATTGTTTTTATCTGGTTTATCTGACACCACGTTTATTTATCTTGAATTAGAACTTCTACCATTGTCTCTGCATGACGTGACTTATGAACCAAGTCTGATTTACTCTGGGTTGTATGCTTGAGAATTTAACTCTTAAGAGATTATCTTGCTAATGATCATCCAAGCCTTCTAGATTTGTGAATGAGTCCTAATTTTGCCTTCATTATTATCCATGATTCTAGTGCTTTTGGTGTTTTTGAATGAATTTACATGTAAGAAGGACAGTTCAATTCTTATCTACAACATACACAGATTTAATTTCATGTACTTGCAATAGTCTAATTTGGAATGACTTTATAGTTCCTAATTAAAAATGGTTACTTGTTTGAAAATGTGAAAAATTTGCCTTCATGCTGCTTACGGCATGGCACAGTTTAATAATGATCTTGGGGTCCAGACAGCTTTAGAGCTGAAGTCCTGTTAGCCTGTATGAGGCCTGGATTTTGAGCTGATGTATCTACATAGAGAGGATGCTTCAGTATCCAAGTATGCCTTCTCTAAACCCTAGGTGTGGTGCAGCACTTGATGCAGGGAGCTGCCATGGCTGGAACCCACTGAGACAGAGGATGGAGGGGATTTTTTTATTTTTTATTTTCAGTAGGGTATAGCTAATTGATTTCTTGAAGTGGTGTATCTGTGCTGCTTATTAGCAAATGTCTTGCAAAAGTACTCGTCTTTGTGAAATAGAGTTTCATTGAATTGTCTGGGTAAGGTTACCCTTAAGAGTGGATTTCATGTGCTGAGGTCTGTACGATACTTCATAATGTGCCCTCTTACTTTACACTTCGTGGCTCAGAGAAGACTTGCATCATCTAAAATGCATTTGTATTCAAAATTTGTATGCTTCTCTGGACCCAGAGACTAATAACCTGTAGTCACTGTATGCATATGGAAACATACTAATGTGCATCTGCCAAAAAGTCCTACATCTGTGCACATATCATTATCGAAAACAAACATGTAACTTCTGATCCTTAAGATAAGTGTGAGTGCTTCCATTTTGGTTAAACAGTTTAACTCCTCTGTGATACCTTTTGCAGGCATATTCCCTGAAGCCACAGTAGATTTCCCCATGTGGATCCAGTTGGGAGATTAAAAGTTCAGGATTTAATCTTTGCTGCCATAGCAAGAGTCATGGAAGGCCTTCTTAGTATTCACTCAGTGCTGTTGGAAACATCTCTGGTAATACTGTAGTAATATTGGCATGCTCTATTAAAACTACAGTGAATAAAACTTTAAGACCCAATCTCTTGATTTACATTTCTTACAGCAATGTCTAATAGAATCAGTAAGGCATAAATGTTAGATTAATTTTCTCTTTTTATTTAGCTCCATGAAAGCCCCTTCCAAGTAGATAAATGAAACTTAGATGAAAAGAACTGACAAATAAATATAAAGAATTATTCTAGAAATGCCTTATTTGGAAAATAACTGTTCTTTACCTTGCCCCCCTTAGAGACATATCTTCTTCAATTAACTTCAAATTCCAGAACTGATACAGATGTGATAGAAATGCAGCCATTTTGCAACAGCTGCACCATGCTGTGGGAACTGTTCTTAATTTTTTTCTTTAGGTATTAAAAAGTATACTTCATGATAAGAGGACAGGCAATTTTGTTTGCCTTTGCTACTGTCCTGATTTCTTGTAATTCTAGTGTCGCTCTTCTGTTGTAAATACTTTCAAATTATTTTGTAGAAAAAAGGCTTTAAGTTAAACATTGATTAGTCCTCCCCCCCCCAACTCTATCTGGTGTATACATTTTTGATTTTAATAGGAACATTCGTGGAACAAGTCCTCCAAAACTGACTTGTTGAGTTCATAGCAGGAACTAGTTGAAGATAGATTGATAGTTGAAGATTGGTGGCTAGCAAATGTGACGCCCATCTACAAGAAGGGCCGGAGGGCAGACTCGGGAAACTACAGGCCTGTCAGTTTGACCTCAGTGCCAGGGAAGCTCATGGAGCAGATCCTCCTGAGAGTCATCACGCAGCACTTGCAGGGCCACCAGGCGATCAGGCCCAGTCAGCATGGCTTTATGAAAGGCAGGTCCTGCTTGACGAACCTGATCTCCTATGACAAAGTGACACACTGAGTGGATGAGGGAAAGGCTGTGGCTGTGGTCTACCTTGACTTCAGCAAGGCTTTTGACACTGTCTCCCACAGCATTCTCCTCAAGAAACAGGCTGCTCTTGGCTTGGACTGGCGCACGCTTCGTTGGGTTAGAAACTGGCTGGATATCTGGGCCCAAAGAGTCGTGGTGAATGGAGCCAAGTCCAGTTGGAGGCCAGTCACTAGTGGCGTCCCCCAGGGCTCGGTGCTGGGGCCGGTCCTCTTTAATATCTTCATCGATGATCTGGACGAGGGCATCGAGTGCACCCTCAGTAAGTTCGCAGATGACACCAAGTTAGGTGCGTGTGTCAATCTGCTTGAGGGTAGGATGGCTCTGCAGGAGGATCTGGATAGGCTGCACCGATGGGCTGAGGTCAACTGCATGAAGTTCAACAAGGCCAAGTGCCGGGTCCTGCACCTGGGGCGCAATAACCCCAAGCAGAGCTACAGGCTGGGAGAGGAGTGGTTGGAGAGCTGCCAGGCAGAGAAGGACCTGGGAGTGATGGTGGATAGTCGGCTGAATATGAGCCAGCAGTGTGCTCAGGTGGCCAAGAAGGCCAACGGCATCCTGGCTTGTATCAGGAACAGTGTGACCAGCAGGGCTAGGGAGGTGATCGTCCCCCTGTACTCAGCTCTGGTGAGGCTGCACCTTGAGTACTGTGTTCAGTTTTGGGCCCCTTGCTACAAGAAGGACATGGAGGTGCTTGAGCGGGTGCAGAGAAGGGCGACAAAGCTGGTGAGGGGCCTGGAGAACAAGTCCTACGAGGAGCGGCTGAGGGAGCTGGGCTTGTTCAGCCTGGAGAAGAGGAGGCTCAGGGACGACCTTATCGCTCTCTATAGGTACCTCAGGGGAGGCTGTAGCGAGGTGGGGGTTGGCCTGTTCTCCCACGTGCCTGGTGACAGGACGAGGGGGAATGGGCTTAAGTTGAGCCAGGGGAGTTTTAGGTTAGATGTTAGGAAGAACTTCTTCACTGAAAGGGTTGTGAGGCATTGGAACAGGCTGCCCTGGGAAGTGGTGGAGTCACCATCCCTGGAAGTCTTCAAAAGACGTTTAGATGTAGAGCTTAGGGATATGGTTTAGTGGGGACTGCTAGCGTTAGGTCAGAGGTTGGACTCGATGATCTTGAGGTCTCTTCCAACCTAGAAATTCTGTGATTCTGTGATAGAATTTTGGCTAGACTTTCTTCCCTTGTACAGCTTAAGTGATCCTCCTGTCTTTGAAAAGTTGATGACTTAATGTTTCATGCTCGTGACATTATCATGCAGGTATTTTAAGGTCTATTTCAAAATTTAATGGTCAACCTTCTCTTTTAGTTTTAAAGCTGAATTTTCCCTCCATCTGGAGGGTTATGCTTGAGCAAGTCTGGAGATGCCTTGTCTGCTGAGAGACAGGGATTCAGGCAGGGATTGTTTCCCTGAAACAGTGTAATCAGAAACAAAAGGGAAATATGCCCTGATGTGTCTCAAAAGCTGAAAGCATTGCTTGTTCCTCCTCTCCTTCCTGATTGGAATTCCAGTAATTGTTGCAGCTTTATCATCACCCACGTCAATAAAAATTCTTTGTTCCTTGCAACTGCTATTTACCATTGCAATGATGGGTCGCAGGCATTTTTGTTTAAGGATGCAAAGACATTTATGTCTTTAAAATGATCATTAGCATATTCTTTCATTGAAATTATCTTTGGCATGTTCTTCTGTTTAATTAAATTGTAGCCTACTCTGTGGTTGGCTTTTCTGGTAAGTTTCTTCCACTTAAGACAGTTGCAGAGAATCAGAATTGATACTTACCTCACTGAGCTGCGAGACAGAAGATTAAATTAATAATATTTCAGTGCTTTGTTCCAACTCCATTTAATGTTGTAAGAATTTCTTCTCTTAGTGCTAGGCATCTGTGAAAATATTAGCAAGTATTTTTTTCGAGTTTTACTATATAGGTGTATGGGATGTTATTTTGACATAAAGATTTAGTGATCTATATGGTGACCAAGATAAAGTTTTCAGAAGTCTTGGAGGAAGTTCAGTATTGGTTTGGTCATTGCACATCGATCTCGGTGCGTTTATAGATGCAGAGGGCAGCACAAAGGCTAGATGCTTTCCAGCATGTGGTAATGCAGTAGATATTTATCTTTCAGGAACTTTTTTTTTTTTTTTTTTTATCAGATCTAAGTTCGGAAATGTGTTTGAAAACAGTCTTGTCACACACATCATCAAGGTCAGGAGGGAAAGAGAGCAGAGGCTTTAGCATTTCAGATAGGCTTTGTGAGAGGAGTGTAGACTGCTAGTTCACTAACTAGTGGCTCTAGAGCAGTCCTGCAGTAGAGTGAACTCGAACCATTTCTCCAGTTCCATGAAATGTTCAGTTCATGCTGCTGTTTGGGACCTGAGCATTGTACTCACATGCAGATTTACTTGGTAAAACCCACAGATGATGAATTATGAATCTGAACTGTTAGAAGTGGAACCAGCTGAAAGCCAGGAATGCACAGCACAGAATGATCCCTAAGGGGGAGGGAATATGGTTTTTGCAGTTGGAAGTACTGAAATTGTTGATATAATGATGAACACAGATTAATTCACCCTTTCTATTTATAGACAGTAGAGGGTTATTAGACATAGCTGTAGTATTTTGGAAAAGGCCTCTTACAACTTAGTATTGTTGATTTTATCATGCTTTCTAACAATCAGTTCTGACTAAATGAAACCATTTGGTCTCCTGTTACGATGATGTACTGTAAGTGGCGAATACTACCTGTGAGTCGAGTCCTAGCTTAGAGCACTTGTTGACTTCAAATAAATGTCATCTGAAAAATACTTTTGTTGAGCGTTGGACCTGATTAGCACACTCATAACTAGTTTCTGTTTGTAGCAATTTGAGTTTATTACTCATAGTTTTGGGAAGCTGCCATGTGTGTTGGTGGCACTCAGTTACTAATTAAATTTATTATTAACATCAGTTAGACTAATATTAGGATCCCGAATCTGGAGGTATACAGTCTTATCATAAGTGGTCTTTCTATAATAATCTTTGCCTGCCACTGAGATTGTAGGATAAATGCTGCTTTGTGTTCATTTTTGAACCAAAAAGAACTACCCTGATTTATTGGATTTATTCCACACTTAAACTACTGTAAGAGCATGCTGCTGCTGTGTACACACTTTCTGCCAGCGGGTGGAAATACATATACAGCTCATTCGTTGACTTACTTCTCTTTTTGGCTGACTGATGTCACACAACTTCACCAGCTTTTTCATGGTTAACGTAGCTATTGGTTTTAGGGGGAGGAAGAGGGGAAGAGCAGGAGAAAGTCAAGAGCAGCAGAAGCTGTTTTAGGGACATTGGTACTTGATGTTGGGATGAAGTTGACTCTAGAAAGGAGTTTGGAAGACTCTTCATTGAAGTGTGTCTGGATGATCGTGGAAGCAGGGGATGAAATAATAAAGATCTAGGCCAATTCATAAGGTGGCTAGAAAAGCTGTTTTTACGAAGAGGACTGATGCTTGTTATACTTGTCCCATTCAGGTTATATTGCAGCTTTGTTGAAAGAATTAAAAAGAAGGTAATTACAGAAAATTTTGTTTGTTTGTTTGTTTGTTTAAGCTGATATGCTGCGTTTATTGTCTTTAATGTCAGCAGATACAGCAATGTGAATTCTCAGATTTGGGTGAGCTTGCTAGGAGATGGGTCATGTCTGCAGACTTTCAGGCTGAGCAAATTACTGACTGTACTCAATGGGGTACATATTTTTGGGGGATGGAAGGAGTTACGTGCAAACTAGAGACTATGAGAAAAATGCCTTTGCTTGCAGTGGAATTTGTCAAGCAGACACGCGTGCCATGGAATTATTCGTGCTTGTAAGTGGCTAATTGGCTCCCTTACAGCTCAACTTAGATAGGAAAGCTTTTGCTTTCTCTTTTTCTGTGTAACACAACTTAGAGGAGAGGGTACAGCTGGATCACCTGGTGTGTTTGGTGTCATCTTAACTTTGCAAGCTGATCACACCCTGCTTAACTTGTGAAAACAGACGGCTTACAGCATAACACTAGTATTTCCTTATTTTTCTTTCCTGCTTGCTGAATATTATAGCTATTGCTTTTTGCCTGAAAGAAATGTGGAATTATTTCTCTGTACACTTCTAATCAAGAGACACAAAGAGCTTCTTTCCTAGTATCCCACAATTAAAGAGGAAATGGTTGTCTAGCCTTTCTGAGGAAACTCATTCAAAAAAAAAATGGAATATTTTTTCCTTGAATAATAATTTGAACAGATTACATTTTGCATCTTGGTCCCAAATCCAATCAACTATTACGTAAACTTATTGCTAATTTCTGTATATAATGTAACTCCTTGGCATTTTGAAGAACACAGCAATGGTAACCAGTGACTTCAGATTTTTTTTTTTTTAAGCAAGTTTATCTTAGTGTAGTGAATTAGAAGTCCATCATCAGTCAGAAACATTTGATTAAATGTGGAATAAATAACCAGTGTGCATTAAAGTCTGTGACTAAAATTACAAATTTGTAATATGATTTATCTAAAACTGTAGGTGCAAAATAAAGTAGAAATATTTTTATCTGGGTCCACTAAAGTCAAGTTAATTGGAAGAAGGGCAGTGCGGGAGAAAGTGGCATTTTATTTTGTTACCATGGGGTATTGCAGAATAGTACAAGTTCGTTAAAAGGCAGGTTTAGCTGGAAGGGATAAATGTGGGCTTGTGTTTGTCAATTTATAATAGGAATGGAATTTCATTAGCACTACTATTCATTTGTGTTGTGGGAGGAAGAGTAAAATAGATTCTCATTGACTTAAAATGTCACTGTCAATTCTGACTGCTGGAATTCTCAGCAGTTTGTTGGCTGAATATGTGAAAGAAACTAGGACTGTGGGTCAGCCCTGTTCTCTCTAATTAAGTTCCTTGGGGTTTTGTGTGGGCTTACATATTTGTTGTTGTTGTATAACATTGTGCTTTTGTGTTTTCTCTAATACCCAGGTGTTCTTTGGTTTCTGATAGAGCTTCATTTTTATTTCTGTAATGCAAACTGTCCCTTCAATTGCAAAAGTATAATTTCTAGTGTCTGTACTCCATGCCTTCCTTTCCCCGTTCTTTTGTAAAGTCCTTGACATTTCATTGCTTGGTCTACCCAGCATAATGTTTACATAATTTTCTTGTCCAGCTGCTGACTGTCCTTTTTTTTGGTATTTCTCTCAAGATTTTGTTTCTCTGCTTCTAAGAGCTACACAACAAATCTGTGTTTCCCTTTTCTTTCTTCAACTCATTCCATCTTCTGCTCCATTTTTTCCTTGTCATAAATTTTGGTGTAGTTCTTCTAGGACATCATTTGGAATCAAAGTCTGCATACTTGTAGAAAGATTTAAATGATTAGATTTTGCTTTGACTTAAACAGAATTAAATTACCATCTCTGCCAGTTCCAAACACAGAGAATTACGATCTGGCTGTTAGATCCTAAACTTTTTGGAACAAGGTTTCTTATTGTTTTTGTTTGATTGTTTAAAGTAGTTGGTAAAAATTACTGAAAAATACTTTCCTTCTTGCTTCAAGTGGCATGTTACATTGGTCATGGAGTTTTCTGCTAGTACTTAAAAGCCAAATTCAAGTTATTGCTCATGTAGCTCTGTTCTAGTGTACAATGAAGTGGTTTTAAAATCAAAATCAAATCAGAGATACCTGTTGTAATATTTTTGAATGTGAGGTTAACCTTAGCTGAAAATCATTTTGGCCTTTTTTGATGTTGTATCCCCATAACTTGTGAAGATTGTCATATTATTTTCCTGACAGCATTTTCTGTATGTTAGAAAATTATATGAAGAAGGGCTTTCATTTATAGACCACCAACCTTCCCATCCACCTTTGTCTTTAATAACTGTATTTTTTTTCTGATTGTTTTTAAAGATGAAGAATAACTGTTTAAGTTCCTTCTTCCCATAACCCCAGAGGAAATTGCAGTGTATCACCTGGGAAAGATCCACTGCTTCTCTGTTCTCTGTTATTTTTCAAGTCTGTATTAATCACTGATACTCACCACAGGTATTGAAGAGCTCAGCTCTACAGGTCTTTGAGGTAAAATGAAGTGTCCCTTAAGCCACTTGGGCACTTGTTCCTCCTAGACACAGAGAGAGCATCATCATGTCATTATAATAGCGATTATTAATGATAGGGTGTTAGACAGGATGTTGTATTTCTTTAATTCCAAAGCAGCATACAGTAGACATAACAAGAGCAAATAACTTAAATTTTAATTAATTCCCGTCTGTTTTGTAGTAGGCAAAGTCTAACACTCCCCATTTTAGATATGGCTAAAATATGGTTCAGTTGAACTACTGCTTCTCAAAATATTTCCACTTATCTCTGAAATCATAATTACAGCATTCATCGTATTTGAATATAATTGCTGCACTTTGCGTTCTGTTCAAGTCTTGGGACTTAAAGAAAGAATTCATCTCAGCTTTTTTTTTTTCTCTTCCTACTGTAACCTGTACTTGGGACCCCATCTCCTTTGTTTTTTAACAATTATAACATAATGCTTCTAATGAAGCAGTACCATACATGTAGGGGATTAATTTTAAATGGAAACAGATATTTACAAAGTAATAAACAGATATATCATGTATGTGGTTAGGCAGCTTACCCTTACCCTGTACACAGAGATTCTGGATACAGGAACCGCAACAGCTCTGTGTTAGTCCTATTGTAGGCAAATTTTCCTAGATTATTCCACCTCTTTAAGAAATTAAATGGCATGTTCTAGGAAATGAGGAAAATACTATCTCTGCATAACAAGACTTAATTGATACTTGTCAACTGTTTGAGATACTCTACTTTCAGAAGGCGTTGCTGGGTAGTAACGAATTCTGCTATACGCAGTGAGTGACTTGGTAGAACAGACCAGTACTAAATGTGCGTGCCTTTAACGTGCCTTAAAATGCTTATAACTCACACAGAAGAAATTGCAATGTTTAGAGATTTGTATTCCTGGTAGATGATGACTTTTTGAAGCATTTTCAAAAGTCTGGTCAGTGCAGTAAACTGTGGATGTCCTAGCATGTTGACTGCATAGTACCAAATCGTGCTGAAACTTAGTTGAAGCTTTAAAGTGCTGTAGGGCTATATGAAAGCATTACTCTGTCTTTTCTTTGAATGTGTGACCACCTGATGAGAGAGTTAGACATTTGTACTCTAAAGTAGGTATCTTCAGTTTGGAACTGATTAGAGAATAGTTGCTAACCCTTTTCTGCCTCAGCCATGATGTAATATAAGTACATTTTTAAGCTTACTCCTAAAAACAGTTGGTGTTTTGCTCACCATGTTTTTATATGATTTCGAGATGCTTTCAGACTGCTATACTTCTGTTGGGTAGAATCCTTCTAATTTCCACCAAAACTGATAGCAAAGATGCATACTATTTTCAAAGTAGTAAATTGATGACTTTCAAATAAGAATACTAGTGAGAATTTTAATAGAACCTGATGATGCTTGACCTTGTCCCTGCCATCTTTTCTTTTTTTAGTCTCTGTTGAAGAGAAATTGAGTTTTGGAAGAACTTACTCACAGTATTCTTCTCTCCTGTTACTTCCCCATGTGACCAGTAATGTTGAGAACAGTTTTGATGCTGGTGAGCCATCTCTGATGCTCTCCGCTTTGCTCTGCTGTGCATTTCTTGCTGCATACAATGAAGAGAAAAATGTGCAAATCAAAGAGTGCAACAGAGGATGGGGCCTGAGGCATTTGTGGAGCTCTTCCCACTAGCTGTCCCAGGGAGGTGACAGGCTCAGCACGTTGAGCACAAAGCTCTTTGAGGCTCTTTTAACATTTTTTCCTTTTTCTCTTTATCGGTCTATTTGCTGGGGTGCTCTGAAGTTTCTTAATCCTTGGGAATTATTTCAATCTGCAGCCTTGCTACTGAGCAATTGTGGTAATACCAGAGTCCAATTTAGCAGTATTTCTTCAAGAACTTGGGTCCTTGACTGATTTGTAGAGGACAAATGAAAAAAGCAATTGCAAATGGGTTTCTGTGTTATTAGAGCTCTAAACAGCCTTCCCTCTTGGCTGTGTGGCAGGTTATACCTCAAGGGAGGATGGGTGGTCCATGAACCTAAAAAGATTTAAATACTTAAGTTCAGGGTCAAGTATTCATGTCAGTGGGTGTCTTAACAAACTGGTCACAGAGTGCTCAGCAATAACCATTTTCCTTAATATTCTTAGGTAGCATTGTGATTGGTAATTGAATAGCAAGTTTTGAGTTCTCAAATTACTTTATCAGCTGTCCCTATGATTTACTTATGATTATTTCACTATAGAACCTCAATATTTGATTAATTTTTCTAAAGCACGGTGACAAGTTGTTGTGCTATGGTTAAAATTTATCTACTGTAGCAATACCAGCACAAAGAATTGGTAAGCCAGAGAAGTGAACCAAGTCAGGATAGAAACAGGTTACTATTGTTAAGGGCTGTTAAAAGATCTTCTTGAGAATGACTATTAGCATACAACCTCTTGCCCTCTGTGAACTCTTTCTTTTCCACCATTATTCAGTGTTTTTAGGCTGAATCAGCAGCATTTCAGTGTTTCATCAATGCATGACCCTAATCAGGAGAAAGGGAATTATTAGCTTGTGAAAGCTACCCTGAAGCTCCTCGAGGCTGTGCAGCCTCTCTTCCCATACAGATAGCTAGAGTTCACCTCTTAGGAGCCATCAGGTCCAGCATATTGGAGCATTCACCATTCTCCTCCATGACAGCCTGTAGCTCTGAAAGCATTTTTTTTTTTTATTCCTCTCAGGTCTGCAGAAGGTGCTATGCTTAAATTAACTTTGGCAAGAAGCCATAATATATGGATGCAAGACGACGATCGTCTACTAGTATGGAGTAGTGGTTTCTGGATGCGAAATATAAACCCCGATCTTTTGCTTCACCTGCTATTTTGATGGCTCTGATTCAATTCAGTCTACTACTTAAGCATATTTGCTCTGTTGTTTATATTTGGTTCTCCTCCCTCCAGAATATATCAGAGCAAAACGATGCTGTAATGAAGGATCTATATGTTGCAGTGAGAGTCTGTGTCTCGGACATACCAAGTAGCGGAACTGTGGTTGATATATGATTCAATCTGTTGATAACTGTCTGGTCTCTTCATTTTTCTAATATTTCAGATATAAAAATGAGGTATTACTCCCTATTACAGAAGTGGGTTCTTCAAAGAGAAAAGATAGTTACAAATCAACATTTACATTCCTCTTTGGGGATAGCTAGTTGTGAGAAACTGAGGGGAACAGTAGAAGAAAAAGTTTAAGAGTTAAGTGCCAGTATCTCTGACCTCCTGTTTGAGCATCCAGCCTGCCTGGTATAATAAAAGCTATTTATAAATTGCTGGTCTGTTAAACGTGTACAGAATTTTACGATGCATAAATTGGCAAACTGAGCCAGCAAAGGGACTTAGCAGAATGATGAATGGATGACAGGGTGCAAGACTGAAACTGCATTTTATTCAAGGATTGTGAGGTTAAGAAGTGCTGCTGGGAAGGGGTGGCAGTTGAAGGAGAAAGAGACAGAATCCAGGAGTTAAAGAATCCAATGATCTGAGAATTATCAAGCCACATTGTCACACTTCTTTTTTTCTTTTTTTTTTCTTTTTTTTCTTTTTTTTTTTTTTTTTGCCAGTTACAACTCCAGCTTAGTAGCTTTTTCATTTACTACATTTTCATGGGTAATTCTCCCAGCTCTAATTACACCACTTACAACAGTCTCTTCCAGTGTCACAGCCTTAATCCTCCTAAAACTTAGTTTGCTCCCTAGGATGTAAAGCAACAGGTAGAAACTTGTTTTATTTCCACCCCTTAAACCGCATCCACTCCCTCTCAGGATTATAGTATGGAGAGAACATGATCAAGCAACCCAAAATCATAATCTTGATCTGGATAGAAGTTCATGATCTAGATAGAAGTTCATGAATCTGTTCAGTTGGTTGTCTGTTAGAGACTGGTAACTCATTAAACTGTCATTTAATTATAGTGATAATGCAAATATTCCTCAGCAGAATGTAGTTAATACAACTTAATTCCAAACACATGAGTCAACCTAAGGTCACTAGGTTGCAATTATTCTTTGTAATGTTGTCACAGCACATGTTCAACATGCAGGTGCATTTTATATCCTCAAATACCACAGAGTAAAATCAAAATGAGGCTAAAATAAAACTGTTTTAACCAGTTAACGAAATCTCTTTTTCAAGTGTTTTTATTCCTTTTATAAACTTGTTATAAGGTCTTCATGTATTGAATTTAAAATTGGCAGATAGATTATTTAAAGATCAGTGATTGTACTGTGAAATGCATGTTTTTGTCTTTTATGTGTTCTCTATGCCTTGCATCTGTAACGATTCCTGCCAAAAAACATTGAAAAGAAAATTAAAGAGGCACTCAGGATAATCATTATGAAGAAAAGAATTCCCTTTGCTGGTAGGAACTAAAAAAATATATCCTCATTAGTTTTATAGTAGGAATGGCCTTTAATTTTCTTCTGGTAACTTGTGGAGTATTTTCTTAAATGGGTAGTCTGGAGGACTTTTCTTTTTATGTTTGGGGAAACTGCAGCACTTCTAATTTTCATGCAGAAAACAGAAGAGATTGTCGCAAGCCCCTGTGTTTTGACATTAATATATATTAATTTTTGGTTGTGACTTTAAATAAAATGTATGTGGCTGTCTGGATTATTGCTTTGGTCTAAGTTGTGTGTTGAAGACTAACAGTGCATATTTGCTCGGCAGATATCCTCCTGCTTTTGGTCAGCATTGTAGCTGAAACCCTCTTCAGAATACAAAGGAAATGGGTTGAAGGTAGATTAATTCTTTTCCTTAGCCTCTTTTACAGGAGCTTGATATTTTTCAGGGAAGGGCCTATTGGCCTGTTGCTGCCTGAGCTTGAGGTGTACACCTGATGGTCCTTTAGGTTAGCCATGGGTGAGTGGGAGAGCCTTAGATCCACAGGTATTACCCAGCAGACTGCGTGCTGCTAGCAGGCCCCTGAAGAGCTGGCTTTGCATGCTTATTGCTGTATAAGTGAGGAAAACTAGCTGTGCTGTATAGGAATGTTCTTCTCAGCCCTACCTTTGTTCTTGCAGATATCGAGCAATGCAGCATATGCCACTAGTTTTACCTGCATGTTGAGCCAAAATGCTATAGGCATGTTTGGTGCCTCTGTCCTCAATGAACCTTGGAATCATTTAGGCTTTAGGCTGGAAAAGACCTTTAAGGTCAAGTCCAATCATCCACCTAACACAAGTTGACCACAGAATCATAGCATCATTTAGGCTGGAAAAGATCTTTAAGATAACAAGTCTAAGCATGCGCTGGTTGAACTAAGGTTTGTCACTGTGCAGTGAGTATTTTGAGTTGTATGCCATAGTAAATGTCATTTGAGGGGGCTTCTTAAAGTTTCTTTGTATTGATAATAATTAATACCGTATGCGTGGAACAGTACGAATACCTGTTCTGCAAATCATAGCAAGCACAGCCTGCACACTAAGCAGAAGGCAAGAGAAGCATGATGAATGTGTTTTAGGTTCAAGATCATAGCTTTTAAGTTAAGGAACCATTTATTCTATTATAAAATTAGTATTTTTGAAAGAGAAGATAGCAGACTTTTTCTGTGGCAATAACTTGATACTTCTCCTCTAAACTGTTAAAGATGTTTATTTAAGAAAGCATGTTTTTGCTGGATACTTTACTTTATATGGATATTTTATAGGTATAAAACATACAGATGTAATATTTAGAATGATAGTATGTGGATCAGAAATGGCTTTGATGGAATGGCTCTAGATGGAATTTAAGTTAACTGTAATAACCAATCTTTTGACTTGCATATATGGAAAATTTGTTTTGGCAACTTTAAGCAGTAAATAAGAATTCCCATGCAATTTTTAGACACTTCTCAGAGTAGAAACCCATTTTAACACTGGGTAGAATTGTGTTCAGAATATTTAATGTCAGCATCTTTGGGAAATGCTACAAAGGTGGTATTGCACATATCACATTTGGTCACTACTTAGTGTTTTTTTTTTTTCTTCAGTGCTTTTGCTGATGTTATTTCCTCCCTGATGTGTTGATGGTAGAATCAATCACTAGAAGTAGAGCACTCATGTTAAGAGGCTAAGCATACACAGGAAAGTTTGGTCTAAATATTTGTGTTGGTTTATGAGTTAGTTTAGTTAATGCAGTGTAGTAGTGGTGCTGCACTGTGATCAGCCAAAATGATGTGATGAGGGTACTTTTTTCCTTCAGTGTCTGTTGCTCCGGGATTTCTGTATGTGGAGTTTGTGTAGGAATTAGACAAGCAGGATTATGCGTGTGACTTGAAACATGAAGTGGGAAGGATAGTACAGGGTATCATACATGGGGCTCTGGGAAGGGAGCAAATTACATAACTGCCTGGGGAAAAAAAAAAAAAAAAGCTTGTTAAAATGGTGTTTGAAGTGTTATACCTAAAGAAAGCAATTACATATTCTAAGCCCTAAGTCCATGAAATAAATGCATTACGTTTGCCACTTTTGTAAACATTGATTTGTTTTTCTCTGGAATTGGCAAGTTAGACTTGGTTGATACCAAAGCCAAATGACGTATGAGGCAATTTCATGCTTTGTGAGTTACTGAAGAGAACGTTTGGTACATAAAGCTTGTCTTCAGTTAGCTGGCTCCCCTCCCGTTTCTCTTAATCCCATTTCTCTTAATTAATTCTTAATCTGGGAATCTTTTGTTTGGGCTGTCTTCAAGAGGTTCAACAATTTCTAGAGGCTGGGTAACCACTGCAGTGGAATTGAAAGAATTTTGGTCTCCTTTTCCCCTTATACTTGTTCCTTCCTGGATTGCAGTCCTTCTTGCTAATTCTCGATAGGAAACGTGCTAGAGAGCAGTATATGCCTTGACCATAATAGTGAACCCTGTCATAAAAATCACTGTCTACGTGGGGTCAGAGGATGTTTGGGACAGTTTTAAACTTGGAATTGTGTATCTCTGCAATAAATTCACAGAAGGATAAAAGGATCTGTTTTTCTTACTCAAGGATGTTTTTCTTTTTTTGTTTGTGTAGTCTGGTACGTTGAGGTTATTTAAGGCAGGATTGCTGGCGCTGGCTTTCTTCTGTTAACACCAGAGAGTCTGAAGAAGAAGGACAAAGATCTAAACTTTCCATATAAACATGGTGATGGAACAGAATATACCTCAGGCAGATTTTGGTCAAATGTGAGCCTTCGTAATAACTTTGGGCCTGAATCTGTGTCTGTTGGTTGAAAAAGTGTCCAATGAATTATATGACTTTATTTTTGAAATGAGGCTATATATAGGGGTAGTTTTTAAGACTGGTAAAGATGTTTTAACTTTCCTTAAAGGCATTTTCTCAATGGTCTGAAACCTCTCCTTATATTTCTACCATTTGACTTTGCCAAGGTCTGAAACAGCATTTATTTAAATGGGAGCAGATATGCAAAGATGTACTAAAAATATAATTTGTGAACCACTTTGGAAGCCTTTGGGGTGTAAATATAGATCCACACAATCTGTTAGAGAATTTTAAAGACTATAGAAAAGTATCTTTAACAGATTGAAATTATTTATATTGATTTAATTTTCATTGTCACTTTTGACTACTTTTTTCCTCTTTCCAGGTACTTTTTACATAAGACAAGATCAATACATTCAATTTGCTAAGAAGTCAAGGTCCAGATTTTTCTTGATTTAAACAGAATGATGCATGGAAACACAATAAATGAGAAGGGTATTGCTTGTTTAAAACTACAAATTGTATTAAAATACTTGCCATCTAGAAATGGTTGTGTAGGTGTCTTTTGTGTTTCCTCCATATGGGATGATTTGTGTAATCCCTGTTACTGATACTCTGTAGAAACTTTAATAATAGAACAATTTTATTACTGCATAAATCTTTGTTACGGCAACATAAATCTTATATGACAAACTTGAGACAAAATCCTATTAATTTTGTCCTTCTATTGACTTCAGCTGAGTCATGTCCAAATTCCCTGACAAAATTAAATACGAAGAAATGAAAAGAGGCTGCTTGTCAGTATTGCCAGTATAGACACAGCTAAAATAATTCAAAACTGGGGGTAAATGTACTGACACTGGAGAGAACAGAAGTGTATCAATGCTGATTAGTTTGACTCTTTTATGATTATAGAGTCCTAAACCACATTTCTTAGATAACTACCTTTAATGTAGAAATGAAAGAATACACTATGATATCACTCATAGTAATTGAGATTAACATGATGTAGCAGGGAATCCTGGCAAGATCACTTGGAAGATGGGAAAAACATTTGTTCTGGTAGCATAAACTCATCAAGACAAATCTGGGTCTCTTCTCAGTATAGGTTGCTGTCTGCAGGGAATGCCATCACACTTGCCTTGTGATGCAAATGGCAGGCACTAATATGAAGCTTTGGATCAATTGATTCATTTCTGACTGGCAATAGCTTACCCATGCTGCACTATAATGAGCTTATTTTCCATAGTGATTGTATGTAGGTGGGGGTAGTGTAGAGGGAAAAAACAGAAGGGATTATAAAGAAAAGCAAAGGACGTGATTTAAAATCCTTCATGTGGAAAGAGGGGCTTAGAGATGGCTCTTTTTCTCACTTTTTGCACACATACCTTCTTAATTTTATCAGTATCTCTAATTAACTAGCTGTGTTTCAATGGCCTTCAATATATATGCAGGAAATTGCATGAAAGTGAGAAATGTTACTCCCAAAGATTAAAACTTGGCTTTGCATCTGCTCAGTCTGGTTATTTGTTTTTTAGTGTAATGATTTGGATGCTGAGGATAATTACCACAGGCTCTGACATGGACTGAAAGCTCACGAGAGAGCTATTTTTAACCGTGGTACTAAAAGCTACAGTAAATTATTAAAAAATTCAATATCCAATTTGGCAAAACCTGATAGTACTTGCCTTAACTGTTCGTAAGCTACATAGTAGGCTGTTGAAGTGTATTCTTTAAAAAAATAAGTAGAAGTAGCAATTCATTGAAGGAAAACTGTGTTCTTTGTTGTCCTGAACACTGCAGTTAAGGCACAAATAATCAGTTTGAGCATCATGAATAAAAACCTGAAATGAGCGTGGAACAGTTTTTAGATCTAAGTTTGTATTTGTTACTGCTCACTGGAAATAGCCCTTTTGTTTCGATGTGCTGCACTGGAGAAAGGATCGGAAGGATCTGCAAGTTCTTCAAGACGTAATAGCGTTTAGCAGACGTGTCAGAGTATTGTGGAGCTTCAATCCTGTGGCAGGCAGGCAGGTTTTGAATGAAATGGGGCGGGACTGGGCTGTGGGGCTCACAGCTCTTTAACAGAACCATGTATAAGATGCTTCTGACTGCCAATGCCTACCAGTGAGCTACAATCTCTCTTGTCCTTCGGTAAGGCTGAAACTCCTAGTTCTGAGTTTCTGCTGGCATGGGTCACCTTTTAAATTTAGAAGTGCTAACTGTCACAATTACAGCACAATCTGATGTCAAGAGATGTAGACTGTGACCTTGGATGAATCACTTGGTCTCATGCAGAATAGAGAATTTATTTGGGTAATAAAGCTATTACCTTAAAAAAGTTAGGAGCACAATTGTTTTATAATTTAATGGTCAATTCAGGAGTCGAGGTGTTTGCTGTGGGACTTAGGTATTTTCTACAGAATCCAGTGAGTATTCCATTAATAGGTTATTCAGAAATGCACTTTTTTTTCTTTGTTTTTACTATTTGTATTCATGTAGTGACACTCAGATTTAAAGTTGTGAGGGAATTCCAAATTCCCATGAGCAAGTTTAAAAAAAAAAAAAAGTGCTAGTGCTTTAGCATCTGGGCAAAAGCAGGAAGCTTTCAATTGGTGTCCAGTTTTGTCACGGTCCTTCCTTCTTCCTCCATACAAAAATTGGCTTTTTTTGCTGGTTAAACAGCTTCCATATTTTTCTGCTTTGTCATTTCTTCCTGGAAAGCGCAGCATGTCCTGAAACAGCTGAGTTTGTAGCTCTCATTCCTGTAGATGTAGGCATGTCATCCACAAGTGAAATGTTGGGCAGAAACAATGCTTAATATGCAGGATGTTGCTACTACACAACAGTTCATGGAATGTTTTTGGCAAAGAAAAAGATCTCTTAAAAATGAGGTTTTGCAGGTTCTGGAACTTGCAAAAAATGTTGAATAGTTTCAGATAGGAAAAATACTGCATTTAGATTTACAAAATGGAGAAAATGATGCATCCTTTTCCCTTTTATCCAAAAACTTACTGACTGCCCAGGATGTGGGAAACCTGATTCAGCACTGAGACTGTAAATCACACCTCTTGCATATCAGGCAAATGCTTACTGCTCGTGTTTCTGGCCCAGGCACTCTCAGTTTCTTCTGTTGCTGCTGTTGCAAGGTAATTAAATGAAATTTCCTAGCATGCTTCAAATAGTAGGTTTGAGTTAACTGAAGGCTAGTTTTGACTGTCAGGACACAAGTTGAGAAAAATGTCTTAACGTCTTGCTTCTAAGGTAAGTCTCCTTTGGTCTCTTGTATTGGAGAAGGTTGACTTTGAATGCAGTACTGGGTAGCTGCTGTTGAATCGATGGGCAGAATGACACCTGAATTCTCAAGCCAATTTGCTTTCAGGCCAAGTATGGTGTGAAGCTGAAGCAGCTTAGACTGGGAGTTCTCATGAGGTCATGGACAGGGTGTAGTGGCACATTGGCAGAACATGAGTACAAATGTGCTTTCAGTTATTGATAATGTTATGTAAGAAAATAGGTCATTGAATAGCAAGAAATTTATAAATGTTAACTGTATTTCAATAAATGAGTCTACTTTTCCATCTAATATTAGGATCTTTTGAGGAAATGTTGCAAAGTTTTAATTTTTTTTTTCTTTCTAGTGCCTATCCTTTTATACTGCCTCTGAGACCATGCATCATGAATGTATGGTTAACATTAAGGCAGCATATTCAGCATGCTTTAACTTACATGCAGAATGTCCATACCCTAAGGGAATATTTGACCTAAGGGGAAAATAGCACAGCAATTAGTTGGAGGCAATACACAACTCTAACGGCCCCTGTTACGACTTTGGTGGATGCAAAGATGCCTTAGTAAATCTTTGCAATCAACACGAGGGTGAGAAGTGACTGTCTGTCTATCCTCCTGCAGACCCATCTATATGGAGATGAAATCAGCTTTGTCTTCTTTCAGTTACCCCAGGCCAGCATGAGTCTGGAGCTCTTGCTGCAATTCAGCACTGTGGCTTCCAGCTATTTATAGTAGGATTGGAGGGAGTAGTCAGCTATTCATAGTTGGACGCAACTGGAGAGAGAGAGAGAGAGAGCTAGGGAGGCAGAAATGGCATTTGGATTAGGATCCTTTGGGTAGGCAGTGACTTTATAGCTTTCTAGCTCAGAGTGCTCATGTTTATAATGGGCTTTCATTTCCCTGGTGTCATTTCTGCATCTTGTCTAGGATTTGTCATTCTGTCATCAGTCCCTTTTCTTTGTGAGTTTTTGTATTCCGTTTTTACATTCCATTTTTACTTTTCTTTAAGACTGTTTTCCCTGTCTGTTTCATTCCAGCTTCCTCATTACTTTCTAGCTTTACGCCGGTCCCTTTTGTTGGTTTAATCCTATAACTTCATTCTCTGTTTCCTAGTCTGGGGTTTCACTTTTTGACAACAGGTTGCAATACCCATGGTCTTAATACATGTGATATCTTCCTAGTCAGAGGACGTTTTGTGTGTGTGTGTGTGTGTGTGTTTATATGATTGTTTTTCTAAGTTTTCCAAGATCCAAATAGACTCTGGGCTATATTGCATTTGTTTCACCATCAGAAATGATGCATTTCTAAATACCTACATTGGACACTTCTAAATTGCGGGGACAGAAGAGCGTTATACTTCTCTATGAAGTTCCTAAACTATGCTGAATGGAGCAGAAAGGCAGTGATTTATTATTGTAAATGCTGGGAAAAGTGTCCTTGACAGAAACTGGGCTTTATGCTCCATCACCACTTGTGCTGTTTGCACAAAAGCCCTGACAACCTTCCCATATATGAAAATGCCGTACCTTTACAGGTGCAACTGGGAGATGTAGCCAGTTAAGAGACTTGAAAGCTTTCTGTTCTGTTTATTTCATTTCTATGATTGATTTAAATATCCCACTAGAAAGACCTCAGTTATTAAACTGAGTAGGTGTTCTGAAACAATTTCAAACCTATTTACAAAATTTAGTGGAGAATATATCTGTTTATAGAATTTCACAGGTTTGATGGAAGCGAGCCTTACAAATGTGGCCTTGTTTTCTCTTAAATTCTAGATGTGTGTGTGTTCTTTTAATGAGAGGTGTTGTGTTCCTGATGTTTTTTTCTTTATTTTAGTAGTCACTGGAATGTGCTAATGTTCTGATCGTGGAAGAGGTCTAAAAATTTAATCTAAAGCACTGGAAATGGTCTTCTTTCTTCCTTGAGCTTTATCTATTTACATGAAAAAGACTGGGTTATTGACACTGTATCATATTTATTGTAGGTTCCTGGATCTTGTTGCCATAGTTACATCTGGTAGTCAGAAAGAGTTTTGCTGGGTTCAAAGTTACGCTAATTGACAGATTCTTAGGGAGAATAATCCTCAAATTTCAGGCAATAATAATTCTTTCTTGCTCTAAAACTTGAGAAACTCTTTAGTTTTCTACCATGACACCCCCAATCTACCAAACCAATAATATCCTAAGACTGCATGTACTTAATTTTTCTCAGAGAATGTTTTTGTGCCTGACTGCTTTTTGCCGTGTGATCAATCCTCCTCTTGTTTTTTTCATCTTCCCCCAGCTCAGAAATAAAGAGCCCTTTACTGATCCTAGTATAGATTTTTCTGGAGAAGTGACAGTAATAAAATTTTTGTCTTTCAAAGTTTTGATTTTTGTGGGTAATGCAACCTGCTGTCCAAAGAAATATATGCAGGGTTAAAGACATGGAAAAATCAAAATATTTTTGCTGATGCGCCATTTATCTCTTACATGTTTTTGAAGGAAATTGGCTTACTCTTCAAACAAACAAATATAACAGAAATCCAAACCTGCCAGAACTCTCATGTTTGGTCCCAGCTTTTTCTCATGTTTTTATCAAGAAAAGAGAAGCCAGGATGGTTTAACTGAGCAGAGGTTTTGTATTGAAGATTGATTGTAAACAACCCTTGCTATGTGTAAATGGCACCTAATAGAATAGCTGGATCTACAAGATTATTGCAAATGCACAAGATGGGATAAGCTCAGAATTTGTTAATTTAATTTAAGATAAAATCCAGCCACATCTACTTTGAGACTCCAGCTTTACATTAGTGTGGCATGGGAGAGTGTTATCTAGTTCCAAGCAAGCACAAGCTACGCCTGCTGCAATTTCTGCTACCCTATGTGGGTAGCTAAAATCCTCTTATAGAAAAGGCTTTATTAGAGCAGACATTTACATTTTATAATGCTGTGCGTAATAGTACTTAGACCCTGACCTGCTCTCCTGCTAGTCCAGCTTTCTTGTCCACTTACTGCTATATATTCAAGGTATTTTAAGTGGAGTCTTCTGGATGATGTCTGATGGTTACCCAATTAAAATGTTAGAACCTCAGGCACTTGTAGGTCACCAAAGGTATCAGAAAAAACAGGACTGGACAGAGTTTAATGTGTCTTTGTCTTGATGAAAAAGTGATTCAGGGGGAATTAACTGCAGCTATTCAGCTATTGCACTAAACACCTCTGATGAAGTCTTCACATAACTGGTTAAGAAGGCGTGCTGTAAAGTGTTCGTAGCTTGTGGCAAGAGCCTAGCATATAGTTTAGTGATCTGAGAACACCTGCAAGCTCTGGCTAAGAATCTGTGCCCCAGAAACTCCTGGGACAGTTGGTATGGGATGCTCCCAGAACTAGAGATGTAACTGGGAACATCTGTGATGGTGTATTTAGGAAATGATAGATGGGCTAGTTAAGTCTGTCTCTTACTTATTTTCCTCGTTCCTAAATGTTAGTTTGGATCTTGGAAGGGGCTATTCTCCTTGTATTACATGTATTCCAAGGTGATTTCTCTTTGCATTGGCTGAACTGCTGTGCAGGCATTTTGAGTTGTTGCATTTTCTGTATTCAGTCCACCCGTGAGCTCCCGTAGTATGGGTCCACCCTACTAACCTTCTGTTCTTCCAGCATGCTTGTCAGCTTTGGAATATGCCTTGGAGGAACCTAAATGCTCAAGGAATACACAAATGGTTTGGACTTCAATTTAAAGCTCAATGTCCAGCTAGGAGTACAAAATGAAACTTGCTGAAATCAGAAGCATGGTCTAATGGGTGAGATAAAGGGTTTAGTGCCAGGAGGTCTGTGTTCTATGCCTAGCTCTCCTATTGATTTCCTGCAGCATTACACAATTCATTTATGCTGTATGAGCCTTTAATGACACTTTTTTTAAACAGAATAAAAAGGTGAAGAGGGATGGCAGTGACAGCTAACTGCCTCCTTTAATAATGTTTAAAAAAAAAAGATGAATTCAAGTTTGCAGAATACTGACAATCCTCATCTGTGGAGGCAGTATATAATAAATACTGTTTTCATCATAATTCTCTGTTGGAACTTGATATACCAGCAAGAGTGTTAAGCCTGTTGATGCTGACTACGTTCCATCTGCAGTTTACACGTTCCGAGTTTGAACTCAAAATATAGTCTCTGTATTGTGCCCTAAAGCTATAGTTCCTTTTTACTATTGTTTAGCAGCTATTGTATGCCTGTCTCCCCTCATCACCAGCTCTGAAAGGCTGCTTTTCTAAAGTGGATGAGGTATTCTTAAACTTAGTAGCTTGTTTCATCAGTTTAAACTTGTATTTTTTTTTTGTCCCCTCGTGGTAATAACATATAATATATAAATAAATGCTTATCATGTTTTTACCTTAGGCAGTTTATGTATCCTGTTAGCATTTGTGAGGCAATTTTTTCCTTTTCTTTGTGTACTGTTAAAATCATATGAGGATTTTGCTGGTAGGTTTGGCTTCTAAACAACTTGGTTCAGAGGGTTTGTGGTTTAGACTCAAGTACAGGAGAGGAGTTCAGCTACAGGCTGGTTTTAAAGTTAACTCACTGGGCAGCAATCTTCCTTTAACTTAGATTAAAATGCTATCTTTGCAGAGAATAGGACAATTAATAGGATCTGTGAATCCTAAAAAGTAATACATATGAATAAATACAATTTATATTTGGTAGCTAAGGTATTTGGAAAAACACTTTTAATCAGTACAAATTTAACATCCAATTGCTTTATTATTTTTCTTGCTGTACTCGCTACCAGCTAGGGCTGGCAGTCAGTCTTCAGGTATTACATGCATTTTAAATTTCTGAGATTTAGTTTAGGCTTTGCCTTTTTTCCCCTGTGTGTACCCTAGGGCTTAGTTTTGTTTTCTGTGTGAATTTACATAAAAATAAACTGTGAAGACCTTGAAAGAGTACCATGTTAAGAATATAACTGCTTTTTTGGTCTTTCACTGTTGTCACACTGAAGTAGAAGAGAGGTTTGCTCCTAGTATTGTTTTTTGGTTCTGTTTTTCTCTTCTTGAATTCTCTCTTATGCAGTGACTTAAAAGTCTTTTTGGCAGGGACAACTTGTCTTTTTTTAAAAGGTGGTATTAAATTACTGATCTTCTGCTCCTGTGAAGCTGTCTGCAATTAAGCAGATCTTAGAATTAAATTGTGTTTAAATTGTACTGACTCTGTTAAAGTTATGAGGTTAGGACTGAAACTTTCCCGAAGTTTAACAGTGGGTAGTTTGTATTTTAAGTCAAGCATGTCTTTTGTATGGGAGTTTCATGGCAGCCAAATTGTGCTCTATCTGTTTCTACTCCTTCGCTGAATTGTAGGCATTTTCAGCTTTATTTTATGCCTCAGTTGAATGTGCTATCTGTGGGGTGGGGATAAGCAAAGAGAAGAAAAGAACCAGTCCTTGAATGCTCGGGCATGGTGCAATAAGTTACAGAACCGAAGAAGTTTACTCACTTCAAATAGATGGTCAGTAGCTTCCTGATTTGAGTATCTGTTAACTGTTTTGAAAAGGTGAGTGGTTATATATATAACGGTATCAACAACAAACAGACATAAGGCTGTTATCAAGACTGCAGCCATTAATGTTACAGTTCAAGGAACTTAATTTTGTTTGAGAATAGGTTTGACTCTTCTATGTAGCAATACACAACTTAACTTCCAAAATTGTTTAATTGTATATACTTAATGGAATCTATTGGCCTGTAATTAACAAGCTGTTCTTCCTCCTTTTATAATTTTTTTTCCAGAATGCATGCATGTATTTATTCTTCTATTTCAGAGGAAAGATAAGTACATCAATATTAATCTGTCCTAGTGAATAAGAAATGCCATCCTAATGATGATGTAAAAGTAGTGTTTGTGCGTGGTTTACTATCCAGTTTTACTGTGTTCTGTTCATAGCAACCTGCTTTAAAAATCCTTTTGTGTGTCTGGCAGATCATTTTCTAACCCTGATATGAAGGTCGTATTGTCTGCTGGTAGAAGGGACTTGCTGCAGCACTCGAAGTTATGGCCTAAGTTTACATTACGAGATTTTGATGCATGACAGGATGATTATGCAGTAAGCTATGGTGTGATTTATGAGTTCCAATTTTGTAGTGCCTGTGATGTTACTGAAGCCAGTACCATGATGACAGCATTATATGTTATGACTTTATTTCCAAAACCTATTTTTAATCATCTTAAAATATTGCCAGTACATATTCCTGTCCAAGCTGCTATTGAGAATCTGGGCTTGCCCTTAAATCAAAATTAAAGTTTAGATTTTGGGGTCATGGTATCAGACTCCGAAAAGACAAGTCATAAGATGCAAAAGGGTACTGCTAGCTTCTGCTGAGTACAAACCCCTTGTCTGACAAATTGCACAAGGGTTTGATGCATGGACTCGCAGAAAGCAAGTGAGCTAACACCATAAATAATCAAGGACACAGCATCACATAATATTCTATGGTCTATTTATCTTCACAAATGTAATTTAATTTTAATTATTTATGATTTTTCTTGTATGATGTGATGTTGCCTAAAAGTAATGAAATCTTCTTAATGGTAGACCTTTATACAACTAAACCATTAAACCTTTCCTCAGAAGCATGGTAAGAAAGTCGGGTCATTAGTGAGAATTATTCTCCTTGTATTAGGTGAATTGTATGGCTCTGTTGCATGATCATCTGTCGTTATTCAGCATGCCTTTCAGACCAAAGACCAGTTCCACTTTGGTTTTGTAGCTGGCCACCACTGTGTTTAATGGGAATACAGATATATGCCCACCTTAAACAGGAATGGACAAAAGAATAGGACAATCATAAAAAAGAAGTGGCCAGAGGAAAAGGGCTGCATATTGTTCTCCTATGGGTGATACATAAATCTCTTTCCTTTTAGGAAATATATTCATACATCTAGTTTGGATGGCTCATTACTGTAAAGTTCTAGTAAAGCCTCCTGGTACAACTCTATTGGGTCATGATATCTTTTATTACAGCTGCCCATAATACTCATTCAGTATTTTCTTTTGAAAAAATGCACAACAATGAATTATATGCAACTTTTTTTTTTTAACTTAAACTTTCACAGTTCCCAAAGTAGTCTAAAGAAAACACACCTGCAATAAACCTGAGAGTTATTTTACTACCCACTTGTGCATATGATAGTATGCAATCACAGACTGCAGTGAAAGTGGCACCAAAAAAGATTACATCTTGCCTTGTTTAGAGTGGGTGGCAGATTCACACGCAGGTATGAATTAGAGGTGAAATTAATGCAGTTTTTGCAGATCTTTGCTGTTCTGGAAGCTATGGCTATGCAACTTAAAAATCAAGCACAAAACATTTTGCTCACGAAATCTGATGTATGGTAAGAGTATACACACAAATGTTCTGAAACTTCCTTGTCTCTAAATGTGGTATTTTTATGAACATGCACTTACTTGGAGTGTGCCTAACTTAAGTCACATTCAGTGACATTAAATTCATGGACCAAATGCCATTTGGAAGACAGCAATATGTTTTAGCTGTACAGAGTGAAACTAAATGATTGGGTTTTGTACTGTTCATTTATAGTAGTATTTTTTCCCATGGTAAAAGTCTATAGGTATATATATTTGCCTATTATATATATATTTATATAAATTGGCTCAGTGTTTCAGTACATTCATAAGTCAAAATAGACTAAGATTATTTTGTTTTTTAATTTTCTCAGGAATGCATTAATCACATATATGCATATGGGTATGTATATATATGAACGTAAATGAGATGATCTACACACCAGATATAAAAAAACTAGTTTAAATCAGGTATTTTAAACTGGGAGTGAGGAAAATGAGAAATATATTTTTAAAAATTAATGGTAATGTGTATGTTAATAGGCATTATGTATTTTTAAATAAATAGGGATATAAGAAAAATGTTCAGCCAGGTTTTTGCAAATGTCAAGTGTGCAGTTATGTGGAAAAATATGCATAGCATGTAGCTAATGTGATTGGGATTCAGGGATTTGTTATGTAATAGAACTCAGGGATTTGTTATGAAATAAATGCATCGAATGTGCTCACAGCTGGAGTGGAGGTAATGTTTTTAAACAGGACACATAATTACACACACTTTGCAGGCATTCTTTTGGGTTTTGTTGACCATTTTCAAACAAAATTTCTAACCAGCAATGTAGCTAAGTAGTATAAAGCTTAAAAATATTTCAGTTATATCATACCTTACATGACTTCATGGCAAATACATTTAATTTACAATTTGATCTGTAATTAAGCAAGTGTATATTATGCTTTAACTGAGGGAGCAGGTTATAAACATATGTCGTTCAGAAATCTGCAGATGCTTTGTCTTTAGTAAAAGCCTGGTATCTGTTTATGGCTTTAACCTTTGTGTATTTTTAGTGGACCAAATCTACCCCAAGAATGGGTGTGTCAACCTGTATAATTAAGTGTAGTATTTGTTGTTTCATGGTGCAAATTAGTCTGAGGATAGTCATGTTTTATGTGTTACACCAAAGAGGTAAAGCTGCAAAAAAGATGTTGGGTTGTTTTTGTCTTAATGGGATTTAGGATTCTCAGAAAATTTCTTGAACCCTTAAAGATCAGACTAGGGCTTTTCATTTATTTCCCCTCCCATCCTGCGCAGTGTCTGTATTCATTGTTAGTGATTTGATATGATTGCACTCATGTCAAACTGTTCCTTGGTTTTGGAAACAGCTGTAATCCAGTGCAGATAGGAGCATTTCAGATGTTTTCTGTGAAACTTAATTCAAATAAAAGATTATATTTGGTTTTCTATAACTCTTCAGGGCAGGAAGATCCATAATGCTGGAGTCTGAAAGCTTGTTTTGGTTAGGTGACCTGAATCTTAGTTTATATGGACAATTCATAATTATACCCCACCAGGAATAAGTGTGAATTTGTCATTGCCTTTTGGTTCCAAACAAGCGTGGGAATATTGGGACTACTTACCCACTCACTGAGATTCAGTGGAAGTTGGTGTTAATGAGGGAAATGCAGCGCAGAGCTGGGGTGGAATTCACTGCCGTTTCCCTTAGGGTATTAATTACTTGCTATATAGGACGTGCTCTTGCTCATGGCAAGGTGCTAGGAACAAAGCCTGAGGGTGTGTTTTCACCAGCAATTAGGCCTTCCCTTCCCTCTCCGCACAACCAAGCCGTGCAAGTAATTTCACCTTGAGAGCACTCCTCTACCCTGTGTTCTGACTGTGCCAGCAACGTTTCTGGCCGCAAGATGCTGGAAGAGCCAGCTCCTCATGGCACGTGTCCTTGCTGCGTGGCAGTGAGTCGCTGGCAGGGAGGGTGCTGTGGAGGTGCCCCTGCAGCACTGGGTTTCTGCTGTTCACTCACAAAAAGGAAGGCAGGTTACCCTCCGGGAGCAACACAGCCGGGAAGGAACACACTGGTCTGGACCGTGGTGCTGGTGGGAGGCTGTGCTGCTGCATGCTGCTTGAGAACAGTGACCGGTCAGTCTCTCCTCCTGTGCTCTCTTCCGCTGTACTCATCAGTGTTGTGTTGGGAGGTAGCAACGAGAGAGAAGGTAGGGTCCTTACTGCCACAGGCCTGTCTCTGTGCTAACCGGGCAGCAGAAGTTGGGGGATATGCCTGCCAGCCCAAGGCTTGGGTGAGTGTGCAGATACCCATGTTTGCAGGTAGTATTTTGGCATTCCCCTTGTCTAGAAAAAGGACAGGATGTGAAGTATTGAAATAAATCAGGTTTTTATAGGATAGGAGATAGGAAAACAAAGGGTTTTGATTTTACTAAAGCTTTGACTTTCCTAGTGCATGGTGGAAAATAACAATAAAGCACGTTCTTTTTTACAGAAAAGATCAAAAGTTACCCTCAACTCAATCAATAATATTTTTCTTATGCTTTTTATCTATATAGTTGTTTCTGGAAAGACAATTTAAGCCAATGAACAATGAATTAATTAAAAATTAAAACTGAACATTTTTTTTTTATTTTTTTTTTTTAAGTACAGAACTTACATGATGCAACTTACTGTTTTTGGAAAAAGTAGCTGCAAGCATTCATTCCAGTTTCCTTGCAAATAAGCTGAGGAATTTATAGGTTAAATTGTCTCCATAAATTGTGTCTTTCATTGTTGTTGTGTATTACAGCTGTAATTAGTTAGATGTTTGTGCATCACAAATAAAAAAAGAACAAAATAGTATTACTAGAATATAAATGTTTAGCGTGTTTTCCATTGTGGCTTGATGGCCGACAGCCAGCACTGAAGTGGAATCATTAAGCAGTGCTGACGATGAACAATCTATATTAGTGTTGTACTGACATGGTTTCATTTTGATTTGTATAGAGGGAGCAAGTGTATGTAAGTGTGATAAGGAGCTCCAAGCCTCTGCGTTAGAACCTGCTCACTTATCTGTGTCTTCTCATCCCAGAAAAGTAATTCAGCTACTTCTAACCTAAAAACATGCAGAACAATCTGATAGCAAAATTCAATATGGCTTTGCTGCAAGTTGTGTGGATTTTGTGGGTGGTCAGCCATGGTGATTATAGCAGAGCTGCTTTTCTTTCCAGCAGTGCTTTAGCAAGCTGAATAAACTTAACTTTTATTTCAGGTCTTCTGAACTGATGGTTTCTACTGACCAAAAATAAAGATTGCAAGTAAAATTAACTTTCTTTACTGGAAATTAAGTATTCAGTCTGCTTTAAATTTATTTATTTATTAAACATTACATTTGACTTTTTCTGATATGTTTGATTGTTCTGCAGAGTCCGAAACCATTAGCTAAGATGAAGTTGAGCTGCCCAGGTAGATGTTTCCTTGCAGTACAAGCTGTTTGTATACTGAGAATGATGTCAGAGTTGTCAAATACCAAATAATAGGCTGTGCTTTGACCTATTTTGATGGCTTTCTTGACAGAACATTTGGGCTGGAAAATTTACATTTCTCCTATTGGCTGTTTGGGGATTCTTGTTGGCCAGCTCAGTGTGGATTTCAGGACACTTAGGAAAATGAATCTCTTCTTTGGGGGGCTTGATTGTAGAAAAATACAATCACAACACTTCTAAATTATAGGAAAGTAGTAGTAGGATAAAAGATATGTCAAGTTTTAGCAGGCAGGTGTACTGGGTCTGGCTGGGATGTTAACTTTCCTGCAGCAGCCCATCCAGTGCTGTGCTCTGCGCTTGTAGCTAGAACAGCAGTGGTATCACACCAGTGTTGTGTCTGCTGCTGAGGAAATGGTAATGAAGATTTAAACCTTCATCCTTAGTCACTGCTTTTGGACTCAAGGCTTTTATAAAGGCTTGTGTCCGAAGTACTTGGGAAAAGCTATAAAGTTTGAAAGTATTTCTTGTACAAACACAAATCATAAATGGCTTTCCCTTTTGTAAGTAAGCAATATTGAAATTTCTGATTTTGCAGCACTTCTAGAGCGGGACACTGATTCTCCAGACTTGAATTATTATTTCTGAAGTAATTATCGTTACCCAGATGCGTTGCTTGAATAGCACTAATGACATTTTTTTGACGCATCTCTTCCTTTTTCTTCATCTTGTAATTATAAAACAGTTTGGAAGAGGTAGTACAAAGTCAAGCTACTCAGCTGCTTAAGCAGATAGTTATTTTTTCAAATGGAGAGCTGACCTCAAATACCTGGCTGCATTTGATTTAGAGAATATAGTTGTTAAGAAGCAGGTAGCTAGTTCAGGCAGAGTGTCAGTAGCACCCAGGGTACAAGTCATGCATGTCGTATCTAGCCAGAAATCAAAATTAGGGTTTTCTCTCCGTAACACTGACAAGTAAGGATCTTAGAGATGGCTCTATAAGCTTACAATCATTGCAATTCTTCAGTAATGTGTGAGTTGTAGAGATGTAAATGTATACTCTGTGTAGGCATAAGCCAGTGAAATTTGATTTTACCCTGGGAGAGTCGCTTAGGTGTCTTGCTGCAGCGACATCTTCGTTGTGGCACATTCATTAATCTGAAGGTGAATTATCCAAGCCACATTCCAGAAACTCTAGCTGATTGCTTCAAAAATATTTTCTATTCCTTAGCACGTGTGTCTTATAGCTAGTTGTTCTTTCTTCTGTGTAACTCTGCTGAAAGTTTACCGATCTGAATTATAGTTTTATGATGCTTAAAAAAGAAAAAAAAAAATAAGCTAAACTTCCTTTATTACAGTTGTTGGTTTGATTCTTTAAGTACTAAAAAGAATATAAGCTTGGGATACTCCTCTCTTTTGCTTCACTTTCAGACACAAATGCCTAAAGCCTTTAAGTCCTTATGTGGAGTGGCCATCTTCTTGCAAGTCCTGCTAAGAATGTATTTATTAAAGAATACAGCAATAAATATATAGCTCGGGAAATATGTGTATATTTGTAGTATATTTTATCAGGAAAACAATTTGTTTCCTAGCACACTGCTTATGTTCCTGTTCTTCTTATCTTTCTGTTTCAGTGTTTTATTATATCAGATATCCATCTCCATACTTACAGTGAAGGTATTGCTTACTCTCCTACGTGATTTCACTAAATTCACAGAACTAGTCACAGTTCTGTGCTGAGCTTTCATTTTCCCATAAACTGAGATCCATGGCATTGGCTCAACATCTATATCTTCTCTGTAGGACATAGCATATTGCTTTAGCACCACAGATGAAGTGATGGTACTAACTTCTGCCTGCAGAGAAGGTTTTATTCAAGATTCTTCTGTATTTTACTCTTATCTGCCTTCAAGGTAATACCATTGGGACTAAAAGTAAGGAATCCCATGAATATTAAAATATGAGCTCTGGATATGACAGGTACGGTAACTTATGTACATAGCATGCTACTTACAGAATCTGAAAGACATTTTTAGATGAAAACAACTTTTGGCTTTGTCTACTTCTGACATAAAGGCTATTTAAAATGGATTATTTTTCAGTTTTGTGGCTTTTTGCAGAATAGTATTAACTCTTCGCCACAGTAGGCTAAAATGCAAAAGTTTGTTCTGGTGCTAAGTTTTTGTGTGAGACTGACACATCCTTGCTAAAAACCTTTTTACATGATGTTGCAGAAACAGTTCACATTTTGTCACGAATATCGTAATGGTCTACTGTGCCAGAGGCAAGATGCTTTAATTTCTTTGGTAGGATGACAGCAGTACAGTGGAACTCATCCATTCAGCACAGCCAAGAACCAACAAATCCCTTTAACTATGCCCATTTGCAGAAAGATAGTAGTCTTTGAAATCACTATTTCAAAATTCAAAATTGCTTTCTTAAGGCTTGCTGGCTACTTTACAGTAAACTTTTAAGAGTACAGATTTTATGCCTGCGTTTCAAAAGGAGATTTTTTTGTTGTTTGCTTTCTTCCAGACACATTGGACACTTCTCATTTATCTGATGACAGCTATGATGTTTAGGTCCTTTTTGTTCTTGTCGGCTGAATGTAAATCTTGCCTGATGGTTTCAGACAAGTTACGTAGCTGTCCTCAGGTGTATAGTGACAGCGAAGATGGCTAATAATCCTTGCTCCTAGCATAGTGCTGTATTTGACTGGCACAAGGCTGTTGACATAAGGTGACTGATTTGCCAATTCAGCTGTTAAGATTTATTTGGTCAGTCATTATTGAGAGGAGTTACACAGTAGTCATAATGCCTATTCAGTAAACTAATTAAAAGTGCATGCTCTTGAGAAACATGCAGAGTCATAAAAATCATATATCAAGTCCTTCCTTTAAGCAACTTGAATGAGAAAGCACCATATGCTAGATGTAAAGACCTTTTTAGTTCTGTGCTATTATTAAGGACAGGATATGATCAAGTCAGATCGTACATAGGCTTTTGAAGTCTGTAATAGAAGTTTCCACAGGAAATGTAAACCAAAATCCATTTTTGTTTCATCATTTAGAATAATTTTCTTAAAATCTCAGATTTTGGTAGGTACTGGTCTTGAGAGAAGTGGTTTCTGGACTGAATTTTGCAACTGTTCCTTGTCTATGAAACCGAGGTAAATGATCTAGGAAAACATTTTAAAATGCTTTCAATAGCATTTTTAATGAAAAACTTCATGAAGACGAATGGTATTCCACAAGAGAATGGGAAATTTGCAGTTGCTCTTTTGATCTAAACTTTTACGCTGTTCATTTTGGTGGAAAAAAATGATTAAAATGAAACAAGTAAGTGTAACAAGGCAAGCTGATTTATTACGAAGATGCATCTGCTAGGCTAATAGAGAGGGCCATACTTAAGAGGAAGAGAAGACCATGCCAAGTCCTTGTCTACAGCAAGGATAAAAACTAGAGAGGAACTGATGAAAGTAGAACCAATGCCTCATGTTGATTTGCTGAAAATTTAATTCCATACAGCATGTCCCTAGTAGAAGTTCTGTCTATACATTTGAGTAACTGCTTTGGAGTCTTTGACTATGAGCTTGTAGAGGGGTAAGACCATCCTCTTACTTTGCTGCTCAGCAATATATTTAGAATAAAAGAAAAAGTTGACATAGATGCACTCTCAGCAAGGAGGAAATCAGAGGACTGACATTATTGTACTAATAGCAAGGTCATTAGTGAGATCTGTGGTGTAGCACAATCAGAAGATTAATATCATGACTATTTTTAACATGAAGAATAGGATAATTTGTCTTTGGCTATGGAATGTGTTAGTAAAGATTATAAAATTACAGGACCTGGTTACCTGTCAAATTTTTAACAAGAGATCACAGTTAAGTGATAAACAGATTACGTCTTGCAGAAAATAACATTTTTTAATTGTGAAGATTTTAATCAGACTAGGTACTCTGTGAAAAAATATGTAGAAAATTAAGCTGTCTTCATACGGAGTTCATTGTACCCTCTATTTATAAGACTGGTCTTATTTTTCTCCCAACTTGTTAAAAAAATAAATAAATAAATAAAATAAAAATGTATGTCATGTCAAATGTACCTAAGCATGGACAGCCTGTCATTCTTGTTCTGCTGCCATTAATATCTTTATTGACATATCCACTGGATCTGCAAAGAAGTTGCATTTTTGCTCATGTAATTGAAGTTTTTGTTGTAAAACTGGTACTGTAAAGAAAATGGTCAATTCCAAATTATTAGACTCACAGAAACAGTACATTCACTTTTAAAATTTAAACTTTTTCACACAATGCTCTTAAGACTTGTTGATTTCATTTTACAGGTCTGTATGTCTTTGACCCCCTATTGATGTGTACTTAGTTGGGGCCTGACTCTGAAACATGAATCAGTCTTTCAGGAATTCCAGGTTGGTCTTATCTTTTCTCCCAGCTGAAAGCGTGTCATGACCTCAGGTAGCACGTGGGCTGAAGAAAGGCAAAGCTGGACTGCTGTATTATTTGTCAGCTCCTCTGGAATACTTTTCCTTGACACCTGTTCCAACAGTGGCTTAGAGAAGGGCTAAACAGTGAGATTCAGAGCTTGTCTACTGTGGTTTTGAGGTAGAGATTCATGGTCATTCTTCAGTACTGAAGATTCTCATGCTTTAGTAAGACCAGCTGTTAAGAAGCTCAAGAGAAACATTGAGAGAGACTTAGGTTTTTAGTGCTTCAGGTGCATTTCGCGCTTTCCTTGATGGTGAAGCTGGCTCAGGAAGCTAGTTCCTAGCCTTTGTCACCATGCCACAGGTCAGTGTAGCTTTGATTGTATCACGGACGTGCATTAGATCGTTAGACCTAGCAGTTGTTAGAAACAGATGAAAAACGGACAAAAATACTTCATTGCCACAGAAAAGGTTTGTGGAGAAGCTCTGATTTGAGAGACTGTACTATGAGAGGCATCTGTTAAGGTTAGTCAGTGGAGTTATGTGGAGAGGAATCACTTTCATTCTTGGCTTTATCCTTCTGTCAGCTGCTGCAGTGGTGCTGTTCCAACCTCACGCATCCTTATGATTATTAAAATAATGAGTGGTGCTGTTTTTACTTTGGATATGACAGTTTAAACTACAGCATGATTTAGTAACTACCGTCAAACTTGTTAAGTGTTACACGAGAGATCAATTCATTTGTCTCTTTCCTCCTTAATGCTTGTACAGCAGTTGGGCCTGTGTCTTAAGCATTTCTGACGCAATGCAACTGTCTGCTGACTATTCCTTACCTGCTAACACAGATAACCAACTAGGTCTTTGTCTGATTCATGGAGCAATTAAGAATAGGAGAGACAGGGTGAAAGCACTGTAATTGGGGTCATGTTAATCTTTGAGGGTCTACCTACACAAACCTGACCCAGCGCAGCTTCCCTGATGGTTTCCAGTATGACCCAATGCAGGCCACGACAGTGTTTATACATCTTGAGTAGGATGGCAGTTTTTTCTGCCCCCAAAATATAATAAATTAAAGAGCTTATTTGAAAAAAGGGCCTTGCTTAGTGAAAGTTTCTCTAGAGCTTTCCTTATGGTCTGCACTTGTCCTCATGTGATAACTAATTCTAAAAATTCAGTGCTCAGTTCAGCTGGTATAACTTGTCTTTATTTGGTATGCTGCATTTTCTTGTCAATGCTACAGATCCAATATTGCTCAATACCTTCATTGGATCTTACTTTGGAGAGGCAGTAAGTAACAGTGGTCAGCTCGCTGTCTGTGAATTTATCTTTTGCTTAAACATGTACTGAAGAATACAGAGGTTGAGTTATTAAACCTGGCTTAATAACTTGGTTATTTTTCCTTCAGACTAGTTTTGCTTGTTTATGGTTAAAGAGATGTTTTCTACAGCTGACAAATTCAGTGTACTCCTAGAAGAATGTGATTGGAGTTTTCAACGATGTCCTCCGCTCTTCTAGACTCTTAATCAAAACTTCTCTAGTCCTGGAAGCTGAGCTTAGCAGTTCATGAAATATCGGTATCTCTTAGGTTATGTGGCAGTCTCTTTGCATTCTGATAGTTGATTCTATTCCTTTTAATCAGGGAGAAAAATGTTACAACAAATACACTAGGAAAAAAAAAGCTGTTAAAAAGAGAACAAGATATGTATTTCTTCTCTGTGTATTATGGATATTAAAATTGATCATGATCATAAAGCTTTTGACATAAGAAAAAGTCTCCCTTGCCAAGATTCCCACTTGAGCAGTATATCTGAGTGAAATCTTTGAATAATAGTCAGAGTGACTGACAACAAATTAGATCAATTGCAATATTTCTGACGTTGATTGAGAGGTGTTAAGTGAGGGATGGAAAAATGCATTTGATCAAGATTAATATTTTTTTTTCACCAGTACTCCTGTGTTTCCTAGAATTAATTTGTTTCCTGTGAAGCTGCTTACAGAAAACAGAAGAGCCAAGTCATGACCCGCTGAAGTTCATATGAATTCTGGACACAAAGGTTCTTAAGGACTGTAAAAGCTTTATATCTGTGCACCTTTAATTCAGCTGAAATATCACTACAGTTTATTTGAAACCATTTAGTATTATGGATGCATAGCTTTGTCTTAAAAATCCGCTTTTCTCACCCCCCATGGAAAAACTGTAGTGTAAGGTAAACTCAAATGCTTTGAAATGATTCATGTTTTTAACTGGAAACCCACCCACAATTTTTCCAAAGAGCCGGTCACTGAATCCTAATGCTTCTTATAAAGAGAAGGGAACTTCAAAAATTGCCAAAGATATAGCTCAGATTATGAGTGGGAAATGAAGTTACTTCCTGCATTTGCTCACTGCTGAAATTAAATCCATCTTATTTGATGTGTAGTCAAGAAGGTTTAAGTACAGTACAAATGCTTGAAGTTGTCCAAAAGCAGATTTGGTTGCAGGGTTTGTCCTGCAAAAGCCAAGGAATCATATGAGGCTACTTACATAAGTAGTATAACACATACCACCTCCAAGCTCTGAAAAAAAACACACTTAGAAAAGCCTTTTTAATCACATTCTGCCTTTTTATCTTTTGATTTCAATGCTACTGTTGTATATAGCAGAAAGTGTGTATTAACCTTGTTAACAAAAATGACTCTTAAATATTTTTTGCATTATGAAAATAGGACAAATTTTGCTGACTATTTATTGAAAACACTAAAATCTGCATTTATCAGCATTCACTTTGAACAAATACCTACTGGCTTGCAATATTAATACTTTCTTGTTAATTGACTTAATTTTGCACTGCAGGGGACTGAGTTAATGTCTGTGCCATCTCACTCTCTAAACTTTCCTCCAGTCTTAATTGTAGCACAGTAAGGTGAAAATAAAATTCCAAACAAACAAACCCAGAGAGCATTGTTCACCAAAAGCTACCGGAGAAAGTCTTTCAGGTCTGGAGTTGTGTGAAGCACGCTGCTAAGCAAGGCAGAGAAGGAGAGAGGGGTCCTTAGGAGGAGGCAATACAGCTTTTGTTGTAGTTCATAAAGAACAGCTGCACTCCAGAGGTGGTTGCTGATGATGTGCCTGTGGCTGTTCTTCTCCCCATGTACGGCACTTAAATAATTCGGAACCAGTTGCTCTTTATGTTAGCAAAAGAACTGAGGGCCTGGCTGATACAAGCCAGCCTATTTGCAGCAAGGCACCCAGTGGTGCAGTTTAGGCCAGTTGTCAGCCATGTAATGATTTAGGATGCAGCTGCTGTTGGTAGCCTTCCCATGGAGCTTCAGCTGCTCTCTGAAACGTCCATTTGAGAGAGGGCAGAGGCCAGCTACCTGCCTTTCTCCTGCAGAGGGGAGAGCAGGAGCAGGAAAGCTTCTCCTGGACTCCGGAGTATGGGTCAGATCCACAGCACACGTGTGTACGGGGAACTGCTGGTTTCGCTTTTGTAGTGTAATGCCTTACGAAGAATATATGTTCCCACAGTATAACAAACATGCAGCCCAAAGAATACTTCTAGCAGTACTGACATGGAATGCTACCTTAAAGGAATACAACATTTCTGTAACATGGTCATAGTTAATGGTTACAAGCCAAATTAAATTTAAATATTTGAGGAAGTCAGACTGCAAAAATGGATGTGAAAGGGTGAACACTTACCAAATTGTTCTGATGAACAGAAATTACCTTCTGAAGTAATGTGAACTTGGGATGACTTTTTACTTTTTGTGTAATGAGGGGAAAATGGTTCATTTTTGCTCTTTAACAGATGCCGCCTTTGAATTGTAACAAGGAGGGGGGGGAAACAGATAATGATTTCCACTGAAGTCTGATTTGTTAAAAGGCACAACCAAGCTTTGAGGTAGAGCATTTAGCTTTTAAAACACTAAGAGTAAGGAAATGAAACACAGTTCTCACCCCCTGCCTGTAGGGTAGCGTTTTGACTTGTGTAGAAGGGAGCACTGTGCATTGGGGAAAAAAAAGCTTGATTTTTGTGGTTGTGTTCTGGATCCGAAACTACACATGTGCAATGACAGCTATTTTACATCTATTTTAGGGCAGGTTATTCTATTTGAACCAGCAGAAGAAAATTTTTCTTCGGAGAAGCTAAGCATGTTGCTATAGCTACTGAGCTTGTGGCTCTGAGATTTTTCTTCAGTTTCTCAATGTGGTTGTTAAATAAGGCTGGTACAAGGCCTGGAAGGTTCTGATGTCGATTCAGCTTGAAGACTTTTTTAAAAAATGTTTTATTTTTTATTTGATTCTACTGGTACTTTGAAACGTTCACACACCATTTTAACGTAAACATGTAAAGACATCAAATGAAAAATTGACTATGCAGGTTTTTTAAATCAGGATTTGTTTCAAATAGTGGTTCTCTTCCTCTTGTTTAGCTTGCGATAGGTTGTGAACCTCAGATCTCCAGTGCTAAGTACTACAGCATGAGATCCAGCTGAATGTGACAGCTCTGTGAACCAGATGCGGAAACTCTGTTCTTGAAAATGATCTTAGCTTTCCAGTGTACTACATCTAAACCAGATGCACTAGTTCAAGGACTGCTGCTGAAATGTATCACAGATATTGGGCACAGATTTTTAACATGTGTAAAGAGCCCTTTCAAACAAGATTTAGCCTGTCATCTAATTTGAAAAGGCTGCTACCCATTCCTGGACTTGCCTACAGCACTTGCTGAATTCTTAGCTCCCTACAGTTGTGGTCCAGACTATTATACTGTCATTACTAATATCAAGCAACATTAATGGAAATGTAGTATTGGATTTGTCATGGGTAGTGTTGTGGTTTTTATTCTCTCTTTTTTTTTTTTTTTGTAATCATTCCAAGTCAACTGGAGGACAAAGTCCTCTATGCTCCTTATGACAGGGTTGGTGGCTGAGGTGCTGCACACTGTAAGGCAACCCAGAGTGCGTGTGTAGGTGAAGTTCAGCGTGGAAATTCTAGTGACCAAAGAGCCATTGGAGAAATTGTAATTATGAAAATATTTTTCTGGCAAACAGTCTGATTTCTGCCTGGAACATTTAATTTTTAAAGCAGTAATCATGAATTTTTTGAAGGTTGAAATCTTGATTTCATGCAAATACCTGATTACTTAATGATTTGACAAAAAATATTATAATTTAATGTTATCTCACCAGACCATTTATGAATAGGAGAAATATATAATATCTATATTGTGTGCAAATATATGCATACATGTTAAATTAATTTACTCCATTTCAAAATCTAAAGCATTTCAGTCACTGAACATTTTAAAGGGATTCAAATTATATTATTCTAATAAATCTCACGCATACCTTTAAAAATACTATGGGCATAATCACTTAAGGTACTTATCATGCAATTCACTGAGTGACTGTGACCCGTGGTGTGAGAATTCTTGGCTTATAAAAATCCAAGCTTTAATCACTACTGTAAAAATTAATTGCAATTAGAGTTTAATCAGCATATAAAATAAGAAATGTTTAAAACCTTACTTCTGTTTGGCGATAACACCCTCCTATCCTCCTATCTTTGTAGACTGCCATCTTTGTGGAGATGCGAATGACTTCAGTTAATATAATCATTGGAATATTAACAATTTTGCTTACCTAATTCTTATTGTTTTTTATAAGTGGTTGGAGTATTGTAGTTAGAAAGGTAAATGGGCAGTGGTACATAATGCATGTCAGTTACTGTACTGACTAACAAACAGTCCCTCAAAAAAAAAAAAAAAAAAAAAAAAGCATTGCTATCTTTCCAGTATATGATCACTTTTCTCTATGTATTTTATGCAGAAATGCATAAAAAAATCCAGGAGTGGCTTTAAACTTAGAGTATTACAATGGGGGACAGGCATGAATTTTGTAAATAATCCTCACAGAGCTTTCTCTGCCAGTACCCTCAGTCCTTTTACAGGGATAGGCAATCTCTTATTCATTTGTCTTCCTGATACCGTTGGTAATAGTTTTGCGTAGAGCGAAAGCTGGTATCAGTAGTGGAAATCTCCAGCTCTACTTCATTTCCAGATCAGGTGGTGCTGCATGAAGTATGAGCTTGCTGTGATCACATTGCTTAACAAGACAGTTTCTTCTTGTGCTTTCTACATCACAAGTTATGTTTGGATTCTCTGGAACACAAATACAAATTGAGGAACATTATCGTTCAATTAAGTTACCTTGCTTCCAATTGTTTTTTACATTCTCATAATTTTTCCATACCATTTTGGACATCTTTTCTGAGAAGAGGTCTCCCTGCACTGACCCCTTACTTCCTCGCGGAGCCCCATGACACGTGCATATTCAGAACCTCTTTGTAGGGCCAAGTCTCTGCTTTCTTCTGCTTGTCAGAAGGGCTTGTGATTTTCCTGCATTTCCAGCAGAGCTTGACATTAGCGTATACTGATGTTCTACTGAAACAAGCATGGGACTCAAATTTAACATGGCTTTTATTTGTAGCTTGTTTTGTGCATGGTCATAATCTATAACATTAGCAGCGTACTGCTTGCTGCGGAGGCTTCTTAAAGCCTGTATGGTGCAGCCTTGGCAAAGCCAGCTGGGTGGGACCGGTTCCTGACCGGAGTCTCTGCAGCCCTGCTTAGCGTGGCACAGAGCCTTGCTCGTGCAGCTTCCTGAGTGCAGCTGACAAAGCTTCAGCATGGGTTCATGGTTGTGGCTGTATGGCTGCCAGGGCCTTAGCATGGGCGGAGGCCCTCTAGGAAACAGCACAGTGTGCAGGGGCTGCAGGTATATCTCTGTTCCTTGGAGTTCTTTATTTCTCAGTGGCAAATGTAGTAATAGGCTTTATGAGAAGAGAGCATTAGCAACAAGGTGCAATTTGGAGCTTTTGATAGGATTTCTTGCAATTGTCTTTTACAAATGGGTTTAAGTAAGTCCCCACACTTTTATTTCTGGAATCCACCCATAGTTGACTCCTTCCTTTACTCTTCTTGGTAGTATACTTCGAGCAGTTGTCAGCAGCCTTTACTGTGGAAGTGCTCAATCCTACTTGTGGAGCATTGGGGTATTACAACAATGCTTTTATTATTGCTAAACATATCCTGGAAATGTATTTGAAATTACTCATATTGTCCTGGTGCCTCAGTGCTACAAGTTAGTGGGAGATAGAGCTGTATGCATGTGGCAGCTGCATGTATAAAAGCTTGCATGAATACAGTGCTTGCATGTGGTTACTGGGCAATAAGCATATCATGCTTGGAAGGGATTGTCCACTGGGGACTTGTAGGAGTTCTACAGCAATTTTTTTAAATTTTATTTTTTAAGATCTAGAACTCAGGGGAAATTCAAGGGGATTTACTGAAAAATGCAACGGACAAGTCCTACGAGTAGCCTTTATTTTTCCACTTCTAACTATAATTCTTTGTCTTCAAGTACGTAGTGATTCAGTTCTACTGATTGTAGAGCCCTGCCTGTGTGCAGAGCCACCTTTACCATATTTCAGGTAAAATGTATATTTTGAAGGTCACACAGGAAAATGAGTAATTTCACAGAGTTAAGTGTAAGCAGAACAATGAATGTTGTTTTGACTAAGGATTGGGTTTGATAGGTGGAGTTTCATTGCCTGCTGCCAATGAAACCTGGTACTTCATCTGGCCATAGCAAAGTTTAAATGACCCTTATTGATTTATTTTTTTTTTTCCCTTCCTTTTACTCAAGGTCTCATTACAGTAAAAGCTGATGTGTGACAAAGAAAACTATAGCAATAGGTGCTTCTGGGACTTGCATACCTAGCAGGTAATTGTTTCTGTGCCTCTTTGCAACAGTTGCCTATCTCCAGCTATAATGATAGACCAGAGTAGCAAATCAAATCCTGTTCAGCTCAGTACCAGAGTTTTTCTCTTAATCAAAAGAATGTATTCTTGCTGTGGAGCCAGTTGCTAGCTCGAAGAAAAGCTGGAAAGTGCTTTCCCTGTCCCTCAGAAGCATTTCCCTGCAGGAATGGTTTTGATGGATGCATGAAGAGAATACCATCTGCCTTAGGGATGGTGGAGCGAGCTATGTAACACAGGGCTCCCAAGGGGTTACAAAGCTGTAGGACATTTAGGAGTGTTGGAGAGAGAAAAGAAGGGCAAAGGAAGTCTTTTCTGCTGAGAAGCAGGCTATTGAAGCAAGATGTGGATGCAATTTGTCTTCTGTATTTCCTATCATCTCAGTACATCCTGGCTATTGCCTCTTAGGGTTTTTACCAGACTGTCTTCTTCCTATCCCCATAAGTCATTAGTGATTTATAATATAGAATCCTTTATAGCCTCTGCAGGCTTAGCTGTAATTTGGATTGCTACGAAGATGTTAATTGGCTGCTTCCTTCTATTGTCACCTACAGACTCCATAGGTGTCCTTGCCTTTCTTCCTTCTGGAGTTGCCTGATTTTACGGTCTTAAAGGCAAACAGTTGTGAAGGTTCTAACATGAGTGCCTGGGCTTCACGGTGCTGTGTTTTCTTGATAAATTGATCTCATGTAGGTTGCGGAACTCATCTTTGTGATGGGGCCTACGGACCATTCTCGTGGCATCTCTGAGTGGTTTAAATTCAGCTCCATCGATGCAATCCTCTTCTGAATTACATCTGAAGCTTGAGGTGCCTTTCAGTTACTCCCCACATTACTTGATTCATGTCTGAAAGAAAGTCTGATTCAAAAAGCACCCTACATAACTGGATAAGTATAAATCAGACAAAAAGATGTAAGCATAGCACATGCTCAAGCACAGCTGCTGTGCAGTAAGTTACTAATAGTTAGTGCTGGCATTTGTGTTTGCATTATGGTACAACGCAAACCCTAACCATGGACCATGTCGCGTTATCTGCTGGTCAGGAGTTCGCAAGCTATAATTCCCCTATTTGTCTAGGTCTGATACAGGTGTGGCTGTGTTTGGGAATAAAATAAATAATAAATTCTGTATTTGAAAGCATGAAGTCACTGTGAGGGTACTTTGGTAAAGTTGTGGAGCATTCAGGAGGAAACTCTGATGTGAGGCTCTGGTAGAATAGTTTCTTCCGTCATTTAGTATAAGCTGTCCCTGTGAAAGGGGTATGAATTGATACTGAAGCTTAATAAATGAAGATGGTGTATGTAGGTAGGTATATTTATTGCATCAAGACACAACCAAGTAACCACCAGACATGTATGTTCAGCCTTCACCTTTCATGTAGTATTAGCTGAAATCAACAGCAAGAGCATTTTTATTTTACATCGGAATTAAGGGTAATGTTTAATTCATGTTCAGATCCTTCAATCTTTATTTTTTTCATTTCTTTATAATACTTCTTTAAAAGATTTAATAAAAACCTCAATTCCCATGATTACCCCTTCAGAGATGTCACAGTATATCCCAGCTGCAGAGGAAGTTCTGCACAGCATTAATTATGCACTGAAATTACAAAGAAAGCACTTGACATTTTTCCAAAATGCATATTGTGTTGTTTTATATGTTTTTTTTTGTTGTTTTTTTTTTTTTTAACATTTTCTTTCTTGAATTAAAAACTGGGTTTGAAAACTTGTTTCAAAATTGGCTTTAAGTATGTAGAGATTTTTCCATTTCTTAGATAATGGCCATAAAAAAGTGGTCATTTACTGTCCCGGAAGATTGTTTAGGGCTATATTTGAAGGTCTGTAACTAAACATGACTAATGAGATCATTGGCAATTATTTCCTGTGTTTCCTTTCCTGGAAGCAACACAAACAGTAACATTTTGTTTGTCCATTGATTGCATTATTATTTAATAAGTAAAACAAACGCGATGATAGGACATTATCATTTCACAGCATGGTCAGAAGACTATTGGATTTGGTGGTACACTCAGGAGCTAATTATGTTTGGACTCTGGTGCACATACAGAACTTTATCACCATTCAGGGCCCGTTAGCTTCTTTGTTCTTAATTCTTTCAGGAAAGTGGAAAGTTCCATAGTTTAAAAAATAATTAGCTGCAATAGAAATCAAAGTAAATTTAGTTTCCAAGTAGTTTTGCACAGTTGAGCTAGGCCTCCAAGGGTGGTCTTCTTATTTTAAAAATAAAAGTGCAGAAATAAAAATAAAGTTATAAAGACAATTGTTAGCACTGACAGTGATTAAAAACTCACACTATCTGATACAATAAATCCTTTTTTGTGTGATTCAGATGAATTCATCTGCAAGAAGCTATGATATTTTTGTCTGCATAACGTAGAACTCTTACAGAAGCAACAGAAGAATGTAACCTTTCATTTTCAATTTAATTTCTAGTGTTACATAAGATGGAACAATTAAAAATGAGCAGAGGAAGTTGCTCTCTTAGGTGTTTTGTAACAAATAAGGAACATAATGTTTCATAGAAATAAGAGGGAACCTGTTAACAATTCCCAGCTCCTTCTAAAGAGCAAGCTTGCTCACACTTGCCACATTAAGTACTGTTCTGAGCAAATAAACAACCCCCTCAGTGAGAGCCAGAGATTAACTGCCTTCTCCTGTGGAGTTTCCAAAGCAGCAACACCTTCCATGGGAGCAATTTGTCTGAGAAGTTGGCAGCATGCTCTTCATCTCAGTGATGTTGATCCTATCAAGTCCAGAAAGAGATGATCATTTGTTACATCAATTGATGCTAGAATTATTTTGAATAGACATCTCCCATCTCTCCGTTGGTCTCGCTCCCCACCCCTTGCAGCCACCCTCAGTACCAAGCGTGCAGGCATCGTGCAGGGGCCAGCCTGGAGCTTTATTCGCTGGGATGGAATTTCCATGCAGAAATCTGATAAAAGGATGGCAGTGTAAGTTGAACTAGAACATGTTATTTGTGCACTGTAATGGCAACAATACCTTGGAAATGCATGCTGTGCTTCAAGATTTGCAAACAGATTTCATGTAAGTTAATTACATATTGGCATATCAGTTAAAAGGTATCAGGAAGGACTCCTGCTTAATATACTGTATTAAGTATCGTATGTTTCTGTTGTAGTAATGTAAATTAATCTGGAATGATCAGCTCTGACATTTGTTATGCAGCCTGGGCATGAAGTTAACTATGCTGAAGATGCTTGTTATTTCATTTTGCCTTTATTTGGCTTTAAAATAAAGCTTCACAAAAGAAAATCTCATATAATGAAAAGTAGGAGGGCTCTTTCTGTGTCTTAAAGAGATCACTTCGTGCTAGTTCCAAATAAAAATGTCCTGTCTCCTAATAAAATTGTAGCAAATAGAATTTTGAAATGATGCCATAATGAGTAACTCCTGGCTTTGTAGTTAGATAAGAACCTGGTAAGCCAGTCAGCCTTTTAGAGTGCTTGTTGTATTCCTGTGTTCTCATTCTGTTATTCAATAGTAAAAGAAAATGCTGTTTGCAAGGCGGGTCAGTAGGGTGAAAAAACAAGGCTGGTTCGGTGATGGGGACTGTATGTTTGAATGCAGACTGGAAGGGGAGAGAATAAAAGAAGTTACACCAGAATTTTTACATCAGATTCTTTCTTCATGTGAGTAATTGTACTAAAATCTCTAAGCAAAACCACTGAAGAGACGAGGGGCTGTAATTCCCAATGACTTCAACAGAAATTGCCAGTGCCCAATTTCTGTCAGCATTTGACCTCCTGAAAATTCAGAGGAAGAAAGCCTGAGGGCATACGTCCTTTTTGAAGGTTCTGTTGTTGTCTTACTACTTAGCATACGCCTTTGGAAACCAGAGTGGTTTTTGCCTTAGAATCATTGAATAATTTATGTTGGAAGAGACATCTGAAGGTCATCTGGTCCAACCTCTGCTCAAAGCGGGGTCTTTAAGCATTTTATGACATCCTTGTAAGACATGGGCACATACAAGTAGTTTGAAGCTTTGTTAGATGTGACTCAGCCATAAACCATAACCATTTTCGCTCAAGCTAAACAGTGGGTGGAAAAAACTCACCTTCAAATCCTGCACTTGAACTCTTGTATGCACAGAGATAGGCATCTCTACTAGGTTGTTCATAACTTATGTAAGCATAAAGGAAAGGAAACTAATGGCACTTTTAGATGATTATCTTTGCTTAGCGTTAGCTTCACTTTGTTGTTTATATGCACTGGTCAGATAGATAGTGCTGTGTATACTCATTCAGATTCTGTGACTGATGGGTAATGCATCTGTTTCCTCCAAATTGGCACGCCAAGATGAGAATGTGAGCATCTAAATAACTGGAGTCAAGAATATGCGTTTAGCCCTCGCTTGGGTAATCAATCTCACAGACTCACTGGGAGGTATGCTACAGAAATAGCAGGAAAGAGAATCTGAAAAGATGTGGGATGATTTCTTTAGCGTAAATGTGGTTTCATGTCGCTTTATTTCCATGACTCACTATATCTAATATAAACAATAAAAGAAGAGGACTGGCTTTCTGAGGGTGGAATCAAATATGAATAAATTTAACAAGGATTTAAGCTGCAGAGAGCTCTAGTGGAACTTTTTTGGGTTAAGTCTGACACTTATCCTGTCATTAGTGGCTGAAAAATAAATGTTTCAGCCTTTTTATTCAGCAACGATAGCAAAATAAAGGTCATTTTAACCCTCCATCCCATTGTATGTAGTTGGAGGTTTATGGTATTCCTGGGGTGAGCTAAGCACCTTTCAGAACAAATAATAAACGTAAACTCTATCCCCAGTGAAATGCAGTTAGAGGTGGTAACAGATGCAGGAGAGAGAATTGAGGATTAAGCACTAAAAATAAAGCTTTATTTTAAAAGTACAATCAAGTACTGTTGAAGTGCTTTATCCGTGCATCTTTCAAGCTGCCTACTAAAAGTGAGGAATTTTGCACCGAGCACATCACCTTGCTTGTCTGGTGACTCGGCTGCGACAGCGCCTGGAGGCCTCAGCTGGGACTGGGACCATACTGCGCTTGGCACGGTACAAATGAGGAAAATTAAGTCAGTCCTTGCCCAAGAAACTCAGCTGAGAAAAGTCTCGCTGTGATGACAGTTGTGCTTAGTTCTCTGTGGATGCATATTAAACAGAAAAAAAATCAGCTCCTCTTATCGAGAATGCACAAACAATTCAGATCTGTTTGGCAATACCCGTATCCGTAGCGATGTATGACAGAAGTAAGACATCTACTACAAAATATCCTCGTACACAGCATGCTTATTTTATTTGTCTTGCTTATTAATAGTGATTGTAACTGGATTTGTTTTTATTTATCTGGCACGTGCTACAGTCAGTTCTGTGCACATGCATTTGGCAGGTTTACCTGGCCAGGACTGAGGGGCAGGCGTGGCTGTGTTTTCCTCTCATATCCTAACCGTTTGGTGGGAGAGGGCTTTGCATCTGGAGCATTTTCTAACTGCAGGTCTCTCACTGCAGGCTTTTTTTCTAAGTATTTCCTCTTTACATTCAGCTCTGAAATCCCACTGGATGCCTGCTCAGCAGTGCTTTAACTTCTGAATATTGAAGCCAGCAGGTATGATGAGAATGGAATATTTTAAACAGCAGAAGACTGGCTCCATATACGTTGCATGCAAGACAAAAGCTCTTTGGACTGCCAGGATATGTGAAAACTCTAAAACAGAAGAGTGGTGCCAAGTGGTGGAAAAAAGGAAGCTGAAAGATGTCTCTGGATTGGTAACTACTTTTAAGACAAGGCAGATCTAATTCTAAATCAAAAGATTTTCCTTGGCAAGGGTGTAAGATGAGAGACATTTATCAAAGGTGGACAGTTATGGGTAAAGAATCTTATTTTACTGCCTGTCTACTCTACAATGTGGAGATTATTATGCTAAATGTGCATCCTTTTAGATGAAGTTGTTGGCTGTGATATGATCAGGCTCTGTTATGTTCAAAGGTTTTTGTAACTAAGTGTGACATGCAGCAAAAAAGAAAAATTTGGTAGAAACTACAGAGGAATACAAAATAGGCTTGTTATGTTCAGGGAGGCAGCAAGATGGGCGATTCTGGGCTAACATGTGATAGCTTCTTGACACGTCCCTGAATAATAGGCATGCATGCATGTGTGTTATAAAATAGAAAGATGGATTATAGGCCAGAAATCAGATTCTGTAACTGGGTATGGGTTTTTCGTTTGTTTTTCTTGGATGGTAGAAATTGCTGAGTAATAACTCTTCTGTGAAGTCCAGAGGAGGCTCCTCTGACAAAGTGGGGGACACAGGGAACAATACAAAACGTGACATGGAAAATAATGGGAATATTTTTTAAGCGATTTATTTCTGTTTTTTTAGGGGAGCTATCGAAGTAGAAGACCTCCCTGAGTGTAGCAAAAATAAAATGCAAAATACTAATTTTACTGATGCTCTTCTGAAATGCCTTTCTTGGTTTGTTCTCAGTAACAAACACGAAGAGAAATGCTGTTTCTGCTAATAAAAGATTGTTTCCTTGCCATGCTTTGTTTCTTTGCATATTTAATTTACCCTGAACCTTAAAATAGCTTTCTGGTATTTGTCTTGGTGGCCTTGTGTTGCTTTAGTTGCTTTTGAATTGATTTTCAAGCTTTCACTTGTTTCCTCTTTGCATGAAGATCTGTGGGGATAAGGGGATTGCATCTCTGCCTCTCCTTCCTCGCCAAAGCATGTTTCATGCAACATTGATCCCATCAGCTGGGTTTTTAATACTCCAAATGGAGGAGCCCTGTAATGGGAGTTGGGAAGCACTACTGTAATACAGTTGGCCTGTATGACTAATCAGTTAGATAAAGAATTCAGACTGCAGAATAGCAGAGCCTTCATGCTTGATTGATGATAACAGCAGCCCACTGACTTACTGCCCTTACTGCTCGCATCCCCCACACTATTAGAGAGGATTTCCAGCGTTGTACAATAGATTTGTCCTAGTAAGCATAAAAACAAAACAAAAGAAAAGGAGGTCAAAATGGATGGTTCCCTGAATGCACTTGGGGAGGAGTTGCAGGAGCCTGGAACTAATGCTTGCTCATCCCCTACCTGCCTACTTCCTACCAAAAGCAGAGGATTAGTCTCCGTACTCAGCACAGTGTAAAGAATCTCTCATTCCTTTACCATGGAGCTTGTTTATCTCTGGCAAATCTCCCAGACTGTAGGCAGGGCTGATTTCTTTGGTTAGTAGAAGCTATTCTCCTAGAGTCAGGACTTACGGAACCAGCATTATACATAAGCCTAAAATATATGGAGTGAAATAAAATATCTTTAATGGAAACCAGAAGAAAGGAGGAAAAGATACGTTTGTTTAGTATAATGTATGTTAACTTCTTGTGGCTTACAAGGTGTAAATAGTTTTTAGAAAAACTTAATGTCTGTGAGTTTGCTGTTGTTTGTTTTTTGTTTTTTTTTTTCATGTATGTGGTGATGTAAACTTCACTGTATTATCCATGAGGCTGTGAATTACACTATGTGGAAGCTGCAAAGAACTGGTTGAGGTGGGAGAACTTTCTGTTGCTAAAGGAAAGATGGAGATTTTCCTAGATGAAATGAAAATCTGTTTATGAATCTCAGAGGAGTGATTCTGCTCTTCTGTTTTATAGGAGAGTAAGGAGCCAAGAATTATGTATGTTTCTAACGCATACACATAGTGATATGTTTTATGGACACTGTGAACTTATCAGGTGTCTGAGCCCTGGTTTATGGCTTGGAGGAGGCTAGCAGATTGATTACATTCCGTGTCACTGCAGAAACTTAGCTGTTTAATTTTTCTTTTTACAAATCATTATTATGACTGTTCACAAAACACCTACTAAAACAGAGGCAAGAAACCTAAAATGCTCTCTCTCAGTAGGATGCTTTCGGTTGATGTAGGCCATGTTTGGAGCAGGATTGCACTGAGTGCATAAACTGATGTATAAAATCTATCAGTAATCAGAGTTCACTTGTGGGATTGAGATATGCATTCTGATTTACTATCTGCACGAAGAAGTTGCCTGAAGTCTGAAGAACCAGTGATGCTTTCTGCCTGGAATTTGAGCTTTGCTTGACTTAGTACCTGTGAGAGAGAGATTCAGGTGATCCTGATTTGAAGTTAAATGCTGAAAATTAATTGTCAAGTTGTTCATAGCAGGGACCTTATGTGAAGAACTAGATTAGAAGCTGTCTTTTTTTTTTTTTTTTTTTGGACTGACAAACAACAACCTCAGCAAATAATACAGATTTTGTTCTATCACTGATTCATCAATAGTCGTCCTTCCTTTCTGGGTCCATTATTTATAACAAGATTTCAGTGTCAAAGGGAACTTTACCTTTTGCAATTAGCCACCTTTTCCTGCCTGCTGCATTCTGTGTTGCCACAGTCTGAGCCACAGAAACATAATTACAATATTGAATGACTGAAATTTATGAGACAATTTAGCTTTGGGAAGTTGTTTAAGACATAGGGACCTGTCTGAGTGGCAGAAAGCTAGATGCCTGTGCCATGGATGAGAGACAGCCCTTCACAAGGGACTCTGCTAATGGGAGGATTGCCAGTTGTGCTGTGCTGCATGCTGCCTGACAGTGGCTGCTCATTCTGGAGTTAATCATTTGGTCTACTTTCCACGTGAACTTAACACCCAGCTAGTAACAGAAATGAAAATTGGGTAATGTGTGTTAACCCGCAGCTGAGTCTGACAACCATTTTCATGCTATCATAAAACAGCAAATTCTTACGTAGCTTAAAATATACCAGATTGCATCTGTTAAGCTGTTATGTTAATGTTCTGTATTTATATATGTGCATTACCTAAAAGATGCAAAGTGCTCAGATGGAAAATAAAGAGTCTACAATATCTACTATGAAATGCATCTGCAGAATCTATTTATAAGCAAGGTTTGAACGGATGAACTTGCCTTATGCTGTGCCTCCCAAACAGATGCCAGAGATAGTTAGTGAGTCCAGTTATAGAGATGTCATAAATCTGGTGCAGCTTGAGGTGCTGTATGTTCAGTGTTCTTCTCAGGCAATAACATCCACTGCTCTGTGCTTGACATGTGGGAAAAATCCCATATTTAAAGCCTGGATGGAGCAAGGGATGTTCTGGATATATGACCATTATGAAGATGGAATTTTAAGCAATTTTGTCCACTGGAAGCAATTTCATACTCATATTTCATACTCATTTTTTATATTTTTCAATTTAGGCATGTCTTAAAGACGGCTTGGAATGGCTAATTAATTTAAGCTTAGTCTTTTGTGATTGACTTGGTCTCCTGTGGCTATAAATCAAAACAATTGATGTTTAGCTTGTTTTAAAGTTCAAACATATCCAGACTTCTGGCTCTGATGAGCATTTCAGCTGTAGAGCTCTGAAGTAACGTGAAATGGATGAGGCAAGAAACATTTTCTTCATTTTCATTTTTCTTTGGAGAAAATGAACTGGGAGCAGGATTATAATCCTCCATTGTCTTGGTGAAATAAAGGAGTGGTGCAGAACCTGAAGATAGTCTGGAACAATACATGCATCCAATTCTGGTGCTCTGTTGAAAGTAGAGAGGAAAAAAGGGGGACAGAACAAGGAGTGCATGAATTGGACAAAGTATTGACACTTCAAAAACTCCCTAATTATGCATTCTTGTCTGTTAACAGCAGTATTTGCAGCGTGTCAAGTGAATATTATTCCAGCATCCCCCAGGAACCAGTCCTTGTCCTGCTGATTCTCAGAGCGGCGTGTCTCTCTGCAGGAGCAGATTCATTTTCCATTTATATTTACTTGTTGTAATTCCATACGGGGAAATGTGCAAACATGAGCAATGGCCTTTGGACAAATGCAGAAAGGATTTAAGAGAGGGGAGATGTGAGGAACTATATAGTATGCCTGAGATTGTATAGGATGTATTAAGGAACTGAGATGGGTAGAAGTTGTGCCTGTTCACTGTTCCTGCACCTGAAAGAAGAAGTGTAGTCTGAAAATATTGCAGAGCAGTCTAGCCAATACAGAAATTGAAGCATTGTTCTGCTATGCTTACAACGTGTATTTCATATTTTGTCCATTTCCTTTGTACTTCCACTTGTAGAGATCGTCAAAAAAAAAACCTTTGCTTGGATCTCTTTGCTCAAGTGTCTGCTTTAATCTTCAGAGAAATTTTAGAAACGAAAAAGCCACTCCTTCCTGGTTAGTCCAGACACAGATATTTTTCTCTTCTGCTGAAGTCTTGCTTCCTGACTCCAGCAGCATTATCTGTTCTGGGTATTAAGCAGGTAGAATGGATTTACACCATTTTTGGCAATGAATAGCATTTTGTCCAGCAGTACAATCAGAAGGGGACACCAAAGCCTCTGTCCTGTGAGAACTTTCATTCCTTTGTTTCTTCTTTGAGACATCTTCCTATTATCCTTGTAAAGTCCAGCATCTTACAAGTCAGTTTGATCTCTTTGGCTCAGTTTCTTAGCAGTGATGGAACATTCATCTTTAATGTTGTAGCGCTTACTTGCCAGTATCAACTTTTCTAAGGATCTGTATATTTCTATTCCATAGACAGAAATTATTTTTAATATTTTGAATTCAAGGTGGGGTGTAAGATTAATGCTTGAAATGTAATTTGTAAATGATTGGAAACTTGCTTTTCCAAATAAATTTTTAATTTTTCTCCCAAAGTTAGCTGTTTGGTAAATGTTCTCTTGGAAAAGTTGTTTGCCTGAATACTTGAGAAAGTGGAAATAGCATGACAACTATTGAGAAAAATAAAATTGCATAAATAAAGAGTCCCATAAAGTATTTTCAGTCAATTACTTTAAAACTGCTGTAATTATAAGGTTAAAAGGCACAACAGAGGTTCTGCTGACACTCAGTAAGTCACTTTCCCAAAGGAGAGTAGTTTCAAAGCAGATCTACCCAGACTTACCAGGTTGCCCAGTGGAACCTACTTCAAGGCATTAATCGATAAACCTGTGCTGTTTAATATTAAGCAGCATTTCTTTTGTCCTGTTCTAACCTGCTTTTGCTATTCTGTTTGCACAAGAGTGACAGAATTTGGTAGAGGAAAAAAAAAAAGATGAATTCTGTGGAGGTGGATTCTTTTTTCCATCCAGGCTTGCACCAGCCATGCTGGAACATTGCTTGGATCTGCCAGGAGAGGGCACGTGTTGTCCAGAGCAGGCGACATCTCCCACTGCTGTCCCGCCTGCTGCCATGCACCACTGGGTAACCAGAGCTGGAGCAATTCCAGGCATTAACCCAAAGAAAGGCTTGACATTTTTGTCGGTCTCTAAGGTAGGCTGCTTGCTCTTAAGGGCTGACATTCCTCATGGCAGTTGGACCAAAAAATGTGAAGTGACCGCCACAAAAGTGAAGCCTTAATATTGACTGCGAAAGCTTTCATCCTCCTCTGTCTTAACATCTTTCTGGCAGATACATTTCATTTGATTTTGTGTGTGTGTGTCTGTGTGTGGGGGGGTCAATGGCTTGGCAGGTACAGGGATATTAATAAATAATTCTTAATTATAAGCTCTATTGAATTATTAAAAGAGGAGATAATATCTCTTTATGACAATATTGTACGTAACACAGCTAGCTTATGAAATCAAAAGGGATAAAATAATAATTTGCACAGTCAGATATGTTGAAGCCACAGAGGCCGGGAACAAGACTTGAACATCATTGATTTGTCTGTGAGCAGAACCAGAGTACAGGCAGGGAGTTCAGCAAAATAACCTGCTGGTGTGTCAATTAAATCTCTCTGGTAAACCATCCAAACAAGTGAAATTCTGCTTCAGGCATTTGGTGTCTGTTTCTCTAGCAGTAGCTTATTCACTACTGGACAATTTTAATGATTAAATATTAGTTTTTTATTGTTTGTTTACATCTTCAAGGCACTATCCAACAAGTTTTTGCAGGGACGGTTGCAGTAAATGTGTGAATGATCCTGATTTTAGCAATAGAATAAACAGCTAGCAATCAGTGTTGAATGAGAGGCCAAAACTGAACTGAAGTTCATAGTTCTCCAGCATTGTCCTGTAGGAAGTAAACACATCATCTTAGACACTGTCTATGATGAAAATACAATATAGATGTATGTTATAAAAAGTAGGTGATTTAGCCTATAAAAATCATGATGTGATTTATTTTTTACCCTGTATTGCCATTTGGTTTTTCAAAACAGGTATGAATGCTGGGCACCTATGATCCCTAGTCATGGACCAGGCATGCACTTAGGTTTTAGAGACAGAGTTTTATAACTGACTGTTGAAGATTTTGAATTATATTGAAGGATGGGAGTCTAGATGTAAACTTACTCTCTCTGTGTCAGTTTAATTAAACTTGGTTCTTCTGTATTTACAGAAACAGAAGGACTCACTTAACTCACTCCAGAGACGTACTATAGGAGGGTGTCTTAGATTAGTTTCATCATAGCGAAGTGAGCGGCAGTCAAGGTTATGTTTACAACTTTATTTCTATTACCTTATGAAACTCCCAGGGACATTTGAGTTTGCAGCATACCGTTTCTTGTTCTGGAGAACTTCCAGAACAAATTAACAAATTTGGTTGCAGGCAAAACAGCTTTAGAAGACGCATCTGAAGTGCAAAATACTGTAAAGACAAGGACTGTATTAGGTTGTACAAAGTAAATAAAAACTAGTTTTAGGTTACATCACATTAAAATGTAGGACCATATGGCTTAGCCGTGTTTCGCTTACTATAAATGTGGTGTACTCCAAAATCTGCCTCAAGTTTCTGTTGCTTCTCAGGTTGTCATGGGAGCTTCTGACACAATACTGAGAAGATTAAAAAGAAAAAAGCTGAGCGAGCTCTGAGTGCAGTGTTGTGGTGGAATAGACGAAGGATGAACTTGAAGACACTGCCAATTTCTCCATGAGAAACCTAGTATAATATACAATAGGAAATATGTAGAAAATTGATACCTTTGGTACTCAAAAGTGTTCAGAAGCATCCCCCAGATTTGTAATTTACAATCTACTGTGAATTGTATAATTTCCTGCCTTTCCTTGCAGGAGGGATCATTTGATGGAAAGACTGATCGTGCAAGGGTCTGGCTGCAAACCACAGTGTTGTGCCATGTTGCAGGGAGCTGAGAGAAATGCCTGTTATGCTATTCTGTAGTGTTTGGGCTGTGCTATAGATGTTTTCTACTGCTGTAGTAGAACATCGAGATTCATTATCTAGGATAGCAAGCTACTTTCCTTCGGTGTGTAACATTATCCTGAGAAAGCAGTACTGTAATTTTGTTTCTGTTTGTACTTTTCCTTGGCATCAGGTATTGCCCACTGTTAGGGTAGAAGTCCGCAGTACTGGAATAGCTGAAATAGTTAAGGCCAGTCTTCTTGCGCTGAAGTTGAATTTGTTCCAATTTCTACATATTTTTAGATACTGTAGCATGAAACTTCATGCCCTCCAAACCATGGCTTCAGGGCAGTAGCACTCCTGTGGCAGTTCCCCTGACGCCAGTAGGACTGATGGCATGAGCACAGAGCACAATCTGCGTCCGTTCTTTTCTCATTACTTAATGAAGCACATTAACTATCACAGCTTGTTCTTCAGAGTAAATTTTGACACAGTCTATACATTTATGCATAAATTTCAAGTAGAAAGGGGAATATTTCTCTGTGTAATGAGAATTTGTAGTAGTGCCTGTTGTTCTAGGCAGTATGGTTATTAATAGAGTGGAGAAATTTTAAGTCCAAGGGCTACCTATGGTGAATGAGTCTGAATAAATTGGTATAATAAACCGAAAGGAAAACACAGCACTTAGAATGGCATTTTCAGCTTTCTTCACGTGTTTCTGTATAAGGAGGATTTTTTAATGATCTGATTTCTTTCTCAGGTGAACTCAGAAGAGCAGTTTTACATAAAGAAGGAACAAAGTGGATGTTACACAATTTTACAGTGACGGGGGAAATGAAATTTCAAGGTTATGACTGGGTAACTTATATTACCAGATATGATTCAAGATGAATACTGTGCCCACGTTACCCCATTTGATTTAACTGCATCCTTTTTAATGAAATGGAAATATAAAACGATCAGAATTCCACTTGGGGACATTCTTCTCTAAACCAAGAAAAAGTATACTTCTGTCCTCTAAAATTAGTTCAGTTATCTCAATTTAAGTGTGATTTTTAAGTCTCACAGTTTTGGATACAGCTTGACAGCTTTGGTTACTTTTATTTTGCTCTAACTTTCTACTTCCCTAACCAAGTAAGAGGGTGTTGGTATCCTTTCCTACCTTTTGTAACAACTATGCTTGATTTTGTACATGGGTAAGTGTTTATCACTGCTGTTGTGCCCATCAAACCCTTATCTGTACAGCACCCTCTCTCAGACACACACACAAAGTTATGTTTATGGAGACTTACTGCAAAATAGTTTTATAACCTGAAGTACTTGTGGCAAATCAAAGGGAAATACTGTGGCATCTGTTTTTCACTGCTGACTTTTAATTGCAACTGCTACAAATTTAACAGCTAGCAGCTGACTTAATTGTGAAGAGCAACAAACCAGGCTATTCTTCATACTTCCTTACATTCTTCATGCATACTTCCATTCTTAGTTACATGGTTTAATGTTGGACTTGGCAGTGCTAGGCTAAAGGTTGGACCAGATGATCTTAGAGGTTTTTTTCAACCTAAGTGATTCAGTGATTCTCTCTACGATAAGTTTTATTTTTGCTTCAGTGTGCTTTTGGGATAGGAATGAAACCACTCTGTCACGTTCTTAAACTTCAGACCAAAAAAAAAAAAAAAAGGAACACTGCTCTCTGCCAAAATAAATGCATGGAAAAGGACCCAGACAAAAGGAAAGAACATAGGAAGATCTGAGAAGATCTTTAAAAAAAACTTTATAGGCTTCCTGTATGTTTTCTGTTTCACTTTAGGTGAGTTAATCCTAACCCCTCAACCATCAGTGGGAATTTAGGTACCTAATGATCTTGGTCAACTTGGTCAGAGCTTCTCTTTACCTCCTGCTCTGCAGACCAATGCTGGTAGCACTGCGGCACCTGAGAGGCAGCGCACGTCCTGTGGTGAGGGTAGCTGTAATTACAGAGCCCAAGGCAGAGTTTTGAGTGATGGTGGCCGAGTGAGTTTCTTGATTTGGAAAAGCAATCCCGACATAACTATTGTGACTGCTTTGAAAATCACCTCTCGGAGGTGTAGGGATATCACAGTATCTACTAAAAGAACCTGCAATGCTTGTCAAAGCAGTGTATTAAGCCTGCTAGGCCTTGCTTATGCCTTAAATTCATGTTAACCCAATTAACATGATTAGTCATGTTTGAGGGCAGAGCTTGTGTTAGGAAGAGCAACAGACAAAAACTTTTGAGTCTTATAGAATTGAACTATACCCTGTAGCACACTGCTTGCTTAAATACAATCAGAATAATGCATGTTTTTTGTAAAGAATTTAAGTATTAAATCCATTTAAAGCCTTGGCAGAGCACTGTGTCCAGCAACATAGCCATTACTGTGATTCCATTCAGGCAGTTTCAGTAAATTGCAGCAATAAAACTTCTGTTGCAGCAGCCAAGTTAATCATTTGACTCTTCATTGGAATGACTGTTTCCATGACAATTGGATGGGGTTTATGATTGACACGCATACAATTAAAATCTGCCCTTCGAAAGTGTAAATTGCAGAGACATAATGAAAGCTCAGTCGTATTCTTAAACAACTTTTCACAAAAAGAACATTTGATTGTGACATCTAACCATCTAACAGCAAAGACACTACAGCTTGCAGGTCTCAACACCAGGGAACACAGTAGAGTAAGATTAAGGTAAGATTTATTGTGGTCTTAGCCTTAGATTTTAATCCTACCTAAATCTGAGCTTTTATTCTATTACCAATTTAAACCTTAGTGGGTTTGTTGATTTCTTATAATTAACATCTAGATGGAAATTAAGCAGTTCTTGGACAACCCAATTTCCCATTGCCTTCATACAGAGGTTAACATGGTTAACAGTTGTAAAGACTATTAGGGTTTGGATTAATAAGGTTGTGCATACAGCAACTCTAAGAAAATACATGCTATAGCTTTACCAAAATTTATGGACAATGGTATTAAAACCATAGTAGTGTTAATCAAAGTATGGTAATAACATAGTTTCAGTGGAGAGTGGAGCCTTTTAGTGTTTGGGTGGTCTCTGGACACATGGAGAATCCATCTTCCTTCCTGAGGAAGATAAGACTCATATGGGGGCTACAGGGAATGGCAGCTTGTTTGACTTTTGTCCCGGAGATGGATTTGCATTATGGGCAACTTAATAGACAGTGGCTTTGCAAAATTCTTGCAGCCTACAAAAGATGATTACCTTTTTGCCAGCAACTAAAACATCATTTGTTCTTTCATTAAAATCATTTTAACAAGATGCAGACAAATGCCTGTCTGCAAGTGTTTGTGTGCAATTTTTCAAGGCTGACATAGTGTCATCGTATCTGAGATTATCTTCATAGGATTTCTGGATGTTTTCAGATCTGAGAAGCACCTACAGCCTTTGGCACTGTTACGACTGGAAATCAAAATATGTGGCTGATTTCCAAGGAACTTGTATGAAATGTATTTTTTTTTTTTTCTAATAAATAACTAGTCAAGCTGAGGTTTTTTGAGTCCAGTATTTTTGGTCTCATCAATCCTTCACTGTTTTTTTAATGTTACAGAAACCAGACATGTCACTGAATCATTCAGGAGGAATAATATAATTAGAGAGGAGAAAACTAGCATCTGAGCCATAATGGTGTGCCACAGCCTCCTAATGATGGAGTCAGACTGGAAGCTGGCTCACAAAGTGTTACGGCTCTGTAGCATTTGCTGTTGCTTTGCTGCTTATATTAAAAGGCGTGCATTCAGACTAAAAGAGCAGATGTGCAGCCATATTCTGTCTCTTAAATCTGAAGATTATAAACATTTAAGATGCAAATAAGACTTGTGTGATGGAGTTATTGCTTCTGTGGTTTTGATAGTTAGGCCTGCTCCTCAGTTTCATCACATTTGCTGCTTGTTAGGGGGACGCTGTCCAGGCTGGCAGGACTAAAATTAGATCTGCCAGCTTTTCTCATTCCCATGTCATCTTGCTCTCAATTCTACCTGCTGCATGCTGGTGAGCGTGGAGTGAGTTTGAACTGTAATGAGTGTGCTTTGACAAAAAGTTTTTTTTAAGACTCTGTATCTCGATCACATCTGCGATCAGAAAGATTGAGTGCATCGTGTGTCCGCAGTTTAAAGTGCGTCCTATGCCCCTCTTAGTTTCTCTGACTTCTTTTGTTCTCCTTTTATTCTTTTCTGTTTTGGCAGCCAAAGTGGTACTGAAAAACTGAGTTGACAGGTACCTATCAAATGTATACTGATAAATATTTAAACTGTAAAAGCAATGCAGTTTCACATCTCCAAGTCTCACTAGAAACATATATTAATCCCACTATCGACACGAGCAGTAGCAGGAGCTATAGCACGACTCGCATGTTTGCAAGTTGTTTACCTGTTTATTTCTCTTACATGAATAACTATTCCCTTTCCTGACGAAGTGGTAGGGATACGTGGTGTGTGCTTTCTTTGCTGTTGAACTTAGTTTCCTATTTTCCCTGCTTGCCTGTATTTTTTTTTCTGCTCATTTTTCCTCTGCCTAGGCACAAAGAAAGTTTTTTGTAGTCACTAAATCATGTATCAAATAACTAATTTCAGATGTCCATTGCTACTTCATGCCTTCTGATATTTATCTAAGCAAGTTATCACAGCAGCCACAAGACAAATACACAGAGAGGGATAAATGTAATGATTCAGGCACTTACTGACACTTCTGGCTGTAGCTCCAAATACACTTTGGCATATGCTTACATTGCCAGTTCACACTTGGCACTACTGCTGCTGTTTACACTGGAAATGTTGGTCTCCTGAGTGCCTTTTCTTGCCAGTTTTTCTGTGTTCTTCCCACTCACAAATTTATTTGGCGTCAGCATGTTTCGTTGCTAGGCCTGCTAGCATGTGCTATGCTCTTCAATAGTACCATTGCTGTATTTAGTGGCTTACTTGACTTTTCAAAGACATCTTTCATCTCTTGTTTAAGTCTCCACTATGAACAAAATGCAGTATTCGGGGCTTTGTAAGATCAAGCTGTCACTGAACTAGATTAACCAGTTTGCTGTAATTGCCAAATTTCTAGTGATCAGCCTGCTGGTTTTAAACGCAGGCAAGAATTGAAATAAGTCTCTCCCCTCTCTCCCCTCTTTCCTCTCTCTGCATTCTTCTAATGCCTTGTACCTTCTCTGAATTGTTGCATGCTTGTTCAGGTTTTCTCTAGCACTCCACACCCAGTATTTCTTAGAAAAAACAGCAAGAACTGTTTGAAATTAGCAAAACGATTACTTGCCAGAGTTTGAGGAATATGATTTGATTTAATTTAATCTCCCTTCATTGGCCTTAAAGATAAATATAAAACCATGTGGGTCTTAGGAAAGTGTTTCAAGTTCTTTACAGTAGGATCACAGTAAATTTTTCTATATCAATAGAGCTAAAGTAGTACATGAAGAGATGGGAGCAGTCATCATAAAAATGGAAATACTATGGCAAAGCAAATAATTCTGCTTCAGTAGTGCAAGGATAAACACATTCTTACTGCTTTCACCTTATAACCTCTTATAAAATGCAAGCCAGAACTCTTTTTCTACCAAGATTATACCTAACAAACTGTTGTGATTCCACAGTTCTTAAACTTACTGAGCTGAAAGCACTAGGAAACAAGCTGTTAAATATATATATTTAGCATGTATCGATTAACATAAGATTATAGATGCTAGCATAATCATTTTGTGAATATGGAAACACTTCTGGGAGTTAATATTACACATTTTAGCTGCTCTTGTTTGTCCTGGGAACTGAAAAAACAGAAGCTGAGCATTTTGAATGTGTTGGCATATCTTGAAGTAGCCTAAGTAATATGACTACCCAGTAGCCTAAGTGTATTAAAATGAAAGGCACAGCTCGGCAGAGCTCTGGGACTTGGCATGCTTAGTATTTTCTTCTTCAGTAGCTGTCTGTGCTTTGTGTGCCAGGAAGGGCTCCTGTGCTGTGATCTGTAACAACTACAGAGGACTGATTTCATCTCTTCTTAGATATTCTTCCTAGCCCTCTTTTTCAAGTTCATAGACCAAGGAGTTTGGATGCTTTTTATATCTTTCCCTAGCAATTGTTCTTCATTTTAGACTGCTACAGTATTCTACCTTTAATTTTCACCTTGCTTATAGAAGCAGTTTGTGTTAGTGATCTTAATCTGTGCTAATGTAACGCTGTTCTGAGTGTGTGACAGTAGATAATGGCAGAGATTATACTTTTCATATGGACTTCTCTCTTCAGGTCATCATTAATAACAAGAACCTATTTAATTATTTTCCAACAAATAAAAATTGAAACATCGTTTGATTAAATAGATAATACCTCATTTTTGTGTAAATCAAACAGATGTGTTGCACTCTTTCATTGTCACCCAGGTGGCAGATTACATATCCTTACAACTTCTACTAGCCAAAACTTCATTCGTAAAATCGATGTTTTTGTGAAAATAAAATTGCCAGAGCATCTAAAATGATCTAATTACTTCTATCTTTTGATTTCTTAACCATTTGTATGTAGCTTATTGGCATAAATATGTAATTTACATAAACTGAACTGTATCTGTACATTTTTGAACACTGCTCTTGCATGGGAATGCTCCTTGGGTTTAACTGCATGCAGGTGCCCACTCAGTCAGCATTCTGGAAGGTGCGTGCACCTTCTACCCACCGTGAGAGTGCTGTGGATTCTCCAGGTTTGCTTGAGGCTTCCAGTTGTTTCAAGCTTTTTTTTTTTTTTTTTCTTGTGTTGTTCTAAAAAAAAATATTAAAAAATCTGTTTCATGTGAGTAGCCAAAAGAGTTGGAGATGTGGCTGAATGCTCATTCAATTGTCTCTTTCCTAAGGAAGACAGGAAGGCATCACATCATGTGTGTGTTCGGGCCTCTTGGCTATGACTCTGACCTTCAGCAAGCTGTCACTCGCCATGGGATTTCTGTGCTCCTATCTGTGTTCTACATTCCCTGCTTCTGACTTTGCTAGTAAAGCAGTGGTACTGTGTCTGTCCATGGTAAAAGTCTTCTGACAAGTGCAGGGCTCGGGTACCTTTGTAACAATAACTGCTTGATCTGTATTCTCCTTGACAGTATGGGCTAGTAAGAATAGTCAGTACTAATGCAGATTTATGGAGAAAATATTGTTCTTAAGTAAAGCTAGGTCACCCCAATTTTATTCAAAATATTGTTAGCTGTTAAGGTGTTGTTCTTTTTTTTTCTTTTATTTTCTTTCCAAGCTGGTTTTCTTCTTCCATTTAGGCACAGAGTGTGCTCAGAAAGAACTGGACATTTTTCAAGTACATATTTTCGGTAAGAAATTATCTGGCTTGACAAAATATCTGGTAGCTGCCTTTTGTTCAGAATTGAGACCTTGCCAGCTTAATTGTCAAGCCAGTAGATGTTAGCCACTGGCAGTCAGAAGAGCATAATTAACATGCTAGAAGGATATCAGATAGACCCAGAAACATCTGACAATGTTGACTGCAGAGTGCTTCTGGTTATTGTAATCATAATGAAATTGTTACAGCATTGTGCTGTTTTATAGCAGCTGATCTATGCTGTATGAGTACAGTACAATATTAATTGTAAATTGCAGAGTTTTTTCTTGAATTAAAATTGTCAGCAAAGATTTCCTTTGTAGAAAACTCTAGGTTTGTTTGGCAAGTGGGTGCTGAAGGAAATACTTAGACACTCTTAACTTTATAGCTTGACTGCCCAGTAAGTTTAAAACCTGGTAGAATAGCAATGACACATATGTAGTAAACTTGCTTTTTATTTTCGGCAAGGCCTTTTTTCTCTTCATCAAGACGTTTTCAAATAGGGGCCAGATGGGAGAGTTTAATTTCTCTCGTTTTGTTTTGGTCTACCATTTCAATTAAATATGGTGAATTGAATAGCCTCGAGAAATTGAAGTACAAACCTTTGGCTAAATTCACAGCTGGAATCTGCAGTATTTTGTCTCCTGCAGTCAGTGTTGAACTTGTCTATTCACACAAAAATTAAACAATTTCCGTCTTTCCTCTTCCCTCTCTTACTTCTAAGATTCATCCTTTCTTATTTTGTCTCCTCATCTCCTTTGGTGTCTTCCATTCCACTGCATTTAGCCTTCATTCTGCTGGTCCCTTGCACAAAGCCAATAACCTTGAATTAGGAAATCAAGCTCAGAAGCTGCTTCTCTCCCTCTAGCCTGTTATTGAACTTCTTGATTGGATGGGAAGCTCCATAAAGCTGAAGTTAAGCCTCCAGTAAGCAAAGATCATCTGGCTTTTCACAATTTTTTGTGGTTGGGGATGACTGCACTGACCATTCATACTTTTTAACCATTTTAATGGTATTTATATCATTCAGAAATTTGAAAATGAAATCTGGTCATGTAAATTAATTGTATAGTTATTAACAGGAATAAGTATTACTAGTAACTAGAATGCTCTTTTATTCAGAAAACAACTCTTCTACAAAACACTTATTTTTCAAATCCAAAATAATTCTTATAATGAAATTCCAATTTATTAGTATAATAATAAAATTATGTTTGGAATTGAACAAGTTGGTACATGTAAAGTAATGCTGAAAAAAGCGCACACAAAAAAAGGGTTAACTGTTAGAAAAGAAATTAAACCTATACTCAGGTCTTACATAATGGTAAATTAATCTTACTGATTGACTCTTGTTGTCAAAATCTTTATTGAGCGCAGCTTTCTTCTGCAAATGTATTTGAAAGAAGAATGATTTTTCACTGCCAAAGGTGACTTTGGTTGCCCCATTGAAAAGCTATCATGTTCAATTGGGATATCTTTGGTATATACTGGAAAACAAAAGTAGGTAATTCATCAGCTAAATTAAATGAAACTGCATATTAGCATATAATGTAATAAAATTCCTTTTCTAGACTTGCATAAAAGGTGATCAAGTGCTGCATTTTAATTTAATTGGGTATGATGAATTCTTATGCATGTTAGGTTGTAAAATCTTAAATTACATTTTTATAAAAGGTGTTCATCTATTTTTAGCAATGTTATTGCAAAATAAATATTTGAGGATCAACGTTGTTGGCAAAGTTTCATTTATTACATACACATGTAATATATGTGTGTGCTTCTGTGTTACTAGATTCTGCATATACCTGCTTGTTCTTTAATTCCTAGATAGCTAAGGAGAAATACTAGGAAGGTAGTACTATCAGCTGTCAGCAGAGTTTTGATAGGAAGATTGTTATGTATTAACTTTAAATAGAGTGAGAAATACGTAATTCATGCCTACTTGGCCAATTTTGCAAATCTCACCAGTGCTGTACATTTGCTAATCTATATGACATGAAAAAAAACAACAACAAATCTTGGAAATACTGTCATTTAGATTCATGGCTATAGAGAAACTGCAGTTTTAAGGCACCTTAGATGTTTAGGAGAAAATCCTAGACCTATGCTAAAAGCTGCCTGGGTTTCTTATAAATATTTACCAAATGCACAAAAGTCTGTGGCACTTCCTTCAGTAAAAAGGGTTAGCTGAACTTGTGCTTGCTCACAGCATACTACATTGAAGTGAATCACTACGCGTTGACTTTTGTAGTTTTACATTTCTTCAATTTTCTTTGAATGTGCCGTGTCTTTATCAAGAAACTAATGTGCTCTGGGAAATAGGTGCATCTAGTTTGCCAAAGTTAGTTCAGCCATCATTTCCTTAATAAATGATGTGCATCACTGTTTGCATATAATGACTTGAGCAACATTTTATAAGCTGTTGCACACTTCTCAGTTCTGACATTTTAAAAAGCCACAGTTCTTATCTATGACATGTCTGTGTGGTGATGTATGAGCTTTTTACCTCTTTTGTAATATTTATATAAAATTTATTGGCAGTAACTGTTATTACCCAGAGCATCTATTTTGAAAGGTCTGTGTATCTATCCTTGTTGACTAAGCTGTTAAAAGGTTTTTTGTAACTTTCTGGGCATTTTGCCACTGCTTCTGTCCGAACTTAGCCTGCATTTTTATCACTTGCTTTAGTTAGTGTTTGCTTGCTTGATGTTAATGCACTGATTTACATTATAATTAAGAATGAGTGGGAGTTCATAAGGGAACTCCAAGTTCATAAGTAACACAAAAATAATGCTGTTTTAAATAAATTTCTAAAGATAATTGGGTGTAAATATTAGAATATCAAACAGCTTGTAGTCCGCCTCTTTTGATGGAAAGCCTTTTAATGAGTGTACAGTATTGCTGTCATTAAGTGTGTTGTGTGGTAGCAGTGTATGTATCACGTCTTTAAGTGGAGACACCATGGCTTCCCGCGAGTATTTCATATGTTCTGGTGCAAGTTGTGACAGAGTATGTACCCACACACTGAGTTGTGTAACATAGGTACCTCGTGTTTTCTGTCTGGCATCTTCTATAAAAGCAGAACCGTGATGTCAGCCAGAATGGTCATTTGCCAGTGACATAACAGCAATTTGGCAAATGAGGATATAAGGCGAAGGAAGGAGGAACTCAAGGAGAAAATACTTGCTGCTCACCTCTGTGTTTGTTGGTTAAGAGAAGCAAATCACAGCAGATGGAAAACACAGCCCAAAGCATGCTGTTCAGTTCTGCCTATACATCCAGTGATTTATCTGTGACAAAGTCCGTGCTGAGGAAAACATACAATTGGAGGGCATGAACTTCTTGCAATCGATACAGACAAAACATAAACAGCCTCATTTAACTTTGCACCAAGTGAATTCTTTTCCACCTGTCTTTTCCATTTGTGTAACTCAGTTGTTAACCGGTTACGCTGCCTGCAGTGTAGTGCTGTAAGGGAAATATTAGTCCATTAAGACTAATTTGGGGTTCTAAGTGTGCAGTGCGGGTGGTAGCTATGATTTTGCAGGTAATTTTTCTATTACCAAATTACGTACATCATCCACATTCTTTATTGGTTGTTACGCTGCCAGAAATGCCAGAGAGAAACAGCTCAACTGAGTGTCAGAAGGGTCCAAGGACATGGGCTTTCCATTTCCCTTGGCAAGGTTTTGCAGTACTTGCTTATAAGTAGTAGTGCAGCTGAACTGAAAAGTGGTCCGCCTGTCTAGCCACACCATTTTAGTGTTCCTCTCATTTATTTTGGACTTCTCTACTCGCCCCACACATAGCAGGTTTAATTGTACCTATTTCTGTGCAGAGATGAGGAATCCACTCAGGAGCAGGCAGTGCATTAGTGGTTTTGTGTAATGCTGCCTCCATGGCACCAACAAGCAACCTACCTGAGCGTAAAGCAGAGAGCAGTTGAGTTGGCTGCATTCAGTGCGTTTACCCGTGCGTTGCGTGTCCAAAGAGTGCACATTGCACAACTGGCCGGGCTAGAATCCTTTTCAAGAACTGGGTGCATGTTCAGAAGCTTTTTCAGTGAGGGACCAAGGAGGCTGTAACAAGAGAATTACGAGCATGATCCAGGCTTGGCAGAGAATGCAAAATACGACACTAGGGAAAAGGAGTGGTAGGACAGCTTGCCACAGTACTTTGCATCATACTCAAATCATGTGTAAAAATGCTCATCTGTCACTACTGCATACACTTGCAATGGGGCAGAGGCAAAATTTGCCCCTAAGGTTTCCTGTATAAGGACAGTAACTTTCCTAATAAGTTACTCACATTTTCACCCTATGAGAAAGAAGTTTTAATAACCAATTGTGTTCATTGGAACAGGAGAAGAACCAAGTGGTGGCTGAGATGCAGCTCTGGAACTCGCCAAATGGCAAGAAATTGTTTGCTGGTAGATGCTGTATTTTCTCACACATTTTGCAATGTTAGTGTCTTGATGTTCTAGTAAATTCCTTATTCTGAAAATATTTATTTTAATTAGTTATTACAGCTAGAAACTAATTGTTTAATTTAATTTTTTTAGTCATTTGTTGGCAAGTGAACATGGAAATGCTCAGAATCTCTAACAGTGTGACTGGGTAATTAGTTGCAAGTGGGCAATAACAAGCAATTTGAGAAGGTATTACAGTTTGGTTTTATTTTTCAACCTTATCTGAGAGCTGTAAGATATTTGATTAAAACTGATGATTAAAGTATATTACTGGAATGAAGCGGTGTTTATCTAATGGAGTACAGGTTGTGTTTTATTAAACATCATGTGCTCCAAGCTGGTGTTTTTTTCTCCCTCTCCCCTGTGATGCAGGCCACGTTGTCAGATGTGAGCAACCAAGGACTGAAGAAGGGACTTGGCAATATAGCCATGAGCCTCAGCAAGCTCCAGGCTTCCCAGGGTTCTGTGATTCTATGATCTGGGGCTCAAACTGTCAGCTGGCATCTGCCATTATTCAGTTAATACTTGTTTTCCCAATGTCAGTTGTACGGGCCCTGTACGAACGTGATAACAGCATGATCTGTCAGCATGAGCCTATCCAGTTGTTTGCCATAACCCAGGAAGCACCTTAGGGATTGCCATATCCACAAGAGGCACGGTAGGCTAGTGCCCATCTTGCAAGAGGAGGTAGGTAGCCCGTGTGGTTCTGAGCTCCTGTCCCAGCTCCATCTTTGTGTCACCCATAGCTTGAATGTGTCGTGTGGGCGATGGAGCCACCTCCAGGCTTGCCTTGATCATCTGTTGTACCTCTTTCTTGGCTTTATTTATTTCACTTTTTAGTTAATTTTGGCAAAATACTGGCATAACCCCAACTGTGTGGGATTGTGGATGGATTTAAGCATGGATAGATTATGTATTAGCAAAGTGATGTGTTCAGCAAGTAATGACTTTGTTTTCTGCCTTACAGTTATATATTAATCTGGATCTTTTGCATCAAGATTTTAAAAAGGATCCGATTCAGAGGACACTGTAAACTTGCTTTTACAACTATGTTAGTCTGGAGCGAGTATTTAGTTGGCCACCCAGGAGGGTGATGCTGTGTAGAACACAAGGAGCTGAAAGCACTGCGTTATGGGGAGGATAGAAAAAATAAAGTAGAATAAAGTAAGAATGAAAATTAGTCACAATTTTCTCAGAACTGCTTCTAACATCAGAGAGCTCAGTCTCGCTGCAGGTGGAAATTATGCAGAGACTTTTGAGAGGATCCTAGCAAAAGAGCAAGTTTTCTAGATATCTTTTGCAGCTAAGAAACTGTGATTCTTTATGCCTTTATTTGCAAGTATATAGCCATTAAATTTTAGTTAAAACTCTTTAGACTCCTGTTCTGTCTGATAAATCTCTCAAATGTGAATTGGAAAGAAGGGACCAGGAAGCAATGCGGTCGTGTTTCTTGTGGAGAGGTCAATGTTATTAGCTTTAATTGTTAAACTTTCTAGTTGCCTAAATTATTGTGTGTTTTCACACAACACCTGCTTAAAGAATAAAATAAAACAGAACTATATTGAAAAAAAAAAACACAAATAGTTTCCTGATAACCAACAATGAATTTCAGAATATACAAATATGCCATTTTCACTAGAAGAGGACTGGTAATAATGTGGGTGTTTCTCTTCTGAAGTACCTGATACCTCATGATACTTTATATATAAGTTTCATAAGATGTTGTGAAGTAGGAAAATGCAGTTTCTGCCCAGATTATGCTGTACAAAAAGGTTAAACAGCCCCCAGCCATACATGCAGGCTACAGTGGATCTGGGTCTTAACCAGGATGTCCTGACTGAAGACAAATGCCTTAGGCCGCTTGTCCTCTTGACCTTAACAGTTAAAAGAAAAAATACAGGTGGGAAAGGAGAAAGGATAAATCAAGCTAAGTATTATTTTAGTAGGTTTTGGCTGCTCCAGGGGGCACTAAATGTAAATCACGACTTATTTAATTTCTTAAAATGGAGTATATTTTAATAAAATACACAGAATTAGCCTACACAAAGGAGGTCGTCATATTCTTGTTATGAGAAAAACACTAAAAGAAGTCAGGATTCAAAGAAACGCTCATGTTACCTCAGAGGTATATGATTTTGTTTCAGCACCTGTTTGGTTACAGTGAGTGTGAAGGGCTGCAGTGTTTCTCGTTACTGACCGCTTGGGTTTGGACTCGGTGTGCTGTCCAGCCAAAAGAGGGCTGGCAGAAAGGGTCTAGTGGTGAAACCAAGTTGTTGGCTGCAAGTGGAAAGGGAGTGACAGTGTCTGCTTCTGTAGGTAAATTTCCCTTCCTGAGTGGAGCTATGGAAGGAATCAGCTACTCAGAATGTGCTTGGTCTCACAAGCAGGGAAAAAGCCTGGGAATCAGAGGCAAAGCATCCTGTTTGTAATCTGTAGGAGAAGTTTCTGGGATAAGGAATGCCGTAATGAGAATGCTACCTGAAGCTCAAACTAAAAGGGATCTTGAAAAGTGTTGAATTCTTCCTGGTGAATTTCAAAGGTGAATTTCTTCCTGTCCTAATTTCCTGTTGCTAGAAGATAAAATGTCAAACAGTATGGGATGTATTTATGTAGCCACAGTTGACATTTTTAGAGTTACAAGATGGTATTTAGGCCTGGATGGGTGAAAATGCTATGTTGTGTGCTTATGAAGGAAGCATTTTTTACTTTTAAATCTATGAATCAATGGGAAATTAAATATACTCTGGATTAAACTCTAAGTTGGGAACTGTTTGATCATGGGCATATGGGTGGTGCTGGGACAGAAACCAAGAGGATTGGAATAGCTCCCTAACCAAAAGAGCTCTTCCTATTGAGCTTCCTTTCTGTGCTGTGGGGTTTGGTGGGTCTCAGGTGATGGTGGAATAGATTACAACACTTCTGTGCTACTTCGGACAACAGCATGACTCAGGAAGGGAAGGGAGGTCAAGATTACATTTCATAGATTTCCACTGTACTAGGTAAATGTTATCAGTTATTTAAATGTACCCCTCTCTTCCTAACCCCCCAGATGGAATGTCTTTTTTTGTTGTATTTTGTTGTTTCACTGGCAGAGCTATCATTGAACCAAGGGAGAATTTCTATCTTAAAGCCAGTTCAAGAAAGGAACACTGTAAAAGGTATAATGTTTCCGTAGTTGCTTACAGAGTCTCTCTTGAGTAATCTGTTGTTTTGTCACTACGTATTTACTTAAACCATTGCGCTGTTTTACACCTCCCAGAAATTCATTAGTATGCATGCTGTTGAAGGCCTACTAAAATTGGTTTTAAAGTAGTGATCAGGTGATAAATATTAAAACTGTGGAACTTACACAGGAACCTTGGTAATTCTGTATTATCTATGGTGAGGCTGCAATTTAAGTGCTAGGTGACAACATGGCTGTCTTTGCTCACTGAAAAGAGGGATGACAGTATTTCTTTTGGGGCTCCGCACTATCTCTGATCGATGTCTCTCTTCTTCTACCACGGAAGTCCTCATTTAGTTTAATTCTCCCCCTGACAGGGCAGCAATTGTCTCCTACTGTGTCACTTCGGCTTTCAACTACATTTACAGCATGTGGACACTTGCTAGCCTGTTCTCAGCTTGTGCTCCTACTTTCCTGATTTTTGTTCTGTACCTGAGCAAGCTAGATTAAAGCTTCTGTGAGTATGTCGTGCATCCCACCTCTTTCTGCTGTAAGGGTCACACTCTTAAGATGTCTCCTGCTCTCTGCTGCCACCCTGCCAACTATGTCTAAGCCATTCCTGAGATCAAAAGGCCAATCTTCTGGTTGCTTTGAGGATGACCACAAGCACTTTCAGCTGCTGTGACTTCACCTCAGTACTTTGATGTGTCTGGTTTTAAACCTGGGGCTTCGGCAGTGAATAATGGGATTAAATGTTACAGTACTTTGTTTGCTTTCCTGAAATACCACTCCCTTCTGTGTACCGCTTTATTTTTCTCAGTGTAGGTGGATTGTAGTTTTAGCCAAGCATTCATCTAAAATAATCCTCTGAATTATAAGTACCATGTTACTAGTTTTTTATAGAGTTCTTTTCATTTTTTTAGATTGAACATTGTCACATCTATATATGTCAAAACTGAAGGTGTGTATATAGCCCATTTAAAGTTTCTAAGCTGCTTGTTGGAAGGATTCTGAACAGAGATTACATTGTGTTTGCTACTTATCTCTTACATATTCTTAATAAACTAAGTTAAAAGTATTTGTTATAGCTGGAAGATATTTCTACTTGCACAGTGCAAGATTGTGATATGAAAGAGGGAGCTTTTTTAAATATTTGAAGTGCCTAGACAGCTAAAGCAAAAATTACAATTTTTCCCACTCAGCAGTCATCAGCAGAATGTTTATTAAAAAGGGATGTTTGAATAGAAAGTTGTTTCTTGGAGCAGGTATTTAATGATCCGGAAGAATTATTTCTGCATTCAAATAACTGTAATTAGGCAATAGTGACAAGTGAATTCCTGGAAAGAGGAAATATTATTGATGGGCAACATAAACTACAAAAAGCATTGAGATTTAGTTAAAGATACAAAAGAAGAAATGCCTTGGAAGGGACAAGGTCAGTGATGGATTGTAGCTATATGGAATAAAGCAACCTTTCCAAAAGACAATTGATAGTGCCCTCCCATTCAATAACATCTCCCTTTCACCCCCCTAAATTCAATACTTTCCCCAGTTCCGACTGATTTTTGTATCAAGCTCAACCTCAAGCCAAGATTCAGTTGCATCAGATGCTTCCTTGAGTCCATGTAGGCAGCCAAGAAAAGTACCTTCAAGCATAGCACTCGAATGCACTTGAATGACTTTAGGACTGTGATGCACAACTGTTTCTACTACTTCAGAAAAGAATTAAACGTGGAGATCTCTACCACCTTCGCTATCGATAGTTTTTGCATGTGTGGTAGCAGAGTGTTCAGTTGTACCTACTGCATTTCTTGTCTTGAATTAGGAGAACAGAAAGAAAATCTTTACTGTGTTCAGCATGCCATTTGAAGAAGCTATCCATATCCCTTCTTCCTGGGGCTGTGATTGTTTTTAAGGCTCTTTGATTCTTCTTTGCTATGATGGGATAGAATTTAGTGTTGAAGACATTTAAGTTATAAGCGTGGCAAGTAAGTTGGAAAAACTAGAATATGGTGCAGTTAGGGTTATCTGAAGACCTTAATTTGTATTCTGGGCCATATATATTGCATTACTTTTCATCTGCTCCATGTCTCAGATACTAACTTCCTATTTACCCGGATGCCAATAGCAAAAGCATCAAGTTTCTGTTCATCTTTTTGAACCGCAGACCAAGAGCAGCAACCGCACAGAAGTAGAGCAAATGGAGTCCTGGTGGAGGCCTATGATAAGGCCAAATCTGGAGAAGGCTTTATAGGCAGAAAAGGAGGAATAGGGAAGAAGGAAAATAGCTGGAGGTTCAACAGGGGTGTTGATATGTTGCTAGTTACAAGTTGTGGTGACCTCTACCAACCTTTCAGCTTCATACAGAACACAACAGACACAGCGTGTCTCTGCGCTGTGCTGGCAGCCATAGGGTTGCTGCTGATAACAAGTTGCTTGACTCTGTCTTCTAGGCCACTGGTGGAAAAAGCTTGCACTTTTTGTATTTATTTTTTAATGATATGAAAAAGTCAAATTATTCTAGCTGAAGTTTTCCTAAAAGAAAAATTAAGCCTGAAGGAAAGACCTATCAGGGAAAACTTAAGCCCAAATGTTCAAATTTTGATGGAGTTATAAGCTGGTGTGTAAAAAGCTCTTACAGTAAAGAATCAATCTTAGCTGTGAAAATTGCTACTTACAGTGATGCAATAAAAATCATTTTTGATAAATAGATGAATGTAACACTTTGCAGACTAAGCACAGCACTGCATTTCTGTCTCATGCAAGTGAAAGATCTAAATGAGTAAAGAATGTTTGAGTCTGGGCTAATCAATGGGGTTACTATGGCTCCTTGATTCACCCAATGATACGAACGAGACAAGTCCTGAACGTTAGTCTCTGAAGGCTATTTTGGCTGCCAGCATAACCCTAAAGAAGCCAATATGCTTGTCAGATAGAATAGAAAACGTTTCTGAGTGATAAAAGATTTCTGCTTTGAACTTTCGACAATGTTTTGCACCTGAAGACAGAGAAGTAAATTGGCAGTTCCTGTGACATTGTTTCTGCCCCTCAGACAGCAAGGCTCTGGAGCAGGACGTTTTGCCATGTGTAACAAAGACTGTTCTGTTGGCAGTGCTAGAGCTGTTACGTGCCAAAATCCATCATATGGAATGATGAGTCTCTTTGAGACTGCCATTAAAATGTATCTGGTTTTCCTGCCTTTATATGTTTATGCATGAACTGGATGATTATTCGAGACATCAGATGAGCTCGGTACTTCTATTTTGCTCAGATATTATTTATTATGCTCAGATGCATGTTTGTCTTGTAACACTAAAAAGCTGCGGTGTTACCAGGACAAACTTGGATTACGTCCTAAACTTACAAGGGGAAGAGGAACTTGGATTGCATTTTACATTTACAGATGCTGAAACAGTGAAGGGTCTATCAGTGCCACCTTTGAATCTGCACATACAATTATGGAAAGCAGATCTATAGTTTTGTTCTGACAGAGTGGGTTTACTTAGTGCCTTAGGCTTCCAAATTTAGCTTGGTGGAAAAAAAATACTTGATTGAGAATGAGACAGATGTTACTGGAGAGAATTAGAGCTAGTGGGCCTCGTTCTTTTTCTTCCCTCTTTATGTATTGTTTTAATCTCCTCTTTATTGATACTTATTCCTGGTTTAAAGCAATGTAAGGTCTAAATCTGGTTGGTTTTAATAAGATTGAAATATGGGGGAGTAATGCACTAGGATTGATTGGTAAGCAGCAGCTAATAACATTTGGTTGATTTAGTAGCTTCAAGAATTAAACATGAATATTGACATTTTTTTCTTCCCCATTTAAACTAATGTTTTCAGTTCCCTTCTGGGGCAATGCAGAAGCCACACAACCCAATAGATATGACAGTGAGAGTTAAACAAGATATATGTTCAGCAAAACAGGAGAGGGTTTATTTTTTGTTGTTTGTTTTGTCTCCTGAAAGCCACAAGTAAACCACAGAAGATGCTTGCTTTGAACACGAGAATTGTGATTTTTTCCTAGCCATGGCAGTTTGTTTATTGGAGTAAAATACTAAGAGACATATTAAGTATTTGATTCAGGTGGGTTAAAAGATCTATTTCCTTTTGATGCATTTATTTGCATTAATCTTAAAAGCATTAATGGGAAATACCCTCATAAACCTTGAGATCGGAGCCATAGAATTACAAAACATTTGTTATTACCCAGGAATGTAGCTATGCGGTTTTATTAGCCTTTCTTCTACTATAATCTACGGACCTCATTTAGCTGCATGCAGCCCTGTTCTTCTGAAACATAAAAGGAAGGAAATTTCTCAATAGCCTGAAATCAAATTATCTCTCTGGGCTTATCTCCATGTAAAGCACCCAAGCCCACTTTTTTTTTTTTTTTTAAAAAAAAAAAAGGAAAATAATTTTACAGATAAGCAAAAGCTAGACTGTGTGCTTTGGATACAAGCATTAAGTGGTTTGTTTTGTTGGTGATTTTTTTTTTTTTTTTCCAGAGTACTATTTATAGCATCAATTAACTCCTCCTGTTTGGGATAAGTCATTTGACACATCTGTTGCTGAGCTTAAACACTCACTGTTTTGTGGGGTCACGGTTCTATTTTTTCCCTCTCCTCTCAAACTGTGTAGTGAAATGACCATTTTCTAACTAATGTCTGCTCGTTTAAATACGCTGTCTGCTGCCACTGTTATTGTAGTGTTTGGAACAGATGAAGCAGGCTGTTGATCTGCTTAACTGCCTAGCTGTCCTGATCTTTGTTGCCTGCCATTTTGTTATTTATTTTATCGCTGTTAGAAGACACCACAATAATATCAGTTATGAAAGGATGATTATGACCATCTGCAAGATTTTCCAGCCTTGCTATAATATTTCACTTGTTCCATTTTGTTAATGAGAAACTGGCCTGGCTATGGAAATCGCTGCCTACCCACCAACCCTCATGTTCTCGCACTTTGCAAAATGGAGATGGAATGGTTGTAAATATATGGCTGCTCTCAGCTGTAGTTCACTGCACACAGACAGCTTCAGACTGCATTGCCAGCAGTAAGTAGCCTTTCTCTTCAAATGGAAGCTGTTTGGCCAAACCTCACAATCTGGAGGCCAGAAAAATGAGGACAGTTGTGTATTGTTTGGCAAAATCTTTTAAGTATTCTGTGGAAGTAATTGTGTAGTGTAATCACAGTTTGTCAATGGGATGCGCTTATGTATGGCCAAGCTGGACTCAACATTGATAAGAAGAGCTGAACAGTGACGTTATGAAATATGCTGCTTCTGATCTTGAACTTTTTTTTTTTTTTTTTTTCTTATTGAAATAGCCCTGTTCCAAGAATAGAAGTACTGATTTTTGGTGGCACTGCTTGCAAGGGTAGCCTGGCAAGGTAGTGCAGTTTATTAACAAAGTATTTCTGTTGAAAATGAGATCAGACCAAGTCCATCAGTACAATCCTGTGCAGATAGCATGTATGCAGTGCACTGATAGTTAATTTAATGCCTGATGCTGTCTTGCATTCACATAAGCTGCACTGCTTGAGGGTTTTTTCCTAGCTGAGTGGAAGCCAGTATTCTGGTAAACTGGTGATTTTCTAATTGAATTTTCCATTTTCTATTGGAATTTTATCCTAAGTGAAAGTTTGCACAGGTAGCTGCAGATTTCGTGCTCACAGTGGAAGCACAGAGGTTAAAGCATATATTGATGTCAGTGAGAATTGGATTGGGGTCAGAGGAAGTGCTGAAGCTCAGTACCTATAGCTTCTGCCAAAGGCAGCTGTGAGAATACTCTGTAGCTTGCATATACATGAATCAGAAAGGGACCACAAAGTGCAATCCATTTTTAAGTAGAGCTCCTTATTGATTTCAGTGGGGGAGACCTTTGAAAAATCAATGACATGAAGCAGCTTTAGGATGCAATGGCATGTGTTCTAGGGTGTTAAAGTGATTGCCCTGTGAACTAATCAAGCCGGTAGCAATCATGGTTGCAAAGTTCCAAGGCACGAAGAAAAGGTGTCAGAGGTTTGAGAAGCAGCAAATTTGCTATTCGTATTCCAGACTTGGCTTCTTGATATGGGGGAAAAAAAAGTGCTGTCTCCCAAATGCTGCCTGCGTAAAATAGATAAACAGAAATTAAGTTGTGCAAATCAGTGATTCTTTTTATGTAGGGAATGAAATGATTAATGATGCTAGTATTTCCGTGGGCTTGGCTGAATTTGACAGAATTAACACTCATTGAGCTAGAACAATAGCAAAGGATTTTAACTGTCGTGCTCAAGTCCTGCAGACTCGTACTGAAGTCAGAATTTAGCCATGGCTACGTTGCTCAGTCTTCAGTACAAGATTAAATAAATATATATTTAACCTGGATACTCGTTTGAAAATATAGGAGGAGGTTTGTTTACACAGAGAATTTACAGTGCACAGTGTGAATTTATAGCCTATCACATACCCCATTAAACCTTAGTGTGGACACTTAGTAAGTGTGAGGTAACGTGATGCCACTTTGCTGTGCTATTTTATGCTTAATTACCACAAACACTGATCTTTGAGGGAAGTGTGGCATAACGAATGCTTTCTGATTGAAGGCTTGAGCTTTCTCAGTGTAGGCAAGTTCGTAGGTCCCAAAGAGCAAGAGCTCTGCTTCAGAAAGGTGCTGTCGTGCTCTTCTGGGCTGTAAATGATAAATTTCAAGTTGAAATGGAAATTTTTATATTGGGTAAAACTAATCATAGGCTAAAACATTTACTTAAAAATTGCCCTTGTAAAAATATTTCAATTTGAAGTTTAATAGTTTGCTGAATTATTTATGCTATTATATGTATGCGGTTATTATAAAGGTGTTCTGTATTGCTCTAATTTATTTTCCTTTCCATTTGGGAGTGTACGGTAGCAATAGAAACATATCTTATTAGGGAAACAGAGCTACAGTATAATTAAAGCTATGTAGGCACACTGTATCATCAAGCCATGAAAACACTGCATGAAATTTTAGAAGGAAAACTAGAAAAAATTGTAGTAGCAAGCTCTGCTGAAGGGAGTGTTAAAGAAATTGAGCTACAGTATAATTAAAGCTGTGTAGGCACACTGTATCACCGAGCCATGAAAACACTGCATGAAATTTTGGAAGGAAAACCAGAAAAAAAATTCTAGTAGCAAACTCTGCTGAAGTCATGAATCATTTCCCCAGGGAAGGTGTAGAAAGACCATGGCTGGTATAATTTAAACGTGCGCTGGTGAATCCAAGCGAGATTAGATATAAGAAATCTTTGTATTTAAAAAGGCAGTTAAGGTGATATCTGCACTAATGATTATGGCTGCAAATAGAAGTTGTTAGTAGAACTGTAAAATTTGCTTTGTTTGGGCAAATTACAGTTGTGATGGAAAAAGCAGTTTTGCCAGCAAAGTTGTGTACTAGGAGTACTTTGTTCTGTGTACTAGTTTTTCTCTATGAGATCCTGTGTATAGGAAAGATACAAGAAATGCTTTCAATTACTATAATTTATATAAATAAATAAAATACTACTCACAACCTCTTGGATCAAGGCCATTCGGTTGCTTTACAAAGATGAATACCTACCACCAGGGAGGCTGTAGCTGGACAAACCAATAAGGAGATGTCACCTGCCCAGGGCTTTCCTGCATACGTATCTGTTGGTGTTTTCATGTGTATATAAGCTTTGTGTAAAATAAGTCCCCCCTGACCATTCTGCCCCCCAAAAAAACAAAGCTCAAGAACGCCGTTTCCCTGTCCCACACTCACTAGACAAATGCCTTCTTTAGAAGATGTTTTAAAACCTGATTATCCAAGTCGTGCACTGTCTGTTTTGCTGGGAATCGTATCTTTTGTAAGTTAATAGAATACAATTTAGGTGCTTTTAATTAAGAGGTTAATTTGTCTAATAATTCTCTTTAATGGATTGGATTATAGCATGCAACCCAATAACTGTTAACCATAACTATTATAACAGTAAGACGTGAGTTACTCTGGTGCTGCTGCCCAGAGCCAGTTCTCCAGTGAGTGAAGTGCTGGGGCTGCATCGTGCAGGCCGTGATGTGTGTGTGTCCCGTTTCTTTTTGGTGGTGCTGCTAAGCCCAGACTCTATGAGCTGTTCTGCAAATTTGTTTGCAGAACGTTCGTATTTCTACAAAGTGATTCCTGCTAGATTTCTGGTTGAGATTTTACAGCAGTAAGAAATTTCAAATATTTTACATGGACGTTTTTCTGTAATAAGAGAACTGGTGGCTGTAGTGTTTGTTCATTGCTATGCTCTTAAGATCCCAAGTTCCTTCTCAAGCAGCTTTCCTGTTAGCATTTCCTCTCCCCTTGTTCTTTCCCTAGTTGAAGCCTTGTTTCACAGACTGCTTCTGTCCAAAGAAACAAAAAAAACCCTGACCAGCCTTTTTTGTTTCTTTTGACACAACACAGTATGTCTGTCTGTGCCTATGAGAGAACTATATTGAAATAGCTCTCTTTGTGAATTCCTCATTGCTATTCATTGGTGGAGATTGTCACGTAAGGGGCAGATTAGAACTCAGTCAACCAGAGCAGCAACGAGAAGAGCCAGGCCCAAGACAGATTTCACCATAAGGTCTGAGAAGCAGTTTATTTGGACTTTGTTACAATTAACATGCATTTATTTTTGCACAACGTTACTCTTTTGTCTGTAGAAACTGAATTATGCTTGATTTATTCCCTCAGGTCATTTATTCCAGAATTAATCTTTCACTCTACCTCCTGACTTTCATCTTTGGATGTATCTTTGCACAGTTTTGTTAAATTTAGTAACTTCTGAGCACAGACTTTACTTCTGTTAGTTTAAAGAAAATGTTTTTTTTCACGTGGCGATTCCATGCCTTCTGAGATTGAATCGGTGCAAAGAAAAGATCACATTTCTGGTAATTCAGCTGAAACATAAGAAACAGTGTTTATGCTGGCATCAAGAAGGCAGACAGTACCTGGTGAAGCATAAAATCTGCTGGGGCAAAATTACTCTTTGAAAGTGTTCTAAAATATTTGAACCAGCAAAGTGAGTTTGTACTGGCTCTGCACTTCATGCCATGTGGTTGCAGCGTTTTACGTGGTGGTAGCTTAAAACTGGATATGCTGCTTCATGGAACCATGCCTTTGTGAAATAGATTCTGTTCTGTATGTTATCCAGCAAAAACAGGTCCTAAATTTGCAACCACTGACCCAGAGAAGTTCTGTGCTAAATGTTTTATGACAAAACAAGTCCAAGATTTACGGAGCTAACTAGAGGACCTAATATCCAAGAGCCTACTTTCACTTGCGTTTCCTGTAGGCTTAGATTACAAACAGGGAGAATAAACAAAGCAGTTGTAAACTATTGTGCTGTGTGCATCTTTCAGAAATGAACTTACCCTCTCTGACAAGTATCCATGAAACAATCTTGAGCCATTTCAGGGCTCATGCATAAAACAGGGGATCTAAAGTTGTGTGCCTAAATAATTACTATTATTTCTAAGAGCTTCATGTTAGGTTTCTGTGTTCTAAAATGTTTGGCTGCAATATCCAGTTTTAGAACATGCAACTATTGACTGCTGATAACAAACCAGATTAACTTTTTTCTTCCTTTCCTTTTAGCAGTCTTAATATTGCCTTCTTCAGATTTTGTTTGTTTTTATTCCAGATTGGGAACAAAACAGTATCATAAATGATCTATGATAAGTAATTATCTATGATAAATAATTTATACAACAAACTAAGGAGAACATGGGAAACAAGTGCAAGTGTGAGCAGAAGAGGCTGTAATATGTTGTTAACTAACTCTGTCTTCTTTTTCTTCTCTCTTATAGTTGGTTCTGCTTGAGGCTGCTGTCCTACTTTGTCAATACAGTCTTAGCGGGTGATGTCACAGCATCTTTGACATTCAGACCCCAGTAATCCACTAGGTGTGTATCTTGCTTGTTTTTCTCTGCATGCTTTCTGATCTGGCATGGGGGATAACAGTCATTTTGTGCTGTGCATCTCTTGTACTTCAGGGTGAAAAATAATTAGCATGTGCTATGCTTCGTTTCCACAGATTATTTTACTCCCACCTTTGCTTTTCTTCTGATGGCTTTCCTCCCTGTAGAAGCACAAAGCCACTGTTCCCATGCATGCTCACAGGCTTTCATTTTGCTCCTACAGCTGCCAGTTTGCTGTATGTACAAGCTTCTTGTTGCTCATCATAGTACCATCTCTAGGTAGCAGGACCTAGTAGACTTGAATTGGGCTGGGAGAGAGCAATAGCTGTGCTCACTATTCAGACTATGGGACCTGAGAAATTTATTGTGTGCCTTGAGAGAAACTTCCCTTCCCTCTGAAAGAAGGCTCTGCCATGTTCTGTGGCTGACTGGTGGACACTGCTCATCTCTTCAAATCCAGCTCACTCAAGAACCTGATTGTCTTACAAAGGCAGAATGCTTTGAGAAGTGCAGCAGATCTGGAGGTTCTCTAAAACTCAGTTTCCTTAATCACAAGGGCTTTCTGACAGCTCTTGACCATCAGCTATATTAGCAAAATTAGTGTGCTGAGCTACTCACTTTTTTGCAGAGGACCAAGTAACCCTAATGTTTCTAAGAGCCTTCAAACCTGATCATGAGTTTGGGTATTAGCTGTGCATAGGCCCCCATTTTGGCCTCTTTGCACAGGGGTGGTGTTCATCCCTACTGAGCACTAAAGCCCTGTTGACCTACAGGAGGCCATTTGATGCATTAGTTCTTTATATGAATGGTCAGAAAAAATAGATCATCTTACTTTGCTCTCAGTCTAATGCAACACAATATATTTAGAGTCACATAGACAGAAGGGAGAAGATTCGCTGCTGTCAGCGTAGCCTTTGACACCATGTAGACAAGTGTTTGCTGTGTTTAGAAGTGCAGCCTAAGGAATAATCTTTACCTGGCTGCTATAGGTCTAATATTTTCATTTAGTTGTAGGCTTTTCAATGCACTTTAATTTAGTTACAAATGGTAGCAAATTGCAAGTGGCAGCATGAATAAGTAACTCATGAGTCAGTACTTTTGTTTTCTTCCTCTGGTCTAGACTGCTGATAATGTAAATTGTCGAAACCCTGGGTAAATAATTGGGAGTGCAATCAACAGCAAGCAAGTATTTATCTGTTAATAAATCATTTGAAATGCAGAAGTCGGTCTTTGTCCAACTGTTCTTAAAAGGCAGTTACTGGTTCTGCTGCTGTTTCTGCATAGGAATTAGGATTTTAATGGTCACTAATTGTACATCTGAAAATTTATACAGTTTATTTTCTGCCTGTGTTTTTCATTTCACAGAGGAAAGAACCACAATATTTATGGTTGTAAGGAGGTTAACATTATATTTTCTGCATGGAGATCTCTATAGCTCTCTAGAGAGCTGTACCATTTATAGAACCCAAATTTTCTAGGATCTCTCATGTGTGGCATCAAGTTCTTATACCTCATTAAGAATTTTCAGAATGGGATCTTTGTCTCATTCTCAGAATGTGACTTGAAAGTTATACATCAGCTAAGTCATCAACTGTAGCTTTTATTATTCAAGCTGTTACTGCTTCAGAATCAGTATTAGAGGAGGTGTTTGTCAGTTTTACATGCTGCTGTTAGTAATACTCTTCCCTGGAACAGAAACTTGCAATATATATTCTGAAAGGAGTGTGTTTTTCTGAATTTAGTTATTGTGGTTTACATCCTGCCATCTTCTTTCTACATTCCGAATTGATTCATGTTTTGAGTTAGTACATGGAAATATCCAGCTGCTTGGGTTCCCAAAAGATAACAGCTATCCCTTCTCATAGTCACAGGTGAGAGAAAGTTGTTTTAGCTGCAGACAATGAATTGCCTGAATAATCTGAAGGTACTACAAAAGAGGTTTGCAGTTACATATTGTCAGGTGAGGTTCGATTATTTTCTTTTTTTTTTTTTTTTTTAAGTGGGAGTTCTTCTAAATCCTTACACTGAACTTTAACCGAAGGCAGATTAATTTATAGTGTTTTTTTTCTTTTGAGGTGAAACTCTGGTCTCCATAAAGAAACACAGTAGATGGGTACAGCACACATGATTGGCTCTGCAGTGATAACTTTCTATTAGAGCTTAGTTCTGACCTTCTCTTGAGGTGAAAAACCTGGAGGAATGCTGAGAACTTCTATGCTTTGCTTTTATTTCTTTCTGTTGTGTATATATGGGCTTACCACTGTGACATATAAGCTATTTTTTTTTTGACCTGTGGATTTTTTTTTTCTCTTGAGGGAAATTCTATTAGCCAAATCCACTACTTATTAGGATTTCCAGAGGGGTCTTCTGATCATTTCATTTACAACAGAAGCATTTCGTCCTGCCTTGGAGCTTTGTCAAAGGTTCACCTGGTACAAATACATCCAAGATAAAATTTAAGCTCAAGGATTGCTACACTGCGCGTTGGAGGAGTACTGTACTGCAGTGCTTATAAGAGATTGGCATAGTAAAGGCTGGAGAAAACAATAGAGATCCTTTCTTACCAGATGAACTACCTACAGTAAGCAAGAGGAGGTGACCCTGCTACTGAGTAGCATTACTGAGCCCTTCTCATCTGTGCACCGGGAGCACTGCGCGTGGCTGTGCTGCACTGGGCCATTAGCATTTAAGAGAACTAGAAGAATGGGGTGGTATTTTTCACATTCTGCGTGTAGGGTTTCAGTTCTCTTCAATGTAATGTTTCCCACTTAATACAGATTCTTTGTTGATATTAAAGACTGTTGGTCTTGAGTTGATAAAGCATTGGATGAAAGGACCAGTCGTTTATACCTTCCATGTCATCACAGCACCAACTATGAGACGGCTGTGGAGTTCAGGCTGTTCCTGATGCTGGCATGGCCTCTTGGCTCAGCTGGGGAGAACACGCGGATACATCCTCTGAGTTTGGAACTGAGAAAGCCGGAGCTTTTCTCAGGCTGAGAATGGACCCAGCACCCTCGTCTGCTCAGAGCTAGGCCTTGAAAGTACAAGCCACTTCAAGCTCTTAAACTTTACTCAGTACATTGTGATCTGCTGGAAAAGAAAAAAACAAATGCAAGCTTTAGTAAAGAAGTTGGACTTCTGGGGGGTAATAGCTAAAGTCATTTATTTTTGATTTGAATCCGAGAATGATTCCACCTCTAGTATGTTCACATTTTATAGAGAGGTAGTCATGACTGTCCTAGACTTCTGCAGTGATTTGTACCTTTGATCCTTTAGGATCTTTTTCCCTCTAATTCTGTCATCTAACTTAGCCAAGCTAGTTTGGCCTCTGAGGGCTCCACGGATAGTTGGCTGATAAAGGTGGCCTTGTGCAGAGAGAGACTGAGGAAACCTGAGGTCCTGCTCTGCGGTGCTTCTCAGGAGCATCTCTCTGTTCATTAATCCCTGGCTCATTCTGATACATTCTCCTTGGGCCTGGAGCTTCCCTTCGTCTGAGGTGAGTTTGGGTCAGTGTGGCAGTCAGGCTGTTCCTCTGCTGAAGTGTGAAGGCCACGATAATGTAGTCAGGTAGCTGTCTTTTGGAATATGTTTAGAAATGTCCCCCACCCCAGCCCCCACATGTGTTTTTCCCAAAATACAACTTGTGCCTGGGGCTGCAAAGTCATCCCCTTTGGTCTGGGAGCATGTCTGCGCTCCAGAGAGGAAGGACAACAAACTGAGCTGCCTCCATCTGTGCAAAGCAGGGAAGCACAAAAGCAGAAACACGCAAGTAGGCTGCATGTGAGCCAGCTTAGATCTAGAAAGCCTGGCTGTGTTTGTGTGTGGCTGTGCCAGGGCTAAATCATGCTGAGATGTAGCAGGTGAGTCACGCAGTACCATCCTGCACCACATGGACTTCTTGAGTTACGCTGTCCTTCTAGATGGTGGGGATTCTCTGTTGCAGAAACCATAACACACTGATGGTTTTGTGGTCTCTTGATAAACTGGCATTGCAAAATAAGATTCTCAGTGGCAGACCTCTGAAGTTGACAGCTTGGTCTGTGTTTGACTAGGATGTGGCATCTGGAATATCCTGTGGTGGTTTTTGGTTTCCTTTCAGATTCTCAATAGGAATTTAGTCAAAGCTTAAATAAGAAAAGTCTTTAGATTACGTAACACTTGCTTACTGGTCTGAAAGCATGAAAGGCTAAATCGTGGTAAATAAACGCTGTGAAATTAATACATAGTAGTCCTTGCGACATGATTTCTTACCACCCTGATTCCTTTCAAAAGCAAGTGCTTAGGAGTAAACATTGAACCACACTGCTTATGGCAGGTTATTTCCTATGAAATCAAATTATATATCATGGGTTTGGGGACTGGTACTGCTTCTTCAGCATCTTTTGGGCATCTTGGATTATTTCGACCAAATATGACAAAAAAGGGAGACATCAGGGTTACTTCTGAGTAACCCTGACAGAAACCATGTTTCTGTCAAACTGAAAATATGCAGCTTAATATCTACTAACACCTCTCTTTTGGGAACACCACAGCATGTATATAATAGTATCATTAACTACCAAAGAATCAACACAGGAGAAAGACCTGGTAAATAATGTGCCAGTCGTGGAAAATGAATCAATTCAGAGTATGCACCGAATGACAAAATGCAAAGCTTCTGAAACTAGGGTTTAATATCACCAGTGGTCATGGAAATCCTGCGTAATAGTTGGGGAAAACAAAGAATCTCTCTGGCAGCAGGAAGTATTGCTCCTGATTTGCATATGAAGGGATAATTTCTAGGCAGTATAACTCTTAGCACAGAGTATGAACTTCTCTTGAATTACAGCAGCTGAAGAAAATTTGGCCTCTGTACACTCAGTTCAGAGGTGCCTTAAGTAGTTTACTAGTACACAGAAGCAAACTAGTCATTTGTTTAGCTTTAGTGAAAGGATTCTGTTGAAGCCACTATTTAAGCTTATATTACATTGCTGATTTTATACTCTCATGAAAACATTTTAACTGATGTTCAAATGATAGATCTGTGGAACCAATGAGGAGTTTTGCTGCACGCACTATACAGAGGGAAATAGGGTTTTAAATTGAATTCTTCATAACCCTACTAGAGAAGAAATGAGGGAGATGTATCCCAACTATTTGTTTTCTGATTTTTTTTTCCCTGCACTGAGAGACAATCAGTCCTGTGTGTTTTCCATTGAAGAAGTTTGATTTGGGCTTTTTCATTTACATTATTAGCAAACAGCTGCATGATGGGCTGCTTCATTGGCTACCATGCTGAAATCATCAAGCACATTTCAACTGCAATTGCACTGTCTGTATTTTAAAATATTTTCCATATTACAGTGTACTCCTGAAATTTCAAAATTTTCAGCTACTATCTGCTAAATCTGGGGGACTTCTGTTTACTTGGAAGCCATGGATGCAATTGTTTTCACGTAAAGTTTGTCTTTAAAAAATGCTAGACTTCACATTTATGCTGTTAAAGTAAAAAATTACAAGTGCCTATAGCAAGAAAGGTTGTGTTCGTCACCCCTCCTAGGTCATATTTCTTTAATATAATTCTTTAAAGTACATTACTATTTGCACAGTGAAATTAGCTCTGCAAGAGGGATGAAAACCTCTGTCAAGCAATTTTAGCAAAAAGATCAAAGGAATTAAATATAAATTCTATCCAAGGTGGGCATGTATTTCTTTCTTTTTTGAACAGGGAAGCATTAGATTAATTATTTTTCATTTAAAATCAAATCAATGAAAAGAAAGGAAGTTTTTTCAAAGAGCATTGGAATTTGCTTCTTAGAATGAATGCTGTTCTATTAGGGTGACTAACAATGTGCATTTTTATTCTTAACCTCTGATCTGTGCCCTCCCCACCCCTTTACCTAACCCTTTCCATTTGCCCATGTCAGTTAACAGGCAGGAGCATTTGAAAACAATCATGGATGACTATGATATCAGGTCTGCTGCCAGCATTTTAGCATCTGTTAAGGAGCAAGAAGCTCGTTTCGAGCGGCTTACCCGGGCACTTGAGGAAGAGCGGCGCAATGTCTCCTTGCAACTTGAGCGTGCCAATCAGCCAGCAGACCGAATGAGCATTTGCAACATTGGCAATGGTCAGCCACTGGCAACCGCCTGGCAGCAGCTTGTCCTGCAGGTAACAGCCTGCTCGTTTTACCTGTTGCTAGAGTTCACCTATTGCAGAATTTCCCATTCCTGAAAGTCAGGTGCATCGTGTTTGTCACCCGCATTTCATTCCCTAGGTTGTCTTCTGATACCCCGGAGTCGGTGTGTTTCATTGATTAGTTTCAGAGCTCAGATTTCAGAGCCTTGGCTTGGATGTTGCTTTACTTCTTAGCTCGTGGGATATTTGTGTAAATGTATGCATCCTTGAGTATTAAACCGTCAATAGAAATCTTCTCTGCCCCCTTTCAGTCTGTGCCCTTGATGTGAGTATGGTGATGTTCTGGTGATTGGAAACCAATACTGAATCAAAATCTCTAGAGCAAACAAAATTTCTGTTAGAAATGGTTGGGCTTTGAACAGGGCAAACAGCATGAAAAGCAAGGATTGTCCTCCTGCAAAGTCTCCTTGTTTGTGCAGGGAGGATTTCATAATTTGTTTTCCATATTTGTTGAAATGACGGTTTTTATTTTAATGATGCAAACTTAAGCTTTGTGGTAGCTTTAGATTTCCAGATACTGTTTTGCCTGATTTGTGTTCTTTAACTGCGATGACAAACTACTTACATCTCTAAATTACTTTAACTAGCAAATTCCGCTGACATGCAAGGTAAGTCGTGCAGAAGCAATAGAACCATTTGCGAAGGTCTGTTTCCTCAGAAAACACTGTTCAGACAGAGAGACTCCAGGCTATGGGGATTCTGAAAGTTGTTTCCCAGTCGTCCTAGACTGCTTTACAGTGATACCTGCATTGAGCTGCATTCAGGCGGGCTTGGCGTTCTATGAAGTTAGCATAGCTTTTCTGCCAAGCTTCTGTACGTGGTACGTGTAGATGCTTGAGTGTGGGACTTGATGTGAAAGGAGCAGCCTGCACTGGTTAGCCTGAAAGTATGACAGTAGCTGGTAGGAGCTGTAGGTCATTATCTCCTCTTGAGTAGCAGCTGGGCTGGGGAGGGGGGAGATGTGCTTACAGATTTTTTTATAGAAAAGGACAAGCTCACCTTCAGTTTTCTGAATGACTTTGTGCAAAGTACCTGATTAATAGCTTCAGAATGAAATTCCTTATCCACAAAACTGATGAAGCATGGGTTTTCTGCAGTTATGGCTTAAGGTCTAACCACTTCCTAGAAAACTTAATAAAAAGAGTTTAAGTTACAGGCGTCTACGTGACTCTTGTGGAGAAACAGCCCCTGGAGGTGACACCAATCTGAATCTGTGTATGCTCGGCTCCTTGTCGCTCTGGAGCAGGGTGGTGGTGAGGAGAGAAGGCTTTAGTTCATGAACATTGTTGAGGTTTTTAGCGTAGCTTGTATATGACATAGAATGGTTGATTAGCTAAATATGCACAGTTAAGAATTAATGTAAGGTTATTTAAGGGAATTTTCATAAAATATTCTGAGGGCCAAATTCCTTCCTGACTTAGTAAAATTAATTAAACAGTGTTTAAATGAAGGAAGAAACCAATACCTTCAGTCTTACGCAGGATGTATAGTGATTACATTTTTACTGTTATATGTTGAACTTCATTGTCAGGAGTACAGAGAGCAAAAGGTACGGTATGCTCTGCTCTCTGCAGGGATTGCTCGTGCACTAGTCAAATACAGCTCTCTCTGAAGCTGTGTTTTGGTAAAGACTGACTAATCACTGCCTATCACCCTATTCAACCCGATGTTGTATACAGTATTACAAAATCCCTTTAGTAGCAGCTTTTCCATTTGGAAGTGGTGAGGATAATTATACATAATCTAGTTATTCTGTTTAGAATTTGGGCAAGAATTGAGAATTAACTTCATTTTGTGAGGGTGCTGAATAATCTTTAAAGATCTGCAAAATTGGACATCAGTTTTCCGTGTTGTTTGCTGGGATTGTATACAACGTAATGTTTTGGCCTTTCACAAGAAATGTCAAATCTTCAAATAAGGTCAGGGATGTTCTGTAATTGCCAAAAGACTTGGGCAGAGATTTATTTATTTTCTTAATTGTAAATTAAGAAGGTGTGAAGGATTTTTATAAAAAGCATCTTGAAGTTGTTTTACTGGGATAATTTCATTGTTGGACAATCTAAACAAATCATAAGTGGTTTGTTCAGATATTAATTAGAAATAACAGGGACTGTTCTTTAATAAGATTTTTTCCTCCAGAGGATGGATTTCAGGGAGATACTGTCATCACAATTAGAGGTGCTAAATGTTGCTGAAATGTCTCCCATTAATATCAGTGAGAATCTTTTAGTGATAGAGCAGCTGAAGTATTTGTGTTTTCGTAGCCCTTTGTAGAAGGCAGTGCCTGCCAAACCTTCAGACTGTGCAGATGTTTTGTACCCATCTCCCCTGCCTGCAGCAGGCTGTAATTAGCTACTGCTATGTCACAGCTAGCTTTAACCAGTAATTGTTTCTGGTTAATAGCAGCAAAGTGCTGCATTTTGTTAATGCTGTTGAACAACTGGGTAAATCTGTCCTGTGTACCTTACATGGACTTTAAGCATTGCTTCAATTATCGTGTATTGCTGTGTGTATACCTAGTGACATAAATTAGGGTGCTTTAACTCTTAAACTTCTGGAAGATGCACATTGTAGTAGGAACACTGATCTAAAGCCAAAACTGGAAATGTGGACCCCAGCCCTGTGCTTTCTAGAGAAATCTAACTTATTGCAGATTTTGAAGTGGGCAAATGAAGTGCTTTTCCAGGCTAAGAACCCATTGGACAAAAGGTTGTTGGTTGCTTACTAAAAACTTTTCCACTAGTCTGAAAATGTAACATGTAATGATCTTTTAACCTGAGAGCTTTCATCAGGTTAATAAAAATCTTCTAAAAACCCTTCTATTCTTTAATTATATTCTTGACTTTGCTCCCCACTCTGGCTTCGAGTGCTGGGAGCCATGTAGCTGGCCATCACTCTTAGTTTCTGAAGCTGAAAACCTGGCTGTACTAAAAAAGAGCAGAACTGTCTGTTAACGTGCCTGCATTTGCTTCCCTAAACTTTGCACTAAACCAATGTAAAATAAATAAATATATTTTTGTTGTTATAGTATCCCAAGCAGTGGGAGTCTTGGCAGCACAGATAGGCCAATAAGCTTTTAAGTCACTGGTGAGTAGCACCTATCATGTGTCTTCTACATACTCAAGTCTCTGGTTGATGATGTTTTTTATGAGCTTGATAAATCTTAATACTCTTCATGTGTGAGGGATTTAGTTTAATCTGCCTGGTTCTGTTTCACTTCTTTTCAAATCAGCCTTCTGCTGCTCTTCACAGTGGGAACTAGAGTTGGGCAGGGAGAAGATATGAAAGTGCATGGGTAGGGTATGTGCTATAGGAGGCTGAATGCTCAAAGCTGCAATATTATCACTGGATAGTTATTCTGAGCGTAACTTTTTAATAATAAAGAATATTGTCTTTTCTTTTATTAAAACATCAGACACATGACACTTATTAAACACAAGGCTATATCCTGAGTTGGTTTAAATTGGCATGGCTCCACGCGTTGTAGAGAAGCTCTGTCAAATCTGGTCAGCTGGGGAGCTGAACAAAAATGTTTGCATTCAAAGACTGTTTCCCCATTGGTACACATTGACAATTTCCATTCCTATTAATGTTTCATAACCAAAATAAAGTACAGCATCCAATAAACCTGTTTTGCCAACAAATACAATAAATTTCTGCTTTCAGTGATCTTGAAGTGATATATCATGATCTGAGAGGTGTTCCCAATCACTGTTTAAAAAATAGATAAATAAATAAAAGTAGTTGTTATCCTCCTTCCTGTAGGTGGGAAACCTATGGGTGTTACCAGATCTTACATGGTATTAACAACAGAAATCAGACCCTTGCAATGTGGTGCAGAGTCTTTTCAAACTGACCCTTATGCCTGTAAGAACTACTATAAGTTCATCTGACAAGTCTTTGCACTGACAAAATTATCCAATAATTTTAAAATGTATTCATTTGACTGTTATTCCCCCCCCCCTTTTTTTTAAGATAACAGGGTATATTTGTCTTAGTAGGTACTTCAGTAGGTACTTGAATAGATTACACCCAAAATTGAGGTTCTCTGTGTGCATGTATTACTATAATATATATTTTAACATGTTTATTACAAAGCTAGTTATTAAAACAAAAAAATGTCAGCATAAAATCACCTTGGTGTACATTTTTTTTAGAATTATATATTTTTTTTAAACTTACTGGTGTTAAGCTGATAGTCTTGTTGCAAGTTCCACAGAACTCTGCTGTACTTTATGGAGTAACTTTTACACTTACCAGTCGAGCCCGCTGGAAGAAAGCTGCATTACAGTGGTGCCCCAGAAGTGGCAAAGGCTGCTGAGGAGTCAATAGCGGCTGAACGATGGCTGTAGGTTTTTGATATGCATTCTTAGAGGGTCTGTCAGTCAACAGCACGTGTCAAGAGACCGTGGACAGTAACTCCAAGTTGAATCAGTTTAGGAAATTTTAAATCAGTGACCATTTTCTTTCCCTAAGAGGAGTGTTTAAGGAGCTTATGTTGTTTCCAAGAGTGAAATACAAGCTTTGGATCATGTTTTGACTTCAAACATCAATCCAGCCAGCTTCACTGATAAATTTCTGACTCAGGCCAGCAGCTTCATAGGTTTCATCCTGTCAATCTGATGTGCTTTTTCACACCGCATAAGAATCAGGGCTTGCTGAGATTCTTAGTGGTTGTGTGTGTGTGTTGTATGGGCTGAAACATCTAATAAGCAGACCAAGCTGAATCAGCATGATGTGATACTGGTGAGTATAGCTTAATATCTCATATTTCTCTAGCTATTAGGCCTAGTAATGTACATTATTATACAAGCTTCTCATTTGTCACTTGTAAAGCCAGCCAGCCCTGGGTGTGACTGTGCAATTGCAGTAGTTAATAGGGCATGAATATGGTGTTGGAGGCAGATCTGAGCTTGTTTGTACTTTGTAATAGTGTGCACAATTATTTGGTCCCTTAGATGTGACTGAGACAGATTTGTCCAAAATAGGGCTTGTGGGTATGACATCTATAAAAGCTTATTCAGAATTCACCAAAGGCTGCTCTGCAGTTTTCTGGTACTAACTTGACCATGTCAGTACAGATTATTTTTTTGTTTTGTTCAGTTTGTTTTAGCTGCTGTTCTTTAAACCGAAATAACATAACTAGTATGATGCCTGGTGAAGTCAGATACACCATTACAAATGCATCTTGTGTAAGTCGTGTTAGTGGCTTGTGCCCTTTAGAGATGGGCGTCCTCCAAGTGGTGAAGTTAGAATGATGCAAAAGCTGTTCTTTCTGAACTAAGGAAACACACAATAAAATACTGTTTAAATACAGACCAGGAGAAAACAATTTAAATAATTCAAGTGTTAAGGTTTTTGAATCAGTCTCTTTTATTGCTGCCTAGATTATGTGTTCATTTTGAGGTATGGTAATAAACACAGGCTAAAAATTATCTATCTTGTTTAATTAGTGTCCTGACTCTATCACTGACAAATGCTTTTCCATATGTTTCTCCCATACATATATATGTGTATGGTATATCTATGACCATGATTCTTCATGAATTGATGCATAGTTTTGGTGCAGATGCTCCTTAACTTTGTGTTAGCCAAGGTATTAACAAAACAGAGGTGAAAGGAAGGCAGGCAGTGGGGAAAGAGTGGGAATGAGCAAACTTGAAAGAAATTGCATACTGTTTTTTTTTTTTTTTTTTTCTCTTAACACCCTTGTGAGGAGAAAAACCCACAGACATCCTTCCAATAAATAATACCCCAGAAGGACATCTTGAAATGCCAATAATCCACCAAGTTAAAAATAATACAAAATTAGGCTTTCTTCACTTTGCAAATGTGTTTATAGCTGTTCAAGGAAAATCAAGTTAAGGAACAAAGCTGCAGAATATTTTCACAGTTAAGATTTGGATCCTTTATATTTCAACTTACTTTCCAGAAAAATAGCATCTCTTTTAAAACTGTCAAACACTTTTTCCTTTATTTATATATTTATATTATTTTTAGAGTTATTTCTTAGCCATAACTAAGCACCAGTATTCTTCAATCTGTATGCTAATCTGAGGTACCTGTGACTTCTGCCAAAAATGACAGTTTGTGAATTGAGGGTGAGTTTCCAGTAAAAGGTGAACTCTAAAGCACACCAGAACACATGGTGAGAGTAAAGGAAAATACAAGATTAGCTCAAGTTGCATTTCTAAGAAAATATCGTCAAGTTAACCATTCTAAGTTACAGTTTGGGCAACAATAACTCTTCTGTCTATATTTTATTAGATTTATTTGAGATTCTTTGCTCCACACTGACATAGTGTGGACTGTTAGAACATAAAGACTATTTCCAGTGCTTTGACAGTAAGAACATGGGTGCATTAGTATTGTACGTATGTTGGAATATATGCAGAGAAGAAAGAAAAATGGGATATGAGCTGCACTGAGTGCTCAGCTTCCCCCCCCCCCTCCCCCGCATACAGAATGCAGTTTCATCTCTGCTTAAACTTCTATTTAATTACTTGGTTTGTAGTGCCTCTTGGCTGTAGAGCATTTTTTCCTTGGTTATATAATGTATTTGTGCTCATGTTAAGGGACTGACAGCATGGAAGATGACATGCATTGCTTGCCTTACAGGTAAGGTCAGGTACAGGCAACAAGGCTGTAGGTTCATGACAGCTCCCTGCTATTTTCCCGATACGATGCCAAATACCTGGAAAAAAATCGTCAGTAGTTAACCTGTGCACATTCCACTTGTGCTGGTACTGAGCAGATCGCAAATGTGAAAGACTTTCTAGGGATAGTCCTAATTCTTTTATAAATCCATCTGAGACCATTGAAATGTAAGTTCTGATTTGGGGGTGTGGTATGGATGGGACAGACCTCGGTGTCAGAGATGTGCCACGACTGTTCCCCAGCCAGCTGCTGGTGCCCCATCTCTTTGCTCCCCTAGCTCTGTAATTCAGCTCCTGTTTTCTTTCGGCCTGCAGATCACTGTGCAGTTATGCATGCACTAGCTATGCCGTTAGCCTGATCCTGTAAATTCAGTACGTATGAGTAGTCTTACTGAACTTCTAGGAATGACCAGGGTCAGGTTTCAGGTTCTGCCTGTGTGCAACTATTCAAAGGATGCAGGGGGTGGGGACTTGGGAATATGATTCCCATGGGAGAATGAGTCTTTGAGTTCTTGGGTCAGAATTCAGTGTGAGTTGAGGGGGAATCGCTGTACCTGTGAATCCCAGCACAGTTAGGAACCAGGTGCCTTTACTCAGCTGCCTTCCAGGGGAGCATGGTTCTTGCCATGCATGAGGCATGGTTCTAACCCAGATTCTGCTGTGCTGGGAACAATATCATCAAGTTTAGCTTGGAGGTCAGAGCTTTTGTCTCCTTTTTTTTTTTTTTGTTTTGTTTTGTTTTGTTTGGTTTTGTTATTATTATATGGACGTTGTCCCGTCTCTGTGAAAGCAGCAGCTCCAGGTTTACAGTGAGAGTCAGGATCTATTGTTGATAGCTCAGCAACAGCAGAAACTGGGAGCATCAGATGCTGCTTCTCAGAGGCAAAGTACTGCTGGTCGCTTACGACAATGTTGCTAAGCCAGCCTGCATCTTACAGGAATTCAGCCAGAGCACTAGCTCTCTTGGAATTAGTGCAGGTGTTCTAAAGAAAGAGCTTCCAAAGTGACAGTAAAACTACTGCGCTCCTGTGAGCTCAAGAAGCTCCTGCTGTTTGCCTTTCTTCTGGGATTAGCCAAATTCCAAGAGAAGTCATAGAACCTGCTTCCAGTATTGCAGGAGGAATGTGATGGGACAAGGCTACAAAAGAAAAGGGGTTATGCAGCCTTCGTCATGGTGTATATCAGTTGGAAGCCTCGGAAAGATGGAATCAAGTAGTATTTCTGTGAGAATTTATAATTTCTGGTTCTTCTTTTTCTCATTATAGCTTCTCCCTTATGATTGCTCTTCAGTCTTCATGTGTAAGGCCTTAGATGGCAAAAACATGGATATAAAAGTGAATGGGAATATTAGCATAAATTTCAGCTACAGCTAAGAAGATTTGACCAAATCCATCAGAACCTGTGATGTTCCTTCCCGAAGGGATTTGATAAGGGAACACCTAAACCCCACTTATTAGAGTTATTTGAGACTCAGCTCTGTTGGCATGCAGCAGAATCCACTCAAAAGCTGATGCATTATCTGAGAAGCGTTTGTTTAAAACTTTGTCTGTAAAGCTAATTTAAAAAGTAGATCCCAAAGGAATCATTTGAAAATTAAAACAGGGAACCAAGCAACTGAGAAACTCATCGTCTGTCTGGTGAGGAAGGAATTATTTGATTATTTCCAACAGAATGATTTTTTTTCAAAAATCAATTTCATATTATTTTATAGTTTTACATGTGTGGTTGAAAATGTGTTAGCTGAAAGATGCATGCCTTTGCAAAACACCTCTTTCTTCTCTCTATAATCAACAGTAGCCCACCTTCACATCTCACACTACCTCTCTGAAGTGTGTGCTCTGAAACTTTGTATGGGAACTGCAAAATTCCAAAGTGCCATCTAATGTCTGTCAGCAGGAGAGCAACTGCCTTATGCTAATGATTACAATAGTGCAAAGCAATGACCACATTTTCCCTAATCATCTCAGAAATATTTTTGCAGTTTCACTTGACTTGGAAAGCCTCACCTTCTTTTGTTTTGTGTGAATTTTTATTGAATGAGGTTTTGGAAGCAACTGAAAGGCAGAGATTTTCTTGCTTTGTTTGCCAAGAAGTGTGCAAGTGAGAATAATTTTCCACACCTTTTGGGCCTGGAATTTTGCAAGGTTTAAATCAAAATCATTTAATTTGAATGACAAATTCAGTTTCATAATAATTTTCCTTAATTTTCCATTGCTCTACCAACAGGACTATGTTTTTTTCTAGTAGTACATACAACAGAAACACTAAAAAAAAATTCAGCTTGCCTTGTGCACCTTTGTAGGTAAAGGGGCATCTCAGTTGTTCTTTGCACGATGTGTCTGACTGTTGCAAGCTCAGTCAGTATAACGTCAGGTAATTATTAAATATGTCTTTAAAAGGCAGGAATATTCAAATGTAAACATTAAAACATTAAAGAGTAATATCAGGCTTGACAGGATTTTTTAGAAATACAACTTTCTAGTCACATTTAACACATTTGCTTCTTGCTAATTAACATGAAAAGCATCTTACCTTCTAAGTTGTGATTTATTTTTCATGTTCTGCTGCTGGTTTATTTCTCAGCTCAGACAGCAGAACATGATTAATTGTGCTGGCTTCTTAAGATTTTTATTTCTTCTACATTTCATTTCCCAAACATACTACTGTAGTAGTTCAGCTAGGAAAAAAAAAAAAAGGTTTTAAATCCTCACAAAACCCTTTTGAACTCTCTCAATTTTATGAAAAGATTTTGTTACTAACACAGGCCTTGATCCTACACATATGAGCAAGGCAGACCTTTATCCCTACAAGACATCGCGCTGTAGTCAGCCGGTCTTCATAAGCTGCTGCCGTTGCTGCTCCACATGTAGCAGTAAGAATGTTTTGGAGAAACTTTAAAAGCAACTTGCAAGCAAACTGGTGATTTCTTCTTCTTCCCCTGAGCCCCTTGAGCTTTGGACCTGACGAGGCTTTTAAAACCCCGAATTCTCTACAATTCCATTTCTGCTGTCTCCGGTATCTATAAGCTCTGTGAATTAATGCTGAAAGAGTACAAGAATGAATGTTGGATTATGATGACATTGATAAATTGCTGAGCCTTTTGCTAGTTTAGGCCCATCCTGTTGATGGTTCAAATTATGCTCTTGTTCGCTTTGTCCCAACTGTGGAGTAATTCACTGAAGTCATCAGTGTGACTGAGAACAGAATGGCCAAAGATGGCCACAGGCTGCCTGAGGCTGAGTGCCAGCTACAATTATAGCCTTTGATTTAAGTGAATGTTAGAATTTATGCTTTATATATACATATATATGTATAAAAGCTGCTTCCCTTTTTAAGCTACCAAATTACTATCTGAAAAGGATATTTTTAAGGTTACTGTCTGAGTTCAGTTTAGGGACTTAAGCTAAAATGTATCTTCAGCTGCTGGCAGAGTGGCATTTTTAGAATTCTGTCATGAAGGATTGAGAAGAACTATACTCTCCTTGGTTCTAACCCATCTCAATTAGCTCTTCTTTCTTCTTACAATCTTATTTTACATATATTTCAAATACAAGAAGCTTCCTTTGGAATAAGGTTTCTTTGTATTTGACATCTTAATTCTCTCTTCAGAAAAAAAAGAAAACAAAAAACAACAACAAACAAATCTTCAGGTTTTGGTTTGAGAAAGATCATAATTAAGTCAAAAACTATCATAAAAAGGGTTGACTGTACAGACATTTATCAATCCAGTAACGACAAAGCGCACCTTTTCCCCTCTGAATGAGAAAATGCCGTAAGTTGATCTTACATCTTCTGAGCAGGTAATGGTAATATTCAGCTTGAAATATGGCACAAATCATCTAGAAAATCCAGGGGTAGAAGGGGGGGTCGGTGGGAAGGGGGATAATAACAACAACAACAAAAAGTAAGGAATGAAAAATACTTAATCCTGAATCTGTCTTTCATACATTTCAGTGTCTTGGTATTCCTTTCCAGTAACTACATTATGAAATTAAGGCCACAGTACCAGCCTTAAATTTGATTTGTTTTCCTTGCCATTGTCATTCTGTTATAAATGTAAAGATATCTTAATTTTTTTTTTCATAAAACAGGAAGTGATTATTTTTTTCTAGTTCTAAGCCTGTAAAATGTGGTTGATTCTTATCTAAACAAAGCTGCTGGAAAGAAACATAGGTCATTCATTCAGCTGCGCCCTATATGCAGTGACATGTAGCTTCCTTTGTCCTTTATTTCTAATGTAAGCAGTGCTGTCACCAGACTGTCCTTGTTCTCATCCTGTCATATGACAACTTGGATGAAATGGAGTTGACTGATATTAGATGTAGCATGATGGAAGCTGTTTGTATACAAATGAAAATCCTCTGAACTTACTGAAGTGCCTTAAGTCTCCCTCTACAGAATGTGGCTGCTTCCTCTTTGTCATACTGGTCTTCAGCTTTGTGATCCTCTAGGACTCCTCTTTATTACTAAGTTCTTAAATAAGAATGACATAAACCGCTCCATTTATACACAACCTCCTCCCTGATTAAGGCTATCTGGCTTGATCTCTGTTTCTAACCTTGCAGTATCCTACTAGGGTAATGCAACAATTTTGGACCAAGTACAGATGCCCTGAAAAGGTTAATGTAATTTGTAAAACATTTAAAAATGATGGAAATGCTAACAGAAGATGATTTCAAGATTTATGTTTGGGATATAATTTTCTGTTTTCATCTGCCCCTATTAAAACCATTACAGTATGGCAGGCACAGTGACACATCGTGATGTACTCTTCTTTAGCACTCTCATTACCTTGTTCATTTGCTACATGAAATTCATAGAACAATAAAAATATCCTTGGCATGGAAGGTACCTATATGAATACAGGCCAGCTAATAGTGGGAATTGCAATGGGTGATCATTGGGCCTTTGCCTATATGGTTATCTGGGACTCTTGATTCATCTTGTGACTCCTTGCTCTGTTGGCTTTATGGAAGTTACATATCACTGAAGCCATATGTTATGTTTCCAGGCAGAGCTGTAAACCATTTCGTTTTTACTGCCGCTGAGAGCAGATCAATCTATAGTGCAGCACTACTGATAGAAAATTTTTAAGGGTAATGGAAGAAAATAAAAGAGAGAACTTGGAAGATGGACTGGCACAGGATCTCAGCCAGAGAATTAAATTCCTTCCTACTTATCAATTGTTAATTTTTCAGAGAGCAAAAAGATGGTTTTCACCCTACTGTTGCAGCTGGGAAAAATGTGACAAATTATGAAATTGAAGTTCAGCTAAAAAAAATATGGTGGTGGGGAAAAAAAAAGAGTTTAGGATGTAGTCAGCAGTCTGATACTAATGGATAGAGCGTTTGTTGCCAGAATTTGGAAGTTCAGTATAACCTTAGGGATCTAATCCATAACTCTTATTTAGATAATTAGTTCTTTTACTTCAGCATTGCCAAACCCTAGCGTTCAACATGAGCTCTAAAATATTGCAAGTGGCTAAGAAATAAGGGGACTTGAAATGTACCTTTTTTTTTTTTAATAGGGAAAAAAAATCTTTGGCTTTCAGTCTGAACATTTTCAAAACTTACTTTATAGCCAGAAGGCCTATGAGCATCTATTATATTTTTGAGAGGAAAATGATCATTTTAAATAACAACCTGAATCCAGAAGGTGGGACCCTAAAATTCAACAATGCTAATCTTGCATGGCTTGCAAAAACACCTGTGGGTTTACAACGTGAGAGACTTCTCATGTGAGTAACAATTGGCAAGTCCATCCAGGAAGGTTTTCAGTTTCATCATTTTGCATTCAAGAGTAGCTACTCCAGTGCCCTATGGATATAGACTTTATAATGTTTTTTTCTTTGACAGCGTATAAAGGTCTGGCACATGTCCATGTGCATGCCTAAATTGAATGGTACTTTTCCATGCCAGCATGGCCTCAACAAAAGTTGAGCTATGTTAGTTAGTTAACCGAAGAAAAGCTGGGCAAGGAGAAGGGGGGGGAGTGCTGGACAAGTACAGCAGCCTCATACAAAACTGCATTCCATTCACTTTGCTTTGACTTTTAAGTATTTCATTAAGGGCCGCTACCGGTTGCCTCTAAATTATTCCACTTTAGATAGAGCATGTTTTTTACCCTCCACTGGAGCAAATACTTTATTCAGCTAAACCTTGTAGGTTTTGTCAACCTTTACAACGTTTATTTTTAAACAAATTAGGATCAGAGTTGGGTAACACAGTCCTGCCCTTTCCTCTGTCCCTAAAATACAGAGCCCTAGCTCTAACACTCAGCTAGAACTCTGACATTGGCAGGGGTAGGAAAGCTGAAATTAGGGTTAAAAAGGTCTGACACATTCCTGCCTGTCTTGAATGCCCCCCTTTGCATGTATTATTTTTTTCTGTGGGATTGATATTAAGGACACAGTAATTGCGTTGACCCAGGGCGCGTGTTTCAGGGAACCTGAAGCTGGATGCCAAGACCCTTTTGTGCAAAGGCGCCTATTCTGAAAATTACAGAAAATTTGATTGTGATCTACCTTCCTTTTTTTATTTTTGTCTGGTCTGACTGTCTCTGACCATCCCTGCTTTCCAGGGACAGGCTCTAATTTGATTCCAGTAGCTTTCAGTCCCTAATTACCACTGTTCAGCCACCAGCTGTTAGAGGCTTGGATTTACTCCTTGCTGGGGCTCGCTGCTGGCACGGAGCATGAAGGAGGGAGAGGGGAGGCAGCCACTGCCCCATGCCTGGTCAGGGCGAGCAGTGCTGCTCCCTGACCTGCGGCAAGGCTTAGAGCAAGAAAAAGCCCGCAGGTTGGGTCAGGGCTGCTTTACACCCTGCTGCCCCCCTTGCCGTCCTACCCTTACCACCACCTCCCCGTTTCGCTAACCAGTAATTTACCAGGGCCCTCTTGCAGTGAAGGTGGGACAGGTCTGAAGGCAGGTGAACGACTTAAAAAATACATAAATAAGGCGGCTGGAGTTTGAGCCGTAACCTCCCCGTGGCTGGGTAAGCTCTGGAAGGGAGGAGGCTGTGCCCGCAGCCCGTCCTTCCGCGCCGCTGCTGCAGCGGGGCTGGCCCCGAGCTCCCACAAGTGCCCCAAGTGCCCGAGCCGCCGCCCGCCCTCCCCTTCCTCGCGGCGCCACGTGAGGGGTCCCCTTCCCCTCCCCTCCTCTCCTCTCCTCTCCCGGGCCCGGCCGGGTGACATTTCATTTTCCCTCTTTTGTCTCCGGACCGCGGCAGGACGGAGCCCCCGGCGGGGTTGGGCAAGCTCCGGGGGCCGCCGCCGCCCTTCTCGCCCGCCCGGCGGCAGCGGGCACGGAGCGAGGCCGCCCCGCTCCCCTCAGGCGCCGCCGAGCTCTGCCCGCTCCCCACGGGCGTGGCCGGGCCCCGGCTGCCGGGTCCCGCCCTGGGGAGCGCCGTGTGAGGGGCCGCGGCCCCGCCGGGAGGGCCGGGGGGCTCCGCTCCGCTCCTGTCGTCTTCTACCCCGGCTCGGCTCGCAGGGGGAGCTCCGCGCAGGGAGGAGGCTCCGGAGCGGGAGGCTGTGGCCGCGGGGGGCCGGCGGGAGGCGCGCGGTGCCGGGCTGGGCGGCCGGCCCCTCGGCTCCATGCCGGCGGAGCTCCAACAGGTGAGCGGGGAGGGCGCAGGGAGGGCGGCTCGGGCTCGGAGCTGGGACCAGGAGGGGACCAGGAGGGGACCTGCGCCGCCTTTTGTGCCGGGGCGTTCCGCAGAGATCCCGCTTTTGTCTCCGGTGGGCGAACTGATGAAACGCGAAAAAGGCAGCTATTGTTTGCTGTGACCTTCTCGTCCTGCTCAGTGCATCTGGAGAACTCTTTGACAGGGCATAGCTACAAACGGTGTTTTTTTTTAAAAACGGCTTTGCAGTTGTGCTTCTGCTAAGTGTTTGCCTTTCCCATACAGCATGCCGGTGCTTTCTCTCTGATTTTCTTGTTGAACATAGGAGGGAAATAACTTCAGTTTCTGACTCAAAATGTTACCTTAAACAGAAAGCTCTCCTTGCTGTCACCTCGTTAACTATAACAGACTTAGAGCTCTGTGGGAAAAGATTTCAAATATTATTCCTTACCTTGGAGTGTCATTGGGCATTGCAGAGTGAAGCTGTTGCAGGCTAGATGTAAATAAGCAGAGATCAGGGAGGCTCCCGGGATGTAGCGGGGCTCACCTGGGGAACCCCTGCGCCCACCGGTGAGCCGGGGGAGCCCTGGAAAGTGCAGGGGGGCAGCAGGGGACAGCTGCTCCTCAAACTTGGCTGAGGTGCTGTAGCTTTCCTTAAATGTTCTTTTTCTTCTCCACCTTTTTAATTTAAAACTGTGTGTTTTGGGAGAAGAAAGTAAAATGCTGTGATAGTACATCCATGGATCCGTGTAAGTTCAGCACGCTGGGATTGCCGGAGGTGCTTGTTTGCTTTAATTGTGGTGTGTGCAACTTGGCCATCTCGGTAACAGGAGGCTGAGCCATTTCTCAATGCGAGGAGGATATTGGTTTCTCTGGAGGGGAAAGTAGCCCTTTCAGCTGGGCCCCTGTGTGGTCATTCCTTTGTCTGTAGCTGGTCCCTGTAGCCGCTGCCCTGCTGCTGGAGGTTACCGAGCGCTGGGGTGGTTTGGGTGCCTGTCTGTGTGTTGTGCCACCTGTGGGCTTCTTAAGGAGGAGGGGATTTATCGGTGTGTGGGGGCCTGGTCATACTGCCTGGCCTGAAGTTACTGTACCTGTCAAATTGCATGCAAAGGCTTGTTGATTTTGCATACATAAATAATTAGCAGATTTCTTGGATTTTTTTTCCCTCAATAAAAGAAGAAGAAATGAGGCACAGAGCAGAATGCTAACTGTGTTAAAAAAAAAAAAAAAAGCGTAATGCATTTGGCATGTGCAGTAGAGCTGTGTTCTTGTCTCCTGGCTTTTTGGTTTGGATAGGAGGAAAAGCTTGAGTGAGTGGAAGATTACCGTTAATCACTTCAGGTCATGCATTTCAGTTAATTTGTAAATTCTTCCATATCAAAACAAAACAAGAAAAAATCTCATGGTTTTATTTTTCCTGCTGCCTGTCATAGCAGAAGATCAAACAGATGTGTTATTTTGTCTTTTCTGATGGTTCTGGATTCGTTCTGAGGTTTTTCTGCAGTATAACTTATCAGGTTGAAGCTGCAGTAGCATATTAGAGAAGGCTTTGCGTAATGAAAGGCAGTAGTTTTAAACTGTGTTGTCAGAGAAATTTATTGTGCAGTTACAGAGCCTTTAGAAAGTAATCTTTTAGCTTTAATGATCACAATTAAGTAAAACTAAGCCAAATGGATAAATGACTGAGGTGAATGACAAATCTACACAGCCAGTATAGACAAAAACTGAGGGAGATACTGGAAGGGATTTCTGCCACATTAACAGAAGACCCAACACCTTCAGAGACTCCTTGCATTAAAATCTGAGAAAAGACAGTTATTGAAGCATATTTAAAAAGAACCAGTAACTTCTAACTATCCTTTTGACTTCTCCTGAGAATAGTTAGACTTCCTAAAGTTCTGGGCTACAAGAGCAGCTATCTCAGAAGACCGGTAGAAGAAATACGTGCTGAAAAAATACCGTTGTGGCCAAGAGAGTAAAGGTTGGTGTCTCCTTCTTGGTGTTATCCCATGGCTCTTTCCTCTTCTACTGATGAGCTGACCAAGGATCTGTCCTTAATATCTGCAGTGTGAATTCTTCAGCGGCCTGAATGAACTACAGAGTTCATGAAACTTTGAAGGATCTCGAAGTCTGGGACTGTTCAAGATATTTTGGTCCACTATATGACATACAGCTTTGATCTGGAACTTTAACTACTGGCTTGCCTCAGGGCCCTGAAGTTGTGAAGAGAGGAGTCTCATAGTGATTTTTGCCAAAAACTATTCAGTTCAGTTCGATTGTGATTTCTGCTTCAGAAAATATGCTTTGTGAGCATTACTAATTCATGCACTGTGCTGCCCCTCCTCAGCACCTTGTCTCTGAAGCATTGTGCTAGAGGATGATACTGATGTGAGCAAGTACGAGATCTTAGATCTGGCAGGATGAAAAATTGCATAATGCATTAGTGACATACCTGACAGAGCCTGTACCAGTGATGGAAATCTTCTGGAAGAAATGTTCTCAGAGGTGCAGCATGTGAAGGCATCATCACTTTCCAAACAGCTGGGCAAATCGTACTGGAAAAACCAAGTGAGAAGGGAGCTTACTTAGCATGGATGCTGTGTGGATTCACACGTGGACTCGCATAGAACGGGCTGCCCAGGGTGAGGGTAGGCCTGAAACAGCTCTGCTGTGCTCTGGTACCTGGGAGTGAAGGGATGCAGCAGGCTGACGCTGACTCCTCCCCGCTCCCCGAAGTAAAGCCTGTGCCAGCAGTTGTGCAGCAGAGCTGAGCAGAGGGACGTGTTGCCGTGACTCAGTTGCAGAGGCACTCGATGTGCTGGAGCAACTGAGTGCAGGCACGCGCTGCTTTCTGCCAGCCTTGAGGCAGAGGCAGGCGTTCCCTGCCAGAGGGGGGGTGCTGCAACTCCTCAGGCACTTGCTGGCAGGATGGCTGGGGGCTCTGGTGCATGGATGTGCCTTTGCCTCGTAACGCAGGCGTTGCCCAGCCAGGTCCTTTTCCATGACTGCAGCACAACACAGCGTGGGCTGGGAGCACCGAGGTGCTCTCATTCTGAGCATGCTGTGACATGAGCTCTTTTCTTATGAAAGTGCTGTTGTGTGCTCTTGGAGCTGTTGGGACACAAAGGTTTGTAATGTCCAATTTTTGTATCTGTCTGTGTGAATGCAGCTTCGTAACAGCAACAGGTGTCTCGAGCAAGCATTCCAGTGATCGTGTTTCCTAAGCCACCTGTCCCAAAGGCCATGAGGTGAGCTGGTGCACGGGCAGCACTGGGAGAGCTCCATTTTTTGCTTAAGTAGCCCTGCAGTTGCTAAAAATACAAGTTTTATTTTTTATTTTTTTTTAAAGGCACATACACTGAATGTCTTTCATAACTTAGAAATATCCATTATTGTAGATGAAATGGGAAAGAAAATGCTTGGAGTTAAATGAAACTGATGGGCTGGGTGTTTCTGACAAGGCTGTTCTCAAACACAATCTGAGGGGTTTGGTTCTGCCTCCCGGGGTTTTAATACTGGCTTCAGCGGGAGTGGGGTCAGGGCCACTGGATGAATGTGGCTGTGTCATGTATAAGGTGTGTCTGTAGCTGGATGTTAAATGTCGTATTTCTCTGAATACGGATCCTGGTGTGTTCTCCACGTGTCTGTCCACTGCTGCAGCTGTTCCTCTGTTATTCTAAGGTAGTTTCTTCTGTGATATAAAACTGTGCAACTATATGCAGGGAAACTTCTTCTAAACTCCTGTTTTGTATGAAGTAAGCCATAAAGATGTAGTATGTGTATCATAACACACTTCTCTTACTGTGTCTTCCTCCTGCAGACCTTCTGAGTAGCCTGTGCTAATTCAGGGCAGCGCTCTGCCCTCCTCCTACCCCCCGGGATACTGCTCTGAGAGGCGGAAGTAAAATTGTTAAGATAATTTGGATTTTACTAGGGAAACTAAAATTTCACAACCTCTGCCAGTTGTTCTTTCTCTTTGCCTGAAACATTTGTGGGTATGGCTGGGGGGACAGGAGTTTTACCTTCACTGGGTTATGAAGGCCCTGGCCTTCACTGCTGCTGGCTTCCCAAGCTACACAGCAGGTTGCCCGGAGTCCTGCAAGCACAGATGTTTTCAGGGCCGTTCTGTGGGTCAGGCCAGTGAACTGGTCCAGCTTTAAATCTGAAATGAGCCATACACGCTTTAGGAAAAGAAGAATTGTCTTTAATGCCAGTGGGTGGCAGAGTATTAAGTAGATTGGGAGGGAGAAAGAAAAGGGCAAAAGCATGCACATTGGATCTCATGTAACTGCTCCTTCTGATTAAATATTATCTTGATGTTGTTTCATATCTCACGTGACTTGGCCTGGGAGTTCTGCATATGTTTGGTTTGGTCAGATTTTCCCAAGGACAGAGGGGAGCGTTAAAAACAGCTTGTTCTTCATGGTCTTGAAAATTGCTGTTGTTCCAGAGGCGTCCTTTGTGTGACTGATGTTGCCCAGCAAAGCTCAGCAGTGTGCAGTGGTGACTTGGAGGAAAGTGGCAGAAGTTAGGGTTGCATGTGAGGGTTGATAGTGGATGGTTTAAGTAATTTTTATGGGAACTTGCTTCTTTTTAACTCTGCTTTCCAAGATATTTTTATTAACAGGAGTCTTCCTCGTTATTTTATATTAGGCTTCAGTATTTGTCATAGCAATGCACAGACTTGTTTATGCTGCAGAACATAAGAGAAGGAAATTAGCATTGGCGTAGCTTTAGCAGTAATAAGGTTAGGATAGTAAGAGGTGATGTTTAGTTTATGTTCAAAGGTTTTATTTCTAGTGAAGAATGGAACATAGGATTTTGCTTGTAGGTCTCCCTGTTTTTTGTTTCCCCTTTTAAGGATGAGGGGAAATGATGGTTCTACCCTGTGTCCCAACCGGAATAAATAGCAAGAGAAAGGGTTCAAGAGTGAATGGAGTCCCTGAGTTAAATCTTGAGATTAGAGAGGGTATTACAAATGACTGATTAAAGGAAAACTGAGACTCAAATTTCGATAGTTTTAAATTTCACAGCGTCCTTTGTGCCTCATGTATTTCATTAGGTTGCTACCCAGCTTTGTTTTTCTTTCGTTCACTTGTCTGCATGCCTAAACAGTGAACCGATGTAACAGTACCCGAGAGAGGCTTGGTGAGCACACAGAGCCTAAAGTTTTGCTTTCTCTGGGGAATCGTAATTTTTTATATCTACAAATGTGCAAGCAAGATCTCGTCTGCCTTACTAAGGGGTGGTGTTTCCATGGACTCGGTGCTCCCTATATACTGCAGTAATGTGAAAATTCATTACTTCCAGTGGTGTTCTCTGCCTCTTTGATGAGTCAAGCCCACACCTGCTTACAGCAGGAAATTGAAATGCCTGAGTTTTCCCTTTTGGCTAATCCCACGCATCTATCCTTCACATCACAACTCTTCTCTTTGGCATTCAAAAAATAAAGTGAAAACTGTTCTAAGTAAATGTGGAGAATGTTTGAGCTTGGGAATTTCTGCCTCTGCAAGCTAAATCTCCTGGCACAGCTCTGAACTCTTATTTTTAGTAAAACTTTCACAGCCAAACTATTGTAATGTTCAGAGAAAGATGTTCCTGAAAGCCTGAAATGAAACCAGAATGTGAGGGCTTAATTTTGTATTGTAGATAACGTCTTTGCTTGGGGAGTTGTGGCTGCAGCAGTATATATTTAAGTAGCATTAATCTGGATGTATGCAGTGTAGCAGTGATCAGAATCATCCTGAACATGCAGAAGACTTTTCAACTTACAAACTTGCCATTCATTAAGGAGCTGATAGGATATGCAGCACAATTTGTTTGTGGATGGTAGAGACCTGAGATGTAAACAGTTCCATGGTTGATCAGGATTATTCTGCTGTTTGAATTGTAAACTCTTTCAAATTATTTGAGCAAGTTTTGCATCTGAAGCTATTTGCATTTCTCTTTGAAATGATTCTCAAGGGAATTCAATGTTCAGGGAATAAAAGCCCTTTTGGCTTCCAGGCACAGCAGCATGTGGACCTTAGCTGGTTTGTTTTGTGATGCATTTAACCAAGAAATAAACCAGTGTTTGTACCAGCACATTATGCAAAAACTTGAGCTTTCCAAGCTCGAATGAGATGGAGTTAAAGTCCAAGTAGACACGGAGAAAGGTTGGATAAGAAAACCAGTATATAAGACTAAAAGCAATATATAAGACTGCACAGTACTGCATTACAGTAATGCAAAACAAACGGTTGTTAATGGACAAAATGACTTATTTGTAAAACAGATTATGCAGGTGGCTGCATTTTTCTGTGAACACCTCCCTGAATCCTTGTTAATCACCAGCACAACAGACCCTAGCTTTTTAAATGGAAGTGGTGGCCAGAAGTCCCCCTTTCATGCGCCCACTGTTTTCTGTTGGCATAAATTCTGTAGGGCAGGTGCTATGGTTCTTCATAAAGCCCTGCTGGTGCTCTCCCAAGTATGTGGTTAGTTAATTTGTGTTAATGTGTTGTCCTTCCTAAACCTTTATCTTAATGGAAGCAATGTTGACCAGGATAATCCTCCCATTGTTGGTGTACTTTAAATTAGGAGAAATGTGTTGTCATTTAAATTGAATTCAGCAGATGTTTTATGTTACTAACATCAATTACACCGGTTATCAGCTCATCTGGAAGAGCTTGGCAATATGCTTTGGGATGCCAGCGTTGCCCTGTTGGGCTCTTTTGGTGATGTCTTTGCCATTTCAAGTCTCTGATGGATCCTAGATAAGGTTTTCACTCTCTTAAGAGTGCAGCTCTTTATAAATCATTTTTATGACGCTCTAATGAGGCAATGGTTATAAATACTCTTTTCCTGGGTTGTAAAAGATTTCAACCTAAATGCTAGATGTTGTGAAAGAGTGACTTTGTAAATAGCGGTGTTTTTATTTATAAAGTACATGTTGATGCTGCTTAAGACTGTAAAATATAACTCTCACTGCTTTCACAGCATCTGTCCATCCGATGTCCCCTTGAACTGTTGGATTGTTGGCAGACCTTCTCTTTTTTAAGAGCAACTAATAATATTAACAGTTGCCCTTAATGAAAAGCAAATGGTTGTTTCTGTGCTTGTAACTTCAAAAGCGGTATCGTTTTGTTACTTGCCTGAAGTGCTGCTTGGCTTGTGCATTCTCATGCCTTAGTTGTTTTCTGTTGTCTTGGTAATCTTTTGCAGCACCTAATTTAAAAACAAATAATTTACTGTCTAGTTGCTTTTCTTTTTATTGCTACTAGATAAATACAGGCTTATCATCAGTATTTGAGGAGAAATTGCATTCATATTTTATGAGCATTCCTGCAATTCTTGAATGCTCCTGAGAGAGGTGATTGGACTTCAGGGGTGAGGTGTTTCCCTCTGTTGGGTGTTCTTCTTTGGGTGAGGAAAGGGAGCAGCTGGAAGTCCCTCGTGAAGCCGCAGCTGACCGTCCTGTTCCCGAGCAGCACAACGTGGCAGCCCTCCCACCTCCCTGGGGCACGGTGATGGCAGTACTTCAAACATTCCCCAAACTTAACAATTCGAGATGTACATAATGTCTTTTTTACATGATTAGGTCTTCAAAACCAGTGCCATTTGTAGCGTGCTGTTACAGGTGAAGCAGTGCCCGCCCCGAGAAGCAGCGTGGCTGTTTGGAAATAGGAGGGGAAGCAGAGTTGTGCTCTGGAGGAAGGGAAGCAGCAAGCTTGGGCTATGGGATTGGTTCCAAGGAAGACTGGGTGGTTGGGTGAGGTTAAGTACACAGAGGGTTGTGGATGAAATTTTAGTGAATCTGTTAGGTGGAAACAGATACCTTAAAGGAGGCTGTAGCAAGGTGGGGGTTGGTCTGTTCTCCCACGTGCCTGGTGACAGGACGAGGGGGAATGGGCTTAAGTTGCGCCAGGGGAGTTTTAGGTTGGATGTTAGGAAGAACTTCTTTACCGAAAGGGTTGTGAGGCACTGGAACAGGCTGCCCAGGGAAGTGGTGGAGTCACCATCCCTGGAGGTCTTTAAAAGACGTTTAGATGTAGAGCTTAGGGATATGGTTTAGTGGGGACTGCTAGCGTTAGGTCAGAGGTTGGACTCGATGATCTTGAAGTCTCTTCCAACCTAGAAATTCTGTGATTCTGTGAAACCTTGTCCTTGCTTTCTCACGCCGGCAGGCAGGTTGCTAGGTATCGAACAAAATGTATGGAGTCTTTCTGAAGTCTGATAGTTAGGGCATTAATTCACTTCTGCACGGTGATCGTGTCCTAGTAATAACACAGTGTCAGCAGTGTCAGAACCTAGTGCTGCAGCTCCCATCTTCTTTTCTTTTTTTTTTTTTTTATTCCTTCTTTGGTCGTGGTTTTAATAAGCTCATTGTACTTTCTGGAGCTTCATTCTGCCCTTTGCCCAAAAGGAATGGACTAAGAAATGTTTACAAGATTTCTGAAAAACTGTGTTGCTCACATTAGCATATGTAAATGGCAGTGAAATTATGTAAATGTATGCATGATGAGGAACATTTCATATTTGTCCTTAGCAATTTCATCTTATCTGGGTCATTCTTTCTCTTCCGATCATGACATGGTGTTGTACTACCTGAGGTTAGAATGTGTCTTAGTTGCGGCGACACATTTATCTTGTTTTTTATGATGTGATCTTATCACATCCCATCTCTCTTCTTTTTCCTATTCAGCATTTCAGCCATCAGTGACAGTCATGCCACCAGCTAGTGGCACAGGAATACCAGGGCTATGCAGTAGTGCATACCTTTGGCGATTTTTAAGGGTAATGTTTTGCTTCTAACGTATGATATTCTTTTTAGCAGGTTATTTCCGGAGGGAAGAGACATTTGTAATTACATCAAAACCAGCCGCCATCAGTCATTTTAGATGTAGAAGATAGCAAAAAGGGCTTCCTTCAATAGTGTTCAGTAAATATGAAGCTGACACTGTTCTTCTCCCTTAGCTACAACAGTAGAAAGAGGTGCAAAGAAGTGCTAATTTGTTATTTGTGTAATAGCAACAGAAAAATCTTTGTACTTGCAGTTGTAGCTTCGATATTTTAATCCACAGGAAGTATTTTCCATTAACTCTGTGAGAATGAAAAGAGAAGGAGAATGCTGTTCAGTTATTGAAAATGTCATCACCCTTTTTAACATGTTGGATTTGAAATATACTCTTTTATACTATTTGTTTGAGGACCGAATCTTTGAAAACTGTTGCTGTACAGGCAACCAAAAATGAGGAGCAGATTTCAAACAAGCTGGCGTACAGGAGGGTTGCAGCAATCCGCTGAACACTTCTGAAGATCTGGCTGCTGGTTTTGGTGCATATATAGTGTTTTTTTTCTGCTGCTTGGTTTTTGGATCTCCAAATCATCTTTGTGTTTTTGTTACGTGGGATCTGTTTATTTTATTTCCTTTCACTAAGCTGACACTTTAAAAATTCAGCTTAATAGCACAAGTTTTTAATGCTCAGATAAAACGTGATTTTCTTCCTTCGCTGCTTCTACCAAGAGGTATAGCAAATATTCCGTAATGCCTGTTCCAGGGCTGGCTGCATTCCAGAGGCTTTCCAGAAGAGACCCTGGCAGAATCAACATCTGCCATGTACAACAAAATACTGAAGGAAGAGTGTCCGCAGCAGCTGAAGTGCTATGTGTGCTTGTATAAATACACTGCAAATGTGTGGGTGTGTTTTGTGAATTGTTGCTCCTTGAATTTTCTTGTTTTCAAAGAAACTTGGCGGAGGTGCATTATGCGGATACTGTTTTGGCAATTGGAGTTGCAAAAATATTTACGAAGACTGATGGGTTCTTCCCCCATGCCCTTATCCCTCCTTCCTGTACTTAAAATTCCCTGAAGTGTTCTATTTTATTTTTTGAAATCCACAGTTTTCTTTTAAAGGGGCAGAGAATTAGCTTTCTTCTGGGTATTAAAATGTAGGTAACTGCTTTTATAAGAAGTCTTTAAAATCTTAAGTTAATGATGGAAACATGCCACTTAAACCCATTTATTTACATTTTTAAGTTTTTGCAGTGGATCCCAAAGACTATACTGCTGGGTGGCTAAGCAGTTGGGAAAAGGTACTTTTACTCCTTAAAACTCCACTTCATATTCTCCTGAGGAAAAATACCAAGGTAGCTCTGGCACTTCATGCAGTGTGTACTCAGCAGAAATGCTATTTTGCAGTTCTGATGCGTTGTACATGTATTTACCACAGCAGTAGTGGGAATGCAGCACTGAATGCCCGCAGACCCACGGGGGCTTGGGGTTTCACCATGAAAGAGTGCAGTTGGTGATCTCCTCGTGAACTGTGCTGGGAAGTGTGGTTGGCAGTGGGCTGCAGCCAGCGTGTGGAGATGGTGTGTGGTGATGGAACTGACTTCTTTGTTGGACAAAATAGCCTAAATATTGACACTGGCAAATGGTGAGAACAAATTCCTCATAAATTTTTCGCTCAGGTTGACTGGTTGTAACAGCAGACTGTTAAATGCACTTTTGGATTTTCTTTCTTTCTCTCTCTTTTTTTTTTTTAAAAAAAAACTGGTCCCTGCAACTCTAGATTGAATCCTGCTAACAGCACTCATGGTAATTTAGAGCTGCTGTGCCTTTCGGGCAGAGCTCCCATCTTACCAATTCTGGTAGAAGCGCTATCGCGGTCTGGGCTTCAGGCAGATAACGGGTCCTTCTAATCTCTCTTTGAATTTAGTTGAGAATTTGAAGTGGAAGAGAAGACTGTCACAAGCTGATCCCTTGCATTGGAAATGAAAGAGTTAAGAAGGAAAATCTGATTGCAGAGCTGAAATCTCAATTTGAACTTGTCTCTTGAAAGAAAATGCCATTCAGCACCGTTGCACAGAGTTATTTCATTCTTAATTTTAATTGACATGTCCCAGAATGCAACCTTCTCTTATGAATCTCTTACAGTGCAGGGATGGTTTGTGAGTCAGTATGTCTGTAATGTGGGCAATTGCTGTGTTTTAAATTCAGGTCATCATTAATTTCCCTTTTGATATCAACATCCTTTCTAGTTAACTTATTCACTCACTAGGTTTATAAAATTTGAATGAATCTTTCCCTAAATAAGATGTTGGTCACCTCTGGGGATTTCAGCTTAATGACCTGAAGCTGCTCCTTTTTTCCTCTGTCTGTCTCTCCCTCGGTGCTGTGGATGCCAGCTGAACTGTTAGTGATGCTTTCATTGGAGTGTTCGCGCCTTGCCTTAGAGACAGGGGTGTCCTGTAGAACTCTGGTAACAGAAATGTGATTGTTTTATTCATGGCTGTAGAAATGGCATCACTGCACCACCTTTATTAGGGAAAGAAGAAAAAATAAGCAGAAACTTGTGCTGGTGCAACATCAATTTTTCATTCCTCTTCTGGGTTTAATTAAAATCCAGTTATTTCTAAATCCAGCAGTAACAGCAGAGCTGTGCAACTCCATCTTTAGGTAGTTATTAAGAGAAGAGATACTCAGCAATGTTTCATGGAAGTATTTTATATCTCCAAGATATATTTCCCAGATAAGTTCTATGGTTGTCCCACGTTGGGTTTTTCCCAGAAATTAATTACCATTCTTACAGGTGTTGACTGCTTTGTATGAAATGCGTGTCAGCTTAAGAAACACTCAAAAATGGCAGAGCCTCAACACGTACAATAATTGCAAGTACAGTGGAAAATTTGTGCTCCAGAACATGAACTTGTGGTTTTAGATCTGTTTTTAACCTGCAGATGAGGACAACTGCAGGTAACTCTGCTCACCAAGGACCATTGAAAGTTTCACTGCAATCCAGACTGTGACTGCCACTTCTGCTTTGAAAGGGTAGGGTTGGAGTTACAGGTCTAAATGCCTAAAAAGTGGAAGTCTCCAGTGTAGAATTTGTTTCTAGTTATTTTTTTTATATGGCTTATCTTCTGTGTCTTCGTAGCTGCTTTTGTTGGCACAGTATTCTGCCAGTGTATAACGTCGTAGTTATCATTTTGGAGAACTGATTCTTATTATCTTGCAAATTTTTGTGTAACATCAACTCCATCATTGAAACCATGCATTATAAGTATAATGATCAGGCATACTGCATCAGTGCAAGAATATTTCTGTCTAAAAGACAGTAATTGAAGTCTCCTTAAGGCGTTAGCTTTTTAAAATCATATCCAGTGTTCATCTCTTCCAGATTGATTGGTGGTAATGTAGGTAGACTAAATAGGAAATGACAGGTAAAGGGCATCATGTGGTGCACTCTTAATTTTTAATTAAGTGTTCATTTTTTCCATCTAAGCCTAAATAGGATTTGTATTGTTTTAACATGGGAAGTGGTTTTGTATCATTATTGTTCCTATCTTATTGAAGTTGAAGTAAGCTTTTGTGTGTTACCCATCCTAGTGAGTCTGCATTGCTCCTCACATAGATTTCCTCACTTGAACACAAAACGAGATTGTTCAGCAGGAGCCAGAAGGGGGGAGACTAACCAAAAGGCTTAGTGTTGTTTTATTTTATGGCTATTTTCCGATAAGACTTGAACATCCCTAAATATAAGGGAACAAACCTCCCTGGTTTTGCACATAGAGCTGATGGATCAGCCATGCAGTTCTGTTACATGGACTTCTTGCTTGTGTTCTACTTCCATTTGAAAAAATAAATGTTTTGTTTGAATTATATGCAGGTGAATTAAAAATACTGCATTTTAGTGTGTTTGTACTCTTGTACAGCTGACTGACTGCCTTGGCTAGGGTGGGATCTTAATCAATTATTAAAGCACAGACTTGTTTGGCTTCTGCACTGATGCTGGACAAACCACACTGCTGAAGTTCCTGGCTGGAGGGGTGAGTAAGAGAGCTTTGTTCTCAGCAGCATCATCTCTCCTGTGTCTGTTTCCTCAAACAATGAAAGGATTCAGAATCTGTTAGCCTACCTGTGTCTGTGTCTCAGGAGCTGTACCATAAAAACTTGTAACATCTCCTTGTGTGTATGCTTTGATTTACTTCTTAAATCTACTTTTTCTCTATCCCCCATAGATACACATATACTAGAGATTTTGGGGAAAAATCATTGGTTTTGTGCTGCCTGTTGTTCAGTCAAGGTGCATATTACCAATGGTCACATGTTCTGCTTAAATATTTTATAAGATCAGTGTGTAGAAGGCTAACGCTGCCTTCCTTCTGTTGTCTGATTTCCGCTTATACCTAGCTAGTAATCTAGACAGGCTTGAAATGTGTATGCTTTTTAGCAGATACTTAATTTCAGGTGTGCTTTGTTCTGAAAGTTCCCTTTTGATGTGCTGAAATGACAGAGCTTTGAGTAATAAGAAACTTTTTTGTCCTCATAAACAGCATACAGTTGTGAAGTTTGGTACTTCTGGTCTGACAGCAGGAATTACTTGACATCTCTGCAGATGGTCTGCTTTCCACTTCTCTGCTGAAGTTTCCAATCAAGTATAGCAGAAATTTACAGGAGCTTTGTCACTAAACATGGCAGAAAAAGGTCTCTGGACCATATGCAGTCCGGTAGGCCTTAAGACTCCTCAGGTACAGGTCCACAGTGGCTGAAGTTGCCACCGATAGTGATTTTCCCAGGATTTTTTTGTCTGAGTTGCACTTCATTCTTATTTGGGCTAATGAAGAACTGCTGCTTGTTATTATGTTGGGGTCGTTACTCTGAGGGCAAGCGAGAACAGCTTATTGTTTGAGTTCGACCTCCAGAGTTTCACAAGTCTCTGGAGACGGTGGTTTTCATGGCAGTGGTTTTCACTTTTCTCCTTCTGCCCATCCAGGCAGATTCAATAGAATGGATTTTTGATTCTTTTGCTTAGTTGAAGTTCTTCTAGGAATGTCAGTCATTATCTCTGAAGGCAATTTAATTTACAGGAAATGCATTCAGCTTCTTGCAGTGTGTGAATCAAGAAAACTTGAGTAGATAATTAATCTAAGGAACTGGAAATTAATTGGGAGGGAAATTGTTGCTTTAAAGATGTGCAAAATAATCACCATTTTACTATATTTAGCTGTCTATTAAGATTTAGAGAAGATAAACCTCTACGGTCTGGTGCCCCTTAGTTTGGAAGGACAACACAATGCAAACAGCTGAATATTTCTACTTCTGGTTCATTGGATTTTCTGACGTGCAGAAGGTTAGCTGGCAGCTGTCAAAGTTTGACAGCTATTGGGTACCTGCCTTGCTGTAGTATACTTTTTGAAATTTCATTTCTCTTTATAACCTTCCAGAACTGGAAGTCATCCACATGACTACATAAGGACTTTGGAGCTCTGGGGCCTGGAGGCTCTGCTGGTCCTCACATTGGGTGGGGATGTTTGAGGAATGACCACAGGAGTAGTGTGACCCTTCAGGACAGCTGGCTGTAACCCTGCTGGCTTGTCTTTGGGAGGCAATTGAATCCCTAGCAGTGGCAAGGTATTTCTGGGCTGTGTCTTCAGGGGTAAAACGTAATGATGAATCATTTGAAGAAGCGTTTCCTCAGTTTTCTTCTGGACTTTGAAATGGCTGCCCAGTGGGAACTGCCACTGGAATTTGTTGTGCCTTGAAATCACCACTGAGTGGAAAAGCTGATGTTGGAAGCACATGTGGCAGTGCTGCTTAAAGCCTTTTGATGAACAAAGTCTTTTGAAGCCATTCTTTTTGCTTGACATTGCATGATCTTAGCAGTCCAAAAGGCCCTTTATGTGGCTTAAATGCGACAGCCTGTCAGAGGAGATCCAGGCTCTGGGTTATCTTTGGGGGCCAGTGAGTTGCTACCAAAATAATAGCAGGAGGCTGTTAAGAGGAAGGTGTTGATGGCACAGCAAGTTATTTTTGCTGGTGCTGAGTTGAACTTTCAGCCATCTTGCGATAATGGTGTCACTCTTGAATTCAGCCCTTCCTTATTAGAGAACTTGGATTGAAATGTGATGAATGAAGGTTGTATGCAATGTATCAGCTGCGTGTTTGTGTCTGACAATGACAAGGAGCAATTTAGTCAAAAGCAAGTTAGTAGTCATAATATGCTCTGATTTAAAATCTAATTGAGGACCTTTTTCCTCATGAAGCGGCTGAGAATGCCTGCTTATGGTGTATAATAATATAGGGCAATGTGTCAATATCATGGAGACAGCCTGTTAGAAACGATAGGGGATTAATTGTAGAAAACTGTGATGTAAAGGTTAAACATGCAAAGAAGTGTGACAGAGCAGGTATTGGTTACAATCTTAAGAATATATTGCAGGCTGAAGGAAATGAGACCATGCCTCCTCGCCCACAGTTTGGCACCATGTGATTAAAGGCACCTGATTTAAGGGTCTGATCTGTAGAACTGCGGCCTCTGAAATCTGTTCTCCAAATAAGTCAGGTCAGAGAGTGGAGAGGGTTTGTAATGATGATTGATGAACTGGTGGATTTTAAGGAGCTTTTTGAAATAGAGATTGCGGAGCGTATGCGTGCATGCTTTGGCTCCTTACAGCAATCGTGTTAGCAGGATCAGAGCAGCGCGAAGGTGTGCTGAGACAGCTTCTGCTGGGCCGCCCGACGCAGCCGGGGAGAGCGGAGATAAGAAAATGGGCAGGCTTTGAGGCAATCTCCACTTTTCTGGACAGCTGGTAAAGATAACTTAGAAAAATCCTTTTGCTGTTTCAGCCAAGGGAATGTGTTCTGGAGGGATTGTCAACACCTTGTTAGGGAGAGCGCTGGGGTCCTGGGGGCTGCGCCCTGCAGTGCGGAAATAAAGGAATGTAGCTTCGAGGTTATCTGAGGCAAAAATTCAGTATTTTTGGCTTTTGAGAAATCTGACTTCCAGACCCTACCTAAAGCGTATAGAAGGAGTAAGGGATGTGCTTTAAACTGTGTGGAACAAGTATTCAGGTGAATTTAATGCCTTAATCCATAGCATATCAGTTTATAGCATGTGAACGTCATTATTTGGACAGACGTGTTGTGGGTTGAGTAGGTATCTTGAAAACAAACTCTTAGAGTATTCCTGCCTAATTTTTGATCTGTATTTAGCTTTATGATGGGCAAAAGGAAGCTCATGGTCTTTTTGTGTCTCTGTAAGAAAGCATTACTGAGTCTTTATTTAGCCTGAAGTAAAGATGATGATTGCTTTGTGTGCATTTATAGCTGCTGCAGGTTGGAATGTAGGGGAAGCAATTCAGAAAGCCTTTGAGGTTGTTTTTTTTTTTTTTTTTTTTTTTTTTTTTTATCCTGTTGCTTTGCCTTAGGTGGGGATTGTCTCAGGAGGAATTAAAATGCAGATTTATACTTTCAAAAACAGTAGGATATATTTTGGTGGCTAAAACAGAATCACAGCATGACCAGCTGGCTGAGTGGAAGGGACCTCTGGACGTCACCTGGTCCAACCTCCCTGCACAACCAGCGCCACCAAGAGCTGGCTGCTCAGCACTGTGCCTGGATGACTTTTGGGTACCTCCAAGGAAGGAGATTCCCCAGCCTCTCTGGGCAGCCTGTGCCACTGATCAGTCACCTGCACTGTCAACAATTGATTCCTGGTTCAGCTGGAACCTCCTGTGTTTCCAGCTGGTGTTCACTGCCTCTTGTCCTGTGATGGGGCACCACTGCAAAGAGCTTGACTCCTCTGCACCCTCTGTTCAGGTATTTATACGCATTGATATGATTCCCCTTGAGTCTTTCCCAAGCCGAACAGTCCCAGCTCTCTCAGCCTTTCCCCACAGGAGAGGTGCTCCCATCCCGTAAGCATCTTCACGGCCTGTTGCTGAACTGTCTCCAGTATATCCACGTTTCTCTTGTATTGGGAAGTCCAGAACTAGACCCAGTGCTCCAGTGTGGCCTCACCAGTGCTGAACGGAGGGGAAGGATCGCTACCATTGACTCACTGGAAATGGTTTGTGTGATGTAGCCAAGAATACTGTTACCTGTGTTTGCAGCAAGGGCACGTTGCTGACTCACACTCAGTGTGGTGTCCACCAGGGCTCCCAGGCACTTTTCAGCTGTGTGGCCCCAGCGCCTTCCTCCCCAGGGGCAGGACTTGGCATTTCCCCTTGTTGTACTGAGACTTAAGGTAAAACTTGCTGAACTTGAAGTGAAATTAATTCAGCATATATTTAGATGTTGTTTTTAAGCAATAATATTTGGCTTGAAACATTTAAAAACAATGCTGTGAACATGCCAAAAATGCTGAAAAAAATTCAAACACGGTCTAATTAAAAACTAAAACATGCACACCAGATATTTTTAAGCTCAGCTGACATTGTTAAAAACAATAAGCTATTTTAGAAGGATGCTTGTTTATTTCATGCCACTTGGAGCAAACCATTTACTAATTTTGATAGTTTTTATGTTTGTTTCCAGAACCTTTTGTTCTCTTCCTGTGAGATATGAAGACTTTTAATGCAACACCATGAGGTGAAATAGCTCTGGTGTTGCTGCTTCTTCTCTCACCTGGTACAAACAGGGAGAGTATGACTAATTCTGGGACACAAGAAACCTCACTAACTGTTTGTAGGTGTGTGAAGGAGCCGCAAGATAGGAAGACTAAATTACTAACTTGGGAAAACTGCCGGCTGTTTAATTATAAATCCTTGCAGGATGCTGAAATTTCTTTCTAGTTCAACAGAATAAGAAGTCAGTGCTTTGAACACTGTCGTTGTAGACTTCCAGGAAAAAGGTGCAAATGAGTGAAAATGCAAAATGTAAACGTCATTCTCAGATTCTGCTTCCTTTTATCTTGATGACAAATAAAATGAAGCTGCATATTTGATAAGGTTTATGCTTGGTTCTTTATCATCTAATCATTGAGTGACTTTCTGTGAAGGTGGATGTCATCAGTGCCTTAAAGTCTGATGTGGAATACTTGTTTTATTTGAATATGAATAACTAGCATGTGTATTTATCAGGATTCCTGCCCTCCCAAATAAAACAATGTTTTACATACTGTTTTAGAGAATGATAAAGAGAACTTTAAATCTGGATTTGCTACTACCAAAACAGGCTAGAATAGCATTGTAAAGTGTGGTTGGAAGCCAAGGCAGAAAATTCAAGCTAAGTTCTACTTCTATTTTTAGTGACAATAAGAATTAAAAGGAGATTAGTCTTGAGTTTTCAGTCCTGAAATAGTGTAACTGACAGAAAGAGTTTGATTTAAATCCATGAGAGTGGTGTTTTCTTTAAAACCGAATGCTGCCTTTTGTTCTCGTAAGGAAGATGTGGAGTGGCAGGGTAAGCCATTTCACCGTGCCTCTCGGATAGACAGAAACCTGTTGGACTGTTTGAGTGAGAGAAGAATTGTTGTCCTGTTAACTAAAGCTTTCCCAAGTCGTATTTTTCACTGCATCTTGAATTCTTTTGGCATCTATCATGTTGACCCCATTTTGTCCTCGGCAGACTATTCCATGGCCCATCTCCTCAGGCTTTCACAGGTTCTCGCTGAAGGCTATCAGGTCGGCTCTGATGCTTTATCGTGGGGGCAGAATGAGTTCAGGTGCGAAACCCTTAACTCTGTGTGAATGATAAAGCACCTTTCTGTTCAGAAACGTCTCGATTAAATTACCTGAAGCTGAAACTGGATCAGAATTGCCATGGGTTTTACAGAGACAGGTTTAGTATGTCTAGCAAAACTTCCCTGTTTCGGTTCAGAAAGCGGTGCCTTTAGTTACACCCATTGCAAACTGCCATCCCCGCAACTGGGGCGTGCGCTGTTGGAGGGGCTTTTTTTGCAGAGGGGGTTGTTAAACAGTAATTGGAGAACAAACATTTCGTAGTTCAGCAGTGTGGTTGAGTACAAGCCAGCTTTTTAATTGTGGAATGCGAATCCCACTGCTGTTTCCAGAGGCATTTGGAATGGCAGCAAATGAGTTAGCCAAGTGTAGGAGGATCATTTCTGGGGAAATGCTTCCTGTGAAATTTCCAGAGTTTAAGGGAGCGGAACGTGTTTTGTCTTCTTTAAGATGTGACAGATGCTGGTCAGGTGGAGAAATGTTGGACTTACTTTGCTTGTTGCTGGAATTGATGTGAGATTTCCGTTCCAGTGGTTCTGAATAATTCCAGCTCCACATTTCTCATCCGACGTGATGAGGACGTAGCGTGATGTTGATGTAACCGTAAGGTACCTGAACTGCACCATGGCTGTTGGAATGTGCTCACACGCATTGCTACCGCCCAGATGGATGTCCTTGTTTTTCTTTCCTGTACTTGGAAGGTCTACAAAGAACATTTAGAACCTCCTGTGCCATAAGGCTCCCTGGTTTTATTTATTTTTCTAGAGAAATAGTCTGAGAAAAGGATCCTGGGCTTATCTGGTTTCTTCTCCCTCTCTCTCCATCCTCCATACTGTATGTCTGGTTTTGGTTTGGAACCAAAAAAGAAGGTAAAAAACCCACAGGTAGTTAAGAGTAGAGTCCGTTTTGCTGCTGAGTGCTAACTCTGAGAGCCTGTTATGGGGCCAAAGAAGGATTTGGTACCAGCTGTCATCCTGGGGAGCCCTGCTCTGGTGTGTTACTGACGGAACAGTCTGTGAGGGTGACTGCAGGGAACTAGTTCGGCATGTTGTGTATTTGTTGACTGTCCATGAGAACAGAATATCCAGGAAAAGTTACCTTCTGAAGTCTGGGATAAATTTATTTAAAAATTTCTTTCTCTTTCCCAATGAGTGATGTGATTTTTCAAAACATTTGCAAAATCTGAAATGAAACAAGTACCAAGAGTGCCGACTTGAATTTCAGATAACACTCCAGAATTCCCAGATAACTTAAGAAAGTAGAAATATAAAGAGGGGGGTATGTTTGTACATCCCATAATGCCAGCGAGCTGGACCAGGAGAGGTGTCCCTGCCATTCATTGCCCCTGCCAGTCACCTCTGGCAGCGCCGTGTTGCTCCTGCTGGAGCTGTTCAGCCGGGCAGGATCCTCACGGAGCCAAGAGGAAGAGGAGCTGCAGGAGCCGCCTGGTCTCTCGCCTTTGTGCTCGGGGAGCCTGAGGCTCGGCTGCTTGCTGTCGCCTCCCTGCTAGGGAGGCAAGCTGATAGAGGGCAGTCCTCGGGCAGGTTCAATGTCTCTGAACATTCTGGCAAAGGGAATAATACCTTCCTGCTGCGGGTTTGGATGAAGGCAGGCGATATGCCAGGAAGCGTGGCTCTGGGGCTGGAGATTGGACCTTTAGTTGCAGCTGTGTTGCCAGCATCAGTGATGCTTCCAGATGCTTGTTCCTGTGTATTCACTGGGTGGTAAGAGACATGGCAAGTGAAATGCATGTAGTGAGCATTGCCCACAAAGCACAGATCTAAAGAGCTTTTGTATGTACATGCAGCTGGAGCATGACCCGACTGCTGGCTAGTTTTAAAAAATAAATCCAAACTCATGCTCTTCCAGTCATTAGTCTTCCCCTAATCCCTTTGGAGTTCTTCCACTGTTTTCCTGCCACTCCTTACTCTGCTTCCCCTTCATCTGTTCTTCCCCCAGACTTTGGCTTCTTCCCCAGGCTGCCCTTGCGCAAGCGCTGGCTCTCAGGGCTGGCTTGTGGCCCCTCTTGGGCTCCTCTCGGCTGGGTGCCGTGCCTCCCTGCGCCTTGGGATGCAGTGAGATTCCTCCTTGGAGTGACGGGAGGGTGAATCTGGCCTTCAAGTATGGTGATAATCATCAAAAGGCCTAGTGGGAAGCAGGGAAAGGAAACGCTCACAGGCTGGAAGGCAGGGGGATTTTAAAGACAGTCTCACAGCCCTGGCCTGGCCTGGCAGTGGGTGGCACCCCGGCTTGTGTGAAGGTCAAGAGCACACCTCTTCTGTGAGCTGCTGGTTTGTCACCTGAACGCTGGGGAAGATGCAAAAGGTGGTTCTGGTGCCCTGTTCTGTACAGCATTTGTAGGTACCCTACTGGAGATGGTGTCAGGCTGCAGTCCTGACTGCTGCTGGCTGGGCTTGTTCAAAGCACCTTGCATTGCCACTCAGCTGAGGTCATGTCTTCTGTACCTACTGCTGTGGGGACTGCTGACAGTGTCAATGGTATTGAAGTTGTAGGTGTGTTTTTCTTTTACACGTGCACATCTGAAGTACGTGAGCCAGCAGTGGCGTGAGTGTAGGGTTTTCTCTTCTCTATAAAGGGCCGTGATGGCATTTGACATGTGGCAGCTGCTCTGTACTACAGTGCCTCTGCCCTCTCCATTCTCCTAGTTTATTCAGCAATACGCGTGTATCAGAGCTCCAATGCCTGGGGCTTTGTTCGCATGATCAGATGTTGCCATGCTAGGTCCCCGGGCAGCTCGGAGCCCTGGTTTCCTAAAAGGCATGCCTTGGACCATGAGGCAGAAACAGGAACGCTGCAGAACTTGTAGGTACGCAGGTGAACCCAGTGAGCAGATCGTGACCCTTCCTCCCTGGCTGTTACGGAGCTTCTGCGTGTGACTGCTGCTCCCAGCCTGATGGGAAGGAACTCCTCCCTCAAACACAACTGCTTCCCACGTCAGGGTCTTTCCTGGGGCTCAGCCTTCTTTCTTTGCTGACCAGAAGGGGAAAATGTGGCATACGTGACTTGTTGAGGGAACTGGTCAGTGGAGAGGGACCTGCCAGGGAGGTTATGCATCTTGAACAGATTCTTGCCCCCGTGCTCTTTGTCACTAAAAACGCGATAGCCACCCTGTATGGAAGAGGATAATCTGCTGGTGCTGCACAGCTGGCTTCATCCAAGACATCTTTTTGTGGAGCTCCTTGAAGCTGTGGGATGGGGTGATGTTTCTGGAAGCCCTTGCTGAGAAAGGTAGAGTTATATTAGAAAAAGCTGAGGGGGGAAGTATCAAATGCTCCCAGTTTGTTGCAAACGGAAGGCATTGTTTTACACGAGCCCCTTTTCTGTCTATTGCATAATTTCTGACAATTTTTGTGTGCTTAATATAGGCAAAAATAACTAAAGTGAAGAATTTTCTCCTAGTGATGATTTCTAGAAGAGTTCAAAGATGTGTCCTTGATACTGTATTTTCAGTACGTATAATAAACTTGGTGGACTGTTGGAAATGGATTGGTTAGGGTGCTGTTTTCTGTGTAGTGGCATGTCGGCTTTATACATATTCTAATGCTCTTGGCTAGGGCTGAATGGAAGTTACTCGAGTGAGAATTTCCCAATGACACTGGAGCCTGAAAATCGGCATTGTGTAATATGCGTGGTTACAATGAAGCAGCTTTACTGGAATACAACAAAAAGACTATGTTCTTAGTACAAAATAAATAAATAAAAAGCAGCAGATTGGATTGTTTTCCATAGGTGATTCAGAAACTTGAACTTTCCTTTACGTAGAGGCTATTAAAGCATCCTTTTGAAATCATTGTAATGAGTAATTCTTACACTGCATTAACAGTCATCCCAATGAGCGTGCACAAACTAAAATGCATTTTTTAAATGCCTGCATCAATGCTATTTCTGCAATAATGAGAGCCTGTATTTTCCGGAATGGACAGGCTTCATCTGTACAAAAGATAAATGGCTACCAAAAGAAAAGCTAGAAAGAGCTTTTAATAAGAAGATGAAAAGATTTTTGTAAAAGGATCTTGCCTGTTCTGTGATCAAAAACATGTGGGATATAGGAGGAAGAAGCAAATGGGGATCCCAGCACAATGGAGCACTTGGGATGGAGTGTTTTGGTGCAAGATAAAATGGAAAGAAATGGGAATGCTTCATGGGAGGTAATTCCAGTGCCTATAAACTATTACATCTCCATCTGACCTGAGGGCAGAGATGTAATTCGATAACCAGTCTCTGTGGGTTTGCATGTTCTTACAGCAAGTCCTGCTAAGTCTGACGTGTTTGCTACAGAAAACTCGATGGCTGTTTGCATATTCTTCCTCTGAGAGCATATGACATATATGATGCCTTCCCATTATATGTGTTTTAGCTCATTAGCTCAGGATGTTTCTTTTACCTAATATGTCTGTAAGATACGGTATGGGATACTTCCAAGAGATTTCAGCTTAGTCCCAGTAAACCACTGGATGTCACTCTGTTTCACAGGAACCCACGTGCTCTTGTATCTGTCAGGCTTAATTTTGCAAGCACTGGCATTGTGTGTTTAATTACAAGTTAGGCAACAGCCATTTTTCAACACCCCCAGACACTGTTAAGATTGCATGGCTGCAGTTTGTACACCTCACTCTGGGTGTTGTGCTGGAGCAGGTCCATGGTATTTGGTAGGGTTATCAGGTTATGAGTTCTGGGCCCCTGTTGCATGTCTCTGACTCTTAGATCTGCTGGCGTAATTTATCATTTTATATGCTCTTGAGAAATACTTGCTTTCTTCATTGACTTTTAGATATTTCTCTGGCATTATAGCTACTTGCAGACTCGAAAAACAAAACCAAAACAAAAGAACAGACCTTTGCTTTAAGGCTAAAGACATAAGGTCATGATTTCCAGAAAGATTGGATGACTTTAAAAGTAAGCTGGGAAGCTTTTTCTTTCATCAGGATGGTCAGCAATTTAGAAAATTCAGCATCGTTTGTCACATCATTTCTGTATGCCTATAGTTTCTACATGGGAAAACAAAACAAAACCCTTCTCTAGCTGAGAGGTAGCCTTGTGTAGCCCCTGGATTCCTGGGCTGACTTTTGTTGTTCTGTGAGATGGCCTCAAAGTGCCAGTCCTTGGTACGTTGTGGGCTAACTGCTGAGCAGCAAACCAAGCTAGAGAGAGTGACAAACATCTGAGCCCTGCCTGTCTTTAAGCAGGCTTGGCTGTTGAGTTCCATCTGTTTACCCTCAGGAGGATGGGTATGAGTATCTACGTGGCTTGGTGCAGCGTTTATTCCTTTTTAGAATGCCTTTGAGTAGGTATAAATAACCGCCGGGGTGCAGTGGATCCTGTAACTTGCTCAGCTTGGGATGTTCTGATCACGTTTTTGTAGATAGGTGCACGTAAATTTCTTGTAATCTTTAAAGAGGAAAGTGGCCATAAATAACTGAAGTGCTATTTTGAAATACACGTCTGGTTTGCAAGGAAGCTGTTCTTTGGGAGCAGTAGTAAACTGCGTCATAAGGGAGTAAATTATCAGCAGTTTGTGGTTGGTGGCTTTTTGTTTTGTTTTGTTTTAGTGTAATGAAGAACTCATTTTGTTTTTGGCTTCCATGAGTTGCTGCCAGGCCCTCCACATTTGTGATGATGTTAATTTTTGTATGTGTGGTTTAATTTGGTTAATTTCCCATTCTCTTGCCATGCTGTTTGATTCCTGCGTTTTCGTGCAGCCAGCTCTGATTACTGAGAAGGCACAAATGATAGCAGGGTTCCCTGCTGTCAACAGGCGTTCTTCCAGCACGATGCTTTTTTCTGGAGTGAATGCATCTTTGCTAGGACAGGAAAAGCTTTGCAAGACCTGTTCTGCTACTTAATGACCAAGCACTACTACTGCTGAAATCTGGAAGCCAGCCATGGATCCCATGAGCATCACACAGTGTTTTCATGCATTTAAATGCATCTATGAGTTTCACAACTCAAGCAACAGTGAAGTTGAGCCCTGGAACTGGTGAGCTATCAGCAGTCGTGTATTCAGGAGAACATTGTTTTCATTAGCTTGATGGTTTGGTGTTTGCTTCACTTAGAGGCCTGGCTCTGTGCTTGTTCTCTTGTTCTGACCAGTCGGGGTCACTCTGGCTTGGGCTGGCAAAGAAGCTCTGCGTTTTTGTGAGCTCCAAAGGGCTGTCAGAAAACAACTTGTCACTCTGGGGGACTGCGGGAGAAATTCTTCTGACAATTCTGTTAGGGATGAGAAACTTCCAGGGGAAAAGCATGTGTTTATTTCCAAAAGCATGTTGGTATCCCCCAGGGCTGAAGCAATGTATCCTATTTTGCTGGAGCAGCAGAAGGGTTATCGCCTTTGTGTACTGGTGGGAGGGAGACGAGGCTGTCTTCATTGTGCTGGCGTTACAGCTGAGCTGCACATCTCCAGTTTGTGGCTGTGCCTGTGTGAAGGAACTCCTTTAGCAGACAGCTTACAGAAAGACGTGCTCCTTCCCTGCTCTGAGACTTCTTGTAAAAGGATAGGACCCACTTCTGTTAAATTTTTTAACTTTTAAACATGTTTTTATTCCCCTTGCCTTCTGTCTTCCTCTCCCAGAGGTGGCCCAAGTGTTTTAGAAACAACATAGTCAACTGGAGCTCATTGAATAATTCAACTGTTGCCTGAAGTGGTAATAAAAAGAGGACGACCCATTTAATAAATCAACCAGAGCTAAAAGCTCTGTGGTTTTTAAAAATGTTCCTCTGCCCTGCCTTTCAACTATCTGAAATCCTCTTCTGAAGCACGTTTTTCCCCCCACGTTTGGGTTTTGCATACTCAGGAAGGACACCTTCCTGCCCGCTACCTGTGGGTTATCCATGGGAGTTGTTTCTGGTCAGCAGAGCTCTTTCAGAAACATCGCCATGGGGTGTTGTGAACCCTTATCTCTATCCAAACTGCTCCTATCTAGCTGTCCTCTGCCATAGTTGCTGCTAGGTATTCTTTCATCAAGGCCACTGCTGCAGCAGGAACTTCTCCAAGAGCTGCTAGAATCACTTATGGGCTTCCTTGACCACTGTCACTTAACCCAAGAAATAAATCTCTTTGTGGCTCCTGATGTGTGCCTTCTAGAGCAACGAGAAGTGGCCTTTCCTTTTCATAGATGCTTTTGCTTTTCTTTGAATAAGAGTATTTTCACAGTACTTCTTGTTTCTGCATTGGAGCTCTGTTACCTGAAACAGATCTAAATGCAAACTAAATGCAAAATACTGTATTTAAGGGGCATTGCACAGAAATGTGAGCATCTAGGGAAGCTCATAAACCTTTTGTTGAAGACGTTTTTCTGTCTGTAGCTTGTGTCAGACTTTTTATTTAATCCCTTTGGACAGAGGCTTGGCAGTACATCAGTGTGTTACTGTATAAATTGCTCTTTTCATTGTAACTGTAATTGTAAAGCAGCCTGGCTATCACAGCCACCCAATGATCGCAGCATTATCTTTCTGCAGAGCTGCAACATTTTGTGGGGTGCAGTGGGGTCCTGCCTGTTGAAATGAGAGGTGTTTAATAACTTGGCTTCTCAGTTGTGGCTCAGTTTTAAAACTGTCATAGTGATCAGAGAGCCTTGCGATGTGCCTTGAAACATCATCGTGCTTCTTGGAGCTTACTGCCTTGTTTTTTTAAATGGGCCCTACTTCAATCTGTGTATGGAGGCTTGTGCTGGCCGTATTCGATTACTGAGCTTTGTGCTTCAGAGGCTGCTGGGGACAAATGTGTGAACGCTGATGTGTATAAATAAATGATTGTAGGTTTAAAATCAAGGTCTAGGGATAAATGATCCATTTGTCTCTCTTGCCTGTTTTGACTGGAGAGCTGAATTAACAGCTAAAATAGGTGCTGTAGCGTGTTGAGCAGCACTGAATAGGAGGCTACAAAATTAATCCCCGGGGGATGGGTCACTGGGGTTGAAACCTTTCAGCACTGAACCCTGTGCGGGCTTTGCTGTTCTTGCTGTGAGTGCTGAGGTGGTGGCTTTTTCAATAAAAAGTTTGTGCCCTTTGAAGCATCCCAAACCTCTTCCTTAATCAAGAGGGAGAGCAAGGAAACATCATGCTTGATAGTTTTCAAGAGCTTTTGGCTATTTTTGTACTCTGCTGTGTTTATTTTTTATAAATGGTTTGATTGCTTTCTCTCTAGCTGTAAGGCAAAAAGCTTCCCGTTCCAACGTGAAGCTTATTCCTCACCCTCTTCTCACAAGTGTATTCACAATTAAATAAAAATATTAATAATAAAGGCACTGGCGTTCTCATTTGTTTCTCTTGAAACAGCCACATTCAGATGACTTACTCCAGATATAAACTAGAGAGACTGAGCAGCGTGTCTGGATTTCCTTGTGCCCTTCCCTTCTCCCCAGGCAGAGATCTCCTGTGTGTAGGTTCGTGTGCTGTGTCGGCAACCTGGGAATTCAGAAATGACCTGGGTCCAAAAGAAAAGTTGACCTGAGTCATAAGAGTTAAAGCAGCACAAAGAAATTAAAGCATCTGTTCTCTCTCAACATACTTTCTGCACTTGAGCCTTGAGAGATCTTAAGTTTCTGTTTTTGAAGCTTTTTGATAGAAGCACCAAATAATTCAAGTGAGTATTGAGCCCACCTAGGAAGGGCAGAAGGTTTTCCAGCTGCAGCAAGTTGCTTGGTCCCTGACTATGCAAAACTCTTGCTGCAGAAGTTCTCAAGTTGTCACGGTGGTGTCCTGGCTATGTGGTGGGCAGGGATTGGGAAAATATGAAAAGTTGTGTATTAGAAAGCCAGTGATCATGTACCTGTGATTTAAACAGACTTCTTGGCTTGCACATGCCCACCACCCAAGTAAGTTAGTGTCTACTCTCTCACCCCCAAACAAAATAGTGTGGCTTTTCCTTTTCCAGAGGGAGGTAATAAATAAGGCAAACTGACACTGGAGGAACTTGAAGTTCTAGACCTCTTTCAGTTGTTTTGAGAGCTTCTCCTGTCAATGAAACTTTAAAGCAAGCATGAATAATTTGGAGTTGGTTTAGGGTGTATTTTTCAAGGAGAGGTTCAGGGACTGAGTTTGTTTTTAAGCTCCATTTAGAAGTAAGCCTGCCAGTTTCCACTGATCAGCTTTAATTTTATTTTTCCCACTTGCCATACAAACAGCAAAGTACGTTATCAAATGTATGCCCAGGCCAAGTCAATAAATTCTAAATGAGTCCTCAATTATTTTCTGTCCATCTTGCACATTTTTATGCGGTTATTGAAGAGCTCACTTGATGCATGCTTAGATGAGCAGGGGAAATTAAACTGTTTTTCCCCTTCCCTTTCTCTTCCCTCCCCATGATAGACTAATGTGCTTTGGCTTGAAATTACAAAATGCCCTTTAAAGGTCTCTGAAGTAGACAACAGAAGTGCTCTCCACTATCATTTTTCATAAGTATATATGTAAATGGTTGGTTTTTTTTTTTTCCTATTTAGAAACTGAAAAATTATACATATTTTCCCTTTGAAATCTTACTCTACTACTGGAAGGCAGTTCTGCCTTCATGGGAAGTACTTGGTGCTACTATAGGACGAAGTGGCCGGGTTGTTTGATTAACATGGTTGTATCAAGATGATACGGTGTGAAAAAGGCATTGTCCTCTATACTATTTGTGTGTGGCCATATTGAGCAATCTGGCCCCTGTGGGGTTGGGAACAACAAAAGATTATGTGTTTTAGTAAGTGGTTTGCTGTTGGATGTGTTTATACAGAAGCTGGCTGAAGCACAAGCCATCCTTATGCTGATATTGTTGGGTGCCAGCCACATGTTTGCTTGTGCATATGAATCGCTGGGGGCTGCTGTTGTGTAAGCTCGTTCCTAGACACTCTGCTCCATCTTTTATCACTTCCTTAGACTGTAGTTGCCCTATTCGTGCCCTGTATTGTGCATAGAAGATGAAATCTCTCATTGCTGTAAGGTTTCTTTGGTTTCTTATTCCAAGTAAAATAACCCTTTTGTGTTGTGCAGGACTGTGTTCCTTCCAGACGTGCATCTCTCAACACTGGTAAGAGAAATACTGGGCATCAGCAGAACTTAGGTGCTTTAGAAAACGTTGCTCAACAAACAAGAAAAACAATAAATTAAGCTTCAAAAAGACCAAGCCAGTAAAACCAGGTCTACCCAGTGACTATTTCATCTGCATCAAATTAGCATCAAATCCAAGAAGTTATACGTGCATCATTCTGCCACTAGGTAAATAACTGACTTGTACAGCCACCCCTCGGAGCAACAGAACAGCTCTTTGCTGTGCACAGCTGGTGGTGGCCCGGGAGCCTGTCAGACTGACTGCGGCGCTGCCCTAGGCTCTCCTGCTGCAGCACAGGAAAATTCACGGGTAGGCTTCTGCATGTAGCCCTTGGCTTCTCCTTTACGTGCAAAACCAGCTCGTTTCAAACTTTGGCATACACCTTTGTGCTAAGGTGGCAGGCTGATTTGAGTGGCCTGACCGGCCAACAGTTGCTCTGTGTTTGTGGGAGGAGGATGCGGTGTCTGTAACGGGGAGGGATGGCGCTGTTGGCAGGCCAGCAGCGAGCTGGCTGCGTGCCCTGCAGCCTGCCAGCAGATCCTGTTGCACAAGCCAGCCTCACCAGTGCAGCAGATGGCGAGACCAGTGCCACGGCGAGCCGTGTAGTAGCAAGGAATGACTGCTTAGAGTGAGCCCCAGCTATTGATTAATTAATACAGAAATCAGCAGTGAGGATGCGAAGAGGAAAAATGGTGTTGTGTTGGTTTTTGTGTTTTTTTTTTTTCCCTCCAGAAGGATTACTGTAAAGGAAAGGCACCAGTGAGCTGGTGAGCTATGAAAATAGCTAGAAGAGTCTTCATAGGAGAAGTGCAGAAGCACGTGTACGACATGCAGTCAAATTTAGCTGTAAGGCTAGAAAAATCTACAGAGTGGTGGTGTGTCTTCCAGCTGTTCGTCTAAGCAGGATTCACGTGACTGGGAGAACTCTTTAGGGTTTGTATTTGTGAAAACAGCCATACTTCTCTTCATGTCAGTGTGAAGAAATAGCAGGGTTTGAGATTTGACCTGTGGGTGTGGAGGGCTGGCTTTGGTTTGGAGACTAAAGGAGAGCTTTCCGGTTTTTGGAGGACAAGATTTTTTTCAAAGCACAGGGATGATCTGCAGGAGGAGAAAATACTTTAGAAGCTCATATTAATGTGGAGGTAGAACTGCAGGATTTTAATCCAGTAGAAAAGGCTTCTCTCAGTATGTAGGCATAAGAAATTTAGGACAGGGAGTGTTTCTGAAATACTTGATCTACCTTTGCAGGTGCGGAGTTTTCATTTGCTTGCCAACCGAAAGGTGAGAACTTCTCTAAATTAAATTGTTATTTCCTTTGTTGTTTGCCGTTTGCCTTTCTTTGTTGTTAGCTCGTATTCCGGAATCTTAGAGGTGATTGTGTTGATACTTCCCAGGAGGAAAGAAGCTGTTATTAATAGAGCTGCTTCCAGCAAAAATCAAGGTTAGGCTTTGTGGAACTAAGACACTACAAATAACCTCAACTTGAACTGTGCTTTTCCAGTTACAGATAATAAAGCTTCTTGCAGAGAAGATAAGTGTAGCTACTTGCCCTGTGTTGGGTGATGTTGGGTCAGTCACCCTTTGTCCCTTTTCCCCACACTCTCCATTTTGCCATCGGTTGAGACAGGGGTCCTGCTTTGGCATCTTGTTCTGTACACCTTAAAATGAGCAGTCCTCACAGTACAGCGGAAGGAAGACCCAGGTATGTTAAGAATTGTGATGGACAGCAGGTTGCAGGAGTAATACGTGAGATGGTTTATTTTGGCCTGGTGCCTTAGATTGAAAGGGACTGTTAATAAAAACTGTGAGGCAGAGCTCCTTTGAATTGTATTTGATGTTTGTAAAAGATTGTTGTGAAAGGGGAGGAAGGAATGGCTCATGCTGATGTATTGGTCGAGGAGCTGGCTTTTCAGAGTTACTAAATGGGAAGCTGAGTGCTTCAGGCACGTCCTGAAGGAGATGGATGCTGAGCATCAGATGCTAAGGTAGGATGGGCAATAAAGAAGCAAAGAGCGGATGCTGTTTGAAAACATCGAAGGAGATTAGAGCTGCTGTGCTACAGAAAGGGTAGCTCATGGGGAATCTGAGAAAATCATCTAGATACTGAGGAAAGCAAGGCTTTGGCATGGGGAATGCTTAAGAGAAGTAATGAATATGTCTGAACTGTAGCTAAATGGAAGGGAAAAAATTATGAGGGGAAAAGGACAAGATAAATAAAAGGCTTAGGGGCCCTAGGAAGGTGTGTCGTGCCATAGAGTTGTGTGCTCTGGGTCTTTCACTGCTTAACGCTGCTGTGTTCTCATTGCCCTGAAAGAGCTGTGGTCAGTGTTCACGGGAGTTCTGCAGTCTGAAGCCCTGTATAGTTAATCCATCATATTTTACTCCAACAAGATTTTGCATTACAGCAGCAGCCTAAAATGATACACAACATCTGTGCAGAGCATTGCTGAAATTCCTAATAAATGAGTTCCAGAGGCAACCCTCCATTTGTGGGATGTTTTTTGTACTGCACGTTTTGTGAAGAATTTGACCAGCCTAACTCTTCAGTGGCCTGCAAAGGTAAAGAACTGGAGGCTCCTATTGGGATCACAGGGCAGGCTGGAGGCTGTTTCTGCCAGACACTGATGTTCCTGCATCTTGCTTCGCTGTTGCTGAGAGCTGCTGTGTGCAGTGAGCTCAGCCTAACTGGGGGCACTGACACACTGGGGGACGATCTGTCACCAGTCTGTGCCTCAGTTTCCTCTTCTGTGAAATATGGACCTTTAAAGAAAATACTTCCTGAAATTCTCAGGATGCAGATCTCTACATCCCGATTGTGAACTGCAAAATGTTACTGCAAAGTTATTGAATGATTGCAAGTTATACAGTGTGAATAAAAACAGGGCCTTGGTTTGCATGGGATGTCTCCTGCAGGACTGGAGAGCTGTTGCTGTCCCTACTTTGCAGCAAGGTCACTTGTGTCAATACCATCCAGATGTGTATCCTCAGGGTTCGTCTAAACACAGTTTTCACTGCATGGTGTTAATAGCTCTTACGCTGGCTCCCAGCGGGGTCCCACCCCTGTGCTTTCACCTCCATGTTTATTCTCTTTTATACCCTCCCACTGCTTTCTATTTTTTTCCTTTCTTCAGCTGTCTTATTTTAAAAGTTCTGGGCAGTAAATCTTCTCTCCTTTCCTTCTATTGGAAAGAAAAAAAATATCTTAAAAACCAAGGAGCTAGAAAGCCCGTTGCAGAAAAATGGTGCGTAGGAACAGACCTGAGAATTCCTACCCCTGAGAATCCTTCTAGCAGCAGCGAATCAGTGTGAACTTGGAAAAGGTGAAACAGTGCAAGGGTAACCGCACTGGGAAGTCATCTGGTATTAAGGCACTTGTGGATTGTTGGAAGTGACTTCGTGAAGTGCTGCGGGAAGCTCAGGGCTCCATTCGTGTCTCGTGGTGGAGTGAGGCAATGCCTGTGCTGGCAAAGTCAGGTGTTGGAAGAGAGGAGGTTGGAGTCAGGCTGGGCATGTGCCTGCCCGAGGATGGCATTTCCCTGCTCTGTTCTTGCTTCTGTTGACAGCTACCAGGTGATTTTAGTTAAGCTCAGGAAAAGGTTATGAAAGGTTTTTCCTCTTTGCTGGTGGGCAAGCAAAGGATGCTGTGCATGTGCAAACGCGAAGGGATGAAAGCGAGCACATCCCCTTCCAAGTGCGGAACGTGGTAGTGTCACTGCTCAAGGCGTTTAGTACTGAAGTCAGCGTAGAAGATAACTGCTTCAAGCCAGCGTGGACATAATCCAATCAAAACTTCATTTTTTGCCTGATTGTGTTGGCCTGAGCAAGTCAAATGTTACCCAGTTTTCTGACCCAGTTCAGTTCTGTGCCTCCAGGGCAAACTCCGTGATATGCTTCTGTCTTCTCAAATATGTTTTTCAGTGTGTTTGTGTGAGTTCCTGAACCATTTCTGGGCTGTGGGAGAGAAGTATCACATGAAAGAAAAAATTAGAAAAGCATCTAGTTAGATTTCTTTTTTTTTCCCCCCTTCACTTTTGTTTTCTTCTGGTGGCTTTATCCCAGCAGAAGCAGTGATTTGTTACTTCAGTTGTACCCTGGTGGTGATATGGATATAGCAGAGCTGTGCCTGGTGCAACCTAGCATAGGTCAAAGCTAAATGAGGTTGCCTGTTGAAAGGTATCTTGCATCCCTTCTGTTCAGGTTAGGCTTTTCATTTTAGGGTAACTGCTGTGGTATTGGCCATGGTTGGGTTGTTAGAAGTTACTAAAGGACTTGTTAAAATGAGAACTAGACTGAAAGAAAATCCCTTGAGTACCATAACATTTAGCTTTTTGGAAAGGCAAAAATGTGGGGTACCAGAGTGGGTCAGAAAACCGAGAGCTGCTGAGGCAGCATGCAGTGTGCAGCTGCCCGTCTGCAAAATGGGAGCCGATCGTGGTTCTTTTTCTCAGTTTTGTGCAATGGTTGGGAATCTATGGCTTCACTGTGGTGGAGCTGTAAGTCAAAGATGCCCCTTGTCACTGGGGTTTATTTATTCCAGTTTATAACATTACATCTAGAAAATTCTCTTCCTTCCAACATTCAGCTCTCGTGTAATTTAATTGTGTGCCGGCTGCATGAGCCAGACCTGGCTCTCGAGTTAAATGGAGCCACATCCATTTAATAGAGTTATGCTGTAGATGAATTTTCCTCTCTGTGCTAAATCTGGGACGCTAGTCAAGTAGGTTCTGCTGGCCCAAACATACGCTGAGTCCTTCCCTGCAAGTTCAAAGGCCTGCCTAGAATTGTGTGTGCATAAGAGCTTTTTTTAATAACACAGCTACTCCAAATGATGTGCCTAAAAAGCAGTTGGGAGGCAAAAATGTACAGACCAAGATGGTTAGCTTTTGTTTAATGTTTTAATTGGCATTTGGTGTGCTGTGTGAATTCTCACAGTTGTCCTATCAATATCTGGCCAGATTTTAGTCTTTGCTCTCCCACACCCAAATGGCTGCAATTTCTGAGAGGAGCATATTGTCTCGTATCAAGCTGGCACACATTGCACGGCTGTGTTCTTGTGGCTGTATCACAGCATCGGTTTTGCTTCCTGTGTAAATCTTCAGGCTGGCATCCCTGGTGCTGGCTGGAAGTGCTGATCTGCAGCCTTTCAGGTGCTCAGAAAACAGTCAAGAGCAAACTGTTTGTTACTTCCTCTACTGTCGCTAAGTGGAAGATGCGTTTCACTGCTTTTTTCGTGCTTTAGTTCATTATTAGCTTCAGAAGCTTTTATTTGTGAGATGCAAAGAGTGGTGCTAGGAACTGCGCTGTAATTGCAGTCACAATGGTGTACGTTCACCCCTTCTGAGAGCACAAATGCTTCCAGGGCTAAAAACCTCTATGCAAAGGAGGACATTTAAGAGGAGCACATTTAAAAGAAGAGGAGTTTATTTAAATAAGCAGGCAGTGCTGAATGCTTAGACTCCTCGTACCCACCCACACTGACTGCTGTTTGGAAACACTTCAGGAAAACGCCACTCCCTTAGCAGGAACTCAGGTGGGGCTGGGGCTTTGTTCTGTTTCGGTTGTTTTTCCGTTCGGAGTGATGCTGTCATGGGGTTGTCCAAGGCAAAGGCTCGCAGTCACTGTACTCTTTATTTTTCTCCAAGCTCCAGCTATTGTGCTCTACCTGAAGATTAGGGTGCTTCTCAGTAGTGGAAGAGAGCAGTGAACTGCTGATGCAACTTCTCAGGCCAGTGCGTTTGCTAACTTTAATTACTGTCTCCAAGAAAGGATTAAGTGCACCTCAAATTGGGGCACTTTCACGTATGTTAAAATTACCAGCAAAGAGGTAGTTATCTTCTGAGTCTATGTAAATGCCAAACGGAGATGAAGCATAGAAAGGTGAAATGAACTTTGCCTTTTTCTTAAGGAAATCACAAGAGCCGTGCCCTTTTGAAAGGAGTGGATGGAGAATATAACAGAGGGTATGCGGGTGTACTCGCAATTCCTCATGCTCTCTTGAAGGTGCATGGCACTTGTTTCCCAACTGAGGTCTGCTGTGTATATTTAAAAATCCTGGTTTCAGAGGAATACCTGTAGGAATAGTTCCTACAGGTAGGGAAGAAGAAAGTGGGTTAATAATAATAATTTATGTCCTCTCCCTTGGAGAATGTTGTCCATGGTAGATGGCCAGTTGTTATCCTGAAATAAAATTGGGATATCAGAAGTAACAATCCCAAAAGCATGCACGAAGGCTACGGAGGAGCTTATGTTTGAGGAGACAGGGAACTTCACAGGTCCCTGAGCTGTGCACAGGCTGAGCAGTGTCCAAGGGGCCGGAGCCCGTCAGGCTGCGGTGTGCGGCTGCAGGGCACCAACCTGCAGTGAGCAGCGGGCTGGGTTCTCCGAGCGGGTGGATTCGGTGTCTCTGTGAACTCGGCATACGCTGAATGAGCTTATTTGGATGCTTATAATGAATTGGATGAACAGTGAAATAATTAACAAAGTAGACACTTAAATGGTTATTGCAGGTTTTACAGCTGACTTTATTTAGATGAATGAGGTAGCTCATTCTGCTATTAGCTGCACCTTAGCAAAAGATTTTTTTTCTTTTCTCTTTAATGAATAAACACCACTAATAAGGAAAATTAGCGTGGCATTCATTGGAAAGACAGCATAATGGTCGGTGTCCTTTGGATGGAGAATGTCAGACTCTGAAGTGACTCACATGCAACTTCTGAAAATATTTTGTTGGTTTTTTAGATGAAGAAATGTTCCCAAGTTCTTTGATACAGTATTAGAGATCATAAATTCATCGAATGTCAATATATGACTTACTGTCCAGTTAGATTATGCCCATAACAGTTTTCCCAGGTACTGCGTTAGAGTCCATGTAGAGGCCAGGCCTGCATTTTTGCTGTTCTCTGGCTGCTATTTTTATTCCCTCAGTCAGCAGAGTTGCTTACACTTGAATGCTCGTGGATTCCTCTTGTATTCCCCAGTCAGCTGTAGGGCTTTCAGATACTTCACCCCAGTGACTGGCTCCTAAACTGGAGAGCCTTCATGCCAGGATTTAGGGCAGGATTTTAAGGCCTTTTCCTGATCAGTGTAGATCAGTATAACTAAACCTAATAGTCAGCCTCTGTGGGTTAAGTGGCTTTTATGATTCTTACTCAGTAGAGATAATTTAGCAAGACTTGCAAGCTGTTTAGTTTAGCTTTCATTCTGTTACATATACCACATGTAGCTCCCTGACTTTCCCGATGAAAAAGAATAGCAGCTAGCGGTGAAAACCTCTGACCTCAGTTCTGCAGGTTTTCTCTTTATCTGTTGCAATACAGCAACCAATCTGTGCAAGACTCATATATGTTGTGAGAAACTGCAAGGGAATTCAAGAGGAGTGATTCAGATTACTGCAAAAGCTGAGTTTCTTATATTTTAAAATATGCAATGAATGTATCCCCCCCCCTCCCCTTTAAGAACAAAGAGAAAAGACTTAGACAATAGCCTATGACTACATGTACTGGGACTGGATGCTGCTGTATGTAGTCTACTCGTGGTTTGGTTTGGTTTTCTTTTAAAGGTGTTACCAGAGAGATAAAATGCAGCTGAGATGTGAAGCTTATCTTGTAAAAACATTATTAGTAAGTCTTTAGTTGTGCATTGGTTTTGAGCCTTGCTGAACCATTTTAACCAAGGTAATTTTATCTCCTTCTGTTTGCATTCTGTGTGTACATTTTCACTTGACTTTTTCTTATTGAAACCGTCCTTTATGTGCACTCCAACCATTTGGTACCTGGCATTCCCTAGTCACCGAGCTATTTCTGCCTAAGATTGTTACCTTTCAGTGTTCCCAGCACATCTCAGAAATCTGGAATGGTAATTGGATGGGAAAAACACTTGGTCATTTGTCCTCCTGGATTGGTCCACGAGGAGGCAGATTTCAAGCAAGAAGCAATGCATTTAAGCATGATCGGTAGCACTGCTTCTGGATCATTTTGTTTTCTTCCAAACTGAATTTGGTGTTCGTAATGTGTTGTATTAAAAGCCAATATTTTGATACATAGGATACAGAACATCATACTATGGAAGATTTGCCTGTGTATTCTGAATTCCTATCGCAAGCCTTACTTTGCAAGCTTTGTCCTATTGTTGCATTTGGGGAGATGCTAAAGAAAAATCCTGTGACTTTGGAGAAAGACAGACAAATTAGGATAGCTGTGCTGATCTGTATTTATTTCAGTGTAAATTTTTTACATTACAGATGTCCTTGGATGGATTTTATTATTATTAAAAGTGGCTTCCCTCCAGAATAATTGCTCTGTTCTACCAGCGGTTTAATTTTCTTCCGAAAGAGCACTGTTTTCTCCTTCAGGACTGAGTATTTGCCTGAGGAATTACTCTGAGAAGCTGTAGTTGTTTCTTTCTGTACAGACAGCCTCCAGGTGATCCACAACTACAAAAGAAATCAAGAACTCATCTGACAGCCTGTACTGTGAAAGCAAGAGCTGGAGTCAGAAACTTTTTGAGAGGTTTCGGTATATTTATATCTTGCAATAAGTCACTAGTCACTTTTTGTCTGGGGAGATCTCTGTGGGAATTTGTTTTTAACTCTGTCTTGAAAATCCTGAACAATATTTTCTGTTTCAAGAGCAGAGAGACTGATAGGAGAAGTAAATCTAAATCAAATGGCTGATTCCACTGACAGCACCGAGCGTGGATTTATAGAAAAATGAAACAGTAACTGTGGCCTTTTTCCTTTTCAAAAATCCCTAATTGGTATTTTCCCCCCTCCCTTTGTCAGATGCTTTCATGCTTTGGCGGTTGAGATGCATTAGCTTCTCATGGACTGCTTGGGTTAGTTCCTCTGAAATACCTTGAGAGCACGAGCTGTCTGTAAGGGGCTGAACCTGCTCTTAATGAAGTGAGTGTGCTGCTTCTCTTGTCAGTTGCTTTTTTGGGCTATATTTAGCAGTTCCCCAGAGCTGTGTTGCAGACATGAAAGAATAAATATGACATCTTTCTAAGGACTGGGTGAGGAGTCATGGTGGATGTAATCTTTCACTGCCAACTGAATTGTGTCTGGGTGCAGAGCCTTCTTCAGCATAGATCTCGGCTCTGCGCTCGCTCCTTGGTGTCTGTGCTGCTGGGGGTGAAGTTGGCAGTACAGATCAATGCTTAATATCTTTCCACCCTGTCTGATTTATATAAAACCCAGGTAAAGGAAGGTTTGCAAATTAATCCACTGTGTAATGGTCACCTTGTGTGGGAGAACACAAAAGACTCCATCGGATGTGATTTGAGCTGGTACGTGCTTTGTGTACTTCAAGTCATTTGTCTGAATCCATGGGTTTTGAAGAGAAACTTTGACACCCTGGCTATTGAATGGAAAATGAAAAGTACTGCTTTTTTTTTGTTGTTGTTCAGCTGGATTATACATGACGTTTCTGTTCCTTTCCCTTAAAGAAAATAATGAAGATACAGAGGAAAAATCCAAGAGCTGTCTGTATTCGATTTGCTTGGAAATTAATCGTTAATGATATCCAGGTGGACAGCAAATGTGTTATGAAGCCTTACGTATTTGCGTGCAAGGTAGTGAAACAAAACATAGTGATGTGCATGGAAAGGATCCCATCAAGCCTGAATCCTCAAAGAGCAAATTGGTGCCTGTAGGAGCAGATTAGTCTGTGTGCAAGGGGATTACTGAGGTTATGCTGACTTGATGTTGTGGGTACTGTGGTTTCTGCTTCTTGAAATCCTGTGTGTAGGCTCATGCTATATCACAGTGGCTGGAAACTGAACCTTTATCATTTTTGTTGTCTTACGCATTTTACTAGCATTTGGAGTAGAAATACTTGCTCCTAAATGAAATGTCAGACAATTTAATCATTGGATGGGGCACACATTATGACTTGAATAGGAGCGGTTCATAGCTTTGAGAAAGATTTACCAGCTCTTGGGAAGATGAAGTGCCGTAGCCAGTTCCTCATGGCACATTGCAAATCTTTCTGAAGCTCGTCTCCCAGACAGGAGAAATCTTCCCACCTTTTTTATTTGCTGCACTTCCAAGCCGTGCGTTGCACGCTAATGTTTTATACTGATCGCTTCAAAAGCCTTGCTTGTCATATGCCCAGTATAAAATGAAAATATGTTTGCCAGACAGGTAGCATAGATCCTGCTGGCTCTAATTTGCAGCCTGCTTCGTAGGAAATGTTATTTGCTGAAGCTAACTTTAATATTTTATAGTTGTCATATACTTGCAAAGAAACAATTATAAGCAAGGGCTCTGATTTAGGAATGTGGTTTTGAGCCTCTTTACAGTCCCTTCTGTTTCTTTACCAGCATGGCCCGGCGGCAGCTCCCTCCACAGGCAGTAAGGCTTGAACATGTTATAATCACACCTGGGTATTCTGACAAATGCGGTGTGCCTCAACTGCTTCCTGCAGCACAATTGCCTTGAAGTTCTACACTTTACTGTTTTCAGCTTCATTTTTTGGCATCTTGAGTGCGGTGCTGTAGCTGCCCCAGAGCTTTGTGATGCTGGGCGAGCAGTTTCTGCCTAAGCAGCGGTCGCACATCTGCTCCTTGGGCCCGTGCAGCTTGTGGCAGACAGCGTGTTATTACACTGGCGGCACAGTAACAAAACCTTGGCACGCAGTGTGTTAATTTAGCTGGGACAGTGCTTTTCTTCTGTCAATGTTGACTTTAGATTATTTGCCGGGGAGCCGGGGAGCTAGCTTGGGCTGCGTTAGGGATGCTGCTGCGCTGCTGTCGCTGCAGTCTGCACTTACCACTGGGTGTGGTAATTATAGTTGGTGTGTTCGGGTTTCTAAGTGGGTATTGTGTACGTGAGGGAATGCTGAAATCGGAGACCTGGACTAAATAAGCATCAAAGGCCTTGGAATCAGCCCGCTAGCCTGCCATAATGGGTGCTCGTCCTCCCTTATGCCGGCAAGGGGCTTGTTTGGCCCCGTCACGGGGTAGGTGTGTGTGTTCATGGAGGGGCTGGGAGAGGTGGCACCACAACTGAGAGACAGGGGGGACCTGGTGAGTAACGTGCCCGCATGGACGGGGAGATAACCCGCACTACTGCGAGCTCACTAGAGGCTGGCTGTGGGATGGCTCTCCCGGCCCTCTGCTTCTGCGGCCTGGGCTTACAGCTGCTGAAGGACGGCTCCTGTGCAAGCAAATGAGAGGAGCCACACACCCTGCCTCTGCTGGGGGGGTGAGGAAGGTCTCTCAGGGAGATCAATAACACTGGAAAACTGATGGCACTGTACAGGCTTCTGCCAGGTGTAGTCAGAGTCCGAAAATACCTTTCCTGTCATGATGAAAGGGAGTAGGAGGAGAGGATGTGGTGGATGTTAAGATCAGCTTGGTAGGAGTGGCACCAGCTGCTAGGACAAGTTTGTTGGAGGGAGTGTGAAAGGAGCACCAGGGAACCTGCAGGTAATGGGCTTGCCAACAGGCGGATGGCCTCAGACGGGCATTTTCTTTCCTTCTGCTTCTCTGCTATAAGACGTGCTTACGTCTGAAATGAGAGCACATGCAGGCTTTTTTTGTTTTACATCATTATGAGTTGGGAGTTTTAAATGCAGTTTTACATGACGGTGTGTTGATGGACACACTTGGAATTTGGTGAAGTGGAAGCATGAATTAGTTTGGGATTAATGGAAGTGTCCCAGAGAACTTCCTGAGTAGCCAGCGCACCTGACACCTTTCAGGTGTATCAGTAGGGCCGCAGTCTTAGAAACACAGCAGAACATATGGGGAACCAATTAATTCAGAAGATATTAATTAAACACTTGTCCTCTGGGGAAAACCTTTTAGCACATCAGCTCTTTGGCCCAAGATCACACATGCATGAGTGGACAGTGAACATGCCTGCCTGGATTGTCACTTGTTACTTCTCTCGATAGGCTGGGGAGTTGCCTCCTTTAGACTACTGCTGCCAGACTTTTAGGGAAGTAGACTGTAGTTAATGCTTAAGCTGTGTCTCAGCCACCAGCTTTCTCGCATATAACTGATGTTAACACATCCTGTTTTTTCACTGTTGCCCCGTGGACTGTCTGACGAGCTCCTGGCAGTCTATGGGCTCTTTGTTTTGAGAAGCACACTTCATCTGTGGCATGCATGTGGAATTATCGACGCTGAATATAGCTATTTTGTCTGTTAAAGCATACAGAAACGCTTGCAAAAAAGAGCTCTTCCATGAAAGGGTAACGCATTGTGAGTGTGCCTTCCTGTTGATACCAAACAGCTTTGTTTGTGTCTGGGTGGTGCTGCGCTGACTTGAGCATTGTAGGCTGAGTGGGTAATAGACACTGCAGGGAGATTCAGCTGAATGACAAGGCTCCACTTAATTTATCTGCTTTTAGAAAAAAGTCCACTGGTCTGTCATCAAGATCATGTAGCTCCATTAGAGAGAACAGTAGAGAAATGCTTGTGTTGTAGTATAGTGATTGACAGTGAAGATCTTTTTTTAAAAAAAAAAAAAAATCTCTCCACCTGGTCCTGACAGCTAATTAGTTCTCTTGTGAATCTGTTTTAGTAGTAACAAGATGCAAACGGTTTACAAAAGGTATTTACTACTGACCATTTGAACTTGCTTGATTGCTGAAACTGCAAATAATTCCTGATGTTATAAGCAAAGGATTACACTGATGGTTTCTTCTGCCACGTTGTTGCTGCAGGTGCAGCTCATGCTCCTGAAGCAATTCCTTCAGTGATTTATTCTGAAGGTGCTTTTTTAACTGAGAAAAAAATCCTTTAAACTCCTTATGTGGATTTGTATTGATATTTGCTTACCTTCTGCTGAGTGTAAAGATAGAAACCTATTATTGGAATGCAAATATCTGATGATGGAAAATCACCTTCATTGTAAAATATAGCAGTGCTTCAGAATTGGCAACGTGCTGGAGATATGACCTTAGTGGTAGAGGATTCGGCCAGCAATGTTTAACTCAATCTCTCGTTATGATTTCTTATGTTCATCTCATTACATGAAATATTATACTCTTCTTTTTTTAAAAATAAATAAATAAATAAAAGATCTTGTTTCTTGTGGTATGTGTACAACTGGAGAAATTTCTCCTTTTGTATACAAAAGGAGAAATTTCTTCAGGAAAGACTGCAAAGAAAACAGAGGTTTATCTGAGGATCTCCCTCCTACTCGGAGAAATCACGAGTACAAAATGTTAATGATAACAAACCTATTTTATCAATTATAGCTTTTAAAAGGCAACAAAATTTCCAAAAGATTAGTATTTAAATAGCCTATTTGAACGTGATGAAAGAAATAGTGAAATGCCTCTTCAGGGCTTGTGTGCTCTGTCTTTATATGGCTTTTGTTGTCAGCTTTTCTTTGGAGATTTTTTGAACGTTGTAGGACAGGACAACTTGGTCTTCTTTTGCTGGTAAAATTAATTGTTGTTCTGACAGTTTTCCTGTATTGTAAATGACTGACAGAGTAACTGGAAGCAGTAGGGCTGGATGCAAATACTGTATGAAGGGGCACATTGCCCAGCAGTAGCCGTACGTTATACCTCCCCTGTTCTGAGGTGCCTGGGCTGACATGAAGCTGTGCCACTACAGCATGGCTTGAGGTTGCTGAAGATGGGTCAGAGAAAGTAGAGAGCTCAGTTAAAATGCTTCATCTTCGAAAAAACAGCAGGCAGCTGGGTTGGAGAAGGACTGAATTCAGCAGCTTGTCAAAGTTTGGAATTTATGAAGTTAATTAGTTGAGAATAAAGCATCTTTTATTAATGTTTGACTATCTGTGTTCATGTATAACTTAGTATGATAGAACAGCTGATGCATGCCCAGTTTCCCTTTCTAAACCAAAAACTCTAAATAAGCTTATAAATAGTGAATAGTAAATAAATAAGGAATTATTTGGTTATTTCAGAACATAATTCAGTGTTCTAAGCGGTGCTGTGCCATATTCAGTCACTTCTGGGTTGTTTATGTACTTTTCACTCTTTAATGAAGGACCTTGGTTTTCATTAGTATGATTTATTTAGAATGTCTTTATGGCTATAGTCAAATATCACCTATTAAAATGCCACCAGTCTTTGTCAGACACAGGCATAACCTTTTTCTACTTAGTATTTGCAGCCTATATCCTTAGCAGGGAAAATTATTAATCCCTTATGAATGCAACTGAAATGATACATGAAGTCAGCAGAAATCCTTCTATCCAGTGAGCCAGCAGGGCATGCTTATAAGCCAGCAAACTGCAGTGCTTTGCAAAATATTATGGATTCAAAAGCATAGTGAGTTATGTCTACAAGGTTTACAAAGCTAGGATTAAGACTAGCTAACGTCTACTGCTGAGGGTATATAGAACAGGTTATCTGGCACATTCTCTGGGTCTCCAAACACATTTTAGATACATACTGATGGCCTGCTAGAATAAGTCGGGTAGCTTTTGTTTAGTGAATGACACAGTTACCCTTAAGTTTTTAATTTTCTAAATAGAGCTGTACTCAATTTAAATTTCTTGGCAAGCAAACTGTTCTGTTTGGTTTTGGTGATTTGAGCTCTTGCTGATTAACTTTTCCTTGTTCAGAACAAGTTGATTTAATTTATGCACATGTGAACTGATAAATGGTGGGAAGATGGAGATACTGAGGTGTCTGGTCACTTGACATGGATACCTGTACTAAGTGTAGAATCAGTCTTGTCTTCCTTCCCCCTGTGCTGTATGAAATGTTCATTGCTGGGTGTTGTCCTTTTTTTATTTTTCATTATAGCATTTGCTGTTCAGGATGGGTATCTTTGCTTTCCACCCAGGTAGCTAGATTGCTACATTTGGTTTTCTGACTTGCTGTCATCCCCTGTAAGCAAGATTTATTCATTTGACTCTGTCTGTGGTGTCATTGCTGCACTTGCCTGGTATTTGTGGCTAAGGGCTCTTCCTCGATCCTGAGCCTGTGTGTCAGATGCAGCGAGCCGGCCCGCTGCGAGGCTGGAAGCAGTGTCTGGCACGTGGCCCTTTGGTGTGGCAGATGCGTCTTGATTTGTGCTCCCTTTGTAGGGTCTGCAAAAGACCCTTTCTCACCTCTCTTAAATGAGTTGCTCACGCATTGGTACGGAACAATTCAGGCACAATTAATTCATCCACCATCAAAATCCTCTTGACTTGGTGGTGCCCAACAGCCCTGTAATTCAGGGTGGGAGTCTGACTTCAAAGATACGGTCAGGCTTGGTGAAATGGAAGCAGGTCTTGCTACAGCCACACACCCAAAGGCATGTTTGTAGAAGCTCAGAAAGCTGGTTGTGTTTTGGAGCAGCACTACTGAACAGAAAAGAGCCTTCTCTCTTTCTCATATTCACTGAGTGCAGCTCAGTAGGCCTTTTGGGGCATATGTTACAGCACACTAACGTATATAGAAGAAATACCACTAAGTTGCAACCCAGGCATGTCACTATTGCTGATGAGTGTTCACTTGTGTCAGACTGAATGCTGGGCTTGTGTTTAGGTTTCCTGTTTTTTGTGTTCTCTCTCCTGTCTGTAAGTACCAGGACAAGATACGCATCTAATGAGTCCTGAGCAGCAGGAATGTAGGCTAGGCAAACCAAGCAAAAACCCAAAGAATGACATTGCATTCTTTGGGAAGTCTTTAAAAAAAAAATCTTCATGCTGTAGTATGTGGGGAGAGCTGCTATTTATCAAATGATTTATACAGGGAACTAAAGCAGTGTTAACACGCTGGAATTAAAGATTGAAATGTTTCTCGCACATATGGATTCTGTCTTCTCTCCTTTTTTCCTGCGCTCCCCCTGCTCCTTCCCTGCCGTGCTTTTTTGTTTTGTTTCTCCCCTCTGTGATTAGACTTATGCCTTTTGTAATGCTCCTAGCTGTCCATCTCTTCTTGGTGTGCCTCTGGCTCCCTGCATCGCTTTTGGATCTCCTTTCTGCCAAACGTGCTCTCTTCCATGCTTATGTTAGCTGTTGATAGCTATGCTGCTCACAGATTGAACACATGGAGCTGTGGAATATTATGCATTTCTGTCAGACTGGTTTTGAGGATGCCTGCGTTTTTTAAGAATATCATTACAAGTGATGGGTCAGTCCAAACCACCAAGCCTGTCTCACAGCTCGGTGGTACCTTTCTGGAGGTATTTTTGTCCTGCTGGGGACTCCAGGAAGGCATTAAAAGGCACCATTCTCTCTCTCTCTCTCTCTCTCTCTCTCTCTCTCTCTCTCTCTCTCCCCCTCTCTCTCTCCCCCTCTCTCTCCCCCCCTTTTTAAAAATAAATAAATAAATAAATCTGAAAGCTACAAATCAAATGCGAATGAGTCCTGGAGGCAGGCACATTGTTCATTGCGGGCTGTGGGCTCGCTGCCGAATTGGTGCTGACTGGATCTGTCCGACTGGGTTAAGGGGGGTGAGATGACTTTATTTTCAGATTGCTCGTGAAGAGTTGGAAGAAAAATGCAACAACTTCATGTGAACTCTGAGAGAGACAGCTGTGTGTATAGCTGATGGAAGAACTGCTAATGCTTTCCAGAGCGGGCTGGTCCTCTGTGATGCTCTTACGGGAGCCGTGCTGGAAGAATCGGCGTCCTTCTGCCAACGCCTTAGTGGGGGAGGTGGGTCTGAGGGAGGCAGTTCCCTTTAGAGAAAGGCAAGAAGGCAAGGCTGGGTACCTGGCTGATGCTTATGCTGCCAAAACAGGTGAAAAAGGTTCATTCTCTGCGATCCTAAATAACAAAGGAGGCTGACAGAGGAGGCTTGTTTGAATTAAAGCAAGGCAGTCACTGCTGCCAGCATGTACACAGGGAATTACGCGCTTTGAAAAGCTCTGGCCAGGGTGTGAGCAAGCTGGCTAGGAGTTTGCTAACACACTGTATGCTATTTGCAGCCTCAGCTTTGCAGGGTTGGTCTGGAAAATTAAAGATTCCCTTTCCTGGCATAAAACCACAACAAAGAGTGAGAGTGAAATGCAGCTGGCCTGTTCCTGGGTTGGAACAGCAGTGCTGCAACTTGTCTTTCTAACTGTATGAAAGTGCAGCATTCAGAACCTGAATCTAGTTTTCTGGCTGATGCTAGGTAATAGCAAGTCCTTAATTTCATCTTGTATCAGGTCTTGTTGTTATCTGGATGCTTAATTGAGAAATGGCTCTGAAAAGCCCTCTGAGAACCTGTTTGAGAGAAGTGACTTAGATCTCTAGCTCTAGGGCTGTGTCTTGTCTTAATCTTTGTCGTATTTGAATTCTATTGTGACGTGCCAAATGCATGCACAACAGAAAGAATAATAAAAAATATGTAATGTAAATTTTTGGGTGGTTGGCAAAGCATTTGAATTGTAAAATCCCATTTAATCCAGAAGTGCTGGCTGTATGCTCAGTGCCAGTAGGGGTGGCCACAGAAAGATGCTCGTTTCCAGAAAGCATGTAGAACGCTTTGCCACAGCTGATGTAAAGTGGGGAGGGGCAACAAAACCCACATTTAAAAAGAAAAGAAAAAAAAAAAAAAGAAAGAAAAACAGCTATTTTAGTTTGAAGAAGATGTTACATCTGGGCATGTGACTTCCACCTCAGCTTAAATGAGTTTCCCTTTCTGGGACCCGTGCTCATCACACAGGAATAGCAGTCCTTTTGTGTTCTTATTTTGCCACTGAGTGTACACAGTCGTTTACAGTGAATTTTCTTGATGGCAGTGCCTGGATGAACAGTGCTCATTTCTTCTTTTTTCCCTTCAGTCACTTGTTCCTGCTGTTACGCAGCCATCTCAGGCTGACGCGACAGGTTTGGGGAGCTATGATGTAGATAGCGAAGGCTGGGGAATGGGACAGACAGCGATGTGATGCCTCGCTGGCAGAAGGTTCCCAGCCGAGTTCGCACAGTGCTCTGGTTTGGAACTTGACCTTATCTGAAGTGCTGCTGGCACGGCTGAGAAGGGGATTCCCGATGGCTCACCGCTGTGGGGAGAGACAAGTCCCTGAGGCAGAACCACTGCTGACCAGGAAACCTGTTCTGAGCTGCTTCCTTGGCTGACAACGATCCCTTTATTGCATTTAAGTATGATTTTTCTGGGGCTGGGATGGAAGAAGTCTTTCACAAGCTTTAAATGATTTGCTCTTAGACTGGAAAACCTTCAGAGGGGTGGAGCAGTGAAGTCTGAGTACTTGTGTGCAGAGAAGTGAGCACCTCTCCGCCATCAGGTTTCTGATTAAAGAGGAACATGTTGCTTAAAAGGTTAGAATTCTTAATTTTTAATCAGTGAAGGAAAATCTAGCATGAAAGTTTCTGTCATTGTGCTGCCTACTCTTGCTTTCTAAAAATTAAACCAAAATACGTATCTTGCAGATCCTCAGCTTCCTGTCAGTAGCACTACTTAAACCTTTACCTGTGAGTCTGAAGGGTTCTCTTTCAGCTTTCCCTCACTCCTTTAGGCACTTGAGCTGTGATCAGATCACCCCTTGACCTTCTTTTTGAGGTGAGCAGCTCGGACCTTAGGGCTGGATGTGAGATGTTTCTGATCTCTCAGCTGTTCCGTGCTGATGTCTTCATATGGCTGTGCTGCCAGCTGCGTTCTGAAGCCATCGCAGCACAGCCACGTCCTTCCAAGCAAGTGCGTACAAGGCCCAAACAGAGTTCTTCCAACAATGGCCATGCAAATGCCAAAGAGAGGTGATGAAATGTTCTTCCTCAGCGTTTTCCCTGTCTAATATTCAGGATTTATGGGTGTGTTGTTTTTTTTTTTTGTCCTTTCTGTTAAACAGGGAGCTCACAAGATGTGCACTGGGAGTCTCCCCAGCTTTGCTTTAGGAATGCTCTTTTTCCTCCCCAATGTTTTGCTTTTTTTCCCTTCTCTGTCTACAATTTCGTGCTAGTTTAACACCAACTTAGTAACTCTACCTGCCATCTTTCCAGCCTGTGCCAAGACTGTCCATGTACAGGGGCGTAAGCTCAGTCCTAAGAAATGCACAGAGAATGCGTGAAGTAAACAGACTACTGAAAAAAAGCTGTCAGTGAACTCTCTCAGGCAGTTGAAATAACACAGTAACTGCATCACACTTGGGAAAATTTGCCTTTCTGCTGGAATCTCTTCCATTGGGAAGATTTATGGTAGATGGAGCAGCCTCTGGCTTTGTTGGCTTGTTTTTGGCTTTTGGTGTTCACATGGAGTTGTACTCATTAGAGACCTCCTGCAAAGTTTTTCCTGCTGTCATGTTTTTAGTTTCTGGGGATACGTAATATTGAGAGCCAGGCCTGTGTTAGGAACCACTCACAGGTTTCCTGCTGTGTTTCGCTTCAAGAATAGCTCTAGGTGAGGGGCTGGAAGGGAGAGGGGCAAGGTACAGAGGCAAACAGAATTGATTTAACGTGGATAATCTCGTGGGGAGTTGTTTGGACTGAAGCACTCCTGCTGTCTTGATGCCAAACAAACCTGCTTTTTGGTGCCTGATACTGGGAGATGTTGGCAAGCACATTCCTATGAGATGGGTGATGAGGTTTATTGTCAATCACTTTTGTATTCCCTAGAATGTGAAATAATTTATTATAGAAGCCACTTCCTTGGAATTCAGCCTTAAAAAATTCATCAGTGGCCAATTTGTTCTTTCTATCTCCCTCAAGTTTATGGAAGCTTTTTTTTTGTTTCTTGTGTTTGTAGCCATGTGTTTTGCCACAAAAGCATTCTTGTTGCATAGTTCAGACCTAGGGGCAAAATTGTGGGTGGATGAGGAGATTAGTTAAATTTAACACTGATCTGATATGGCAGCTAGGACACCAAAATAATGTTCCAGTCTTGGTTGTAATTTGAAGAATGCAGAGATGGCTTACATCTGCCTTGAAGTTCAAAATGCAATTCTCTAAGGTACTTCTGTAGCAGCGCAAGTAGGCGTGCATGTGTTAGCCTAAAACTGACGGGCTGGTCTAGCAGATTTTGGTTTAACACAGTAGTGGTGTGCTTAGGTGGCTGGGGTAAAGTCTGGGACACACAGACTGCTTACAGAAACTTTTTGCTGTACTCTGCAAAACTGACAGTTCTTTCTTTTGTTTTAGATGAAGGACCTAGCTTGTACTTCTGACTCCTATGTGCATGTAAGTTGATATCTAGTAATACATGCATCAGTTTAATTTATGACCAAAACTCTGTGGGGTCAAGGAGAAATGAATGCCTGTCTTGCAGAAAGGAATGTGCAAATGAGTCATCCCACACCACCGTTAATGCCAGCATTGTAGAGGCAGCAGGTGGAGATGGAGGAAAAAGCTTGCTGGAAAATTGTAGTCCGTGATGTAACCTCATCCCACTAAAAATCTCCCTAATTTGGCCTTGCTTAGTTCATCTGAAAGACTTCAGAGAGGAAGCAAGTCAGATCTGTTCTGGGTGTGGTCAAAGATTAGACTCACACATTTCTGTTGTGTTCTTGGGAGGTGTAGTGACTAAAAAGCTGCAGACCTAAATTACTGCAAATGATAGTGAACTCTCTGTACCAAATCTTGGTGAGAAGCAGTCATTTCCTCCTCATTTCGTATGCTTTCCTGGTGGACAAACTTTCCTGATATACACACTGTTGACAGCTAGGAGAAATAAAGCTACCCCTAACATGTGTTCCAAGTGCTTGTTCTTTTTTCTTTATCATGTTCCTATTAAATGTAGGACTTATGCTTCTGTTTTACTGCATGATCTTGCCAAAATGCTGGGGAAAAAGAGTTTGTGACTAAGGGATTGACTGACGGATTGTGATATTCTCATCCAATTCTGGGTTTTACTACCTGGGCTGTGAGGCCTGGATCGCCCAGCTTTAATGCTTTCTTGAAATGCCACAGGCTGGCCGTAATTCCCTACAGAATTGGTAGCAAGAGCTGGATGTGTCCCAGGATGCGATTTAGCCTGTGCAAGATCTGAATTGTTCTCTGAAGTTCCAGTTCTTCACTGAATGGAGACGGGAGAGGAGGAATTAAATTGTTGTGCATTTAGGTACCTTGCTAAGCTGCCTGAAGGTGGGTGATGTGAGTTTGAAGCTATTATGTACCTCTTTGCTACCTGGAAGATGTGTGTCCCCACTCTTCCCTCCCAGAAATGCTTTGGGTCAGCAGATTGCTCTGTCAGAGTGCAGTTGTATCATCATCCTTCGGCAGTACAAAAACTACTAGCGAGTGCTTGGTTCTGAAAGCCAGTGGGCATGCTTGGTTTGCTGAGCATTACCTTTATTTTGCGGTGGGTCTGCTTAACGTGTAATATTTAAGTACGTATCATATTGCTTCTGCTGAGGCTGAGTGGGATGTCGATGTCAAGACATCTTTGGTTAACACCCAGTCGATCTGAAAAGCAGGGCAAAGCAATACAGAGCCCTGCGAGACGTCTCACTTGTCAAAGTGACAAATTGCCCTTTCTGATTCAAAGGACCAGCTTGCATGGCAGAGCTAAGTAGCTACTGGAGAAAGGGGAGGAGAGCATGGGAAAAATACCCTATTTGTTTAGGCCTTCCCCAGTGTTTTTTGTTGTTTGTTGCCCTGAGTTTGAAGGTCTTTGTTTTCCTTAGTCTAAAACAACTTCTCAGCAGGTTGAGAGGAGCAAGGCCTCTGGGACTCTGCCTCTCCCACTTTTCGTTCTTATAAACTGTTTACAATCTCCCTCAGTTTCCTAGCTTTGTATGGAAAAGTTCAGTGGGTCAGCTTTCCCTTTAGCTTCATCCATCATTCCAGTCAATTAGAAATAGTTGAGGGCCAATTGCCCGGTCTTCCATTAACTGAGACACTTCAGATTGTTTAAAATAGCATAAAAGCCCTCTTTGTTGACCGTTGGGCAGGCTCTGTGGATTTCCCCGTTGACGGGCAGTTACCGCGTGGCTGAACAGAACCCCAGTGTCCCCGGCAGTATTTGAGGGATGACTATTACTACTACAGGCCTTGTCTGCGTTTTGATTCCTTCTCCTTCACCTCCGCCTCTCGCTTTCCCTGAAAGGTGCGATGCCTTCAGATGGTGAATTACCATGCCTGCTTGCGAAAAAAGCTGCTTTGTGGCTTTTCAAAACTTCTGTAGTAAAGGGTGTTTTTTTTTTCCAGTTGCTGAAAAGTTTCTTTTTAACCTTGGTGCTTTAAAAGCTCTCGGCATTATTTGTTAGTTGCTTGTCGTGTGTGTTTCTAAAGGACAAAGGAAGTGTGTAAGTGTTCAGGAAACAGCCAGGGCATTGTGGTGTGCGGCTGAGTTCATTCTGGTACCCCATGCCAGGACAGCCTGCTTTCATTTAGGGCTAACATTTTCCTTATGCTCAGAACTGCCCAGCCTCAGGGTAGGGCTTGTGTGAGAGCTCCAGCAGAGCGCTGGAAGCTCGTCATAGGTTAACGTGTTTGGGTTGACACTGAAGTGAACTGATATGTATAAAAATATTACATTTTGTTTCCCATGACATTTAACCAGAGAAGGAGACTTACCGAGAGGAGATCGGTTTATCTGTAGCCATGTAGATATTTATGTATTCCCATCTTGAAACCCTTGTCCGTCTTGCAAACTCTTTCTGATGCCATACACTGCTTTGGTTTCAGTATGGCCTAGTCCATGCACTTCTTGTTGTTCTGGAGTCATTTTGCCCGAGTGGTGTGTTATCGTTTGATCCCAGCTGTACTGCAGTATTTCCCCTGATTGTGAAGTCTGGATAGCTGCGACTGAGCAGCTGTGCTTGGGGCTGATGGCCTGGACCTTGCCGTGTCTTCTGGAACTGGAGGAAAACAGTTTGTGGCCACCCTTGAATATAAGGAGGTACCCTGTCGTAGTAGTGCTAGCATGTGAGGGCTTACCTGTTTCTCTGCCTGCTCATCACTTTTGGATCGTGCTTCTGGAAATGTCCCCTCTGTGGCTGCCTCCCAGATGATAGAGGCTCAGTGATGTGCATGTGCTAGTGAGCTTGGATTGCAGCTCATGCTACTGAGAAGCAGAAGAAGCTCTCTGGACAGCAGGGATTTGGGGTCTTGGATAAGAGAAAAGGGAGCTTGACAGGTCAGGGGAATGTGATGATGATCAAATTTGAGAGTCTTCAGCTGCTGGGGAGCTGGATCTTGTACTGGAGAAAGGTCTGCCACAAATGCACCAAGCAAGCTCCACCAGTGACTTTCTTGCTCTTTGATGTCCTTCTGGGTTACCAACCTGATGTATCTTCCTCAAACAAGGAACATACAGGCTTGTTGGACTGATGTGTTTCTAGAGACTTGCATTTTTTTCCTCCTTCTTTCTCCTCCACATGCTTTCAGCAAATAACAGCCTGAGGACGTGTCTGAGCTAGAAGGGCAGACCTAGGTTGGAAGGAGACCAGTGGGGCAGAACATCAACCCGAGATTTGAGTCTGACAAAATTGATGTTTGTTTGCTTTGTACTTGTAAATTATCTCATGCTTTGCAGAAATTGAAGCCTTAATAAGTAATTTAAACAAAGTATGAGAAGGGGAGGAGAGAGAAAATCCCTATTTGCTGTAATTAGCGCTCTTGTTCAATGCCATTAATTATACCCAGCCTTCTAATGTTCTTCACAGGAGTTGATACACTTGAGCTTTGTCTGTGCCGGGATCAAGTGAGGACGAGTATGTCCACTGATGTAGAATCCAGCCTTTGTGCTTTGCAAAACCCTTCAAATTTGGTATCTAGCAGTAGCCTGGAGTAAGCAGTAGCCTGAATAGCCTGCATTGCAGTCTGCTGAACAAAGGATGTGTCTGGGAGAATGATGATTCGATGTACATGTTTTCCGTGGTTTTGAAGAGGGACTGTTTTAGTGGAAGTAATAATCTACTGCAATTTTATATTATTGCCAGGCTGTTTTAAATTGTTTCATAGGCAGAGAATAAAGAACTTTGTTTACTGTTTTAAAGTAGGATGTCTGATCCTCCTAGGGGAGGTTATTCTTTTATTAAGAAAGATATAAAATAGCTGCTTTGATGGAAATACAAGTCTAGGAATTGAGATGGTGATGATTATAGAAGCTGTAGCGTTCTAATGCAAAATAAGCCCTAGGAGGTATGTGCCCTAAATGGCAAATCACTCTGTTTTTTAACAAAACAGGAATTACTTATTATTTTGATTCTTGCTTATTTTACAAGGTCTTTAGCTATTTCATCTGCACTTAACTTTTACAGGCTGGGGATAAATTGATTGTTGCTGTTGTTTTGCTTTTTAAATAGCTTGGCGTTTTTAAAGCATGCTGGAGATGGTAGCACAGATCAACAGCATCGGATTCATTTGGTACTCAGAAAAGGCAGAGAGAAAAGCTGTGACTACTGATACCCTATGCACTAGCTGAATTAGAATCTGTTCTTATAACCTGGTGTTGTCTTGTGATCTTCCTGGAAGGAGCCAAAGTTCATTATTTCAAGAAGACCTCACAGCTAATGCATATTAATTTCTGGGAGGTAGCAACTTGCCATGTGTTTGTTTATTGCAGGAGGTGTCCTGCAGCCATTTTACAGGGGCAGTGGGATCCCTCGGGGCCCTGAGGATACTGATAGACCTTCGTGGCCCTGACCAACCTCAGGTGGGCTTCCACCCACATTCCCAGCCCAGAGGCCTGGGCCCTGTGCCCTCAGTCCTGTGGCTGGCCACAAGCCCAGCTGATCCAGACCCTGACCTACAGCCTGCCTTCCTGGCCTGACCTCATGCCTGCCTTGTCATCATGGACTTGCGTGGTTATCACTGGGAACCCCATCTTGTTTGACTGGAGGGACTTGGCCACTGTGGTGGGGAAAGAGGAGTTGCCATCTTGCTTTTTGCTTGGAAAGCTGTTCCAAGCTGGAATTACCTACCTTTAGCAGGCAGGGAATTACCGATAGGATTATTCATTGGGAGTGTCATATTCCAGCTCTATCTGGTAACTTGTGTTTAAGTTTGAATAATTAGGCTCAACTGCCAAATGTTTGGAATCTGAGATGCTGAGATGTATTTAGCAAGGGCGTCCTAGATACTGCCTTAGAAGCCGAGCACAGAGGAAGGTGGTTGAAAGGGGTGATGTGTCCCAGTTTCTGCAATTTGTGATGACCTAAAATCCATAATGATGGAAACTAAAAACAGATAACAACATCTTTGCATCTTTTCTCTGTTAGTGCTAGCTTGTGACAACTACAAGTTAACAATGTGGAGAAAATACTGGTTTGGGAGATCAAAGAACCACCTCCTTAAACTGATTCAGGGAAGAGTAAACTGGATGATACTCTGTCCTCTTTGCGCATTGCGCTCCTCAGTAGCTCATGTAGTAAGAAAGAAAAGACAAGAAAATGCGGTCTGGTTAGTTGTCTGTGTTGGGATATTCACCTCGAACTTGGTAAGCTTTTATTCTGTCTGATGCTTAGGACAGGCTATTGCTAACAATTCTCTCTCCTGCAGACCTGTACTGTATCTGTACCTGGATCTTTATTTTAGGAGCAGCCACATGATAGAAACTGGCTTGGCATTCATTTGAAGTCAATATGCTCTAGTTTGCAATTTGCTCATGTTTAAGTGCCCAGCTTTAAAGGTTTGCTTTGCCTACAGGCAGTCTGAATACAAAGGGATGCTATTTTTTTCATAAAGTAAAAGTTTTACAAAAACACAAAGAACAAGATACTTGATTCCACCTTCCATCTCCTCAGATTTATTATTGCAAAGCAGAGTTTGCCTCTGAAGAATCCAGAGAAGGAAGAAATGTGAGTTCATGCAGTCGTCTCGAGGTGCAGGTAGAAATGAGCGAGATGGGTGAGATGTGTCTATGCACGTACATGTGTGAGAGGAGCGAGCAAGTTGCACCTTGAATCAGTTCTGGCATTTGATGCCACAGAGATGACAAGGAGGTTTACAGGGACGAGATGTAATGGAATTAATCTGTTTGTGTAACTAGTGTCTTTGATGTTGGCCAGACTGCTTGTGTGAAGATGTGTGGAAGTTCTGAGTCTGTGCTGCAATATTGTGTAAATTCTTCTGTTTAAAGGGAAGCTCTGCTGCGGAGTAGGGAAAACTGAATTGCAGTTGGAATTTATTATCTTTGAGGAAAAACATGAAGGAATTCATGTATTTGTCGCAGGAGCTAGTTTTCCTCCTGAAGTTTTAGGCAAAAGACACCATCTGACATCTGAACTGTACCATAACTGAAGATGTGCTGAATCTTTTATCAGCTGTAACAATGAAGTACTGCAGACCGAAAGGGGTGATTTTCATTAGGATTTCAAAAGCCTTATTCTGTTGATAAATTCTGTAGCCTGAGTTATTTTGTGATTTCAATAAAATGAGAGCAATGCCTGCTTATATCACCTCTGGTGGTCTAGCACGTGCTACCTTTGAAGGCTGTCCTTGTTGCTTTTTGACTGAGATGATTGCTGAAGGCTTATTGTCATGGTCTTGGTTAATATTAGTACTTACCTGAAAATGAAAGCAGCTGCCTTACTAGAGCCCACATTCCAGAACGTCAGAATACAACTGTAGATAAAGGAGACTGAGCAAGGGCATCTTGGCTTGTTTCAAAGGAAATTATAGATCGCACAGGAATTAAATGACAAGTTTTCCCCGTGGAGCTTAATGAGACCTCAGTACCCTGTTCCTGCTCACTGGTAAAAAGTCACTTGGAAGGATAATGTCCTTCAGAGCTTACACTAAACCACGGCACAGCAAAAAGGGCAATCCTAAAATTCATCATCAGGATGAAATACAATTTTTCTAAATAACGTTTTGCAAAATAAAATTTTGTAGTTCATGGTGATGAGGCTTCTCACAAGTACAGGGTATTTAAACCTTGAGGTGATTGGATTCGATTCCCACATGGCAACAGTTTCATCCCAATCATTTTGTTTTTCTGTGATGTGAAAACATATACTGAATTTGCCCATGGTGTTTTCTTTAGAAAAAGTGTATTAACTTTGCAAGTTAAGGCCCTGTGTCATTCTTCTCTATTAAAAGAAAAAAAAAAAAAGTGTGTGTGTATATATATGTTCCTTAATAAAGGCTCCTCTTTGTATGCCTGTTTGACAAGATGAGCAAAGCTTTCTTTGGCTTTGAGGCTTGTGTAGCCTGATAGCTTCAGGAATTATAATGAAATGAACAGTCTGCCATTTCATTTCACGTAGTTGAGGATTCATAATGCCGGAGAAAAGTCTTATTTCTCAGTATGTAAGCCAGGTCTTTATTGGCCACTTGCTGTGAAACTTCTAAAATACATTCATATACCAAAGGGGAGCTTCTCTGATTTCTGTGCTGAGACACACAATTGCATAAGAAAAAGGAAAGTTCAGACGTTTGTGCTGGCGAGAAGCAGAAACATTCTCTTTGGGCAGTATTCCTGCGAGAACTGGCCTTTGATCTAGTTTCATTCTGTTTAGTGTTTCTGTGTGTTGTCTATCTGTTACAAGTTTTAAACGAGCTTACAGCCGGTTAGATCTTACCCCCTTGGCGAAGGGAGGATGTCAGAAGGGTGGCATTGCACGTAATGCAGCTGTTAATCTCTAGCTGTCCCTTTTAGATTATCATTGCTGTGGACAGTTTGAGACAGGTGTCAGTTTAATGGTATGTACTGATGCTTTATAGTCTTCTGTAGTCTGCAACTGAGTGGATTTTATTAAATGGAAATAAACTTTTAACGATGTGTAAGATAAACTGCTTGGAAACCCAGTGGTCCTGTTTGCTGCAGAACAGAATGAATGTTTTTCTGGGCAGAAATTCCACTTCTCCTAGAGTGGGCATCGAAGAGGAAGCTTAAAGCAGACTTAAATATAAGGCAGTAGTCTGTTAGTCTGTAATAGCTTGCCTATATGAAGTTCATTGTAGCTGCTTCACATGATTTCCATTTACTGAGCTGAGCCCAGTCATACCAGCGTAGTTACAGCATGTTTTTCTGAGGCAGTAAATTATTCTTTTCTCTGAATCTCTATTTGCAAGTTGTTGAGTAGAGTGTGTTATTCAGTTGAAAAAGCTGAAATCAATAAAATATTTATACCGTGATGGTAGAAGTGAAAAATTCATTTTATTTTATTTTGGCTTTTTGCCTGTTTCTTTAGGAACAAAGCCCCAGTAACCAGACATCAATTGCAATGATGCAAGAACCTCAGGAAATGGTGGAAGAAACAGTTACTGTGGAGGAAGACCCAGGCACTCCTACTTCCCATGTGTCAATTGTCACTTCTGAAGATGGAACCACAAGGAGAACTGAAACCAAGGTGAGAGGTTAATAACCAATGAAGAAAATGGGAAACCACCACCTAATCACAAAATAAAAATAGCAGGGAGTAGCACGAGTGGTGAGAATCATGCTATTTTGATCCTCAGTGATTTTTTGAGTGTGTTCCCTTTGCCAGCAAAGCTGAGATAAAGTTGTTTTTCAGTTTTGTCTCTATGTCCAGATTGCTCCCAATTGGTTGTGCTGATACAGGTGTACACGGAGCTGCAAACTGAGCAGCAAAAATTATCTGGGTTAACCAAACAGAAACACTGGCACCCATTCCCAGACTGCTCTTTTAAGGTTCAGTTTGTTTTATTGACACAATTCACAGAATTGCTCTGCAAACACATACAGTGATGTGAGAATTAGATGAGATAGAAGGGCTTGGAATAAAAGACTTTTGCAGCTGAGGAGTATGTGCTTGGAAGCATGTCTTCAAATTAGTTATAATCTGTAACAACAATATGCAATTATGCTTTTGTCCTTTAGAACAAGAAGCATCCTATTTAAATGAAGCCACAACATTTACATTCTGCAACAATACGGTGAATGGGAGTTTACTCCTGATGAGTAGGGAATGTTCTCAAGCAACCTGTACCTCAGGTTCCGCTGGATTACAGACGCTGCAAGTTGTCTTTTCCTGATGTCTTTTCGCTCCCTTCTCTAGGCTTTGTGTAAGATAATTTTGCAGTCTCTGATGAGCAGGTGCTGCATGTTCATGGTTGTATTGCATGCTGTTGGTACAGTTTTTGGAACAGTAATATGACTTGATGTTTGGGTCTTGAGTTGAGCTGACCTCTTTGTTAGGTTTTGGTCTTGTGAAAGATCAAGGGTGATTCCTTTTTTAAAAAACTTGTAAACAGCAGTGATTTAAAAAAAGGCTGTCCAGCTGCTTCCTATGTCAGAAGGAGTTAAATAGAGGTTGGTGCATATATCAGTGTTTATTTTTACTGACATTCCAGAATTGCAGTCCTCTAAGGTTTGCAGAGGACATTGGAGTCGCAGGTTAGAGTGAAGGAGCATTAGTTTCCTGAGATCACAGGGCCTGCATGCATTGGTATAAACTGAGTATCTGCTTTAAAATTTGTTAGTTAAAAGATAGATTTAACTGGCCTATTTTCTCCTCCTTAGAAGGAAATGAAGGTCTTAAAAAATAAAACCTAAAAAGCAACAAAACCCATTTTGATTAGTTCTTCAAATAATCTACTGTATTTCATTTGTGACTTACTTGACAGAAACGCCGTTTTGTTTTTTTCTCTTGGCAACAACTGTTTACAGGAAGGAAGTGATAAAATTACAGTGGTGATGGACACCTTTTTATATGGACTAACAGTAGTGCATATTTTTAGGACAAAGTGCAGCTATGTGAAGGAATAAAATGATAGCTATGACTATACAAATAGAGTAGAGGCCATGTAGCAGTCCCTAGATAACGGAACTACACGGAATGAAATAGTTTGTCTGAAATAGTCACACCGCTGATAAATCTACATGTTTGTCATAACAGACAAGGTGTGTTCTTCTCCTGTGTGGCACAGCTGTTGTTTTACCATCTGCCCACAGAAAAGGGCAGTGGCAGCTCCAAAAAAGGCATTATGTCTGCATGTGGGGAAAAACAGTAAAAAGAACAGCTCTACAACTGCTGTTCCATTTCAGAGCAATGTTTTCCTGCTACTCTAGTTCATTCCAGGCACTGAAACGCATTAATAACAGGGGGAGGGAGGGTGCACAGTTGTCAGATTCTGGTTTTATGTTGTTTCAAATAATTCCACTGATTTCTACTTACATACTACCTGGAGGTGTGTCATAGTATTTCATTAGTCTCTTTAGCAACTCTTTAATAAATAAATAAAGAAAAATCCAGCTGTTGAGAAAGTGGCTCTGAAATGTCTAAACGCAGGCCGGCATAGCCCTAACTGTTGAAAGAAACACTGGGTCTTTGCTGAGGTTGTTGCTGTCTCTGAGTGGTTTTGTTTTGACTTTTCCTTATTGTGATAATATGGTGTAAATTTAACAGCACTTAGAGATGAATCCGAGGTCAGATTTTTTGTGTTTTTTTTTCTTTAATCACATTGGTTTCAACTTATGTTTTGTTTTGGTAGTGAATGTGAAAATGAAAACTGTTGTCATTGGAATTCCATAGCATTGGTTAAGTGTCCTGCAGTTAATTGGCATTGACTTCCTATCACTTCTAATAGGTATCATCATGGTGCTTTTATAGGTCATCCTATTACACGTGAGTGCCTTACGGAGAAAATGAAGCTTCCTAGTACCTTTTGTGTGGTGGCAAAATTCTGACCTTGTTGCTCAGATGAGGACAGCGAAGGAGAGTTGCTGTGGGATGCGAGATGCAAACGTGTCCCCTGGGCATGCAGCGTGCTGCAGGAGCACTGGTCCTCCTCTTGACTAATGGCTGCAGATGGGGCTATAGTTGAGGTGTTTGACTTGATCAGTACTGCCCGGTGCTCTGCTGCAAGTGCATGAGTACTTGAGCAATTTTAATCTCCCTGGGCGAGTGCTTCCTCTCTGTAGACAAGCACACTAATCAGTACATACCCTACTAACTGTTGGTTGGGACCTACAGAATTTGACTACCTAGAAACTGGCTATCTCAGATCAATTGCCACTCGATGGCAACAATAAAATACTACTTCAAGGCAAAAATGTCACCTCTCTTAGTTTAGAATCTGCCATGTAGAACAATCCAATACAATTCTGCCTTTTAAGATTTATTTCAGGATTGTTCATTTGTATGGCTGTATACATAATGGCTTTGGGTAATGAGTGGCACAAGTTGCAGCATGTGCCTACTGGCAGGAGTAGGGCTGGAAGCTGTGGTAGTGCTCATGCCAGGGGACTGTCCCCATGTCCTGGCTGTGATGGGTTTGCTGGCTTTGCACGTGGTTTGCACATCTCAAAGGGGTGTGCTGCTGCCTGGAGAGAGTGGGAATTGTATTGTCAGTGGGCTCGTTTTAATGAGTTCTTTAGTGATGCTCCCGCTAGTAGGTTCTTTTAAAACTACTGTTTGGCATCTCTCTGCCTGTTCCCTCCTAGATTTAAAAAAAAAAAAAAAAAAAAAAAAGGGGGGGGGGGGGTAAAAAAAAAAAAAAAAAAAAAAAACACCATAAATCTAGCCTTGCTTTTGTTGTCTGTGCCTTTAATCTTTGTAAAGGAACAGCATTTTCTGTGGAATCCTAACATCTATTTACAGTAACAATCTAATCCCTTACTTAATAAGGGTAATAGTTAAATTTGGGATAGTCACACTGTGTTTGTTCAATGTTAGGAGGTTAAGTTTATGTTCAGCTTTTTTTTTTTTTTTTTTTTTTTTGAGCAATCAGTTAAAGCAAGTTAGCACAACATACAAATAAAGGTTTTTATGCTCTGTTTCATTTGCTCAGGGCTTCCTTGGAGAAGGCCTTAGAACCTCTCCCTGTTACCTCTGTAACCAGACGGTTTTTCTGGACAGTGCCAGTCACGTTTTCCAACCCTACTTGTCTTAAAAAGCAAGACAAGTTGCTTTCTCAGTCAAAATAACACAGGTCATGTTTTTAAGAGATGAAGAGACCAAAGGAGTTTTCCAAAGGTGTACTTTCTTGTTACATAGCTTATACGTGCATTAGTCAACCCTCTGTGTATTTTTGGACACATCAAAAGAAAACTGTTTTTGCTGTGTTGTACAACTCGCTAGCTTGCTGGAGAGTGATGTCTACGAAATTATTGCACTGGAACTGGAGCATAGCAAAAGCTATAAAAGTGGATGCTCCTGTATGCTGCTGTTCCTTGTTTTCTTTTATAAATCTCTCCCTCTCCCCTTTCCTTTCCCTTCCTCTCTCCCCCCCCCCCCCCAAGCCCTTCTGTATAGAGGTTATTCTTGCCAATAATACATTAAGTAAACAACCTCAACGCAGAAGCATTGACAGTTTGGTGTGCTTTTCCCCCACATCTCTGATGATGCCTGTAGCAGTGAAGCAGGAAGAAGGCATAATAGAATTTAATATTTGACATATTTTAAATAGAGAACATCTGCCTTCTCAAAAATGAGATATCTGAGTAATTTTCCCCAAACTGTTATTATCTTAGTACTGTGCTGGCTAAGTCCCTACATAACATTCCCTGCACAAAAAAAAAATTATCAGATAATGCTTCATTTCAGCTTTATAATCTCTCTGGAAGCCAAATACCTATCGTGCTAAACCAGTGAAAGTCACCTTGGGGACAGGACTACCACTTCTCAACAGTAGGCTGGAATGCTGTCATGTGTCAGAGGAAACCTGTTTGTAAGTGAAGAGAATGGAGTAAAACAAACTAGATTTCTGTGTTTATGTTAATGCTTGCTTTTTTTTTTCTTTCTTTAGGCACCTTTTATTTTTGTCTTTGTTGAAATGCTGAAAGATTTGAGAGATCTAGGTCACTTCTCTTCATCAAAAGCGATGTTTTATGATGACAAACTGTGAAATCAATCTGTATACAAAGCTCTTTTATTTCCAGTCCATCCATTTGCTTTGTGCTCTCTAATACTCACAAAGTCCAGGTCTTTCCCTACAGTGATTCCTGCTGCTATCCCTTCCTAGCACCAGTGACTGGGAAGTGCTTGTGGCTTCAACTCCTCGGTTGCGTTGGTGCCAGTTACCCTGGGATGCAGGTCTTTGAAACTTTGCAGAAAATTCAGGGGGAGTTAGATAATGGAGCAGGAATGGATTTCAGCTGAAGTTGAGGGCCCTTTGAAAATGTGAAACATTAAGCTTAAAATTAAAGGGGAGAAATTTGAGCTGTTGTTTTGAAAACCTATGGGGTGAGTTCTTACATAGCATTTAATAGAAAGGTAATAGCTTCAGCCTGCTTGAGCTGATTATTTTTTACAGTCCATAGTTCAAAAATAAGCTCTCAGAAATGTCAGAATGCTTTTATCCTTGCACATTCTTTCTCATCTGTTTTTGTTTTATGACATAGTCTCAACAAATTTTTTAGCCCTGTCAGCTTTTATAAAGTACTTAGTTAATCAAAAAAAAAAAAAAGAAAGAAAGAAAAGGAAAGGAAAAAAATGTGGGGGACAAAGCAAAACTGAAAAACAAAAGCTCTCAGTAACAAGATGGAAGGCAGGAATTAGGAGTAGTTGTTAAGTTGACAGCAACTGCCTGTGAAAGCAGGCTTCCATTGAAATCTCAGTACTGTCTTTTCTCCACTGTCTGAGCACTGTGCACTTTGACAAACCTTCTTGTACCAGCTGGACATGCATCCAGTAAGTCCAGTCACTATTTTCCCATCACTTGAAGAAAAATAGAAGGATAAAAAACAGAAAAATGCCAAAGCTGCTTCAAATGTGTGAATATTTCCTTTGTGTTTTGTTGGCAAATGGCTTTCCAGAGATGGAACTAATGACTAACGTTATCATGGAGCTCGTAGGGTAATTACCAAACAGGATAATTGCAGCGTGGGGTTGGAAGAGAACAATGGCAAGGTCAGGAAACCTGCAGTGTGGTTATATTCCTGTTTGGGGGGCAGGTGAGTGTGTTGACAGCACCCACATGCCGTCCCTTTAGAAGACAGATGATTGCTTTAGGATTTTGGCTCCAGAGGGCCTGAATAAGTTGGTATGTTGGAACTTCTTTTTTTTCTTTTTTTCTTTTTTTTTTCTGTGGCTGAAACCTTAATATAATTTACAGGAAATACACAACTACAAATATATTTCAAGCGTATTCAAATAACCTCTTCCTAGAGAAGCAGTTTGAAGCTCTTGTCTGGTAATCTGTGGGATTGTGGCAGTGAAGCAATTGAGCACCCTTTGATTTGTAATCAGGCTAAAAACCTCTCTAAATGGATTTTCTTTAGATAAACAGAGGAAGTCAAATTGCAGTACCTCTGAGTAACTTGTATCTCTGAATTGTTCATTAGAACGTATCTGCGGTGCAGAGTTCATGCTAATAAATCTTTGTGGAGATCGGGCGCATCTGCGGGATCAGGTGTCTCGCAGATAAGGCACTGCTGGGACTCCCGTTTGGAACAGCTTCGTTTTCTCTGGCTAATGCATCAGTATTAGGAAACCACAAAAATGTTGGGAGGGAATATTACTGTGCTGTCAGCTATTCAAGAGTGCCTCTGTCCTTTTAAGAAATATAAATGAAACATTCCCTTGAGCTGAGTTTCCTGAAATAAAGGTTTATTGTTTTTTTTTTTTTTGCTTGGAAGCCTAATAAATGGACCTTCCTCTGTGTGCTGGCTAATTGCTTCCAAAAAGCTTCCCTCTATTGTCCTGTAGGCAACAACGTCTGTTTATCAGGTGATAAATCTTCTGTTTCGATGCCTGCCCCTGAGAAATGAGGCGTAGTGCAAATACTCCTTGTCTCTCAAAGTAGGAAGACTCGCTTTGATTCCCCCACCGTAACACCTGTAGCATTATTGAATGCTTTGATGCTAGGAGAAACGTGTACCTTAATGCTTGAGTGAAATGTTCCTTTTTATCTGTCTGACAAGGGGTTTTGGTTTTGCTGTTTCTTTCTGCTTAGGGGCAGCATTCAGCAAACAGTAGAGGTGAAGCTGTGCTAATGGTGTAAACTTGTTCTCCCCCGTGTGTTGGCTGATGCTGCGTCTTTTTGGCTAGCACAGATGTGGAAAACTTGTCTATGCTCAGAGATGAAAATGAAGCAAATTGGGAAAAAAAATGCAACTGAATCTCCTGCATTCTGTATTGGTGATAGACATCTCTGTACTCTGTAGAGCACCAGAGCATGGTGAAGTTGTCCCAATTGCCATTAAATGTAATGGTGAAGTCACAAATTGTGTAGGAACTGTTCTTCAGAAAGTTCTCATTTTCTACTTCATCGTCTTTTGTGTATGTGTACTGAATTCTTGTAGTCAGTTGTCCTTCCCACGGTGTTTCTGTGCTGTTTTACCCCATTCTGTTTGACAGTGAGAGTGATTCTCCACAAAAGTAAATGGGCAAAAATGCCTAAGTGTCCATACTGGCAGGAGAAGTGGTGGCTGAAGACAAGCAGCAGTGTGGCTCCTCTGCACAGCCCGTGTCCGAGGATCTTGCAGGTCAAAGCTTGTTCCTTCTCTTGTGCTATTGCTGCAACCATACCATAGTAAATTAGGTGTCTTGCCTTGTCTGATCTAGAAAATTTTGTGAAAAGTTGCCTGACCAACTATACGTGTACTGCACCACATGTCTTGAAAAGAGGAACTCGGAATTAGATTTAGGATATCTGGCTTCTGCTGAATAGTGCTGAAAGAAAGAGCTTTGTGAGGATACGCGAGCCCTCTTCTTGGCATCGAGAGAGCTACTTTTTTGTTCTTTACTGTGCAAAAGTATCGATTTCTGATTCATCAAAGTGTAGAAATGCTACCTGACTTCCTGTTATTCAGGTTACTGCTCCCCCAGTTCAAGAATGCTGAGTCCCAGCACTTAGTGTCCAGTTTTTTCAGGGCTTTGCAAAACTTGCATATTTCAGGCCTGAGAAATGTTGCTTTTTCTACTGTTAGAAGATCACTTCTGAGCACACTGCTTTGAATGCAACTTTTGTTTCAAACTCAGTAGGAGAACACTGAGCTGTATTCCACTTGTTTATGTCCACGTTACAAAGAGCCACTGTAAACTGTCCCAAATCTTTTTTGTCTTTTAAATGCTGTCTAGCTTTATAAATGCCATGACAGCCGTCATGCTGATGCTGAATGGAAAGTTGGAGTATTGTGCACAGGTAATAAGCAAAAAACACTGTTGGATGCTGTCACAAAACAAATTCTTGTTTCTAGCTTTTAATTCCGTTATTTTAGTTATTATAACATGTGCCTTTAGTTCAAAAGGGATATTTGGAGGGCTGGAAACTAGCATCTTTCTTGAAGTTTACTTGGTAAGGAAATCCTTTTGGGATTAAGAGGAAGATGTTCAGCTGTGGCCCAAATTAGGTGATAAGATAAAATAAGATTATGTTGGTACCTGGCTATGCTTTATTCAACATCACGGTGCTGCTTAATTATGCTGCTGGTGGAGAGCCATTTGTGCTGCTTGCACTATTGCAGGATTTCATCGATTCATTAGGCTGAAGTATCATTTGCTAATGAAGAAAAGAAATACTGCTTGGGTGAAATTATTGTTTAGGATTTCTGTGGGAAACCATCTGGCTAGAGGACGTGTCTGGAGCTGCTTCAAGAGATGTACCCTAATTATTTTGTTTAGCAGCAGTTTGGCTAATCTGGTGCCGGGCTGTAGGTGTAAATCAGAGGCACAGGTCTAGGTATCGACATGGGCTTCAGGCCCAGGGAGCAGTCGGGAATCCCTGCAGTAGTCACTGTTTCTCTTGATGGACACATTTCACTCTGCGGCTTCTGTGAAGAAAAGTCAGTTATGCATGCTCATTTCTCTGTATAATGCTTGCTTTAGAAACCCAAAGTAACGGTCAGTAATTGTGTTGTGTGTTCCCCTCCTGTGCATAATCCACTCTGGTGTGTTCACTCTCCCTCTCATCTTTGTGATGTGCTTTACAAAGGACACAAAGTCAGCGTTTTCTTGACGTAACCATGCTTATACATAAAGGTAACTTTATAAGTCAGGGTAACCAAGGGTAGCTTGGCTCCTGCTGGATTTCTTGTTCTCCCTAAAGCAGCTTTTGCTGGTCGCTGTGGAAGACAGTTCAGAAGTCGGTGGACTCCACGTATCAAGCAAAACAGAAATTTCTTTGGTAGCTTGTAAATAGCAGTGGCTTTTGTCCAGAGCCGTCTTACGCAGATTACCAGACTTTTCCCATGAAGGCAAAATGCTCTTGGAAGCTCTTGAGGAGTCTTTGTTTCTTACCCTTTAGCAAGAAATCCCAAACACAGTGCCCTCCGGACACTTCATTTACAGCTGTTGTCAGTTATGTGATCTAGTCTGGTTCTGTCTGTTGAAACATGCTTCACAGAAAAAAGAGATAAAGATGTATTTGGGGTCAGGTTTTTTGTTAATATTTTAAATAATCTTGTCTAGGCCAGTATGTTTACGGTAACTACAGTTGCAAGAGCTGCGTGGAGCTCGTGTTTGTTGTTCAGATGTGTTGGTTTCAAGACTCTCAGCACCAAACTAATGGAGTGACACCAACTACTTTTTGGGTTTGTATGACAGTGGTTGGATGTGAGCAGATCTTCAGAGGGAACGTGGTTGTGTTGTCTAAGAGCTAGAAGACTGTTCGAGGTCATGGTGTTCCCTAAAGGTTATTACCAAGTTTGAGCTTCAACAGCTACCCCATGGGACAAACTTCTGGATCAGGCAGGAGCACATAACTCTGTGTGTCAAACTAGAGGATGTGATATTGTATTTATGTCAATAGTGGGGAGGATAGGCTGTGGCTCTTCCACATCATAAAGTCTTTTGTAGGAAAGATACCTCTTGAAAACATTTTAGGCAAATTTGATCTGGCCTGATGCCTTTGGACTGCTTCTATGTGCTGTCACCTGGCTGCAGAGTTTTTGATTTAGTAGTAAGAGTCCCAGAATGCACTTAACTCTGGATCTAGGACCCATCTTTTCAGTTCTGTGTAGAGATATTTTCGCACTATTGATACAGTATACTAAACCTAATATGTGAACTTGAAATAGGAGTACCCCAGCGCTTCCATTCAACAGGCTTGTCGCTGTTGTATGTTTTGTGGTGCTTTCTCCCAGTTTTTACTGTTCTGGCTCTCCTTGTGTCTCATCACACTGTGCAGGAAGGAGAAAATTAACATATTTATTCACTACTAATTCACAGGTTACCAAAATGGTCAAAACAGTCACCACCAGAACAGTACGTCAGGTCCCGCTTGGACCCGACGGCCTGCCGTCGATGGATGGCTCGTCTCCCATGGGCAGCTACACAGATTCGATCGACAGGAGGTACATGAAGAACGGGGAGCGGTACATCACGCCACAAGCATCGTCCACGTTAACCAGATCTTACAACAGCTACAACGATTCTTACCCTGACAGCCACGAGGGCCAGTATCGCCCTTATATCAGTCACGATGGCTATGGAGATCTGCCAGACAACTACGGCAGCTTGTCCCGTGGTGTCAACTACCGTCCTCGCTACGCCTACGTGCCAGGAAACAGTTACCGGCCAGACGATGGTAGCTTCACTTTGCCAAGCAGAAGGGATAACTACGGGCCGGTTGCCCAGCCTCAGGTGCCAGTGGGCAGCAACGTTGACTTGAACCGCTCTCAGCCAGAACGCTTCCAGCCAGAGCCCTACGGACTGGAGGATGATAACCGCAGCCTTGGAGTAGATGATGAAGGATATGAACTGGATCCTGATTATTCTACTGTGAACCGAAGGACATCTGCAGGAGTGTCAGAGAGAGGAAGACCTCATAAAGGAAGGTAAAATTCATGTTCCTTGCAATGCTATCAATGGTTGTTTTGCTTAGTTAAATATGTACATCTGAACTCTTAATGGTCTGGAAAGTTCAGGAATTAATTGTCACGAAAAAAATGCAGTGGCTGTGGTCGATATAAGCACTGTAGTGAAATAAAGATCTTAAAATCAAAAGAATGAGAAAATTGAAGGATGAAGTGGGAAAGGCATTACGCAAGACACAAAGAATAAACTGGTTTGGGACTGCAGTGCACTTGTGATCTTGGCTAGGGAAACAATCATTTCTCAAAAGCAATTGTAGGAAAAAACATGTCCTAAACATAAGAGCGGGAAGAACAGGTTGTCCTTCTTGAGGAAGAATTTTCTTCTAGGGAAGGGGAGAGCTCCCTAGCCTACTATGAGCAACGTCATTTAGTTAGCCGATAAATAACTGCAAAATGCACATGAAGTACAGAAGGGAGTGAGTGTAGTGCTCAAAATCCCTTTCGCCTGTGTTTCTGGACCACTTTAGTGCATGTTTAATTTAGCAAGAAAGAGGCAATCTGGAAGAGTGCTCAGTGATTTTTTCTTCCTAAAGTGTGACTGCCCTGCGTTCTCCCAGTGCTGTCCCACACTAGCAAGGTAAAAAAAGGGAACTGTAACCTGTGAGACTTCTGACAGGTCTGGTTATGCACACATCTGCCAAAGAAAAATTTTGAACAGCTGTTTGGTTGCAGATGAGCTGATACCTGGTGATGAAGGGATGCCTCATTATATAAAAGCTGTCTTGTGAGGTGTTTGACAGCCTCTGCTCCTGGGCCTGTGTTTATTGTACACCGTCAGCTGTGTGACAAGGCTGCGCAGAACCTCACTGAAGTACTTCAACCATTTTGTAAGATCGGATTGTTATTTTATCCTGTCAGTCTAAATAAAGGGGAGATGAGAGCATCTGTGTTTGCCCTAAATGTAACTGAAGAGACCAGTCACAAATTACTTCTGGTTCAGTCCCTTCCCAAGGGTCATTTCTGTTTTGTGCCATATTTTCTGGTATTAGTTGTTTATGCTGTGCTTGCAGCTATCAGCTCTTGCATTGGAGGGAGAAAAAAAAAAAACAAGCTTTGGAGTAGTCTTATTACTTGGCTGAAAATCATCTTCTCTGAACCTGAAAAAATTCTATTCTTGTTCTTCAAGCAGTGTTCAAATTTTGCATGTCTTCATGAAGTCACAGCCTCGTCATTTGTGCTTTGATATGGATTTAGTTCAGATGATTTTCTTGTAGTTTGGGGTAGTTTCCAGAACGTTAAAGAGTGGCTGGAACCCAGCAGCCTCTGTGTCTGTAGGTTGTCCTTCGACATGACACCTCTGTCCAGAGGCTTCTCTTCAGCAGCAGCAGGAGTTGGTGGTGGGATTTGCGTGGGCCTTTTCCTTGTTTTTTTCTTATAGCTCCTCGAAGTAGGAGAACTGCAATGCTGATGGTTCATTCACCCTTTCATAGCTCTATCTTCCTTCACGTTTCTGGAAGTTCATTCTAAAGTTAAATGGAATCACCAAGCACCTGCAAATTGTCATCTGTATAAAAAAGAAAAAAACACAAGGTGGCAAGGCATATCTGCCAAAATCTCCTGGAAGTCCCTTCTGTCATCTTTGCTCTTGCCAGCTTACTAACAACTGGGACTGTGTTGAGGGTTTTCTAGGTGCCAAAATACCGATTGATTTATCAAACTTTAGGTTTTGTACCCCTACATCTAAGCAAAGTTTACAGTGCTAGTTAAGAACAGTCAAGCAACAGGACTTCTAAAGTTTTTATTAACGTTTTTCTGACTCTATGCATGATGAATAATTGAACGCATTCCTCAGAAACTGCCTATTTGCATTTTAAAAATATATTTTTAAACATCCTTTTGATTTATTGTTCCTTGCAGTTTGGATAGGACCGATTCACAATTTTTGTTTTGCATTCCTTTTGTTGTGAGTTTTTCCATGTTTAATATGATCAAGAGGATTTGACAAGTAATTAGCCTGACTGGCAGCAAACTTTAGCTTGTGAGCACATAAGAAGATTGTTTGAGGGGCCTCTTCAGAAGTAGTTACTTTTTGACATTTCAAAGAAATACTTGAACAATTCAATAAACCTGCGTTTCAGATATGCTACTGATCTGCCAGAAACTAATGACAATAAATAACGCTTTGTATTAGGTGAGGGTAATTACTACTTGATTATTTTTCTCCCTAGGTTTATTTGGAAGAGGTTATTACTTGCGAAAATGATGAAATGAATGTGATAAATTTGTGGAACCTTCACTTTTACAAAGATTTTGTGTAGAGTAGGTATAATAATAACACTGTTAGAAGGTCTTCTGTCTCACACCGACTTTCAGGTAGGGCAACTTCATCAAGTGGTGCTGGGAGGGAACTGAATCCTTCTGTTAGCTGATTGCTGTGGAAATTCAAGTTATTCTCTCTTTCTCTTCCTTTAAAAAAGTTTTCTTCCCAATACGATGCTCTCACTTTCCAGTAGTTTAAAATAGAAAAAAGTGTCCTTCCTGTCCATTACTGCTTGTGATGGTGTTGTGTCTCAGCACAGAGGGAAGTTTCTCATCCAAATCCGTGGCGGTGAGTTCTCACCCGTATGTGATAGGCAGCGTCTGTAGGGGATCCTAGTCAAGGGAACTGCAACTACAGATTGTTCTTCCCACTCCTTTCCTGCTGCACCTGATTGATCAGAGAGACGTGTATCCATTGTGCTCTTCTGTCATTACCAGCCTTGTTTTAAGCTACTTATGTTTCGTTTAAATTTGGGGGAAAATGTGCCTCTTCACCAGCATTTACAAATCCAGACAAGTGCACAAAGGCAAATATCCCATCTGTTTGCTCTTCAGTGCATGTGGCTGGGTTTGGTCCTCATTTCTTTTATATCGAGTCTCTGCTCTAACCTATATTATTTTCTGAAAGAGGAATACCTGGCATCTGATGTTCTTGTCCTCAGTGTGTGCTCTGATTTGGATTAAGTCAGATTGCATAACAAATCAGGGTGAGAGGAAAGGCATTTGGGTGTATAATATTGATCTAATAGTGCTCAGATTTACTTGTGAAGGTATTTACACATTTTTACTTGGGTTTGTGTCCTTTTTTTCTTCATTGGGTGGGTTGTCTTTATTAAATAATGAGTATTTTATTATAGTTTCTAAAAATACATAGTCTCATGGTGGTGACAGGTGTTTTGTATACAGCCATTTTAAAAGAGATGCAGGAATTACTGAATATTTTTCATTCACAGAAGACATTCCTAAAATTATTTGAATATTTTTTTGTCATTACATTGCAGTTAACACAAATGAGCAGGAAAAAATGGCCACTCATAGTTCATCCTTTTTTTAAATGGTCTTCTGTTCTACTTTTCTTTTGCCTTTGTAGTGATTTCTTTCCATAGCACATCGCTACAGTTTGCACTTGTATTAGCATCCGTGGGACTTTTTTTCCCTTAAAAAACAGCAAACAAACACACACACACTCTGGAGCAGCTATTGCTGCTGTGCATCCCAGACTAGACAGGATGGGAATTTCTAATGTTAATGGAAATCAACAACAAACCAGTTTTCTGCTGTTAAATTTCCTGTCAGAGGTCTGATTTAAGAGACTAATGCTATTTGTTGCTGGCTACTTCCTGATCCAAGTTTTTACCAGTAGGAAATGGGCCAAATTTTAGATTCAGTAACTGTAACACTAGGTCTCTCTTGCTTCTGTTATGTATAGATAGTGCAAGAATATGGGTACCACACGTTTCTTATTCACATTCTACTTGTGGTCTCTTTTTAAACTAGAATATAAAGGTTTATGTTTGCAGATTAGCTTTCAGTCAGCACTTCAGGCCTAACTCCACCCGCTTCAAGTCTGGTCTTCCAGCAGCATCCATGCAGGCACCCTTAAAGCTGGGGAAACGTCTGTCACAGTAAATCAGCCTCTTTGATTTAGAAGCCAACTGCAAGAGTAATGCCAGGATGTAGTTAATGCTGGGACGCTGTTTGGGTCAGACACGCCTGGGCAGAATGGGGTGGAGCCCAAATGCAGTCAGTTTGGAGAATTTTGGTGGTGTTTTGTTTTGTTTTGTTTTGTTTTTCTCTGAGGCTTCTCCCTAGAGTGAATTTGTTTGATCTGAGTTCATTGATCCGGACGCAGGTAACAGAAGATTGATGTATGGCTGAGTTTTCTGTGGCAGCTGCAGCCTGAGTCAGCTCGTCCATTAGCAGCTTTTAGGTGGTTCCAGTCAAGGTGATTTCAGTGTTAGGGGCCATATGGCCCCTAACTCGGACTTGTCTCAGCAGAAAATTCAATCCAGTTTTTGAATCCTCCTGCACGTCCTCCCATCAGGGAACAGAGGCTGGCAGAAGCAGGAGCTCATTCTGCAAAGCCTTTAGATTTCCTCTTCGGTGTTTTGGCACAAAGTTCGCTACTGAAATCCCAAGCCTTTTTGGTCTTTTATCCAAAAGCAGACACCAGCTGCAAACTGTGATGAATGTAACTCTTGTATAAATTGCTGGGGATTAAATGTGTAAATCCTTCACCTGTTTACTCAAATGTGCCTGTGCTGAAGCCACAAGGAAGATGATAAATCCACAAGCGCTCTTCTAGTTTTTATCGGTGCTAGAATGTGTTTTGATCAATTCCCTGAGACAGGTGATCAGTGAGACCCACAGCATCCTATAAACTCAGCTGCCTTGCTACAAGCAGATGGAAGTCAAGATGCTCATTCTCAGCAACCCTGGCACGCTACCAGATCTCTTCAGTCCCACAAGTAAAGAGCCTTTGGCCACCTGAGCACAGGTGGCTATCTACTGAGGTTCTCATTACTCCTCCTCCTGTGTTGAGTAGCTTCTCTTCCCAGTATAGCTGCTCAGCCTGTTAGTAGTGAACAGTTGATGTGAGAATGGGACTGGCTTGAAAATACAACAGTTGTAAAATCACTCGTCAGCATCCATATCGTTCAGGTTCTGTTTCTTTGAGGACACTTTGCTTCTGCGGTGGATTGGGGCCAGCAGTACGTGCTGTGGTCACCACTTCACAGCGGGGCAGTAGCTGGTGGGTTATAAACAGTGCTGCTCTCTCCATCACCTGTGCAATTCATCCTGAACCATCCATACTCACAGCACTCAGGAATGCAGCCTCTTCCTTGCAACATGAAAGACTCATCATCATCCTATATTTTGTTCTAGCACAGCTTTGTGTTCTGGATACTACATCAGAGAGGGACCATCAAAGCATCAGTTTTTGTATCAATTTAATGGAAGGAGAAACTTCTTTGTTCCAGTAAGCAGAAAGTTAGGTTGTGTTCCTTTTTTTTTTTATGCTTTATTTCAGACATTTGACATTCATATTTAATAACCTGATTGACAATTAAAAAAAAAAAAAAAGGTAGTGTAGGTATAAGAGTTATGTGGTGTGCTCTAATGTCATGACAGCATCACAATTTGCAGTCCAAATTTTGAAGTTTTATTTCTGAGCAAATGTTACAGAACCACAGAACTCTGTGTGGCGCAGAGAAGGTATGGCATAAGGGAGACGGACCCATCTGCATGGTTCTTTTTGGAAGGCTTCATCACAATAATGCAAACAAACTGCATCCCAAGACATTAATTATCTTTGTGTATTTGCATGGATGCCAAGGAGAGAGATACTTAACTGTGCAGGTGTAGGGAGGTAGTGTATGGTTACCTTGCAGACAGGGCTGAGAAGTGCTGAATCGTAAGTTACCAAGTCAAGCATGCAACAGCTGTGCAGAGGGCAACTACCAAAATTAATCTTTTACTTTTGTGCTGTCAATAAGAATTTAACTTCAGGAGGTGTTTGAGAAAAGAATTTCTTTTTGTTGTAATTTTAATGCTGGTCGTGCCTAATTTGCAGATACAAAAACAAAATGTAGTTTGAGTAGCAGTTTAGGGGTTTTGTTATTACTTCTTTCCTATGTATACGCACAAAGTAGATCTTTTCAGTGTTGTTGCTTTCTTTTCGGAAGGATGGAAACAGCTTTGTTCTGCAACAGAAAATAAAACAGCTGTCCAGATGTTGGAAATGGCTGTGTAGGGCAAGTACTGAATTATACATACACAAATAACTTCAGGTTCAGGTTCATTCTGAGCTTTGGATACTGGCCCATTTTATCCTTTCATTCAGTTTATGGTTTAGAACAACAATTAAAGCAACTTAAGGTCAGTAGAGGTGCTTTTAACATTAAAAGCATTAATTGTGCAATACTAAGTCCAGTCTCTACCTCCGGTTGCTTCTCTCCCCTGCATCTAGTTGAATGAGCAGTCCCTTTAGGATAACAGCGAGCTCCATTCTCTTTCTGAGTTCTAATGATCCCTGTCTCCTTCTGTACGTTAGAAACTTTTCAATAACATCAGACAGTGCCTAAAATGAAAGTTTTATAACTCCTTTTGCAGCGATTAAAACTACTTACCTGACTGGGATAACTACAATGCCCTTTAAATAAAGGATCAGGTGTATCAGTGGGTCTCAGAAACAAATTCACAGGTTGTACATTTCTTTCCGTATAAATCTCGTGCAGAAATATTCTGCCTTAGTGGCTCATGGTAGGAAGTGATCTGTGTGGATTTTTTTGTGAAGGCTGAGGATTATAGTTGCAGTGGTTGCAAATAAAGAACAAGAAGGTTGTATTTGGCAAACACTGATTTATTTATTTTTGGTAACTAACGTGGACATTTGTTGTGTGCGAATATGCTGCCTTTGTATATTTTCAGCTGTGTAGACCGTAAATTTGCACTTTGTTTGAACAAGGACAGCCATATCTTAAATAGGTGTGTTTGCTGGTTTTGGCTGCCCTTACCTCAGTTCAGTACAGGGAAGGCACAGCAAGGTGGGTGCCATTCATTCTAACCCTACAAATGATTCGAACAGCATCTAACATCCAGGATGGTTGCTGAGGTGGAAAGGGGAGGAAAGCTCAGAGTTCTGGACTTGTTTAGGATGTCCAGCAAATTACTGTGGTGTTAGAAGTTGGACCCAGCTCTCCTGACCATCAGTCTCTTTCTTACCTTTATTCCAGCTGATTCTGTGCAAGGTGGACTTCTGCGATGTGCTTGGATTCAAGCCTTAGGTTTTCAGTCATCTTTGACAAATCCTTATTTATGTAGATGAATTCAGTATGCTCGTGTGAGCATCAGCTCTGTCATGGAAGTGCAGTGGATCTTCTCAGATTTGCTGAAAAGTGTCTGTGGTGTCTTTCTGCCCAGGCCTTGAATGCCTTTAATTAGAGTTTTGGTTTGTCGCAGAATTAGCGGCATTAATGAAGCTCAGTGTTTCCTACTAAATGTATTCCAGCTCTATCATAATTGCTTTGCTAAGTGACCAAAATGAAAGCAATCTGTTTGATGACTTGCAGTTCCTGTCATCATTTCATTGCTAGCCAAACAAATACAGTGCTGTAGTCCCATCACTGCTGAATGCTCAGCTACGCTTTAATTTTCAAGTTACTACAAATAAATTATTTGAAAGTGTAAATAGGTTGTTCCAAATGATGTTTGTGATACTAAAAGATTTGATCACAGCTGAAATCTCCATACTGACTCAGGGGCACAGAATGTTTAAATGTGTTTTTCGCCCCCCCCCTCTTTCTTTCTCTTGGGACCGTTGCTTTTTACAGGGGCTACGATGACCCCATCGAGACAGAGATGGTTGAAGAAAGGATCCCTTACCTTCATGGTGGCTACGCAGCACCGCTGGCACAGCCGGAGAGAGGAAGCATGGCCAGCATTGACCGCCTGGGGAAGCGCTCCCCCTCGATCGACAGCATTCGCAAAGACCCCAGGTGGAGGGACCCCGACCTCCCCGAAGTCATCGCCATGCTCAGCCACCCTATTGATCCAGTCAAGTCTAACGCTGCGGCCTACTTGCAGCACCTGTGCTATGAGAATGACAAAATCAAAAAGGACGTGAGGCACCTTAAAGGGATACCCATCTTGGTGGGCCTGCTCGACCATCCGAAGCCAGAGGTCCATCGTAAGGCCTGCGGGGCTCTCCGAAACATCTCCTACGGGAAGGATAATGAAAACAAGGTGGCTATAAAGAACTGTGACGGCATCCCCGCTTTGATCAGACTTCTGCGAAAAACAAACGACATGGAAGTCAGAGAGCTGATTACAGGTCAGTGTCTGCATTTTCTTTAATAAATTATTCTTTAGAGGAGTTCTTTCGGTTTCAGGAACAGAATTTCTGGAGACTAGAAGATTGAATTTAGATCACTGGCTGCCGCTGTTTCTTAGGCTGCTCAGTGTTTGTGGTATGAGAAAGCCTAAGGCAAATGTGCCCTTTAGGAGGAAATCCAAATCATCTGTATATGTTGCACACACTGGTTTTCGTGAGTGCTGAGAGATAGATGGTGCTTCTTGGATGTAGCGTGCAACTGCATGTGGTTGAGTTACTGAAGCTGAAATGAGTTATAGCAACTCCACTGACAGGTAATTTGTACTGTGCCTGCCCTTAGTGTGTTATAATCATGAGGTAAGATATGCTAATCTAAAACTTTCCTTGTTAATCTCTCATAAAGTGATCCCGCTGCCATGTCCCAACTCCTTTATATTGATAGAACAGTCAGGCTCCTCAGGAGCGCTTCCTACCCTGGTGCCGGGGCGTCTGAGGCTGTACATAAATTGCAGCACTCCTGGAGCTGAGGGTTGGGAAATGCAAAGAATTTAAGGAGCCTGCTGCAAGATGTTCTGGTGGACGCGTGGATTGTCCCTTACAATCGGAAAAGGGAGAATTACATTTTGAAGATACTGAGCTCTTGCACGCTTTCCAGGGATTTTTCAATCACTTAGAACTCCATTATTCAACCTATTTTTATTTGAACTTAGTCTTGGACATCATCCAAAAGGAGTAGTAAAGTATATGCCAAGTTTCAAAGTTCAGCCACTAAGTGGAAGAGGGTGGAAAAGTATGTCAGCTCCTAAACTAAGGAGAAAATGTATTGTTCTTCAGTCTCTCGTAGCTCATGAGGAGTGAAATGGATTTCCCTGGTTCTTCTCAGAAGCAGCAGGGGAAAAAACAGGGGAACTGTGGTGGATTTCAGTGCCAGAATAAAAAAAAATTTGGAGAGTTTTTTTGTATGCAGAATTGGGTCCAGGACTGAAACATTTTAGCTACCTTATCAGTGTAGGACTGTCCAAGCAGACCCTATTACAATGTGGATTAAGCCATTTGAAGTAAACATCATAATTCTATAATCGCCTCAAAAGTATGGCAGCTGTCCAGGTTTTTACTGGTAATCAAAATTCTCTGAGATGAACAGTGGCTTGGGGTGTTCTGACCGTTCTTCCCCCCACCATTATAGCATATTGAGAATACTGGGTCTAAATACACAATATAGAAACCAGATATTTTTTTCCAGTCCTTTTCCAGACAGCTGCTAGAAGAGAGCTCTGTGGAGCGTGTTTTGGTTTTGCCTTGATTGCTGTGTGTGCTTGGTCTCCTAGCGTGGAAGCTCTGTAGGTAGTATTTATGTTCCATTTGTTGCACTCATTTAGTATGATGGCTGACTTGATTTTATTTTTTAAATAAAGAGTTTCTGTTTATCTACTGTTCTAGTTTACTCAAAACTCATTTCTGGAGTGCTGAGAAGGAATAAATTTATTTCTGTGGATTCAAGAAAGGAGAAACCAGTCTGTAATTTACTCTGAAGGAATATCATTATAATGCTAAATGGTAATCAGTCACTTTTGAGATGGCAAAAACAAACTGGATGTTTTCCCTTTTCACTCTAAATGGTGATTGCTTTGATTTCCAGTTGATTAATTAGATTTACAGTTCAAATAAATTTCATTTGACAGTACCTCCTGCTAATTAAATATAGTATTTTTGTTCCACTTCATTTTATGCTATTTAAAGATCTTTATTTCTTTTTACTGAGAAACACCAGGAATACTGAGGGCATTAACCTAAACAGATGTCCAGCAACAGATGATATGCGTTTAATCTCCACCTAACTAGGAATGATTTCATTCCACTTCTAAAACGACATCACCAGATCCGGTGTGAGACATTGAAGCATCAGAATAGAAGAGTATTCCAACAATGCCTGTGTGGCTGATGCTAGCGTACTTTGCAGCCAGTGTTCAAAGCCTCAGCTGATAATATGGAATTGTTCACTCAGAAATATGATCCACAGGACAGCAGAGAGAGAAACTCAAGAGCCAACTTAAAGGCAAAGAGAGCATTCAGCCAGGGCTGCTTCAAAAATGATGGTGTTTTGCAGCCTCAAAAATTCACGTGACAATTCTGGCATTCTCATGGTAGAAATCTTGACTTCCTACCAGGGAACTTTTCCCAGTTGATAAGCCAAAGATTACCTTTGCCATGAAAGTTTTTCATTCTGTCTAGCATGAAATCTCTGGGGACTTCTGCAGCCATGCAAAAAAAAAATAAAAATAAATCTTTTTCAGATCAAAATGGAAGAAAAGGCAACTGCATACAGGGGTTGCTTGTTTATTTCTTCTAAAAGGCTACACGCTGAGGTTTGGTATAAGGCATTGCCTTTCCTGTGCTTTGCTATTTCTGTAATTCAGCACTGGCTGTTTTTTGAAGGCTGGATAGTCGTAATCAGCTGGTTATCCCAGATGTGGATGGCTGATGAAATAATCCTGCTTTCCTAAGAGATTTAAATAATTTAGATGCCTGAATTCAAGAGCGCTTCCAGTCTTGAAGTTTTGCTTCTCTGGGTGTGGGGCACTGCCTGCCTGCAGGACAGGAGCTACATGGGAGTATCCAAGAAGCCCCATCATTTGCAGCTGGGGAGGGTGCTTTCTGGCAGAAGTGTGCATTGTTCTCTCATTTGTGAGAGTCCTTGGCTGTAGTACAGCTCCAGGACCTCTCATTAATTTAGTGATCTGACACAGCAGCCGCAGCTGTCCAGGGCAGGATGAGCCCAGCCAGCCAGCTGGGCCTGGTCAGTGGGTTAATGGAGTGGGGAGAAAAGGCACAGCAACATGTGGAAAATGCAGAAGAAGTAGATACAGCTGCATGGAAGCACGAGGAAGGAATTGGATGTGTGAAGACTATTGCTGAATGCATGATCATGAATAGCATGTCGGAAGTGTGTTCACTTGAATGTTGCCCAGAATATACTTTTTTTGGAGAACATAAGTTAAATGCAATTTTGGAAGCAGGCTGAATATACTGATAGAGCACTGTTGCCAGGTTAAGCAAGTCTGTAGCTTTTTTTCCCCTTTCAGGTAATGCAGTTTTTAGTGGAATTGAGAACCTCTGGGTTAATGTCACAGCTGTTTCACCAGCCGGTCTTGATATAACTGCAAATGGCACTAAACTATGATGTACATCAGGCTAATACAAATTTGTGAGGCATGTAAAAAATACCTTCAAAACTCAAGATACAATCATACGGTATCACAGATCTTCCTTTTCTTGCTTTTTAATGTGTGGAGTTACAAAATGGCTCCATCAGCTGCACTGAGGGAAGCTTGATTTAACTGTCAGTGTCCATAAGTAAATCACAACTAGCATTGTGATGAGAAATATTCCACGGAGTTCTCCGTTGTATCCCTCTCTAATCTGGGACTATAGTGCTGAACTCTCAGTGGATCATTTTCTTGATAAATGGAGGGAAATGAGGATTAAGCTGATAAGGAATGAAATCTGTTCTGATTGGGAAAGCTGCAAGAGTTTTTTATCTTGAGTGATAAGGGTTTTTTGTGGAGCAAATGTTCCTATCAGATATGCAAGACCAAAATTCTATTACATTCTTTGAAAAGCAATCAGAAGTTGGTAACATTAATGAATAATTTTGTTCTTTGTGGGAAAGTTGAAAGTAATTTTGTTGTTTAACGACATTGCACAGATTTTAAGTGGTGCAGAACGTGATTTTCCTGCTGCTGTATATTGCCAAACTGATTTTAATTGAAAAATGATTGACCTTCAAAATGCTCTGCGGAGGATGTATTTTGATCTAAGACTATAATAGAATCTTTCTGATTGATCAGCTCACTCAGAATTCACAACTGCTGGGCATTCATGTATGTTAAGATGCTGTCAGCTGATCCAGCACCAACTTCTCATTGAAGTACTGTGCTGTCTTGAACTTTTGGATTACATTTTCTATGAGAAGGCTTGTCAGAAGAATGTCCCTCTTCCAAGTGTGTTCTGCAACACAGTAGTTCATATGGAGGTTCTGATCTTGACCGTCATTCAACTCCAAGAAGCCCAGCTCCACTCTTTGGGACTTGGAATGGTGCAAACAAGGCTATATGTGTCCAGTAAATATGTACAGGACCACCATACAACAAGAAGTCCTTGGTAAATGTAATGCAGAGTGCTTTTTTCCCAAACGCTGGAAGATTTAGAATGGACCAGACACGAAGAGTTAAACAGCTTCAGGATCTAATTTTGTGGTGACATTGGATTTTTGCAAGTAAGCAAGCACAGCAGGAAAAGATGTGCCTTGGATTTTGGAAGGTAATAGCATCATTGTGCTCTGGCAGAATTCCTTCAGAGATCTTCTTTACAGAATTAGCTCCAAGGAGGCGGAGATTTAGAAAATTATGGCTGTGGCCCTAATCGCTTTTAATATGACATAAATTGTATAGCTGTTTATAGCTTATAGTGATTTTGATATATTTGTATGATAATTAGTACTTCTGAAATAAAAATATGTAGCTATTGTCCCTGCTTAACATGCTGAAAGAGTAAGGTAATGATTACAGTTAGAACTATGTAAGTACATTGCAAATAGTGCTTATGAATAAAATAAAGAGTTGATCATGATTGTGATCATCTTCTGAAAAGCAATAGCTCTTTGTCAAGTCCTAAAATTCATTCAACCTCCGGTCAAAAAGGCAAATACTTGTGAAAGCGTATGGAAAACTTAGATAACTTCATTTCCCTTATGCTGCTGTTAGCGACTTAATTTCTCTTGAGTGCTATTCATTTGAATAGAGTAAAATTAGAGTTTTAAAAACGGTGTTTCTAGCTTGTTGGATCATCAGTGTGTGATGCTAATAGAGGCAGGGAGTGATTTTTACAAGATGAATGTCAAATTTACAGGGATTTTTTTACTCAGATTTCCCTACACTGCTGAAACCTACAGTCTGATAAGAATTTTTTTTTCACTTTTTTTTTTTCGGCGTGTATATGGCTGTCATGTCTATAGTTCTACCATTTGTTTCGTTTCCTCAAGAGCTGAAAGGATGCTGGGATTTAGATCTCTTTGTTTTGTAACTTTGAATAATAAAAACGTATTGTTGCTTTTTATTATCTTTATCTCCTATTATGGACTACTTTCCCCATAAAGTCAACCTTGAATCTGATTTTTTTTCTTTCTCTCTGCCTCTGGAACCACAGGACTCCATCATCACTGTTTATCTTGGGCTATCTGTCTGTGAAATGCTGCTGTGCATTTTTCTTCAGTGAATGCTGCTCAGCAGCCAAATTCCTTTGGTTTTCCCCATGCGTCAAAGGGGACATTATAAATATAAGCGCTTTGACATTTTTTGAATATTTTGAAGAGCTTTCTGCTGTATATTTTTCATAAGAAGACACTTTTTATTCTTAGTTTGTTAGTGTTTCCTATGAAACATTTGAGAGGTGGGTGAGAAACTGAAAAGCTTGCAAACTGTTTTTTGTTTCTTCGGAGGAGATGGAGGAAAGGCATTCTGTTTAACGTCAATCCCCGCTGTCTCGTAGCCACTCGAGGGCACGGAGACTGACAGTCAAAATGTGTTTGCTTCTGAATGGTTTATTGCATAAATTGTATTCAGTCTTTTATTAAAAATTCAGGATGAGTATGTACAGGAGATCCTTTTGTTAGGCGTGGGCATCGGTGAGGTTCACTTGCGTGGTGTAGATTGACAGGATCGCAGTGCTTCAGTTCTGCAACCCGGGGAGAATACTAAGCCCAGCTGGATTTAGTCTCTTGAAATAACTACTGCTGAGTGAGAACATAGAACAGAGGGAGTTTGGAGAAGATGATTTTGTTTTTGCAGATTTGGGTTGAAGGTTGAATCTAGATGCAAATCTTTAAGTCTGAAAAAAAGGCAAAAGATTTGAGCATTGGAAAACTTTTGGGTAGTTCTTTAATATTTAGAGCTCTTGGAAATTTTGTAGGTATTTTTGTCTTTTTAAGTATTTATTTGCCTGATTGTTCTTAAGCACTGAAATTTGCCTTTGTAGTTCCCTAGCACAGACAGCACATTTTGTCAGTCCTCCAGGAATGAGGAAAAGGCAGAATCTCATTTCAGATGCAGAAGAAACATGTAAGAGCTACTTCCTGAAATGCACATACAAAGGGCTGTCAGATTTTAAAACTTAACTTTCCCACATACAGATGACTTCTAATCTTGACACTGTTTCCAGTAGAAATATCTTCCATTTCAAAAGGACAGAAATGCAGGCTCCTTACAAACACCATGTGAGGTTCCTCAGTTTCTCTTTTCCTGCTTTTTTAAGCAAATGCTTCATCCATGTTCCATGGAGGAGCCCTGACTTACACTGTATAATTTTCTGGGATTTATCTGTCTAGTTCAGTGCTGGATGTTCTGATTTTGCATCTGAATTTCAGAAGTACTGAGCCAGCAATGCATTTAGGGATCTACTTGTAGTTGTTATTTCTATGTCAGTGAGTCTGATATGCTTAAGGAATTGGTGTACAGTGACTAAAGAAAGACCGTCTAGTGAAGTATTTAAAATTAATCTGATAACTTACATGTCAGGCTTTATAGCCTTATTATGAATATTGACTTAAATTTGTTTCTTATACCAATTTGTTATGAAAATTAAAGACATTCTTCCACAACAAAACGGGACCAATTAGTGTTTCCAGCTTAGTTTTGTTTGTTTATTTTTATTGGTTGTCATGTTTCACAATGACAAAGGGTAATTATTATAAAGGTACAAAGAAAACTAATTCATACTTCACCTATACTATCTTGTTGGAAAGCATAAAAAAAGTTATGATAAATTGCAACGTATCTACAAATGGCAGGGTTAAAAAAAACACAAACATGGCATTCATTCTGTTGTCTGCCTCTGAAATTCTGTAGTCTCCAAAGTCTGAGCAGACACCTGGCTTTTGTAAAGCCCACTGGGAATCGGAGACAGCCCAGTGTTAGACTTCCAAGGCTCTGCTAAGCACCAGCCTTTGAGGTTATCGTGTAAGTGCCACTCACTGCTCACATGCAGATAAAATTCCTTTTTGTACACGGTACTTGCCATGACCCTATACGGATAATGCTCTGATATTAAAATAGGACATTGGGCATTTGACGCTTCCAACTTGCAGCTGTGAGAGCTCGGGTGCTAGGAGAGTTCCCACGGGGCAGCCGTGGTGCTCTCCTGACCGCCGGTGCCTTGTGGTGGCTGGCAGGGCTCAGCGAGGCAATGGGCTTGTTACACCATTCGACAAAAGTCACAGATCCAACGTCGTTTTCCAGTCATTTTTGAAGTTTGAAAATTGTAGGTTTTAAAACTTGGAGTGGTTGAAAGGGACTGAAACAGAAGTTTGCACCTTTGTTTTTCTTTTGTGTTTTGTTTCAAATATGGCTAAGAGGCAGAGCTCTCCAACCTGTAACTTGCACAAATTCACTTAGAAAAGATTTTCTTTGACTTCTGGGGAAATCTAGCTTTTCCAATCAGTCTATCTGAAATTTTGTGCATCCTCACACTTCTCCTTAGAGGTCAAAAATCTGCATTTAGCTCCCACCGAGTGTAGTTACCCACTGTTCTTAAACCTTACAAGGCTGGGCCTATGTAGAAATTCTCCATTTTAGTCCAAACTTCAAAAGCAGTAACTACCAGACAGTGTTACAGGTCTGATGGAAAGTTGTGTTGTGTATCTAAGACCAGGTATTTTTACAGTTGTGAGGCTGTTCTATTGTTTTGATACTTGACATCTGTCTATTTTAGCTCACAAGTGAGGTAAAAATGGAAAGACTTGAGGAGGAGTCCTGGTTTGCAGCTTCTTCAAGGAACCGTATGCTTATGACACCAGGTGATTTGAACACAGATATTGTCTGTGACAGCAGAATGTGAAAGTAAATAACAGAGAAGTCTTGTGTGAAATACTGTCTGGTGCAGAGGATAAGCGTAAGATCAATAATCCTTCATAAATTCAGCCCTGGTTTTAAGGCTTGCTTAATATACTCATCTGCTTCACTGGATCAATTCTGCTTTTTGAGACATAGCTGACTTAATAGTGTAACAACAACACATTTGTATATAGTAGAAATATCCTGTTAATCTCCACAACACATGTATGTACTGTGTATTACAACTTGATGACTTCAACATTATCCATATCTTGATGACAGTGATTCTGTGTCTTTGGAAATGCTTCCATTGCAGCAACTGTGGAGCTTTCCTTGAGCTACCTGTGTAGTCCGGCCTCTCATCAAGTGATCACTTAGTTTTGTGATTTAGCCTTCTCGTGATCCTATTTAATCAAAAAAATAGTTGTTATCCTCTTGTTATTTGTTTAATTATCCCTGTTTCTCCTGAAGGCACCCTATGGAACTTGTCTTCCTACGAGCCCCTGAAGATGGTCATCATCAACCACGGCCTGCAGACGCTCACCAACGAGGTGATCATACCCCACTCGGGCTGGGAGAGCGAGCCCAACGAGGACTCGAAGCCTCGCGATGCCGAGTGGACAACTGTCTTCAAGAACACTTCTGGTTGTTTACGGTAAGGCAGAGCTGGGAAATATTCCTCGGTTGTTCACCAAACCCTGTGTTAAGGATTTCCTTAATTCTATTGATTTAAAATCACGTATCATATACCTTCTGTTTTTGCAAAGAGATCCCCATTTCAGTGGCCACAATAGCAATGCTGGCTTTAATTAGCGTGCCACAGTTTCTTGTTGTAGAACCTTGTTGGTGTAGGTCTGTCCAGTGAGGTCTGTATGAAGAGTCGGTGATTTAGGCAGGTTTTGTGGAGTGGCTCTCTGTAGTGAGGTGTGCAATGGGGAGTGATCCAGTTAAGAGGTTAACTGCCAAACTGAGCACAGAATAAGTATCTTTCAATGCAACCTGTGCCATAAGTACCATGAATCATGCTTTCATTTATCTATTGTGCTGTGATTAGTGGGATGTTTCTATAAATTTTGAGTATGTTCTTTGCTTCCCCCAGTGGTGCAGTTTTTATTTATTTTAAAAGCATGTTTTGAAACAGTTCCCTTCCTGTTCTTGGACTTCCTGCTATCAAAAAAGCATTTTTTGCAGGTGCTAGGAAACTGATTTCATGGAAATATACCTAGCCTGAAACATGCGTCCCATTTTAGCCACAGATGCTTTTGTGGAAGTTACTGAGATGCTCCTATTTTAAGTTCAAGTGGCTGAGGACCTATGGGAATACAGTTAAGAACCTGAACTACTGAACAATTCTAGTATTACTGGTATTTGCTGAAAAGGATTTTTTTCTGGTTAGAAATGGTATTTGAATTTCTGAGGGCACCTCAAGAGTCAGATGATAGGTGCTAGAAGCTGGGGTCAGGTAGAGTCAGAAAAACCCGAAGAACCATGTGCTCTAAATACTGACTCCTTTCACTTTGCTTGTCTCTGAGATAAAATAGTGGAGGTGTCCTGTTAGATTCTCCAGCTTCATGAAGAAGTCAATTAGTTTGAATGAAGCTAATAAATATTTGGCATTGTTCCTTCTGTTGCTCTGAAGTATACTTCTGTCAGACTTCTGCTGATTAATGCTTCTTCTGAAGTTGGTTCATTTCTGTTCCTTGGACTTGTGGTCTCTAAATTGCACAAACTATTCCCTTGAGTAACATCACAAATGAAGGAAGTAATGAAAACTGTTCTGAAAGGGCCCATTACTGAAATTATTTGCAGTCCCACTGGAGACTAAGGTCCTTTAAGTAGGCTCCAGACATCATAGGTTTTTCCTACTAGTGTCTCATTTTCTAATGGTGTTCCACAAGAGGAAATTAGTCGTGCTGGGGGATAAAAGGTTTATCTGAATGAATGTGAGATTCTCCAAGAAGTGCAGACAATAAATTGATCATTAGTAGACTAACCTAATCCGCATCATAAATTTTTATTAGTCTGTACAGTGCCCTAATCCACTCAAACTTCTAGATTCCAGGAAACTTTTTAATGAAGAAAGGCATTGGCTTTACAGGACGTGAAAATAGCACACACCACTCAGCCATTTTATTTTCCAAAGGCTAGTGAAGAGGGATGCAGAGAACAGCAGTACTGAGATATGCTAGTTAGAGAATTCCACTTTGGATAATTCAAGTGTCCTGCTTTTAAAAAGTCACTTCAAAAGCATCGAGACAGCAGTTAGAGAACAGTGACTGCTTCTGTTGTTGAGAGGGAAGATGTATTTCAGTCCATAGTCGCTGTTGTCTTAGTCACAGGGGACTAAGCAACTTGCAGAAAATTCGGAGCTTCATTCAGTCAGGTGTGGGGCAAGGTGATTTCACGCCTGAAAGTGGCTGCTTAAGGTAAATGGAAATGTGTTGGCAGATCAGCAGGAAAAGGTAATCTGTAAAAGGTATTTTACTGGTGTCTCTGCTATGCTGAGGAGGGAGCAACCCCTTGTGTAGGGAGGGGGAGAGTTGCCTTGCTGTCTCCTCTCTGCAACAGAATGTGAGCTAAAACAAGTCTAGGACAGCAGAGATGCAGAAGTATGAGAGATACAAGCTGCCCTTAGTGTTGCGAGGTAGGTGATACTACATATCTTTTGCAGAGCATTTGCAGGTCTAGGGATAAAAAAGAACACATCAAAAGTAATTATCTTTATTTCTGTTGGAAATATTTTTCTGCTATTTGTTGAAATCCTCTGCAGCTCATCCTTAAAAGCACCCTTCAGATAAGACAGTTAATGCCAGTAGAGAAGAAATGTTTGCAGCCATCTGTCTAACAGACATCAGTGTTTAAAAAATCTTTTGCCTACTCTTCTCTTTTTCACACAGTAGCAGGTCCCAGAAATTCAATTTTCCATGAATGGAGCTTACTGCAAACTACAAACTGTGTACCAATTTGATATTTAATTGGGAGGTTAGTCCTCTTGATGATGTGCCAGCCTCCTTTGTCCCCTTTGGAATCAATCCAAAAATATGTGCTACGTTGTCTTCAAAGATGCTGTCAGTTCTTTTGGAAATTCAGACTTCTCAGATGTCTTTGCAGTTTGGATATCCAAGCAGAAGAAAGGCATTACGCATGCAGGACTGCTTTCATTTCAGTATCTTTTTTTCAGTAATTTTGATGAAGTTTATCAACAAATGTGGGCAAGTTGGTTTCAAACTCGTTGATTCACAGCATGAACTGCTGCTTAATTACTTGTTGTTTTGTTGTGTGTTTTTTTTTTTTTTTACACTGCTTTCTGATCTTTACTTTGTTCTTAATCTAGGTCTCTTCTTTGATAATATGGAGTCTTGAGAACACTTATTTCAAAATAATTGAAAACAAGGATTTTTTTCCAAAAAAAACCACTAATTTGGCCTTCTTCATAGAATCTTGATTTATCCCATTTTCCTTTCCAGTCCTAGTTTGTCTACAATACCTTGATGAATGGATCTGCAAAGCCCATAATCATTTTACTTCTTAAATTTTTCATGTGTCTTGTGATAGATGATAGGTTGCATGTAATTTTATAAAAAGAGATATTTTATATTCTGTTGAAGCTGTTAAGATAAATAAGTAGGTAGGAAAATTGGAAGGGAACAATAAAGGAAAAACAAATGAACAAATGAACAAAAAACCTCACAGATTAATTTATGGAAATCAAGTGGATTTTGGTTTTAGAAAAGTAGGACTAGGGAAGACGTAAGAAAGGTATTTGACGGAAAAATCATAAAGTATTCACAGGTGTTGCTTTATCTTACTTGGAATACAAGTTTCATGTCTTTGTATTGTATTCTTTTAGGTATGCAGAGAATATCTCTTTGATTACTGTCTTTTTATCTTTAAGCCCCTAAATCCCTATTGGGGTTTGCAATCCAGAAGCATTCACTTTTTAATTGTACTCTCCACCAATTTAATATAATGATCTGGTGCATTTTTAACAAGATCATTTTGTGATCCTTCCTAGAACTCTGCCCAAGACAGTAAGGTGCTTTAGGATGAGAGAATGAGATGAATTGCTTGCGAGAGTGCCGGAGCTGAGGCTAACTCATTGCCATCCAGGTCTGGTTTCTCCCAAGGTGCTTCTTCCTGCTTCAGCGTGGGAGTGCTGCTCCGTGGGTCAGAGAGCACTGCTGCAGTCACATCACCATTTTCATTTTCTGTGTAGATATCCACCATGATTCTCAGTTTTCCAGAAGCAGCAAGGATTAATGGTTTAAAAATTAAATTCATTCTGAGCTTAATTGCAGTTTTCTGCCTAATTACTTTTAATTCTCTCTTGGATTTTTTCACTTTTTAGAGGGCAGAGTAGAACTTAGTTTCTAAATTGCCAACTTTTTAGCCCGATTCCTGTTCTAAACTGACCTGCTGTCAAAAAATGTTAAATGAATTAATTTGCATAGTAAACAGATGCAAAGTGCCCCTTTTTTCCAGGGTACCATCTGTACTTGCAGCGTTTCTTGACAATTCTCCAAGTATACAGAAATTCACATTCACAAATAGCCACAAGGTTCAGAGACCTGGCCGTGGGTGTACAAACACAAACAAACTGCACCCACTTGACTTCTACTAAAAACATGCATCCTTCAGATCGAAATTGCACATAACAGCTTGTCCAACATCAGCTCCTGAGAAGAGAAGGGATGACCTGGTGGCTAAAGCTGTGACAAGGGACTTGAGAAGCATGGATTTAATTGCTGTTCTGCTACTGTTCTGACATAACTTCAGGCAAGATTAACTGTGTAAATCTTTCTATGGTCTAATTTTTAATAGCCCCTCTTCCCTCTGATTTGGATGAGATTTGGATTCCTAAGTTCCTGAGTGGATCTGGAATTCAGTCAGTCATCTTCACTTCTCCTGTCTTGATATTTGCACCTCTGTCTTACCTTCCCATGAAGATGGTAAATGCCAGTAGTTCAAGTATTGTGCAGTGGTTGGCCCAAGCAACAACTGGAAATCAATCCCTCCTGTAGGTATAAATTAAGAGTGCTGTCCTGTAAAATCAAAACCTGAGAGTTATGGGAAGTGTGAGGCAATGTTTGATGACATGAGATAAGGACTCAGTAGATTCAGAGCCAAAACAAATATATCTTACTAGGGTGGGAGATGATGTGTAAGTGTGTGCAGGCTCCTGTTACTTTTATTTTACTTCAGAGGAAATTGGGCCACAGAAGCTTGATAGTAAATCATTAATAAGCAGGATGTGCCAAATAGAGTTTTATATGAGCGTGTTTTAAACCTTTTTTTGAAGAGGACGGAGAGCATCTGTGTACGTGCACATACATCTTGTCCTGCAGATATAATTTACTGTGCTTCTGTCATATTTAAGCAGCAGTGCTTAATGGTAATGGGCTCATTCCTCAAGCTGTAACTTCTTTATATGTTTGCAAATAGATGTGTGCACACATACCTCCAATACACGCTGGAGCATGTGTGTGCACCTGTAAGACGCAGAGGTAAATAGGGTTTGGCAAACCAAGTCTGTGGTCTTGTGTTGAGAGAAGAGTTCTCCCTTTGTAACCAGGAGAGGGCTGAATAGGTCTTGGTGACAGCGGTGTTCCCGTTTCTTTCTTCCCATCTCTGCTCCTGCAGTCTCTCCTGGATTTTTTGGAAAATTGACAGGGATTGTGAACAGAAAGTGGGCTTGGACTTGGGCTGTTCGTGTTTCTGCGTTGCATAGTATTTACTAGTAGACCTAAGAGGAAGAGTGCTATAAGTAGAAACTTATTAGTTGTTATTACTTATTCAAAACTGTTATCTTAGTTGGGTGGGGAATGAGAATCCCTTTATATTGCATTCTATTCTCCTTAAAGTCGCCATGCCTCCAGTCAGGGAAATCTGTGGGATCTAGTAGTGCTGGGCCTTGGTGTTGCTGGTGCTGTTTGAAGGCCTCCAGTGTCCTGACTGCAAGGCTTGGGGCTTGCTTCCCCTCGTGCCTCTGCATGCTGAATCTGAGGTAAGAAAGGCCATGTCAAAAGCAGACGGTTATGCCCTTCTTTCTTCTTAATGATTGATGTGTAGCTTTCCTCTGAAGAAAAGTGCTTGGGAATGAGAGCTTTCGAAGTGAATTACCTTCAGGCTCTACCCACATTTAAATCCTGCTGCTGTGATGCAGGGTATGGTGACAGTCACATAATATTTGTCCTACCTGCACTCTCATCTACATGAGGTAGCCTTGATCTGCAAGTGACTGAAGAAAGAAGGCACCTACGTGCGAATCCTCGGCCTGGAAACGCGGCCTGGGTATGAGCAGGGCGCAGGAGGTGAAGCTCAGGTGATGCCACCACAGTGCTACCCACCGAGCTGCCCTGACTGTCAGGGGAACTTTGCTGACTGCAGCAGGGCAGGACCGAGAAGGTACTAGATGGGAGTTTTCAAGAGCTGGCTTTTATTTTCTCTTTGGAACAGCAGCAAATTAGTAACTGAGCTTACCTAGTAGAGCATTTTTACAGAGCCCTGTCATGCTGCACAAAGGGTCTTGTTGGAGCAGCTGTGTTTCCTCCCCACCCTCAGAAAGATTGTTTGACAAAATCATTTGGCTGACTTTTCCTTTTAACTAGCGTGCCTGCCTATCATAGTTCAAGTAATCCTTCTCTATGTCTTCGTACAGCAGTCATTTAATCAACAAGGCCTGCAGAGGACTTGGTACAGAGCTCACCCCCACCCAGAGGAGATGAGGGCAGATGCTGCCTTGTCTCTGGCCACCCACCCACCATGCCTGGAGCTGCTGCACGGGTGTCTTCACACGTGGGTGCAGCCTCTGGGAGGCCGCTGCTCCAGAAGCCGGAGCTGACGATCCTGTTTGTGTTTTGTTGTGTCATAGGCACTTTTGAACTGGACTTTAGAAAGATAAAAACGGAGCAAAAATTTGCCTGTGAGTCTTGATTTTGCAGCACAGAAGAGGGAGAAGCTTATCTGCCCAACCCAGACTGGAAAAAAACAACTCAAATTAAAAACCCACACCTCTCAATACAGAGGAGTGAGTGAAGGCAGTTTCTTAATTAGCTTACTGAAACTGTGCAGGATCACAGCATATGGCTGTCCTGGGGCTTATATGATGAGCAGAGCGTTTAATTCGTGCTAGTAAGGAGCCGTTAGGGTTCTTCCTGACAGTTCCTGATGTTTAGCTTGTAATATAAATAAATTATGCATAGATTTTAGCAGCAGAGACATAACCTAGTTACATGCAACCTTAATGCTTTACAATCAAATCTGAAGTATAAGTGTAAAGTTGTGCGCTTGCTTATTGCCTTCTGTCATTCCTCAGGAAAAAATGTAGGTCCCTTCCCCCTGGGCTATCAATGAAGGCAATCGACAAAACCGTCTGTTGCTGTGGTAGGGTGAGGAGTGAGATCGAAACAAAGCACGCTGCGTGTAATGGGCATAGTTTGCTTTGGAAGGCACGTGAGCTGTGATCCTTTATTAGATAACAACTACCTTATTTTTTGTATCTTTGAGATTCTTTTCACATTGCTGCGAGAATACATGATAAAGCAGGCAGAGCCTCTCAGCCTTTCCTCCAAGCAAAGACTGAAATAATTTGAGAGCGAAGTAGCTGCTGGGTATTGTGGAATTCTTGTCTATTGCATTTCTGCATGGCTTTGTGTTATAGGAGAGCAAACTAAGGCCCTCCAAGTAGGTCATGCAGGAGGTAACCAGTCAGTGTTTTACTAAAAAGGCATTACATGGTATTTTGGATGTAGAAAGCCACAAATAACAATGGATGGAATTCACGTCTGTATCTTGTTAAACTTTGCTGCTGGCTGTTGAGCCCTGGCTTATTGCAGGGGGATCTTAGAAACAATCCTGATGTGATCCTGAGATGTGCCAGCATGCCCTACAGATGCGTTGCTCCACAGAAATGTCTTCCTGGAGCACAGGCTAAACTCATGAAGTCTGTTTTCAGGGGTGGCTTATGTTATGTCCTGTTATTGGCATTTGGACAATTAAACAAAACCAATCCCTTTATTTAAGTATCTGGAAGGGGCTTAGGTGCAAGGCAGTCAGAGCTGCTCCGCTTCTTTCTTGGGTCTGGCCAGTAAGTGGATACTGAAATGGAGCAGCAATCTCCAGTGAGATCTCCTGCCCAGATCTGATGCACCTTTTCTCAGCTGAACAGCTGCTCCCTACCAAGCATCACCCTCAGTAGAGCTTCCCTATCTTTTCTGCTTATTTCATTTGGACTTTGGCTTTGCTTGACTTTCATCTGCTTTGCTTGATTTCTGATCCAGCTGCCTGCTGCCAAACTCCGTCACGTTGTATAGGTCTCTTTTACCAATGTGGCCTGGATCAGGCTATCTTCATGTCACAGGCAGCTTTTTGCTTTTTCTCTCTTATTTTTGGAACAATGAACTTAATACCAATAAAACTTTTTGGTATTTCATGTGAACTCAAGTATGGAATTCATTGAATTTCTGCATGAAATGATGGAATGATTTTAAACTGCTCTATATTCCTCCTTTGGGACATTTAGTACCTAGAAATGCACTAGGAAATAGAGTACGCCTGCTGCAGCTGTTACTTATCGATCTCCTTCAGCTGACATCCAAATAAAAATTTCTTAATAGTGAAGCAAACCATGAGTGCAGACGAGTGCTTTTATAGCAAGGGATACTCTGACTACTGTCAGAGTAGGTGGGATATTAACGGCTAAAATATTTAAATTAAACTTGGGTAAACCTTACAGTATCTTATCAGATGAAGTAGAAAACTCAGCGCCTGGTCAGGGAAGCCGAAGTGGTAGTGGTAGTCAAGGTTTAGCAAGGTGTATGTGCCGTCTGCCTGCTCAGCCCCCTGGTGAAGTGCCTCTCACTAAACCTGCCAGAAAACCCCTGTGCTTTGGAGCTCTCTGGCTTGCAATGATCACAGGGAATTCACCTTCTTTACCTTCTTCTCCAGTGCTGAGATGGTCTGTATAGGAGCCAATGTTCCTTCTTGGCTTGGCAATACAAAAATCACTATTGGAAGGTTGGTTACAGTTTTAAAAAGTAGTTAAACTTATCTGGACCCTGTGGTATGCACAAAGGCTACTGAAACGAGCTTTCCACTGAGCCAGCTTCAGCTGCTTCCAGCGTGCTTCTTCTAGAGAGAGATGAAAATCTTACTAGAAACATATCTAAAAAATTTCCATTTCAGCTGCTTATATTAAAAAAAAAAAAGGCAGTCCCCATAGTCCCCAGCCTGTTGCCTTTGTCCCCAGCTGGGTCTCTAAACAAAGTGCTTTTTATGCCTGGAGAACCGAAGTGGGATGGTGAGTGTTGGGTAATGCTCTAACCTCTGGCTTTTGGCTTTATCTGCAGCACTGTAGGATAACAGCTGATGGCCCTTTCCAGCCAGGTGGCAGACATAGCAATAGTCTGGGAAATACTAGTTTAAGTGTTCAAAGAATAATGTCTCCCTGGTGCTTGTATTTTCAAGTTCCTCTGCGTTTAAAACAAAACAAAACAAAAACCACCTCAGAACGCACACAAAACCAAAAATGCAAGCTCTCAGCTTTAGCTTTAGCATTGTTAGAGAAAGCATAGTGGGGGCATTGCTACATGATTTGCATTGAAATCTTGCAAATTAAGTGCCATGCATTTAATTACTTCTAAATCTTCTCTCTTGAGGATAATTCTGGTGTGTGGCGCTGATCGTAGTAATGGCTCACCTATCCTAGAGGTGATGCATGCTGCCTGTTCTGTAAATGTAAATGTTACATTCAGACTTGCATGTCATTAAGAAGACTATTTGGTGCTAATGATAACCTTATCTGAAATACGAACAGATTTCTCACACGCTCCCCACCATTTTCTGAAGTCTTTAATGCCAACAGACTGGATTCCTAGTCTGATGCGTTTCCATGCTGGTAGGTATTTGCTTTTATTTAACATTTACTTAGCCCTCTGTTTTGTTTTCCCAGGAAAAGCATATATTTAAACATCCTTGCAAATCTTCTTTCACTAGTCCTTGCCTACAGGCTGGACTGCAAGAATTCGAGGTAGAATCCAGGATACTCTGCCCAGCTAAAGGCTGGGGTTTTCAAATCTCTGGGTGAGATGTGTGCCTTGCTGCTTCACGTAAAATTGGTCATAGAGTTGGTTTCCATCCTACATATTGACTAACACGGACAGTAATTTCATGTCTTGCTCTTGGAATTGCTTTTTTTGAGTGCATTGTATATATTTATGGCAAATACACTAAGCAGCTTTCTGTTACTCTTTGCAATACGATGTGAGAAAGATACTATTCTTGTTTTTAAAATATATTTTTTGTTTAATGGACCCTTGGAAAAGTATTCAGAAGTGGGTGTTAAAGCAGTGGGGACCTCTCTTGGGGATGAAGAGAAGCAGACTGTATGGAACAGCAGAGGTGAATTTTCCCCTGAAGACTATGAGGGTATTAGTTTTATAGGCTAAAAGAGACCACCAAGCAATGTAGTCTGAGGTGGTTTTGTTTTTGTTTTTTGCCTAGGTGTCTGCTTTATCTAGGTGCCTCCTTTGTCATATGAGGAGTACATTTTGGTTTTAGCTGTTTATTTGCAGGCGCTGATGGTGTCCTTTTTAACGAGCAGTCTGCAGGACATGGCAGGCCTTCCTGCACTAGCTCTTGCTCAGGTGATCACTTCTGCTGAGCACTGCAGCCCCTCCTGAATACCCGAGGTGTGAATTTGACCGATGATGACCAGGTGATCATCAAGGAGGCAGGCTGTGGTATTAACACCCCAAGGCAGAAATGCAAACTGGTATTTTCCTGGGTTGCAGGACCCCTTGGCTGTTTTGCTGAGTTCAGCTGGGGCTCGTAGCCTCAGCTTAACCAGCTTTCCAGCGTTGCTCTGAATGATGGCCTCCAAGCCCGGGAGCTCTTCTTCAGGGGCTGCCAGATGACAGCTCACTCAGAGCCCACCTTTCTGTGGTGCTTACGGATGTTTGGTGTATTTGTGCATGTGTCTGAGATGCAAGTATTCCCTTGGGAGCAGGGAGCTCTTTGCTGCCTGGTGCAGTGTCAGAGCAGCAGAAAGAGCACGTTGTGCCAGGCAGGACCCGTCTCCCTAGACGTAGTCTCTCTGAGATTTTTGTTGCCCAGACTTCTGTGTGTAAAGGATGTGGGCTGAGCTCTCCGGTATGTCTGGGCTGTAATTACAGACAGGGAAATGGGTTTTGTTGTTCCACGTTAGGTAAATCCCATGGGCTGCAGGAATCTTGTCACCCAAGGAGGACTAGCAAAATCCCAGGAGCATCAGGTGTTTGTAGGGCCAATGTTTCTGCACGAGATGCTCACACGGATGTTTTCCAGTGTATTAGTTACGACATTAAAACTGCTAAGTTTGATGCCTGGGTAGCTTATACACAGTATTAATTAGCTATTAATTTGATCCTACAGAATTTTCATGCTCATTTATGTCTGATATATGTGGGAATCTTTTCTTGAGGCATTAATTTTCATTAAGTTCTATAGCTGAAGATACTCCAGGAAAGTGAGGTTAGCAAGCCACACTTACTGACGCACTTTCTAATATCTTTTTCAATTATAATCTTATCAATGTCTACCTTCATATTCATCCTATAACAGATCAAGAAGTAAGACAGCAAGATAAAAAATTCCGTGATGCAGTCGATAACCAAAGCCATAAAACAAACGTTATTAAACGTGTGGGAGCACAAATGAAAAAAAAAAAAAGAATCTCTTGTGTATGGGCCTTGAGGGCAAGAAAGGTGTTAAGGAATATTTTTTGCAAGATTTGATTTATTTATTTCTTGAAGTTTGAGAGTGTTTCTCATGTATTTTAGTTGGCTATTTCTAAGGCTTAATGAGTGAGTAAGAAATGTGATACACAGCTCCACATGGACCATTTTTAGAGCATTTCTGCCACCCTCAAGCTCAGTAAGTAATGTTCCACTTCTAATAAATGTACTTGGAGGTGGAGCACCTGTCGTTTATTATTATAATGCCTGAAAGGTATCTCAGAGAATTCTAATTCAACTTTCAGTTTCATAAAAACTTTACATTAAAATTCACGTTTGGGCTTTTGATATTAAAGGATTAGTACAACAGGAAATGAAAAAACAGCATGTAGAATTCTTGTCCATATATCCTGTGGAATCATACGTTAATATCCACTTTTTGTGCTCTGTATCAGCCATTGCTAGAGGTGAGACTGTGTTAGGTTTTAGAGAAAGGACTCGTTTGTCTGTGTATCTCATTTGTGATCTTAACTGCAAGTCAATGTGCTGTTACAGCAACCAGCTCGCAGTTAAGTGTCTTCAGATTTTGATAGGTCTCAGAAAGTTTTTTTTCTAGTTAAGCGATTAACATACAAACTTGTGTGGGTGATGGGGGGATGGACCATGGTTGGTTTGTTAATTACTTTGAGATTGGCAGTCCCTATAGTTAGGTAAAAAAAACAATTGGACACATTATCCTGATAGCAGAAGGTAATCACTGCGTCCTGACCTTTTGAGAGCTTACCTTACATGGATCTGAGAATTCAAAGACCCTGAAAGCTGTAGTGTTGACTGTGATGTTGCCAACATTCGTGTATTTCAGCTTTGAGAAAACTTGGGCGTAGGCTTGCCAGTGAACACTATTGAGAATTGTTTTGTCAGCTCATTCCCCGCCCCCAGAACATGGCAGAGTGATCATAGTTAAATGAACTATAGCTTTTTGATTATCTGTTTTGTTTTGTTTTTTTCATGAAATCAAAAACATTTTTGTAGTTTCTGTGGCCAGGAGCATACTGCTGCTGAGTAGTCTTCAGCTTCAGAAAAAGTAACTTTATATATATATACATATACATATGTAACGTATGTATATATGCACACACTCATATAGACGTACATATATATATATTACATATACATACGTAAGCTGTAATAACTGTGCCTGACTATGCATTTGACTGTTTTTATGCATTTATTTTTTATGCATTTGACTATGCATTTGACTTGTGATTTTGCCGTCATGTGTAATTTTCTTTAAAAAGTTGAAAGTATTTTTCAGATGAAAAGTTCTGGCTTTAAAAATAAATTTTTAGATTGGGTATTGTTTGCTATGAGAACTCCTGTCCACTTCAAGGTACATGGCTGAACTTGCTAGCAAGGCAGAAAAATGTGTGCATAGGCACCTCTGCAACTGCATTTCCCTTTTCGTTCAGATTAGGGTCATTGCGGATGCCCGCGTTTTACTGAGGTATAATAGTTTGTCAGGCTTCTTTGCCTCCAAATTGTTGATCTGAGATAATGAGTTCTTAATAATTGTATTATAAATCAACACACCTTCAACCTTGCGGTGAAGGTTAGAGGGCTAAGTTTTCTTTTAAATCTCTTCTATTAGGAACGTAAGTTCAGATGGAGCAGAAGCACGCCGAAGACTAAGAGAGTGTGACGGCTTGGTGGACGCCCTCCTTCATGCCCTCCAGTCTGCAGTTGGCAAGAAGGATACGGACAATAAGGTGAACTTGAGTATCAGAACTTGAATGGATGTTTCCAGTAATTTAAGCTGAAGTGCTGCACTGGGCTCTGACTTCTATTTGCTAGTATTAGAACATGATTATGCTTGCCTCAGAAAATATAGTAATTACCTTCCTTTCATCTCTGTCATGGTATCGATGGTTCTACTGATGGGTTATCAGCACGATGCTGCTGTGTTGCCTTGTCTGGCTGTTGAGGTGAGCAAAGACAAGTGGCTGTGATGGGTGGGGAAGAGTAGTCTTTTATTCCTGCCACTGGCATTATTGCTATTGTTCTGCATTACTTAATTGACATTTGTAAGTGCAGTTTGCAAATCAGAATTGAGTCCCATTGTGTTGTACTCTGCACAGTGTCAGCAAAGGAGTCAATTCACATCTTAAAGACTATATTCAACACCATCTTAGAAGAATGTAATAGTAAGATGTTAAGATGTCTTTAGACCTGAAACAATTTGTGGCTTTTTCTTGGAGGTACAAATGTTGATTCATCTGTTTTCATCGTCATCTCATCCTGTAGTGTTTAAAACAGTATTTTTACACATAGGGAATATCTTAAGTTTAACCTGTTTAAAAAGTGAAGAGCATACTATTGCTTTATAACACCAATAAGGCTTTTTAGCATCTTTATTTTATTCTTTTTAGTCCCACCATGTGATGGATTGTAGAAGGGAATTCTAAAGCCCTGTCACTTAATCAGATAATTTTGGAAGTGGATTTTGTAACCACCTGGTGGCTTCCATTGCAACCTACAGAGCATTGCTCTTGTCAGAGCCTGATGTGCTATGAATGAGCTATTCCTACAGAACAATAAGCGTTGTCATTGAAATCCTCACATGCCCTTAATTTTGACCTATAGAAAGTTTAATAAATAGGGTATCTTGGGGATTGTAAAGGTTGGAAGAGTGTGACAGCACTGTATTAAAATAAGAACCCTAAATGATCATTTTCTGCTGTGTGTTTGATCTTTTGGTGAATTTGTCATCTTTATGCACGATTGGGTGCTATTTTTGATTAGAGAGTTTTCATTTTGAATGGGTACTATTTATAAAACACTTCACTTTTAGTAGAAAAGAAGTGGTTTTAGAACAAGAAAAAACCTTAAATAAGGGTATTTTTGACAAAATTTCCTTGATCTACATTCTTTTCCTGGTATGGGTGGCTTTTTTTTTCCCCTTTTCCACAAACTTCCACTATGTGATGTAAGAGTTTACAAATTGGAGGGTTCCATACATACTTGTAATGTAATTTTTTTTTTTTGTTACAGTCCGTGGAGAACTGTGTGTGCATCATGCGGAATCTTTCCTATCACGTCCACAAAGAAGTCCCTGGAGCTGATAAGTATCAAGAACTAGATGCCAGTCAGACTACTAGCACAGGCGGCTCTCAGAAAAAGAAGAAAGATGATGCTGGTTGTTTTGGTGGAAAAAAAGCTAAAGGTATGTCTTGCAGAGAACTCACAATTGGAAGTGGATCTGTGGGTAAATTTTCTGTGTAGTCCTGCTCTTGCAAGCTCTTTCATCATGCAAGAGTGAGGCAGTTTGTGGAGGTACCTATCTGTAGTGCTGTGGATTGTGGTCCACAATTGCGATCCTTCTGCTTGGCTTTAAATAGGCGTGGTGCATGCTGTTGTAAGACACTCTGCTGTTGGGCAGTGGTGGATGTGCTCTGCCTCTCCTCTGCTTGTCTGTGTCCTTGCATCTGTCAAATTTACTCTTAGTCCACTTGCCTGGCTGTACAGCATGTGCCATAGCCCCACAAGCCAGGCCAGCATGTGCTTGTCTCCGTGCATGGTAGTCCTGTCTGTTCCATGCCTCCATGTCTCTCACATCTGAATGCAAACTAAAAGCTTACATCTCCCACCCACTGCCAAAACATACACCCTCCCAATTCTGTCACTCAGTAATTTAAATTGCAAACAGGATTTTGTAGCTTTTAATTGTCAGTCGCTTTTAGACCTGTTCTTTCCTTTGGGGCATGAGTGTTGCAAATGAGTTTCATTACAAGAGAAGATTAATAGTCTCAGTAACCCCCCTTCCATCTTCCTTCTAAAAAGAGACACTTAAATGTGTTTGAGTGTGCAAGAAACTTATATGCATTCTCTTTGTTGTTTTAGAGAAATGACTCTTACGAATTCGGAGATAGCAAAGTTAGTTTTCTGTCTAGGCTCCATTTTCTGCATTCGTATGTCCTCACATCCTGGCTTACTATTTATGCCCAGGGTCTAAGGAAGGTTGTGATGCTGAAGAGCAGACAAGGAATTGTTTGAACTTGAGGGACTGTGTGCTGTACATTAATCTTCCTCTGATGTGACCTGTACATGTTAGTGAAATGTTTTGTTTCCATATGTGCTATAAAGTCATCACAGTGTGAACTTGCTATTGCAGACTAGTCTGTCACCAGAGAGGTTTAACATGTGTCTAAAATATAAAAATAAAAAATAAAAAAATATTGAGGGGAATGTTTTAATGACTGGGGGTGGGGGGGAGAGGGCGGAACTGGAAAAAGAATTTTAGCTGCGTGGCCAACCTGTTCTCACAGTGAATGACTAAAGCAATGCTGTGATACCCTTTGGAAACCCTGAACATGTGCTGACTGGTTAGTTTTCTGCCACTTGTCCATGTTGTTTTGCTGCTTGAAAGCAATGCAGTCAGTTAATTTTTTTTGTTTTGTTTTACGTAAAAGCTGTGTGTGTGCATTGTGGAAGAGGGGAGTGTGATGACAGAAAACTGTCCTCATCCTCTTGATGACTGAAAAGACAGCGCTCTCCGGTGGCTGCCCGTTGCCAAGTGGCTGCCAGTTTCCTATATTTCTGCATCTGTGCACCCTGATAGCTTCAGTTTAGCAGCCACAAAATCTGATTGTGTCTTTTTCGATTAATTGATCTCAAAATCATGTGACGCTGGATGAAGCCGCGGATTTCAGCAAGTAGTGCAGGCACTCAGTGACAGCTTGGGTTTGGCCCTGTGTGTAAATATACTTTTAAAGTCATAAATAGAAGATTCCTTGTCCCATTACTAAATTTATGTGAATACCTAGGCTGAAACTGTATTAATTTAGTCAGTCTAGGACTTTAAAATAGGTCACTTCATTTCCCTCCCTCTCTTGTTCACTTAATCTTGTAGTGTTTCCATATTTATTTTATTTCATGGTCATTGATCATAGCATTTCAAACACATCCACAAAGGGCTAGTCACCCTTCTGTCCCCTCAATTCCTGGAGTACCTTTTTTATAACGAAAAGTGAAGGGGGAAAAAAAAAATCTGCAGGGAAAGACTTTCCAGCAGGAACAAAAGAGATTAAGTGGAATATCCATTTTTTGTGGGTCTGTTTTGGGGTTGTTTTAGGTGTTGGAAGTTCCTTGTTCTTGTAAATCTCAGGCTTTGAACCTGTCCTGTAAAACTCTGCCTCTTTGTGACTGTTCCTTTGTATTTTCTTTCTCCCTGTAAATTTTTGTTTTTCTTTTGCTGCTTTTCTGGTAATTAGAGGAATGGTTCAATCAAGGTGAGTCTTTGCAATACTTTTTTTTATCATCACCATAATCTGCATTGTTCTGCTTTTACATGCAAGGCAAAGAGCTGACATCAAAGTCTTGCTCATTCGCCTTCTCTGCTCCCCCAGTGCATCCTCCTGTTCATTTCAGCAGGCATGGAAATCCGCTGTCTAATTGAGGGAGCATTTTATGTTTGGTCTTCTCACATTGCTAATAGAAAAGACATTTTTATTCAGTCCTGGTGCAAGTGCAGTAACAGAATTGATTTGTGACTGGCTTGATAAACCCATGAGGGAGGGCACAGGTAAGTGTGTGAGCTGCCTTCCCAACCCTGTCATGCCAAAGTACAGCTTTGCTAACTCACCTGTGTAGCGATAACTGTAAAGACTCAGCAGCTTGGATGAGTGTTCTCAGAGAGCCTTGGCATTTTGTCTGACTGGGCCCAGGTGCCTTGGCTGCTGCGTCTTTATTACAGACATTCACACTAGCTAGGTGAAGACACCTCCAGTAAATTGTTGGGGGCTCTGCCCTTCAGTTTAACATCCTAACACAACAGGTGAAATTGCAATTGAAATGTCCAAGCTTCCTTCCCTCCCTCCTCCTTCAGCTGGGAAGTTGAGTTAGGCTGTGGAGTGCCCTGGAGTTATTGATGGTGCACTGTGTTATCGATACTGATCTGGGGGTAAAGATGGGCTCGTTCTCAGTCTGTGACACTTGCTTAAGATCAATGAGGTCTGGAGGGCTGAGCCAGAAGAGAAATGTTGAAAAAATTGCTCCCCGCAACAAAAGCTGCTCGTTAGCATTCCGTGAGATGCTGATTTCTGACTGTGACTGGTGAGGCCTGTGGAGGGTGGGCATGTTGGCAAGGCAGAGCTCAGCCCTTGCTTTCTGTTACTCCACCGCCGTCCAGCTCAGGGGGTGTATTAACAAGCACAGTATTGACTGCTGGGGATGGTGCTGGTGTCATGAACAAATCTCTTTGCTTTTAATTTATTTTCTTTAACCAGGAAGGAAGTGTTTGGGAATTAATCCTTCAGCAAGAGTGGTCTAGCTGAATAGCTGTATTGATTATCCAGGAAAACAGAACGACATTTAAGGAAGATCATAAACAACATTAGTGGTTAATAACACTGGGTCACACCTCAGGGTCCTTGCTGGCAGAATGAAAATGCAAAAGGTCATGTTTTGGTTGTTTCTCACATAGAAGAAGTGGGGGGAGAGGCAAAGAATTTTAATCCCACTGTTTCAGAGACTGTAAATTGCATCTTGTACAAGCAAGTCTCGTGTCAGGCTGTTTTCCCAAACCCAGTTGCAGTGCCAATTCCTACAGCCAGGTTTCATAAAACAGACCTGTCAGCAGGCACATTCAGGGCTGTCTGTCTCTTGGCCAAGTTCGAAGCTCTGCTTGTAATCCAACAACATCGTCTTTTGTCTAGTGTTGCTAGGTCAGGAAAACCTGGGGAGGAGGGAGACGCGTAGAGCAACAGAAATTGAGATGTCCAAAACCAGTGCTTTCAAATTTTTAACTGCTAGTGTGGTCATTTAAGCATCCCTGGGCACCAGCGATCCTGGCTGGCTTGAGGGATAGCAAGATGTTCAGAGCTCCGGTGGCTGGCAGGGAAGCTGTTTTTCTTGTGATATCAGGCAGGCTCAGTGATGGCTGAGGGCTGTGTAATTGATTGGCTCTTGAAATTGCTAAATTCTGTCACCTTTTTAGAAAATCCAAATCAATATTTTGGGTCTCACGGAAATTAAATGGAAGAAGTAGCAGCTGGGCCACCTTTGTCTTCCAGATGGATTTCTGTGGAATCATCTTACAGCTTATTCCTCATGCTCCGAACCCTCTCCCTGTAGGAAGGCTCTGGAAAATGGAGGTGCTTCAGGTATTTCTGAACCTGGCCTCTGCTCAATTTGATTAACCAAGCAGTTTGTAGAGTTGAGATCCCCATGGTCAGAACTCTGTCTTCTGAATTTCTTCCATTTGTAAACAGCTGGCAGCTTCTGTTTTAAACAGATGTGGTTTTGCCCGAGGGCTGGATTAGTTCCTCTGGGGGCTGCGAGACGAACCAGGAAAGGTTTCACAGAAGAAGGCCAGTACGTTCAGCCTGGCCCTGAAATTGTGAGGCTGGAAATGAAATTCACAAAACACAGGTGGACCGTGCTGTCTTAATGAAAGATGGCTTAATAACCAGGCAGCTGCTTCCATGCTGCCAGCTCAAGAGCTGTAGCAGCCTGCTGTGTTCTCCTGGACAGTCCCTTACAAAGTGCTGCACGAGTACGTGCTGCTCACTGACCAGTGTACCCCAGAGAAGGGAGTCTGGCTCTTCCTGCGCCATCTCAGTTCTGCAGGGCTGGTAGAAATAACAAACTCCGATCTTAAAATTGTAGGGAGAACTTCTGAAATGAATAGCTGAGTAAAGCCTGGCCCTCAGTGCAGTTATTCTGAGGTTTTTAACTAGCTAATGCCAGAGACATGAAATCTGGGGGCATGTGAAAAAAGCTTGTCATACTTGTAGATAAGATGCAGTCACATTTCTTGGTTTTAAGTCTGTAATCTTTCCTAAACACCGACTTCATTCCTCCAGTGCTCCTTTTTTAATCCCTCTGCCCTGCTTTTTCCTCTCCCTGGTCTGAGGGTCAACGAGGGTTTGCAGGCAGCAGCAGGGCTCAGCTGTCGTTTCGAAATGCTGTGACCTTCGCTGTGCGTTTTGTTCTTCCTGGTATTCAGTTCCCCGAGCAACATGGTTCTGCTTCTGTCACGGTGCAAAATCTAGATGGAGGGCTGCAGTGTAGAAAGATGACTTTTCCATGCTTCAACCAAATTACTTCAGATGAACAGAACTTCCAGATCCATGCTTTGTTTTGTTCAGTACTTAAAGGTGGTGTTGGTGTGTTTTGTTTTTCCAAATAAAGGGAGAGAATGTATTGCTAGCCTCAAGTTTTTCTTTCTTTCCTCTTACTGTCATTTCTAAGTGTTCATATTGGTTTTTAAAAGCTGTTTCTCCACCATACTGCATGTTTGGTCTCTTGTCAGGAAGAAAGGTAGAGCAGCCCAGTGACTTCCCCATGCAGAAGCTGCACCAGCAGCTTCCTATAGTGGGGCAGGGATTGGCCTTTCCTCTTCTGTGACCTATTCATAGTCAAGACAAGTCTCTTGTAACTCTCTGTGTTAGGTTTTCCAAGGACTGTTTTCCTGTTTGCTTTTAACCATCCCTACTGATGGAGCTTTTAGCCCTTCCTGTAGACCTCCAGTGACAGTCTGGTAGGGTCCCTGGCCAGAAGCCGCCCCTGAAGCTTAAATCAAGTTGTTCTGAATTCATCTCATCACTCATTGTTGCACCTTCTTCCCCTGCTCTTGTGCAAAAGGGACTAAATAACTGACTGGATTTTCCCCTTAAAATAAATTGGAAAAGCTAAATTGTACAATGCTGTCCTCAGAAGCCATGAGGATTCCTGCACTTCCTTGAAAATCTGCTGCCAGGGCTTCCAGCCACAAGGAACTTGGTTCTCCCACAGCATTCAAGTGTGCTTAGCCAAGGCGGTGTGCCCCTTTGGTCGGGGAAGAGAAAATTAACACTTCTCTCCCCAGCTGTGTACGTAACCTTGTATTTCTAGCCTAAAAAATAAATTAAATTAAATAAAAGCTGATGAAAAGGTTTAAAACTGTCTCTTAGCAAAAAATATGAAATTGTTTCCATCAGTTTCTACTAAGTAGCCAAAATTGCACTTCATTGATTGAAGGGCAACTGAAGGTTAAGTTGTTGGTTGCTGTCTGTACCGTTAAATCTAGGCCTCCCTACCTGGCAGTCACAGTGAGGATAGAGGCTGCTAAGCAAGCCTGTTGTATTTTCCTCTGCTGCTCTGTTTCTTCTTCAGCTAAGCCTCAGGTCAAAACTTCTCTGTGGGAATAATGAGGAAATCCTGGGTCTCTGAGGGAGGACTGCAGCTTTGCAAAGAAGAGAAATGGCACAGCTTTTGAAGATTTTAAGCACTCTCAAGGCCCACTGAATTGCCAGTGCTCTCATGTTAGCAAATCAACCTGAAAGTTGCATGGTTGTTTTTGTTTTTTTTAGCCTGCAATTGCTCAGGCTAAAAGCACAGCTATGCAGCTGGATTGCAGGTCACACATGTACAGATTCTTGTAGTAGTCTGATTTATATTCTGAGTCAATATCTTCTCTCATAGATGCGCATGACAGTAACTTACCTGTCAGTATGCTGATAGTCTTTACCATCTGTTGTCTTATTTTTTTGCACAGGAAAGAAGAATGGAGATTTGGACAGGAATTTTGATACACTTGATTTGCCTAAGCGGTCTGAAACAGCAAAAGGTAATGCTAATGTTTGTGCTTTTGGAAATAACAAGTAGCATGGGAGCTGGAGGCTCTTAAAGGGACTTGAGACATGAGCATATCAGGTTGATCTTCCTTTTATTTTCAGTTAATTGAAATAATAGGTGTGTCAGAGCTTATTTAGTATTTAATACGGGATATAAGCAGCTTTTATATTAAATTGCTAAATGGGGAGAATCTCAAAGAGGCCTGTCTGATTTGGTATTAGGTGGTGTACCTCCATAGAAGCGTAAATGCATGCAGTTGTCTTTTACAACTCCATTTGCAAATTGCCTGCACTGAACCTGAATGTAAGGAATTAAGCAATGCATTAGCTGAGTGTACTTATCACTCATCTTTTCCCTTTCCTGGCATCTCTATAGTTCTTCGGTTTTTCTGCATTGTGCTTTTGCATTTCAGCTTCTGGCAGAGGTGAAATCTTGTACAGATGATCTGCATCCCACCCTGTACGTGTGGTGCTCTCTTTCCTTGTTTGGAGGTTAGGAGATGATTTGGGTCTCATCAGACTTCTTACAGCATTGGACAGTGTTTTGAAACTTGTACAGGTTTTTGAAGTGTGTGCAATATCACTGCAGATCAACCGTTGTCGTGGCAACTGCTGTGGTGCCACCCTGTCAGCCTGGTCTTGCAGGAGAAGCTCTTCTAGAGCACCCTCACCTTAATGATCTGTAAGTGCCAAGGACTACCAAAGTATTCTTCCAAAGGACAATTGAATTCTTCCTGTATCACATATACAGTTCCAGAGAGTATAAAGAGATCTCTAGATTTTCTTTGGATACCTGAATTCTGCCACCACAGTGACCTTGATCAAATCAACTGATTTGTGCTTCAATTTCATTTCTGTAAACTGAGGGCAGCAGCAAAGGCCACATCTAATGTTCTTAGAGATGTAATGGTGGTCAGTAATGGCACAATAATTGTACGTGTGAAGTGCTGCACTCAGTTAAATTCATGGGCAGTGGAGCTCTGTTTTGATTATACAAAAACTAATCCTAGTATATAGATAGATCTAATTTATTTACAGACACCATCTACAATGGGTGCAGTTTCTAGGCTGATGTCTAAATACAGATTTCCATCTGGTGCATTATTGCATGAGATACTAAGGCACCTCCTATAAGGTACAATACCATCGTGTTATGGGAGCTGCAGGAAAAGGCTCTTAACCAACTATCACTTCCATGTCTTCAATTCAGGGCTGGGCACTGATCACATTGCAAAGCAAGGACACTTCTTAAGGGTGTTAATAAAAAAGAATGGGGGGGGGAGGGCAAAATATAGCAAGGGCTTCAACTCTTTAATTGTTTTATAAATGTGATTGGAATGTAGGTGCCAGTAAAGGAAAAATGGAAATTGAGGATTTATGAAAAGGAATGTATCTTGAATAACTTTATTTAAAATAAATTTGAAGTCTTTGATGTGGCTTTGCTAATGGTAGAATTTGTGTGGCATATCTGATAGGAGCTATGTCGTGCTATCAGAACTTACGCAGCTCGTTATCATTTTCAATTGCCAGAAATGGCACGCTCTTGAAGAGGCTTTGTTTGACAATTCTTGAGATACCCTAATTTAATCTAAATGGAATAGATTGTAATCTAACTACATATCTCATACTAGATTGGGTTAGGCGATTAATCCCCCAGTTTTGAAAGAAGCCCATTTGCATGGGAAAAGGCATGAGGAACTATTCATTTGTGTGCGTAAAGGGAGGACAAAAATTGTGACACATTTTTGTTGTCTTTTACCAGTAGTTTCCTGCTAAGCGTCTAGTTTACATCCTGGATATTAAAGGTCCTAACAAGATTGCTAGGACTTTGAATTGTTCAGTAAGATAAGAAAAATAAAATTGCAGTCTGAAACCCCTTAAAAGCTCAGGTCAGATGTATGCCATAGAGTATAATTGGTTCTGATGAGATCAGCTCTCAGCTGAAGCAGAACCTCGTTACTAAGATTGAAAAATCATGCAAGTTTTAATGATCAAAAGCACTCAGTTTGAGTGACACAATGAAGTGCTATTTCAAAAATCAACAATTATAGATTAATCTCTTTCATGTATTATTAAAGCCATATTAAAGTGAGTTTTCAGCTGGAATCTTTGTGGGCATATGAAACTGGGGTAATAAGATTTGTTTATGCAGTGCAGCAAATGAACATTGTGGTGGTTACCTAAACATTGGGATGCAGTGTTGTAAAGTTTCCTGTAATCTTGCGTCAACATCCATGATGTTTATCTGGTGGATCTAAACAGGCTTTAGGAAGCTGATGACATGGTTTCCTTATAGAATAATTTTAGATGTGATCACTGAGCTTAATTGAGGCTGTGCTTATGATCACTTGAAAAACTGCAATCTAGAAAATGTGAACTAGTTCAAACCCATTTTCTATCATCTCTGGAAATTTTGTTTGGTCTCAGAATGACTTTAATTACAGGAATCTCTGCTTATCACACAGGTGAACATCATAAAAGCAGAACCCTTTGGGAGTTCTAGTTGTGGGGGAATGGGACAGGTAAATGTCTGTCTGTATGGCAGAGATTTTTTCAGTCTCTTTCAAGACAGTTTATGAACATGTTCATGTTCTGAATAGAACAAAGGGAATTTGGGTTATTACTTGGTTTAAATACTAGTAATTTCTTCCTGGAATTTGTTCGCTCTGGAGAGGAAAGAATGAATGAAGGCAATCTTTTTTTTTTTTTTTTTTTTTTTTTTTTTTAACTAAGGGATGATCTAAAGTCCTCTTTCTTTTGATTGCTCTTGTTTCTTTTTTTTTTTTTTTTTTGTTTTTAATGGAAATCAGATTTTGCACAGCACGGCATTTGAGCAGCCCTGAAACCATTTCTAAACCTTTATTAACTTTATGTGCTAGGCGTTCTGGCAGGGGGATGCTTCTAGTGCAGGGTTATCATTTGTAGTAAACTGGATAATGTCAGATGAGAGATCTTCTAATGCTTTCAGAAGCTGTCTCATCTGATATAAAAAAAATAAATATATTTGCTCCGGCAGCGTCCAGAGTACTGCTGTCCTCATGAGGAAGAATTGTGGAAGAGATGCTTCTTGTTTCCTCTTTGTTGAAAGGAGCATTTTTTTTTCCTGACAGACAGGGAGAGAGGATAAATTTGGGGGAAACGATAAGAGCTTGCATAGAGCCATGTGAGAAGGAGACAGCACTGACAAGAAATTACAAATGCTGTCCCTAGGACCTTGCTAAATTTAGTACTTTCAAAAAATTCCTACTTCTGGGAGAAAAAACAGTCTTGCTAAAATCCCTTCCCCGATATAAAGTAGGTCACTGACAGCAGCGTTGGCTGACTCCTCTGCAGACTGCTCTTTCTGTGCTACCTTGGTGTGAATGTTGATTTCTCCTGTGTGCACGTTTGATACGTAGCGTAGTACAGTTCCTTGGCTTTGTGAGCAGAGCCCTTATTTCTGAGCAGGACTAGTGACAGGAGGCTCGTACAGTAGGGAAAAGATCCAGATTAATCATATCTGTGCAGTGGAAAGCAGTGTCTCAGATGGCAGACTGGCAGATTGTGAGATAAGGTTTTCTGAAAAGAATCAGCACTGATCTGTGTCAGCCCTCTGAAGATGTTAGGAAGGTTGTAACGTTTGATCCTCCTGATGGGAGGGTGCTGGATTGTCCACCTCTGTTCATCAGAAAAGCAAGTCTGCTCTTTGTAGGTAATTGGTCAGTTATTCATAATTAAGTCCAAAGCACTACGCTGTTAGTTTAGACAAATCTCTTGGCTTCTTTCTTATGCTTGCATATATCTAATAGCATAAAAGCGGATGCTCTAAGCTGCTTTGGGTGTTGAAAATGAAGTAAAGGTCTAGTTTCAGTTCATCTCATTCGGGAGTTGAAATTTTTCAGCCAAAAGGACGTGTGTTCAGGTACATCTCAGCCTGGCGGATGAGCTAACTCATTCTCTCCTATAAATCAGTTAGTGTTTATTATTTTTTTCTTTTCTCTTTTGATTATTTAAGCTTAGTTGCATTTTAATGGGAACATGGTCATAGGAATAGAGTAGAGCAGAAATACTGGGCTAGCAATAAAGATGCTCGTATTTGAACAAATCCATTTTGTTGTAGCAGGGACCTGAAAGAAAAGCTGCACATATATTCAAAAGCTCAGCCTTGTGCGTACGCTTACGCTGGTCAGTAGCCTTTGTACGTAGGGAAGGAGATCTTGCATGAACTTTAGTCAGCAGGTGAATTTCCTCTTTCTCTGTTATCTCAAATACTCAGTCACTTTCCATGTAGCCCAGTGCTGATGATAGATTTTCTATTCCAGAAGGTGAGTGTTTAAATTCACTTATAAATCTGTGTGTTACTGCTCCAGGAAATTAGACTTCCTGGCACTGTCAGGGTAATGACTTTAACTTAGTAGATTACCAAAATGCTAGCAATTTGTCTTCAGCTATAGGCAACGCTGTCATGGGGGAGAGAGGAAACTTCACTGAAGCTTTATTCTGACTTTGTTTGTAATTAAGATTAGCTTCTGTTCTCATTTCACTGCTATTTTAATTTGCTTTCTTGAAGTCCTTAAATGTTGACACAAGCTCTCACCTGCCCTTTCCATCTCCTTTCAATCATTAATTTTGATTGTTGTATGGTGAGTGAGTGGAATTGCTTGATTAATGGTAGATCCACATCCCTCCTGTGCCTGCTAGGGAAAATTGAGGGGCTGAGAAGACCTCTTCTGTGAGAGCAGGTAACATGTTCTTGTATTTTAACATCTTTTAAGTGTTTCATGCATGGCGATAGAACTCCTATCAGAATTAAGTATCTTGTATTTCTGTTGCTTTACCAGGTAAAATGTTCTTTTTGGCTCCCATGTGGTATTGTGGTTTTGGTATATGTGTTGTGTTTTTTTTTTGTAATTTACGAAGCAGTGAAATCTCCCTCATCTGTCTTCCAGTGCTTTGAGTCAGAGAAAATTTATTATCTTAGATAGAAAAATTCCCTTATGCAGCCTGCCCTTGCCAAACTTCCTCCAGCCTTGTACCTACAAATTCTAATCCTTTTTCCCTAAATCTGCTAGGAATTCAAAACGGACACCAGTGGATTTTTTTTTTCCTTTCTTGTGCGCACATTCATTCTGTAACTGACTGCTTGTAGTGCAGAAGTTTAATTGTTCTGGAATGTTCTGCTTTATTTTCATCATCTTTTACAGTTCTTACGTTGAGTCACTTGTTTGATCAAAGCTGGGTTGTGAAGCATGGCTGTGGGATTGCTTCCTGGTCTTCTGAGTTATGCTCTACAGCGGGAAACTCTTATTTGTGATCTTAATGGGTTTAATTTTATAGAATATAAATCTTAAGTTCAGGGCTGAGACTGAAGGGTCTGAAAAATCATATGGGGAGCTGGAGCTGGAATGTGGATTAGAGGTCCAGGAGTGGGTTGCAGTGACACTGTTAGACCTTGCATCTTGTTTCTGCCCTGACACATCTGCCACCAACGGAACAAATGAGTCTAAAATAAATCCTTGTTCTTGACATTACAACTCAAGCAACTTTAACTAATACCAAGTGCTTTATAGAAAAAAATATTTTAAGTTGCCTGGCCGAAGCCTTTGAAAGTCGTACCCTGCCTTAACACACATTTAGGGTTTAAAGGCTGGTTTCTTAGCATGGATTTTAAATTAAGTGCAAAATCCTGTCACCAGCACTTAACTTGACAAAACTCTTAAAACAGAAAACTGTCACGATAGAAGTGTTCTTCTCTTAACAGTGGTGGTTTTTGGCTTTGTTTGTTTATTTTTAAAAAGTTTATAGAGAACTTGTGTTGTTTGTAAACTCTAAATGAGGTGAGCACTGATGGGTGGTGCAGTGGTGAGAAGATGTTTCTTTTACTTCCGTCTCTGAGTCCCCGTATATGCTCCAGGGTACCTACAAGGAATTTTGCTGTAGGTTTGTGCCAGAATGTTCCTCAGTACCCGCTTGAGAATTTTTATGTAGGCCAAAAAGGCAGAAGAAACAAGTGGAAGGAAGAGTCTGCATCTCTTTGCAGAAGCAGCTGGCTTTGAAACCTGTTGAACAAACACTGCTCCATTGTCACGATGTTCCTTCTCGCTCGCTATTCTGTTTTGCTGTCTGTTGCCAGGATCAGCTGTTTTTTTTGCTTGTGGACTTGTCACACACATACAGAGCTGCTGGACTTCATTGTTAAAGCAGTCCTGGTAGTTACTGATTCACCTGCTGATAAGCTCACCTTGCTGCACAGGTGTTGCATAAAATAAATCATTAGCACAACTCTTAAGGATTGTTCTTTTCGTTTTGCTATTGTACAACTGGTAAGCCTTGAACAGCCTGGCAATATAAAGATTTTTAACCATGGAGTGACCTCTGTTTCCTTCTGCATAACTCGGTAGCATAAGGTTAAAAATATATATATCTATATGACCCAGCCTATTTTTAACAGCTATTGAACTGGCTTAGTAGTTAACGTGGCAGATTTTCCCCAGGTATCTTGTTTTGCCTACTGGTACCTACGGGCTTTTTTCTAGTCTGTTGTTATTTATTCAGATGACAGTTGGAAGTCAGTGGAGTCTGATACTCCGGTGCAAAATAGAGAGCAGTACAAGGATTTGGGAACACGTGCAGCAGCTCTTTGGTTTAAGAAGAACAGTGGAGAGTAGAAGAAAAAAAAAAAAACACCTCTCTTCTAGCTGATTTCTTGTATTACTGCATTATCTTGGGAGCCTTGGGTTGGGAAGGGGCAAGTCAGGTGCAAGTGGCTGCATCCAGCAGTGAGGTTTTAGGAAATATTAGTAGTGGAAAAATAACAGATGAGTTGGTTTGGATGTATTCATTCTATTATCTCTGTACCTTTGCAGGTCAGCTGCCAGATATCAGATATGTGAGACTTATAGTGCCTGCTTTGGGGGTTTTAACAACGTATCTGTTTATTTCCAGTCCAGGAGTGAAAGCATTCTGTTCTTTTTTCTTGTGCTTGTGCGAGAAGCTGGCTTCGAGTTCTGGTGGATTTCAGCTTCAGGAGAAAAGGAAGGCTAGGTTGACTTTGATGTTGCTCTCCAGCTCCTCATCTGAAAGTAAAGTATATTTAGGGTTTTGTTTTGGGGCCAACTTAGAATTGTGACACCCAGGACTTTATCTTCTACAGCTGCTGTTGTGTAGGTGTAGTAGGTGGACAGACGGATTATTTTTGTCATCCTGTCTTCGATTCTAGCCCTGTGTGTGGGCACTCAGTGAGGACCATAACTTTTTGAGAAAGGTACTGTAAGTAAGGTCAATTCTCAGTAGTCCACAAAGGGCATCGAGAAGATTTGAATCAGGCCACACAGAACATGCTTCCATCTGCAGAGGTTCTTTCTGAAGTTGAGGTCTGTTTTGTCTGTGAGAGATCACCATGGCAAAGCTTTAAGCAGGTGGATGTGATCACTTCTCCCTACATCCAGTATGGACACTTCATAGCACAAATGTCTTTTTCAGTTTTAGATCATGTAGCTTTGAAATCTAAGAGGAGCAGTGGAAACAACTGCTGGAAGGGGGAGGGAACAGGAGTGATTGTAGTGATACGGGAATTTATTTCAATTCTATATTTATAGGGAGCTGAGAATGTGAACATCTTTATGAAGTCATGACAGGGTTCTTCATGTCCATCACTACTTTTGGCTTCGTTGTAACTTGTTTACTTCTAGAGCTCCTCCTTTTCCCTTAGTCTTCCTCTGTCTTATCAGCTAGAGGGAGTATGTATGCGAGATGAGTCAGGAAGACAACTTGCTTTCTGAACTGTTTAAAACTCTTCCTTACGAATGAGAAGAAACTGACACATCAGAAGGTCCTTGGTTATCCCAGAAACAGTGGATGAACATCCACAACTATTCCTCTTGTTTATCCTTCCCTTGCATTCTTGAATGTTCAGACTTCCTCAGCATGTGGAGGGGAGAAGCTGGCAATTGGAGACAAGATAGTCCCTCTCCATCTTTAGGTCCTTTAGGATTAAAATAATTCCCGTAGTCAGTTTCCAGCTCCTTCTTGCTTAGGGCTAACACCTAAGATTATTAGATCTGTTACAACAACTAGCTGTATCTTCAAAAGACAAGAATCCCTGGTGGTAAATTCCCTTTCCAGCTTGTTAGGAATCTGTGGCCAAGTTACAAATGCACAGAAATGAGATTTATAGTGTGTGTGGTTATAACATCTTCAACTAGAACAGCCTATACATACTTGCATAATAAAATAGCCTATGAAAAACTAAACAGTAGGAATTCCACTGAAGCACATAGTAATTATGGCAGCTACTGAGGTGATTGAGTGATTTGAGGTTTCAGCAGAAGACAGAGCTGGAAGTAAGGAAGTCTCATTTTCACATTCCAGCATTGCTACTGACTTGCTGAGTGGCCTTAGGCGAGCTAATTGCATTCAGATGCCAGAGCTGTAGTGGACTCATTCATGATGTTTAGCTACTTCCACTGCTTTCAGTAGAATAATTACTGGTATTTTCACTGCTGCTGTGATAACCAGTGCAGAATGAGTGTACATGATGTGTTTGTAAAAACAGCAAATTTGGCCAAAGTATTGGTATTATAACTGTTGCTAGCACTGCAGTGATATGAATATTAAATAAAAACAGCTTTTGTTCAAGGCGTGTGGTAGTGTCTTACTCCAGTGGGACGTTTTGTGAATGGAAATTGGAATATTTTGTGATGACTTCCCAGTGCAGAGAGTAGTTTGAAGTTACATAACACTGGGAATTGCTTAGTATTCTTGTTACTCATGCCACGCTTTGTATTTTTATGAAGTTCATCTGCCTTATTTATGGTGCTTTGCATAGATAAATGCATTGAGAAACCATTACATAACTTGCTGTAACAGTACTTGTTGTAAAACTCAGCAAGTTTTACAGCTCAGCTACAGCGTTTACTTCAGTTTCAGCGATGTGTTACTTGGCGATTCGGAGGCAGCTAACAGGATCTTAATCCTTGAATCACTGACTGGACTCACATGTTGGCTACCATTTCTCAGGATAAAGTAGTTCATGTTGGAATGTGTTAGTTCTCAGTTATGTTTTCTGTGCTCGCAACCTTCCCTGCACTGTTTGTCCCTTTCTGAGATTAGTTAGTATTCTTCTCCCCCTTTTGGTTTGTGTGTATGTTTTTTTATGTCTCACTTTGTATTTCTATTTGACAAGCAATGCTAATTGTTACTCCAAAACAAAATGTCTGTTATTACAGGGCGTAGCTCATTATACAGATGCTGATCAAGGACTATTTATAAAATGAGAATATGCCAAGAAAATTTGCCCAAAACAAAGGCAGAAGTTGGTTAAAGGTTAGACTAGATGATCTTAGAGGTCTTTTCTAGCCTGAGTGATTCTGTGATGAGGCAGTGTTTATCTCACATAACTTGACCTGCCTCAGCCTTGGGACTTAGTCACTACAGTGAGATCTCCATCCATCCATCCATCCATCCATCCATCCATCCATCCATCCATCCATCCATCCATCCATCCAAAAGTGCTGCTTTATGTTAAATTTGTGCCATATTACTTCAGTTTTGGTTAAAAAACAGCAATGAAAGCTTACAGACTTTTTCCCCTTCTATCATAAGTGTAAAAAATGAGATGTTACACTTTGAAGAGAGGTGCAAATCAGAAAATTTTCCTATTGCCTAGCTAGTATTACTGTGAAAAGCAAAAAAGAGCAACTCCAGAATTTATTATATGGCCAGAATTTAGAGGTGAAGTTTCGTGTCAAAAATAATCACAAAAACCTTGTTGCACAAAGTTACAAGTGTCTCTGGTGTCCGTCAGAAGTTAGGGCAGCAAGGTTCTGCTGACAAAGCTACTTGACAAGAGGCCGGCAGAAAGTTTCTGAGCAGCTGAGGCAGAAAGCTGGTTTAACGTGGGGTTTAAGTCCCTGGCCAGACTTCCAGAAATAGGCTGTGTGTAAGTAAAAGGAATAGTTAGAGCTCTGCGTAAGTGGTCTGAAAGCTGTGCCTTTGGGAGGAATAGGCGAGTGGATGGCTTTCTCAGAGGCCTACATGGCTCAGGTGTTTTCAAAACTCAATGTTAGCCTGATATCTCTTGGATCTTACTTAAAATTCTGTCTTGGATAGTCTGGCTATCGTGTCTAGTACTTATGCACACAAAAATGCAGGTTAAGCATTGGAACAGGTTCACAGAGAAGCTTTGCTGGGTTTCAAGGCCTGGCTGGACAAAGTCATCACTAACTTGGTGCCAGTTCAGTGCTGAGGCTGCTTTGAGCAGGGGGCAACCCGTGGGACCTCCCACGCTCTTTCTCATCATAGTTATTCTCTGTGACTGTTTTTGCTAACTGATTACAAAGTCAGCCAAGAATTGTCTGCGTGCAAAGAAACAGTGTATTTCTTTTTCTTAGGGACAAGTTATTTTCAAAATGGCTTAATCCACAGCAGCTAGCTAGGCAACTGAGATGGGAAAAAGAGTGAGAGAGCCCATTTGCCCAGGTTACTTGGGGAAAAAGGAGCATAATATGCAAAATGCCTCTTAATTGTTGGCTCTCAGGTTGATCACACACACACACACACTTTCAAGGTATGTCTTTTTTCAAAAAAAAAAAAATCTATTTTTATATTTTTTTATTTTTTTACAGTATGCACTTTCTCTGGTGTCAGCACAATAAACCACAGATTCCTCGTTACACTGTTAATCAGTCATTGGTGGTATGTTTCTAACAGCTAATGATGGAGGAGAGAGAAAGGGACAACAAAAATGAAATAGTTATGTGTTTCTGAACTAATTGCAAATTGAGGTACTAGAGATCAGGCCAAGGAGGCCTGCCTTGTAGTACAACTAGTACAGGAGAAGTACATGCAGTAAGGTGGCTAGTATTTTTCCACTTCTGCTTGAACAGTATTTATTAGAGTTAATGGAAAGCTTTAATCATGGAGTTAATCTGAAAATTAATATAAACTGGAATGTCATATAACCTGTGAATTCTAAATTGCAGAAGTTACTGGTGCTCATTAGTCAGGCTGAAGCTGCAGATGTGTTTTGCAGAAAGGCAAATAATCAAAAAAATTAACTTCTGTTTTCTCAGCATTAATTTCTGGTGCATTTACCTACACAGTTGCTGCAGTCATATTATCTGACTCATTACTTTGTAAGCCACTTTGAGATCTTGAATGTGAAAGCTGCTCTCCAAAGCCATATTTATTTCTACAACCCTGAGTGCTCTACACAGGCTTAAAAGCTCCCCTCTTCTCCATCATGACAGGGCAATGACATGACTTAATGTGCCGTATACATCTAAACTGTGGATTGAAGTAAAATGACCTTGAACTACGAGGCGGGCATTTTACATCATACAGTAGACACTTAAATTTACCTGTCAACTTTGGAGGGGAGTGGGAGAGAAATCTTACCTCTGCGTGGTTTGGAAAGCAATGTCAATCCAACTGTTATTTGCTCTGAACCCACTGAGAGCTTGATTGCTGACCCAGGCATTTTCAGATGATCTGTGTGAATGTTGATCAGTATGTGGTAGAAAGGAGAGCATTTTTATTTCATCCTTTCAGACCATTACTTTCAGCCCTGAATTTTCTCAGTCTTGGTCATAGGGAAAACTAGAATTCAACACTGGCGTGAAATGTTATTCGTCTGTTTAGGAATGGACTATGGCTCGGGCTTATCTGGAGTGAGGACATGAAAGAGCAATCCTTCCATCTCACATCCAGTTTAGTCATGTTTTGCGTGCCTTGAGGTCTCCATATTTTACTGAATGTATTGTTGCTTTTGTAGGAGCCATTTAGAGCAGCTTCACAGCTTCTAACTTTTACCAGTAGCCTGACACTATGACAGTGTGCTTGAACAGGCCACGTTTAGATAGGCAAGACAGAAATCATGTGTGAGGGAAAAGGAGAATACAGATTGCTAAAGCAGCTGTACAGAGTTACAGAGCATTTCAGTGGCAGAGCTCAGAAGAGATTGCTTCATGATTCCTGAAGCAATTTCTTTCCAGCTGGCTCATGGTAACAAGCAAGGTAGAAAAGCCACTCCATTTCAAAATGTCGTTCTTCATGTCCATCTCAAGCAAAGCTAGGAAGAACATTTAATCTAATGTAACCCCTACAAAATATGAAGGGCCATGAATAGGAAAAGATCTACAGAGGGTTACTTCCAGGAGACTGCTTGCCTTTGGGTTACTGCTAGTATCTAAAACTTGAGACTTGGTAAAGCCACGTATGTCTCAGTTTGTCTAGTTCTGCAAGTTTTTGCTTAATAGCTAAATCCCAGCAAAAGCAGGTCCTTTACAAGTCCTACATAGCTGCTTGCTGAAATGAAAGCAATACAGAGATAAAACCCATTGAAATTAAACTGTATTGACAGTTTTCTGTGAGATGATTCCAGTTTTCCTGAACACTTGGAATTTGGTGTCCCACACCTCACTGCAGCCTGGAGTCCTATTTCAAGATCCAGCTGTGGGCTGAGATGGCCTACATGAAGTTAGAGAAGAACACTGTTGTGTATATATGAACGATTAGAAATGGGTACACCCTGTAACATGATGGAAACTTCAATACTCTTGAAGAAGTACCTCACCCCATTTGCACTTCTGTTGGCCTTTTCAGAGTTTCCACAGACATGAGCAACCTCTGCAGTATGTGACAGCTTCCGCTTGAAAACTTTTCATGAGTAGTTTTAAGCTCAATTTTTAATTGCATTATGTTATCATAATAAAGCTGCACTGGAATTGAAAATTGCCTTAAATGACCTGTTTTCCAGGGTTAAGGACCTTCTCGTTATTTTAACAGCGATGAAGTGGTTTCAAGGAAGTTGTTGGAATTGCTTTGAGTTAGTGTCTGTTGTTGTATTGATGTGGAATTTCCCATATGACTGTGGTGGTTTGTGAATGTGGGCTGTGCCTGTAGGATGGTTGAAATGGGGACAGGCTGCAGTTGGATGCTATCTAACATTCCTATGCTGTCTCTTGAAAAATGTCTCAGTGCTTACTCTATTCATTTCAACTAAGTAGCTCATTCATTGCCTCCTACGAGCTGGGGCACAAATCTTTTATTTTTTCCCCCCTTTTTACTTACAGATGGATTTATTTGTGGTTGTAAAATGAGTTAGGACCGCTAAGGCTTCAGAGAGCTACTTCTGTCCAGATCATGTTGTTGTATCTCACAATTCAGTCCAAATTCATCTTTTATAGCAAGATTTGTGTTACTAGGAAACCTATAATTTTATGGGCAAAACTGTTAGTCAGCTCTACCAATGATTATCAGGCAGTCAGTACATCAGACATATTTGCATTTAATAGAAATTTCTTGCTTTTCTAAGAAGTTAGCAAGTGGTTGGCAGAAAAAAAGACTATCCCCTCCCTCCGCACATTTAGTGTTGTGTATCACAGCTCAGTGAGGGAGGAGCAGCAGCACCTTCTCTTGCCTCTCACCATCTGTAGCCCCAGAGTGGGTATGGACAAGGTGCTTTGAGGGTGGTTGGAACATCTCTGTTCCTGAAGTCATTAGGTTTTCCAGCTGAAATCCATGAGAATTAACTACCCAAATACTGCACCCTGAAAACCTGAGCTGTAAGGTCAATTTTTGTGTTAGAGAACTTGAAGAAAACCTTCTGTTCGTGCCGCTTCCATTCTGGCCTGACATTTAGTTGACATTGAAAATATCAAATTCTTTTTCTTGGATGCTTGGGAGATGTTTGAATTGCCTGACAGCAGCATAGTGACTGTAATTGAGACAGATTAGAGGCACTGGGCTTCCTTTGGGTGCATGTGGCAGCTTTCATGAAATAGAGAGAGAAATTGAAACACACTTTTGACTTTGGAAGCTGCAGCAGGAGCTAATTAGCTATTTCAGAACACAAACAGGATTGGAGGGATGTGTTTGCGTTTGCATATAATAAATTATTTAATAACATGAGGGAGTCTTTCCATATGGTACTTGCCTATAAAGTGCTTTTAAAGACAATATTGCAGGACTATGCCTGGAATCAACTGAGCAGGCTTCCCATGTCAGTCCTGCTGATGAGGAATCACTGACCTTTTATTTCTCTAGGCTGAGATGGGATCTGCTAGCTTCTTCTTGGCTTGGATACTGCTAACCTTTCCTTAGGAAAGGTTAGATGTTTTTACCCAAATATTTCCTTCTAACTGGGAAGTACTTTGAAGTGTTTGATGTTTCCATGAGGGTAGATACACAGGAGAATAGACAGATTTATTCCTCCTTCATATTCTAGCAAGTCAAGCTGGGGAGTTCTGCTGCCCTTCACTGCCTTAAGCAGACAGGCCTCTAGCAAGCAACTGAACTAATAAGAATAACCGTACCTGTGTAATGGCTTCTGACCATTTAGGAGATTTTTATATTAGAAATCATGATGAGAAGTGGAAGAATAAGTAGATTCAGTGAAGCATGAGTAACCCAGAAAAAAGCTTTCGAATTGCCTTCCAAGTAGTTCAGTGTGTGAGCTGTGAAAGATTTGTTGTGTTGTTTTTTTTTTCTTGAAGTTGTTTTTCCCTTGGCACTGAAGATAAGACTCTGCAAAGACAGACTGCAAAGGGGAGAACCTGACAGGTGCCAGCCCAAGTGGAAATACTGTCTGTCGATCCTGGTCTGTCGCAGCTCTGAAGCAGTACCCGTTGCTGATGCATCCAAACGCTTGTCAGGGATGTGCAGGCTTTCAAACCGGAGCTGGAAGTCCCTCAGCAGCAGAACTGTTTTTTGAAGCACAGTCGGTGGAAATCCCCCTAGTCCCATACCTGACAAAGCAGTCCAATTTCTGTAAATTCCCCAGTGATGGAGGATTTGTTTTTGTCTCGCTGATTAAGATTCAGTGGCAGCATCCACTATGTGTAAGAGCAGACAGGGCCTGATCCCACAGGGTGCTCTGGGTCCTCCCCACACCCTGACTCTCCACAGGCCTGGTAGAGAGAAATCACATCCATGGAGTTCTGGAGAAGTGGGGCTATCGATTTTGTCACATCCTGTGGCTGCTGCATCCATGCCAAGCCCTTCCACCTTTCTTGCGTAACTCCAGTACTCAATATCTGAGGGTGGGTGGATATTTCAACTAAATAAGCACTACCATATTGTGGTTTTTTTTGTTTGTTTTTTGTTTTTCCCTTTGGTGCCTTCCATCTGCCTTTTGTAGTCTTTCTTCCCTTTCTTCTGTGCTTGCTTATTTGCTGGAATTTTATGACAGCAAGTTTATAAAGCTTTTCGACATCTGAACAGTTGTGAATAAAATCAGAATCTAGTCCATGACTCCTTTTGCAGTAAGCATTTTTCTACAAACACGTTTCTACTACTGAGCTGGGAGGAAGCTAAAAGCTCATTAGCTTCCTAGAGTCAGAGCATCTGATTGGCATCTGGAACTGCAGGGCTGAATTGGACAGGGGCTCGAGGCCAGAAAAAAGGCAATTTGGAACACACGATCCTTAGTTAAACACACACCAAATATTAGAGGAAGGAAAATGGTGGGTCCAGGCAGCCAGAAGGCAGAGGAAGGTGTCCGTTAACAGTGCTGTTAATTTGCAGTGACGAGTCGAGTTCTGAGACGTTTCTATGTTATGAGGTTCTTGAACTTGTTGATAAGGTACTAACAGCAATATCTTGTATTTTATTATTGGACATGGCTGTGGTGTGGTATTTCGATGGGTGTTCCTTCAGGGAATCACTCAGTATCTCTCTCTCTTTAAGAAACACATTTTATGCAGTAAGCTCAGACCTGACAGTTGGGCTGGACTGTTAGGCATCTGCAGCAGTGCAGGCAGTGAACAGTCTGTCGTAGATCTCACATCTGTTCAGCTGCATCACGTAGCAGCTATGGTCTGAGGAGGAATGGCACACTTTTACTGAGCTGGATGTGGGTTTTGTAAGGAAAATATTTGTATCCTGTTTTGGCTTTTTTTCCAGCTTAAGGAAAAGTCCCTAAAAACACGCATGTTCTGGCGTGTATACACAAGTATGCAGTTGTAAAACCACATTTGTTTTTGTAATGTGAAAAGTAACAATTTTCCTCAAGCTTCCAGTCCTCATTAGCTTTACCAGCCATCTCTCTATTCTTCTTGCTCCTTTGGGAAAGCTTGGCTAAACAGAAAAGACCTTCGCAATATGCTTTGAAAAGCAGGGAGTTCAAGCCCTCCCATAGTGGAGAGTAAGCAAATTCCAGCCTAGAGATTCCTTCATTTAAAAGCTTTGTATATTAAGAAGTGGGGTTCATTTTCACACCTGCTTGTATCAAATGAGGCTTTCTGTAATGTCCCCTCATTGCTGCATCTGTCCAGAGTTGCAAATGGGAACCATCTTTGGCTGTGCTTTGGATCTTGACTGCTGTGGCATCCCCGCATGTTCTTGGCTTGTCCTTACAGCTCTGAGGATATTAAGTGGACACCTCCCTGGGCTTCCACATTTTCTACTCATGTAATCTGGCCCAGAAGCCAGACAGACCGGGCAGTGTTCTCATTTCTACCTTGGATTGTGCAATCCGTGTAATTGCTATTCGGAGGGGTGACAAAACAGAGCTGTTTCTTACCACACACTAGGAGAGACCCCTCAGGGCATGTGAGCAGTCACCAAGCTAGACCATCTGAGCCCTTTTAGGGAGGAAGAAAGATCAAGTGAAATTCTGGACCCTTGTGGAGGCAGGAACAGATGTGTCAGAAGCACCCATGGTCAACAGGAGCAGCAGCACCCCTGAGATCTCAAAGAATGAGCGTGGACATTTGACTTGGTCCACTGTTGTTCAAATATTCTTATTATGTAGCAGACAGCATCTGGAAAGTCAGCTTTTCCCTCCCAGGGAAACAACATGATCAATGACACGCTTCGCATTGATCTTGTGTGCTTGGGCCAAATTGCTGTCTGTTTAAGGAGTCCCCAGTGCCACGTGCATCATCGCTGTGCCCAGTGTCCTGTTGGCATCAGCTGTTGGAGGCACGCGTCCAACCTGAAAGCTTCAGGAAGAAGCTTCCCTGGAGGCAGCGAGCAAGACTGTCTGCATCTAGGAATATTTGCATTGCTGCTTTCCTAGCACATCGATCTGCTGTCAGTGAGATCACCAGCCTGATAAGCCTAATCTGTCTTCTGTCTTCAAATAACAAAGCAGTTGAAGCAAGAGTACACTGTAACATGCAAGACCACCAAAAATGCACAGAATCTCTCCAAGCAAGAGAAATGTTCACCTGCAGCTTGGAGTCTGTGGTGTGCCTGAGCTACCACGAGTACACTACCCTGCAAGGGTAGCAGCATTGTGCTCTGAAACCCTGCAGAGCTTTGCTGAGAGTTAGGTTCCTATTCACTTGCACACGTGAACCAGGATTGTGAACCAAGCTCCAGTTTGAGATTTGGCATTGGTGTTGCAGGGCCTGGAGTGCTTTTGGGGGCTTGCAAACTCCATGGTAAAGTGGTTATGGAAAAAGGCGAACCTGTGCTTTCAAACAGATAGTGTTTGGTCTGTAGCTCATGAAGAAGAGACTCCAAGGTTTGTGTTGTGTGTGTGTGAAAGAGAGAATGGTATTTAGTGGGTGATTTTAGGTAAAAATTGCATTTCAGACTGCACTCATTTTTGGAATAGCATGCCTGTCTATTCTCTTTAAAGGAAAATGTATTTAGTTATTTCTGTGAAGTAAATAATAACTTTGGATCAGGTGAGGTAGCAAAAAAAGGAAGTATTGACATTTCATGTACTGTGTCTAAAGTCTTCAAGGTCAGATACAAGTCTTCTGGGTCTGGCATCAAGGAAGCTATTTACATGCATCTCCTATTTTAATCATTCAGCCAAAGGGTTTAATATTAACTTCAGATCCATAGCACTGTTGCTTGTAATGATGGTTTTTATCAAAAAACACACCAGAGGTGACCTACAAATGCTTAAATGTGCAGCTCAGCAGCATGCCTGCTCTCCCTCTCAGAGGAGACCCTCAGCAGTTCTCCCTTCCCTGCATCAGCCTTGCTGCCAGGTATTCCCTGCCCTTCAGTACCAGGCCTTCAGGGACATCCCATTCCCCTTTCCAACTAGTAGCTTGGGTAGTGCTCTAGTTACCAGCAGCAGCATTCGGATCCTTATTAAGTATTGGTCCTCCAGAGCCTTCTCTGCTGATTAGTGAACAGAGGAGAGAAAGTTGTTAACTGAATATCTCCAGCTGCCAAGAGACTTCACTGCATAGGCTTGAAAAAAAAGCCTTTGTTGTTGAGCAGTGTGTCGGATGCTGTTGGGAGAAATGCTGCTTGCAGGTTGCTTGGAAAGGAAGATCTGTTATAGCTTTAAAATATCTGCTCGTAGAAAACAGTGTGCTGGAACTCACACAAGGTCAAAATGGGTTGTGTTTAATTGAGCTGTCTCTTTGTTAAATTGCTTATTCTTTGATATGAAACGGAATACAACTAATCTCATACAAAGCAATCTCTGTAAGAGGAGATACCCCGATGACAGCTTGTGGAGCTTGGGAAACCTAAAAAATAATAGAAAAGGCAAAAGACAGTTTGCTTTCTCAGGCATCCTTATTTCTCCTGTGCTGCCTTGCCCTCCCATTTCCTCTCTTGCTGCCCTTCTGCCTTCCCTGAGACTAGCCCCTTGTTTTTTTGCATACCTCCAGGCTTTAAAGTGCTGATAGCATTCCTGTTACATCCTTGGCAGGGCTGGGGGACTGCTTCCCTTTTGAACTCGTGAGCCATTGCTTTTTTCATTGGGGGAGTAGGTGGTAAACTGGGAAGAGTTGACATAATTTTAGAACTTGAGTGACTTGGTAGATTAGTTGGAAAGGTCACACACTATGGCCGTATTCGTTTTCTAAATAGAAAACCTCCTCTTAAATATTCCCTCAAGCCTGATTTGAGTCTCATGTGTCCCATATTATTCTGGTTGTTCTTTTCAACACCATTTAAAGGCAGCTCTGTCTTTCTTCAGTGCTCCTGCTCAGCGGTGGATGCTGCATTCTTGGCTGAGTCTCTGCAATAAGCATAATACCTGCCCTGACTTGTGCTCTGCCCTGACATGAAAGCTAAACTCTTCATAATGTTCCACCTATTATTTCTTCTTCATCCATTGGAGAAATTTGCGCTGCCTCTGTTGTATGACATTCAGTATTCTACGTGTATCTGTATCGAGCTGCATTCGCCATCGATTATTCCAAGCGGTTGGCTCTGTTGGAGCTGGCTGCGTTTTCGCTGCTGTTAAGCCTTTCAATTAGAATAATCTTGCAAGTTTATATTGGCATTCAAGCTGTGCACCGGGTGCTGAAGCACAGCATACAGATGGAATGGAGCTGATGGTTTTTTTTGTTTGTTTTTTTATTTTATTTTAAGGCTCTGATTACTGTTTTTATAAACTAACCAGATGCCTCCCCCGGCCTTCTGTGTTGTTTTTGGTGTTTTTGTTTTTTTTCATGTAGCGTACTATGAATCTGCAGGGTGAGGCTTCCTGGAATGGGAGGTGTTGTGCTGCTAGACTGACTTGCTGCTTAGTAATGAAAATATATCTGTAGAAAATGATTATGAATTTTGGCTTGCAACTGTTTAACTTGCAAACAATGAATTGCATAGTTTTTAATGAAGTTACCAGCCTGCTGCCAGGAGAGGGCAAGAGTCTGAGATGTGTGGAGCTTTTCTTTCTTGCAGAATCAAATTGTTAGGTTCTTTTACTGACATGAGGCTTCTCTTTTGGCTCATAGCTTCCTAGTTGCTTAGGCAGCTGCTTTCTTTTCCTACAAAGTCTGTTAGCGTATGACCTTGCAGAGAAGTTGCAGTTTGGGCTCCACTCGCTCCATCTGCTGGTAGCTGTCACATCTTGCGCCCTGAATTGGCCGGCACAGAGGATGGGTGTATTAGCAAGTGGTGCAGCTCTCTATGAGGAGATCAGCCCTTGAACTTCCTCACGTTGCTGGTCAGCACACCCTCAGTGCGGTCCTGGAGTGCATCTGTTGGTTTAATTTCATCCCAAGATGGGTCCAGATGGTGCTCTGACTGCTCTGTGTTGGGAACCAAAGTGCAGTAAGTGCAGGGCAACTGGGAAATTTATTTCAGAATTGGACTGAATTAAAACACTACTGTAAACGTGCCTGTGGACACTGCAAGAACAAGCAACTGTAAGAGTTTGTTTTAGTGATTTTTTTTTTGTTGTTTGGGGTAAGGTTTTTTTTTTGGTGGTGGTGGTGGTTTGTTTTTCTTATGGTGGTGTCCCCTGCATCTTTCTAGCTTGGTATGAAATTTGCTTCTCTTTTTAAACAGTAAGTCAGAATTTTTGTCAAAATAGAAATAAAGCAGCATGTCTGCTCTAGCAATAGGACTCTAATCTGACCAATGTGTGCATGTATATAATTTCCCATGCCTGTAGGGTGATAATAAATCCTAAATGATGTGAGCGGGAAAGGGAATTTGATTTGGCCACCTTGCTCCAAAGAGAGATGTCTGAATCTGGGATTAATCTGGTATATCAGAGAGAGGCACCTGGTGCAATAATGTGTGTTATTGCCAGAATGTAGCTAAGTATAGGCATGGTATCATCACTGCCAAGATGAAAGCAAATAAGTTTGTGGATGAGATGATCCACAAAGTGCTGCATCATTCTCAGCACACTGAACGCTGAATGGATCAAGATGGCTATTCACTTAATTCCTCAGGTCTTTTCCATGCAGGATTGAAATTGCTGTCTATGCTCTTACTGTTCTGTGGGTGAATAAAGGATAATTCACTTGGCAGCATTTGGTGGGGTGAACTTCACACCAAGCTAATCCCATTGCCAGTCTTGAGCAACTTGGGTGGAAAGAAGCTCATCTTCCTTTTTTCTGAAATTTGCAACCACAGCATGTTGGTGAAGATAGTCTAATGTGCAAGATCTTTCTTTGTATAAACATTCATGCCAGTGGTTGGGGGGAATGTGTAGATGCTGTCAAATGTCTGACACTCACAATGACATCAGTGTCCAGGGCATTTTCTGCTTCTCTAAAAGGGAAAAGCTCGTAGAGCCAAATTGTTTGCTTTGCATTTTGCAGATGTGTGTGTGAGCAATAAATGGCTTATTCCCAAGTGTAGATTGCAGCTCAGCACAAATCTATAACCTCTGGAAAAAGGCTCATTTAATCTGGGAGAAATTATCTTTTTAAAAGGCAGTGCTGAATCTGGGCTGTAATTGCAACAGTTTTTAAAGGAAAAGAAAAACAGTGGGTGTTTTTTCTCATTTGATATATTACCTATTGCTAATGACCCTCTTTTCTCTTTTCCATTTAAAAGATGGACATAAGCAATTAGCCATATATTGCACAAAAGCGGCATTACCTGAAAAAATAATTAAGATGATCCTGAAATTAAGGAAATCAGTTTAGAAGAGAAGCAGGTGCTTAATGGAGGTGAGACCAGCTGTGCTTCCCAGGAACGTGCTTGAAGCGCTTCGTGGAAAATGTGCAAGGCCTCCACACAACGCTGGAAGGGAACGTATAATAATTCAGATAAATTGCATTCTATAAATAGCAGAGCTGGACTCATTAGGACAGGAGACAGATGGAGAAAAAGACAAAACTTGTTTGTTTCTTTTTAAGGGACTGTAATGCTTATGGGAAGTGTCAGCTTGTCGTCAGTGAGGGAAAAACCCTCCGGTGCAGGAGCAAGTTTCTTGCTGTTAGGTTCTCATCTCTGCTAATGAGCAGCTATCCATGAGGGGCATTCCTAATACTTTGGTTTAGTAATTCCTGCATTTTTCGGGCATAGGCAGACTTACGCAGAAGTGTTGCAGTGCTGGAAGTGCGCAGCAGGTGTGGAGCCCCCAGCTGGGGCAATGACATGATGGAGGACAGCATCTCATCTATGGTGCATAGCACTTGCTAACTCCTTTTGAAACAGGTGTTAATGGAGCAGAGGCAGAAAGGTAGATGGAAAATGGGGCTGTGTGGAATGAAGTGGGAGTCATCCACCAAGCTGGCTAAGAGATTATGCCCCAAAGCAAAAATGTACTGGCAGTTGGTGGAAGAAATTCCGAGTTTTATTGAACAGAGAAGGTGGGAGACACGGAGACGTTTCTGAGATGCTCTTACATTGGTAAGTAGGAAAAAGGAGAGGCTTTCATGCATGAAGAGAAGTAATGACAGCAGGCAGGTGGGGGGTGCGTGACTGGAATGCAGCTCGAACTGCAGGAGGTAAGCGGAGGTGAGAGGGTTATTGCTTCTGTGTGCATCCGAGTATTCAAACCCAGGGAGGTGCTGAGAAGGAAGAAGGAATCCAGCCAAAGTCCAGCCAAAAAGGAACAGACAGGCTGACAGAAAGGGCAAATTGTAGACTGCGCTGAAATCACAGAAGAGGGTGAACTTGTGGGGATGTTTCCAAGTGTGCTGCAATTATGACTAGGCAATTTAAAATGAAGCCATCAGAAGAGGACTGCAGAACTGCCTTCTGTTCACAGTCACACACAGTTCTGAACTCAAATACAGATGCGCTAAATGTTCTGTATGAATATTCTGTTAATTAACCTACCTTCAGCTTTTTGCTTATCTGATTTGTGTTTCAGCAAAGCTTCCTTGAAAGATAAGTTTCCAAATTCCAGTAAGCTATCTGAAGAGATTTTTTAAGTATTAGTGTTCCGGAAAGTAATACTACACACTGCTCAGGCAGCACTGCTTTTTCTTGAGGAGTTCTTAGATTGCCAATTCACCTTGTGAAGTGGCAGAGGAGAAAGGGGATATGAAGGTCATACTGGAGTCAGATAATCACAAACTTATTCAAGGAATGGAGAAGAGCTATACAACTGTTCGTGCTTCATGTATTAAGTAACTACAGTTTTTCTCAGCATTCAATATAGGGGGCAATGATCCCAGGGCGAGGAGAGGACACTGGAGAAGAGGAAAATAAGTGGTATGGATTGGCAGGATGCCTTTGGGGATTGCCACCTGTTGCAGCTTGCACATAGCTGTAGGTGTCATGTAACAAGCAAATGGTGGCATTAAAACCAGCCTCAGACGTGGAGCAGGTTAACTATCCAGTAGATTAAAAAGAATGGAAGTGTGAGTGAGGAAGCTGAGCCGGGAGAGTGTGAGACCACACACCGGAGCTCAGGGATCCTCGTGCATAGATCACTTTTCTGGTATGGGGCAAAGAAACCCCTGGCAGATGAAGTGTGTTTCCAGTGGGATAAATGAGCCCTGTATATCAAGAGGGGGTGACATGGCCTTGAGTTTATGGTTAGCAGTACACATGGTTTAGAGTTCTGAGATCTTGGCTTGCGCGGTCCCACAGCTGTAACTACCATGAAAACCAGGGAAAAACAGACAAAATGTAAGGCTTTCATTTCAGAAGGCCTTTTTATCCTTCTTAGCAACAGACGATTTTTAAAAGGAAAATTCTGACAAGATATCCATTTGATAGGGGAGCATTGTTCAGTTTTCAGTTTGATTTGAGATGTCTGAAATATGATAATTTGTGATATGTGCTGAAAAATATGTATATGAGAGATGGCTGATTTAGAAGAGAGTGCTGAAGAGAGGAAGTGATTTATTTGTGTTTGTAGGTTTCTTGTCTTGCTAGTGGAAAACTTGCTTTGAATTATGCTACGCTTCTGGGACAGCATCTTGTTAATGCAAAAACATTCTTTTTGTGTCTACAAATACCTTAGTTTTAGTTCTTCTACTAGCAGGCAAGCTTCACGCTTCCTTACCCACCTCATTCATACCTTCATGCTTTTTTTCACAACGTCCTTTTTTTTCCAGAAATGTTTTCATAGATAATGCCTGCTTATCACAAACTCTCCAAAAGTCATCAATCCAGGAAGCACCTTCCAGCTGCAGTCACTGTAGATGTGTCTTTTTTGACCGTAGGTTGTTTGTGCTTTCCTGTACTCAACAAAACATTTTTAGGGGGATTAATTTGTTGTTGACAATCTGAACAGCACCGTGATCTCCTTGATCTTGTTTGTCTGGCAAGCGCTCTAATGGGATGCTCACATACTCTTCCCTCATCAGTGCAGTGTGGTGCCACACCTAGTGAAGAAAGATAGATAAAATCGCTTCAAAATGTGCAACAACTTTCTACTAATGATGTGTCCTTGCCGAAAGCAGGGCCCCTTTTTACTGGGGTAGATGGATAAATCCTAATCCTTTGAGATGAGGAAATTAAGACACGGATGCTCCTGTCAGTTACTCAGCATCGCAAAAGGAAATGGCAGAGCTGGGAGTAGCTCCCATTCCTGACGAGCTTACATTGCAAAGCCGATGCAGTGACACTAGGGATACTTTGTTAAGACATGTCTGTTGCAGCCTTGTATTGATGTTATGTATGTTGATGCTGGTGTATTTCTTTACCTAATATTTGAATGAGAGTCAGCATTTCTCCCTGCCCATTCCAACTGGGGATTCTCGTCATTCTGACATCTTGCATCTTCCTTTCCTTGCGTAGGAGTTGTGAGAAGGGGGTGGGTGATGGGATTGGAGCTTGCTCTCTTTGGCCCTGTTGTTGGTGACTGTGAAACTGAGATAATTTGAATGAAAACAGGAGTGCAAGTTTGCATCCCAGGCTACAGATGCAAAGTAAGAATTGTAGCAGACAGTCATTGTCCCTTGTCACCTTGCTATTACCTGATAGACAGGCATATAGCACAGCACAGGTTTCAGAAACAATTGTCCACCCAAAGACGAGCCAAGGGACCTTCAGCGTAGCTGAATGTCCTGTAGATGAGTTCCCACGTGCACTGCTTTCAACAAGCATGGGTAAAACATCATGGACATGGCAGAAGCCTTTCTTTTTGTGGCATATCTTTCTCGTGGCTGTTCTCTTCTATGATTAAATAAATAAGTTACATGTTCATTCATACGTGCCTTCTCTGCTTCTCTTGCTTCCATTCTCCTCTTCCTCACCTGCAGGCTTTGAATTACTGTACCAGCCAGACGTGGTCCGCCTGTACCTCTCCATCCTCACCGAAAGCCAGAACTTCAACACTCTGGAAGCTGCAGCAGGGGCTTTGCAGAACCTCAGTGCTGGCAACTGGACGGTGAGTGCAGACTCTTCTCTTTAGTCTCTTTTATTTCTTTTGTGCAAGCAAAGAACAAAGCTACATCCATTGCAAGTGCACTGTAACCTTGTACATTTATGTGTCCTTTAAAAAGGAGGGAGGTGGGAACCCTGAAGAAATTATTTCCATTTTATTTGTCCACTTAAGATGCTTTGCAACTTCTGGACAGATGGTGTTTACATAGTGTCACTTAGCTCATGACAATTTAACCATGAGCTGGCTTTACTACTTAAACCACTTAACCGTTGCCACATCCCTTCAGAAAAGCTTGTTGTTAGATGTTTGTGTTGTGAATACTGAATTCATTGGATTGTCAGATTGCTCAGAAAATGTACTCCAAAGTGTCCTCTGCTTTTTTTTTTTTTTTTTTTTTTTTTCTCTCTGAGCCATCCCTAGTGCTAATCAGGCAGTTCTCAAACTAGAAGTGATCATGCCTGATCACTTCTAGAGCCCTATAGCTAAGTGGGACTGAGCAGCAGCCTGAAGATCAGGAGGGGGACACTTTGCAGCTGTCTTCAATACAGTTTATTTTAAAATCAACCATGAAAAAGAGTAAAAGTATGAAAGTGGAGGTGGGGGAAGATAGCATGCTTCGGATGTTTTGCCATTCCCTCCAAATGACCTCTTTTTCCTAATCCAGAGGGATGTGTTTTCACACTGAGATGTTTACAGAACAGATGCTAGTGGATGATACTCCTTCTTTCTATTTCTGTTCTCTTTCTCCATCAGCTTGCGAAGTTGCAAGGTGAACTTCCACATCCTTTCTTCTTGGTGCTCGACGAATCTGAATGATGCATTAAAATTGTAGATACATCAGCACGATACCTCCTAGCTAGTCTTTGTATTTCAAAAAATAATGAATTACAGCACTGAAAGAAATGCCAGAGGCAAGGCAAGGGTGGGTATGTGAACTCACAATGCTTTGTGTTGTTTCTTTTTCCTTGTGTGTTCTGATCAGTGGTCCACGTACATCCGTGCAACAGTGCGGAAGGAGAGAGGCTTACCAGTGCTTGTGGAGCTGCTCCAGTCGGACTCCGACAAGGTTGTAAGGGCTGTGTCAATTGCTCTGAGGAATCTTTCAATGGATCGCCGCAATAAAGATCTTATAGGTATTTTCTGAACTTTTCTTACCAGGCTGGGATCTTGGATACCCTTGAGAGATCTCATGGTTTTTTTGGTCAGTTTGAGGGCTCATTTTGCATGCAGTTTCCATCAGTGCTCATTACTCTCTGTAGCCACCAAGTGAAGAGTTGTCAAATCAGAATGTATTTCCAGCCCATTCAAACAGGCCATGGCTTAAGGGAGGTTTCTAACTCAGGATTAAAAGTAGATGTGGAGTTTTGCAGGAGAGGGGAGTGTGTGTGTAGCTGTGCAGAGGACTGGGTGGGTTAAGAGGCTGCTTGTCTCCTCCTTAGCTCCAGCTGACATGGCACGTGCGCCTGGCTGCATATGGTGGTTACAGATGTGTTGTTCCTCAGGTCTGCTATTAAAGATAGAGCGGCAGCCTTGCGCTTGGTGTGCTGAGCTTGCCTGGGGAATTGCAGTGGGCTCTAAAGTTGTCCCCTCCCTTTTTTTTTTTTCTTGTGTTCTCCCTCCCCCCTCATCCTTCTGTGTGGTAGTTGCTGTAGAAGCTGGATACCAAACAACTTACCATTGAGATAGTCTCCTTCAAATTAGTTCTTGTGCAGTGCTCACTAACTCCTATCCAGTGGAGTAAATATGCATTTTTTTATTTTATTTTATTTTTTCAGAAAGATTCATCTGTGAGCTGAGTTTTCCTCTGGATGCCTCTATATGTTTAATTAATATATGTTTAAACTGTGACCTTGTTAGGCAAGGAAATATTTGGGACGTATTTAGGGCCATCATTCCAAGCTGATGGCAACATGGAATCCTGCCTTAATACATCAAGTTTCTCTTTTAATAGTTCAAAGATGTAGCTAGGCAAATGGCAGAAACCAACACCTGGGAGTGATAAACTCCTGGCTCCCTGTTTTTTCTCCAGTACCATACAATGTGAAGGCTATCTGGACCCAGGAAGAAATACTTTTACCTTTGTTGGATGAAGGTTAATAAATGCATGGCTGCACACCTTGCCCCAGAAGGCCTATTACAAGGCTAAGTTGAGTAAACCGTGTGCGTGTATTAGCATGAAGATGTGGCATTAGCAGCAGCTACCGGATGCTTTTTGCCTCAGGCACTGCAAAGTATGATAGATGCTGGCTGTAAAAATCCCAATAAAAACTGCATTTTTTCTCCTCACTACCTTTTAACATTCATGATGGAGGAGTTTGTCTTGGATATCAACTCTCAATCACCTTGAAATAATGAATGATAAATACACTGTTAAGTTACAGTCTTGAGGTTCAAAACACTTGCATTATGAAGTTTTTTGATCTGGCAAGCACCCTTGAACTTTATCATTCAGGATGGGAAGCTGAAATGATTATTAAGGCTGAGTAATGGTATCTCTTCCCCTTATCTAGGTAGTTATGCCATGGGTGAGCTGGTAAGAAATTTGCCCAGCAGGCAGCAGAGATCCGCAAAGAACCTGGAAGAGGATACAGTGGTTGCGGTGTTGAATACGATCCATGAAATCATTACTGACAGCTCAGAAAATGCAAGGTCTCTGATCCAGACACAGGGCATTCAGAAGCTGGTAGCTATCAGCAAGTCAAGGTAAGTGACAGTTGAAAGCAAAGTGCACAAGAACTCACTGCGAACCTGAAAATGTTACTATGAACAGCAGTGGTTTGCTTTGCAGAAGTATTTAAGCATCCTAGCCTTTCCTAAGTGTAGCTAAAGCAATCAATATATACACAACATAAAATCATACCTTTAATAGGTTTGTGACACACACACACACACACACACACACACACACACACACACACACAAAAAGTGAATTGGGTGAAAGTTTCTGCTACGTTAGGACAGGACATGTTAGAACATGGCAGCATTCTTTTCCAGGAGTGCCAGTGATGGAATCTGCTCCTTTTAAATAAAATGGTTAATGATATTCAGTAATTATTCTGGCCAAGGGGCTGGTAGTGTTAATTCAAAGTGACAATCTTTCTCTGTGTGATATTGTTGAAAAACTGTTCTGACTCCTTTACAGAAAAGTTTGTTTAGCCAAGTTAGACACAAGCTCATTTTTTCGAAACATATTCAGGAAGTTTTTGGGAGAGTAACTGAAGCCTTTGCTGGGTTGTATTTTTATGAAACAAGAAAGCCAAATATCTAGCCCTGTATTATTTTATAGAGCTTGCTTGTGTACCGCCTTAGTAAGGAATGGCTGGAAATTAATTTGGGGATTAAAATTTACTTATATTGTACTAACTCAAATTGCTTTGTAAGGTAAAGCAACCTCATCAAGTTGTGAGGTATATATATATAAGTTGATGTGAAGGTTTGAAAAGCAGCTCAGAACACTTGGGGGAACGGGGAAGGGTGTTCTCTAAATACATCCAGGTAGAATTGGAATCCATCTATTTTCTGTTAATGGCAAATACAGAACAAAAGGGTCATCCTGGCCTCAGTGCTTGCCTAGGAATGCAGTGTTGAGAAAACAGAGATCTGCAGAATTTATGACTTGTTGGATTTCTCTTTTTCTCAACAAATACCCATATATGTGAAGAAGTCACTAAATGATTTCACATACATTCTATAACTCATAGACTCTAAGCACAGCTCTGTGAAGTACTAGGTACCAGGATCTTGTTTCGGTACAAAGAGGTAGACGTGAATAGACTTATGTTGCTTGATATTTGACATTCTAATTTTGTTTTGCAAATCAGCCAGTCTCCTAGAGAAACAAAAGCAGCATCTCACGTTCTTCAGATGATCTGGAGTTACAAAGAACTACGAAATGCCTTGCAGAAGGATGGGTGGAACAAATCACACTTCCAGGTAAAGATGCTGGGTCTTAGGTTATAGAAATACCCAAGTGGAATGCGTCCTAAGTTAGTCTAATACTAATGTCAGGTAGATTTTGCAGGCTTTGATTCTGTTCCTCTAGGTGATAAAACAATATACGGTAATCTATCCAGTCATAACATCATCCATATATACTTGCTGAGTAGGTTTTTCAGTGGTCTGAGAAATGCAGCTTTTTAGTTTTTGGAAGTGTGCCACCTTGCATAGGTCAAATGCCCATGCTTTACTCAAGAATTAGCATGTCTTTTCTCCTTTGAAATGTTTTATTTTTATTTAGCAGCATAGGGCATATACCTGTTCTTGAAGTGCAGCTTCCTCACCTTCCTTTGTGAAAAGGCTGAGCTCCTTTTACAGACCAACAATGGAGCCTTGTAGATAATGCAAGAATAAATAAATAAATCCAACAACAAATCTATATGAAAATAATTTAAAAAAAAATACTCCACTGCCATATGATCAACAGAAGTGGGACCTAGCAGTGTTCCATGATCTTATTCCATACTGTTGGTTAGGTGATTTTTTTCTAGTTCAATTTCCCAGAGTGGCAATTTCATATTTGTGTGTTTTTTGTCTTGCAGTCTGTTTCTACAACTCCGAAGGGTTCCAAGGGTACTGCTGGCAGGTCTGCCTATGACGACAGCACTTTGCCTCTGGTGGATAAAAGTCAAGGTCAGCTCTGCTCATTATCACTTTTTGTATTGTGCTTTGCTTGCTTGCTTGCTGAATGTGCCACATCTGTTATAGAAGTGAAAAGGAGGGCAAGGAGTAAGGGGGTAAACATATTTTATTTATGTGCTGCTTTTTTACTCCGCAGTCACAAAATGGGCAGTCCTATTAGCTGGATATAGGTAGTATTCCTTCCCCTGTGAAATGCACGCTACTGATATTGCATACAAGTTGAGAAAACAACATAATCAGTTAAGTCTTCTTAGGAGAATTTTGGATAAATGTGAAATGGAATATAGGGGAGAACAGCTTTTTTGACCACGTTATATATTAGTAAATCTCGCTTTCAGCCAGGCAGTGGGCTTGGAATCTTGGTACTAGAATTTTTCCTTTCTAAATAAATGTGGCTGCTTTGGCAATGCTTCTTCCTCTACTGTGCAAGTTTTTTCATTTGAGATGGTTTATCCAAACGCTAGTTAAATCTAACTGCTGTTTGTTTATCAGGTCTGACACAGCTGTACCAACACTGGTGTATAAAGCTTCAGCTGTAGATTCATTGTGACTGCTTTGTCTCTGAGTCTAGTTCTGGTTTCTAATACTCAGATATCTAAATTTCTTTTCAGAAATCTGTAGTCTCCCTATGATAGTGTATCATATTGCACTTAACCCTGTTTAACTGCAGATTACTGCAAAGAAAAATACAAACACTGTCCTGCCACCTTCTGTCTGTTTGATCAAATTTGGCAGATTATACAGACAGAGAATGACTATGGTCAGATCTGCAAATGGATTGTAAACTTTTTATTTTCTTTGTGGGTTAGCTTTCTGTTGGCTCAGCAGGCTGCTTGATTTGTTCCTGTGACTCAGAGAGAAGCTTGTTAAATGGTAGGTAGTCCACAGCAGAAATGGTGTTTCTGTTACCACGTGGAGAGAGGGAGCTCTGTAGTGCAGTGCCAAAGCAGAAAATAAGGGTTACGTGTGCTGTCTGGAGAGCTTAAATCAAACTTACCTTTCTGAATGGATAGCAGTTGATTGCAGGCTTACTGTAAAAGACTATTCAGCACTTTATGGACTTCTCTGTTCTGTGACTTATATACAAGTACCAGGTGTTGAGAAAAAACAAATGTAACTCAGGTAGTTTCAATGTTTCTGTTTTATAGATAACGAGAAGGCTGGGAGTCGTGATATGATACCTATGGATGAACTTGGCCCAGGTAAATTCAGTCATAGATCAAACCCTCTGTCTGTTTCAGTAGAGCACACTGTCACTCACAGGAAAGTTCAGCTATTTCTCTGGGTGATACTCTTTCAAATGGATAAAGCTGACATTTAAAAACAGAACATTACCTTACAAAAGATTGGTCACTTTCACTTTTTTTCTTTCCTTCTTTTTCTTTTAAGTACACCTATTGTGTACACACCAATTTCTCCACTACTTTAAGCATAGAATGGAGAAGTCTTGTCCTAGCTTTCATTCTAGCTCCTGGCTGTTGAAGCAGCTGCATTCCATATTCCATATTCCTTCTGCATCTCCAGGCTTACACATCTGTAAACCTGGAGATGCAGAAGGAAGAAGCTGTAAATTTACTTCAGCATGACACTTAAATCCATTCTGCCTTTGTTTTCTATAGGTAATAACAAAAATGTTAGTACATACAATGCTCTGGGCTCTGCCTTTTATTTACCTGCATCTTAAGTGTGCATGTATTTTTCTCCAGCCAGAGAACAGACAACTGCTGTCAACTGAATGCTTTCAGACTGATAAACTTTGCAGTTTACAACTTGTAGAGTGGTGGTGTTTGTTTTTTTTTCTTTACTTAGGTAGGTAAAGGTGCTCTATGTTCTTAGGAATTTGCTTTAGTTCTTTTAGTTGATAGTATTTGTATTTAAATGCTTATATGAATGCCTCCAAATCAAAGTTTTCTATACTGCTATTTGTAGCAAGAAAAACCATCTTGTGTCACTACAGAATTCAGTGGGTTTCCATGCTGTGCACGTGTTAAAGGTACCCATCTGTTCAGCTGGGCCCTTCCAGCCAGGGTGTTCATCCTCCTCCCCTGCATTGTGGAAGACCAGGCTTGTTCCAGAATGCGACCATCTTCCTGCTGCTCTTATATTGCCTCTTTTTGTTATGGTTCAGCTCTCTTCGAGCCTGTGGCTTTACTGCTAACCCATGTTTCCTCTTTTTCAAGACTGCAAGAAGTAACATGCTGTTGTGATCTCAGCTTGTTTCCAATGCCATGGACTCATCCTTCTCTGTAAATGAAATTAATTTGCTATTAGTGTGGCAAGGGAGGCAGAAGAATTTGTTCCCCATCAGTACTGGGCCAGTCAGTTTCCTATTGTTGGAGAGCCTGGGCAGAGTTTGGTTGTCCTGAGCGATGGAAAAAGCGTGTATTATGAGTTACTGTGGGATGCGGTAGACAGCCCAGCACACAGATACCTCAGGTCTGTCAGACTGTATCAGCTCCAGACAAGTGACTCTGTGCACGGTAATCTGAAGATCATCAATGTATATTGTCACAGTGCTGCCTTGGGGTGGCTGTGACCCTGAGCTGTCTGGAGAAGCAGCAGAACTGTGATCTCAAAGCTGTATGCCAAATTTTCTTGGTTCTCTAAAACTGTATCTGTGCCGTAATTAACCTACAGTCATTCAGACGAGAGCATTTGAGATTTCAGAACTGTTCAAAACAGAGACACAAAGTTCAGATGCACCTCTCTTTAGGCATAACTTCTTCTTTCTTCTTCTTTATGATGGGTGTAGAGGTTTGATCTTTAAAAGTTGAGAGCTGTGTGAGGGCATAGATGGACTCGCATTCAGCATGCATTCGGTTGTGTCATTTGTGATGACATAAAAATGTCACTGCAGAATGAATGGCAGATATTCAGTAAAGCAATACAGAAGACAACAAGGAGAAAGTTGAGACAAGAATAAAAAAGCCAAGAACGAGAAGTGCCTCTGCTGCCAAATATAACTTGTCTATAAACCGCATTGTATTAACTCAGAAAAATGCATTGATACTGTGGAACAGTAGGATCAGCATAGGTCTCCTTCGTGCCACAGAAACAGAGGTAATTCTGTTAACTTATTTGGAATTAATCTGATTCCTGGGAGAAGCAGTGCTCACTAGTTTCATTGGAGAGCGCTGGACCTTGAGGCCCTTAGGTATTACTTCTCTGATGCAGCCTCCTTCAAGATATTTTTTATTTTTTATCTCATTTTATTAGGTGAAAACATGAACTTCCTATCTCTGCCACTGCATATCTTGACAGAATTGTAGCACAGAGCTTGGTTTTCAGAAACACACAATCCATTACTGCTGATGTGTGTGGCACCATCAGCATGCAGGCCACACAACAATGGGTTTACAGTATGAACTGCAAAATATCGTGGAATTTGGATATGAAAAACAAAGTTCTTGACTATTTGTTTTTAGTAGTATTAAGAGACTGTTGTGCTTTTTTTTGTGTGTGTGTGTGATTACATATCCCTTATTCTGACCTTGCTCACTGGGGTGTATTACAGCTGCCATACTTTACCTCAGTAGCTATTGCTTTCTGGGGGTGGGTTAAAGGTTTCCCTCTGCATCTTAGCAGTTCATTTAAAAATTTGTTGGGATCAACCATGATAGCAGTACAGAAAGGCAAAGTGATCTGGTACATCACAGGGAGTATAATTAATATCTGACTGCAAAGAGCAACCTCTCAGTTCAGAGTTTGCATTGTTGGGAGTCAGGATGTTTCCATCACTTAAACAGACATACGTGAACTATTTACTCCTAAATGAATGACCAATCTGTAGTAGCTGACTTACTAGCAACATTCATGCCAGTCATTTTAATTATTGGTCACGTGTTCCTCCACACATGCTGGCTGGGTGACTGGATGCAACTGGAAGGGTTTGGGTTTCTTCTTCTTTGTTCAAAAGGAATAGCCAAGTGTGTTAGCTGTCTTTGTTGTCAGTATATAACTGTAAGTGAAGTTCTGTGTAGCACTGATTTTTATGCTTTAAAATCTGCATAATGCATGTGTAACTCTAATTCCTTAATTATTTTTAGGCAGCATGGGAAAGTAGTCTTCTACTATCTGTAATGTCAAAAATATACATTACCTCAGGTGCTTCTTGCAGGTCTGTGTGCACTTTGATCCATGAGACATGTAGGAAAACTTGAGCTCATTTCAAACTGACTGTGACCAGCACAGACACCGTTCAGGACCTGGTGCTGTGACTGGTGCAAGTCATGGTAGCTGCATGCACTTCTGTCATGCGGGCAGGTGAAGCCTCTTTCTGACAAGGAAGCCCCACAAAAAACTTGATTTATTTTTTTTTTAATGACCTTTTTCAGGCAAGTAATACACCAAGAGATGAGCATTCTGGTAGCTTTGTAAAAACATTTTAGTGGTATTCTAAGAACCTAGTTCATCAGAACATGAAAACACTAACGATCCCTCAATTACATAAAGGAAAACAAAAGCCTATGGGGAGCTGTGATTGTTTTTACTCCATATTACAATGCTGCAAAAGCAGAGCAGGACAGGATCTATTTGTTACTGATAATGAAGGAAATTTGGTGCATCAGGAAAATAAATTAAGATTGCATTGGTGGACTGATTCAAAGCAGAGGTTAGGAAATAATTAGAGCTGGGTCTTCATAATACCCTCTCACACTTTTCCTCTGTGTGTTAATTGCACTTTAATATTGTTTTTAGTTGTCAGGAGAAAAAGCACCAACAGGTGCTACTTTGTAATGAAAGACAGTCCTAGCACAGCAGGATTCGCATCAAGATTTCTTCCAACTTGACAGTCTCCTTTTCTCAGTGCTCTGAAAGGGACTGTTCCAAATTACTGTTATGTCCTGGTTGCAGTCAGGCTCAGGAAGAGTGGGAACATGCTGCAGAGCATTCAGAGAATGAACACAGCCAATTAATCAGGCTGCTAAGCAAGGAACACAAGATTTGAGCTGAATTTGGAGCTCATTAGCCACAGGGCGTGAGATGACAACTTGCTGCTTTCCTTGGGCACGCTACAAAACTGCAGCAGACTGGGATGAAAACAGTGCTGCTTGCTAATGAATGCCAGCATCTGGCAGTGATATTAAAAAAAAAAAAAAAGGCTTTTCTGTTTTAAGCTGGTAAAAATAAAATTTCAGAGCTGAAGCACGTGTGAAAAGTGGGCTGCCAGCATCTTTGGGTGTTGATAGTTTATTTTCCCCTGTTTCTTTGCTGAATACTGCTAGCATCAGCTCTGTTTCTGCTCTTAGTAGTGTTTCATGCCCGACTGTCATATTATTTCTCCTCAGATGGGTACTCCACCATTGATCATCGGGACAAGGAGCGCAAGTACAAGACCACTGATAACACAGGAGATGCCTCAGAGAAAGAACCTTTAAAAGTGAGATTCCTCTTACTGCTGAATGCTAGTTAGTCCCTTTAAAAGAAACAGAGCCTGGTGTCCCCCACAAGAAATACATAGTAGTTAATTACAAGGGGACTTTTAAGGTTGTTTTTTTGTGTGTCTGTGTATGTGTGTGTTGTTTTTTTTTGCTTGTTTGATGTTAAGTTAAAGGCACCATTTTATAATTCAGCAATTGGATAACTAGAAATAAAACCAAAAAGCTGTTTTCCATTGCAGGAGAAAATGCAGGTAATTGGTTAATTGGTTATTGGTAAAGGGATGAGGCTATAAAAATAGGAGGCATTTGTTTTTCACTTTTGTGCAGGCAGCATTCCCTAGCTCTAAAGTGAATAACTGTGTTCAGACTTTATTCCGAGAATAGCCCCTGCAAACCATCACACTGCTTTATTGTTTTCACCACGAGAAGTACGTGTGAATTTGTGTGTCTGAGTAGAGCAGGGTGGTGAACAGCATTCGTTTCACCAACACTCAGGGTCCTGACAGTAGACATTGGGCATGGGCCAAAAAGATGGAGAGGGAGGGAGAGATGTGCATACTTAGGAGTGTTGTCTTCGAAAAACAAAATTTAGACAACCTTCTAGTTGGTGGAAAAAAAAAAAAAAGAAAAAAACCTTCACAGCTTCACAGAGCCTTTTGCATTGTGTGCAAATGTCGCTTATTGGGTTCTGTTTAATTTCTGTTGCATTGCTATGCCTTTTCAGTAGATTTGTTTATTTTAAAAGCTGCTTAATGCTTTTAACAATGCTGTGGCCATCACTTCTCCCTGGCCTCAAAACTAGCTTGTATTTTCTCCTGGGTAGGTCATTCCTGAGGGGGGGTGTTCCTTCAGTGAACCAGGAATCCATGACAGGAAACACTGCAGTTAGTCTGTAGAGAGCTGTCCTTACTAACCTTCAGCACATTGCTGATAATATCTGTAAATCCAGGTGATTTGGGTTCAGTGGAAACAAACTTCAGTCGATTGAAAGGAAAACACACTACATTGAACAAAGGAAATAAAAATGTGATTTGGAGAAAAATCTTTCCATAGATTTAGGAAGAGGTCCTGCTGTATCAGTCTGCCTGTGCTAACTTGCCTGCTTATGCATTACCTGCTGTGTCCTCCTTTCCTCTGAAGGTATACCCTGGAGAAAGGTTTAAACCCAGATGCACTTCTTTTAAGCACAGATCACCCTTTTACCATTTGCCAGTTCTGGTTGTAACTGCACCTTGTTGGAGGCTGCCCAGTTAGCTTTTTTAATATAATCACTAATTGTCTCGTGACAACTCCACAGTGCCAACCAGGGCTTCCTGTTTTGAATCAGCAAGTGAATGCCCTAGAGTAATGTGGCTGATACGAAACACTGGCCTGTTTGCTTCAGCTGCTAGCTCACTTTTCTCCTTTGGCCAGTTCTAGAAATAAGTGAAGATTATGGCTGTGTATTGTTTAGGAGGCCTCTGACACCAAAAAAGCTTTTTGCAAGAGAACAGCCACTACAGTTTTCCCATTTAGTCACCTTGCAGCTCCGTTGATACGTGTAGACGTATGGTGACACCTATTAAAGGAATCCACTAGCAATAACGTTTCTGCTTAAACTTTCCCAATGCATTTCTGCTTGACAAAGTGTAGTGAAGACAAGAGGAACAAAATCTCTCCACTCCCCTTGGAAGTGGTTGTGCTCTTTCAATTGTTTTTTGGAGCTGATACAACTGAGCTGATTACTAAAGGCATGCAGCATGCCTCCCTGCTCCAGCATTACTCGGAAGTGGCAAGAGAGAGCCCAGCTTGAACCAGTGCTAGCAGTATGGACTTTCTAGTCCCCTCATCACAGTTCCATTGTATTATAAGGATGCAGTGAGAGTGGATGCACTAAGCGACATAAGAATTTTGATCAATAGAAGCTTGACAGAAAATGTATTTATAAAGAAAATAGGCTAAGGAAGAAGTAGCAAATGCTTGTGTTATTTGCCACTCGTTTCATGAAAGTGGTTTAACACAATCCTCAAAATTGTGTAATTCAGCCCAAACTCCCAGTGTATGTCTGAGGTGAAGTACAACCCAGAGCTCCAGGGAGCAGCTGCTTTGCTTTCATAAGAAAGGAATAAAAAAAATATTTCACCTCAGCGATGTGCCTGCCACACACAGTCTGTACTGCCTCCAGGTTTTAAGGATAAAGGATAGCCTGAATTCAGCCTGTTGTGTGCCTCAAGGGTCTGCACTGGTGTGTTCTCAGTTAGAGCAAAGCCTGAGCAGCTGCTACTCTTCCTTCTTCCTATCCTGTGAAAGAGAAATACATCTGTGGGGTCTTCTGGCTTGTGAACTGTTCAATAACCATGGCTCTGAGGCTCAAGAGTGACCAAGAATTGTGAATAATAATGGCAGGGAAGTGCAGCCTTTTGGCTGCTGCAAGTGCTCTTTTCGGTATTGTGCCTTTGCTGATCTTGTTTCTTTCTCTACCACTAATTTTCCCTTGTGCTCCTTTGAGCTGACTTGTTTGGTGGTTTTGTTTGATTAATCCGCTCTGTTTTGCCTTTAACTCCTCACCCTGTGCTGCAGAATGACACAAATAGGAAAAACATTAACAGGAGTAACAGGGCTTCGGTGAATCTGGTGGATGCCCGTGACATTAAACCCCAGCCTGTTGACTCTTGGGTCTAATTTGCATGCATGGTAGGTTATTTCAATGGTAATTGGTGCTAGTGATTAACTTGTCTCGTGCATGATCTGTATCACTGTGGAATCTCTTCATGGCTAACTGCTAACTGGGTCCTTTCAGACAAATGATAATGCATTTGAAAAAGCGGTGTTTATATTATTCAGCATGTCTTCAATGAAATGCAATCAAACACCACTGTTTGATTAAAAAATAACCTGTCAAATAACCAGACAGCAAATTAGTATCTTGAATGATTGGTTGTCAGCTGAAACATGAATAATTTCTCCTTGTTAGGCCATGGGAGTGAATTTGAATAGTGTGTTCCTGATTCCAACCATTTTTCCCCTCCAGACTCATTATAAGGACTAGCCTGAGACTTAAGGAAAACTATCCTTGACTGTTCATGGATGTCCCCTGAGGTTCCCATGAATTACACAGCCCTGCCCACCTGCCAGAAAGCTGCTGCCTGTACAGTGGACTTTGTGAGGGGAGATGATTTTGGTTACACAAGAATCACTTAGCCACAACTCCCACTTCCTCATTCTTTCTTTTATTGTTGTTATTAAAAAGGGCACCTTTCTGTCACTTTCTAGCCCTCTGCCTTCGCCATGTGCCCAGTTCCTCTGTAATGTCAGTAGCCCTTCTTTACTCCTGCCGCTGCTCATCTGTCTCCCCCTGTCTTGCTCGGCAGCCCTGTGCTCTGGTACCTTCCACCACTGTCTGTGGAGATGCAGTGCTCCGTTTGGAGCAGCAGGTTTTGTGCCCCTGGCTATCACTAAAGGAATACCAAAGTGACAGTTCATAAGGCACTGGGCAACTTTCCCAACAGAGTGGACAAGCAGGCCTTTAAGGCCTAAATTCCAAAACACGAAGCATCATCCACCCCCGCAACTGTACGTGGAAATAACTTGCATTACTGCAAGTATGTTCTGGGACTTTGCTGCTGGCGTGTCCCCCCCCCCTTCTTCTTTGAAGAGTCTAGTAAAGGTGCTGTGTATTTGCATCTTGTTTCTGTTCCTGGGCTGGAAGCAGCTGGCCAGAGCAGTTTTGCAACACCACCAGGTACCCTCGTGCAGCTAGGAGCAGACCCAGCACTGCTGGCCTCCCGCAGCTGGTCAGCACTGTGTGCTCAGCCTTGTGGGCCCAGCCAAATCTGTGTGTAGTGCCTGTATGCTGCTGTATCTGTGTCGTTCCTCTTAGCAGTGAAGGTGTATGGGTGGAACTTTGACAAACAAAATCTGTGCTCGTTTTCTCCCAGTCATACCCTTCACCAAACACATATACTGGGGATAGATTGGCATTTCCAGCTATTGTTCTACCACTGGGTGATGGAGATCACCGATGTCATGTTACTTGTTGGTATTAATCAGTTCTGACTTTATTTTGCAGGGCTAGAGTCCAACCACATTTTTTTTAATTGAGGGGGAGGAAAAAAAAAGATTGAATTGACACAGAGGATCTCATCAGTCACCACTGCCATTCAGATCTGGAGGGCGCTGCATCACTGACAAGGCTGCAGATTCTAAGAGGATGGGGGGAGAAAACACAACTGACTGCCATTGCCAACCCCAGAGCACCATGCCTTACAGCGAGATGATTTGCTTTTTAAATCAGTTCTATTCCCACCAGACATAGCCGCCTCCCCTCTCCCTCCCACTCCTGCAAGAAGAAAGCACGCAAGAACAGAGAATCCAAGCTTCCATCTAGCTGCCTGCACTCTTAGGTGACTCTTACGTGCGGATGGTGTCGAGTATGAGAAATGAAGGTCATGCAGCAGCAAAGAGGACAGCTTCACAAGGGAAAGAGAAACTGCAGAATATTTGAAATAATATCATAGGCGTAGTCATGAAGATAATAGCACTTTTCTGCTTTGGGTCTCATTGTTTTGTTTTATTTTTTCTGGGGGGGGGGATTTATTTGAACTGTGAAATCTAACATTTTTTAAGAGTTTTTGAAAAATGTTGAGGTTTTCTTCATTATTTCCACAGGAAGTGCAGGAATGTTGAGTTGGATTTATTGAATTTCAATGAAGAGAGAAAATACAGAACAAAAACTATTAAATGCTGGTCAAAGGAACTGGAGAGTAGATAACAAAATTGATGCAAGCTGTATAATCTGCTTTTAGAGTAAGCTATATCAATCACAGTGCTATATTATTGTTATAATCTGGTGTACGATACTTCTGCCTTTTGAATTCTGTAATGGCTCTGTTTTTATTTCCACATGCGGAAAACAGTTCATTGAAGGTTTCAGTGTCCCCGGTTCAGAAATCTATGCTGAGAAGTGGAGTTGGCTGACTTTTTATTTTCTTGCTCTCAAAGGTTGCAGTAAGGAGCTTATACATTTTAAATGTTGCATTGATAACAATTAACAGTTTCTTTTGCCATAGCTCTTAACAGGTTGGAAGAAATAGGAGCTTCTTTTCAGGATTATTTTGAACATGCTATAAGTTTTAGATGGGTCTACCACTTACATTTAATGGTAAATTTATCACTGTTGGATCCATGTTTGCTTTGGGCTGTGGATCCTGATGAAAAATGTCGCAAAGGGAACTGGTTTGGCGTTTTTTAAGTCACCATGATTTCTGTGTTCCTTTGGTTTTGTTTTGAGATTACATATTTTAGTTGGTATGAAAATCATCCATGTGCAAAAGTTCTCCTCTTAGATGCCATGGCATGCTCTGGACAGGGAGGAATTTTTACCTCATGAGAACATACGCTGCATATACCACATCTGGTAATACAACGAACTAAGTGACTTCAGATCACTGATTTTTCTCCAGGCATTGGTCAAGGGAGGGCAGCAGAAGAGAGTAAGAACCAAGTGTCTCACTAGTAGCATCAGAGAACTTTTGCTGGTTTTGTTCAGTTGCCACTGTTCTTGTATGCCACACTTAATTCTCAACAAGCTCCTAAAAATGGTGCGACTGGAAAGCACATTTTTGAACCTAGCAAACATCATTTGGGGTTTTCAGTGCCTGCTGTTTCCTTTGTAATTAAAAAGGAGAAATATTCAACAACCTTGCATCACCCAAAATATTACTGTAATAGTAAACGTCTGAAGCTTTTGTAAAAAAAAAAAGAAAAAAAAAAAAAACAAGTACCAAGAGCTTTGTATCTTCTTGAGTATATTAAAAATTTGACATGAATACATATATATAAATAAAAAAAATCTATATATCTATATATATATATTGTTGTGCAGAGGATAGGTTAACAAAACCGTGTAAAGTAGTTTGCAGGAGAGGGAAGCATTTGTTGATTCAGGGAAAAAGACTGATGCCAGAAGCTGTCAGTGATTTGGATGACACACGTGCTCCTTCGGCCCCCTCCCTTTTGACCCTCATCTTCTACGTACATTACAGTGGTCACTTCGGGATCCTAGGGAAGGTGAAGTCGCTTGGAGCAAATTAAGATAGCAAAGATGGGGGGGGAGGGTCACCTGCATGAGAGTCCTCTTGGACCAAAGATGCTTAGCAGATCAAGGGAAACAAAGAGATGCGTCTGTGATTATCTGCATTTGTGTCAGGGGCAGTGTCTCTCTGTGTGTAGACATAAAGTGTGGCAATGAAACCAGAAACATAGTCTGACTGTATATTAATTATATCAATGGTGCTCTTTTCATACTTGTTCTGCCAATACGCGGAGACCCTTTTAACCAAGCTACACAGAAACGTTTTATATCACTTTTGGTTATGTATTTGGTGTATTCTTTTTGTATATGAAAGGATTTTTTTAAAAACGTTCAGTAATTAGCAATGGAACCTGCTTTGTAGCTAATTAGAACAGTGTAAGAGAAGGGCCATGCTGTCAGTCTGTCCCTGATCTACTTCAAACCATATATTTACCAAAGGAGTCTGAGCAAAAGTTCACTTAAAATAAAGACCTGACTGTTGAAAGGAGTCTCTGCTAAGACTTTGTGATTTAGTGGTTGTACAAATATTTCAAAGCCAGCAAGAGGTTAATAGAAAACCGCAGGAAGGGGGAAGTGACATGACTAGGGGCTGATGGTGTCCATGACCTCCTGTCCCAGATAGCACGTGGCTCTCAGTGGGGCACTACTGGGACATTCAACATCTGGTTGGGAATCTACTCTGGGCTCTGTCACTAGTGAGCCAAACACGGAGGAGAAGGAGCAAATTCAGACCCTATCCAACCCCCGCACCTCCCTTCCCACCCCTTACCTCCCCCCCAAGTGCATTTCATATTTATACTGCATCTCGTGATAAGCAAACAAACTTCCCTATCAGGTGAGATGGAATTGGCTGCCCAGGGTCATTGTAGCAAACTGTTCTTCTTTCTTTTCCCTAGGATAAGTGTTCTTGGCAGCCAGGGTTCTTGAGAGTTGACAACAAGGTTTACTGCAACAGGAAAGCAGAGGATAGTGTACCAAGAGGTGAAATACCAAATCCATGTGCCAAGACTTCCCCTGGGAATCACGTCTTACCCTTACCCTTCCCATGCCTTACAGTAATGAATGATTCCAAGGTATGTAGCAATAACCAAGAACCCGTCATTTACATTACTGTGTTTTTCTCTTCTCACCAAACTGTTGTTTGGATGTTGAGGAAGGTAAACGGACTAGGGGTGACTTGCATATGAGACGATCACCTTGTACGATCAGCTCACCAGCCAAAATCTGTAGCAAGATACGCCAAACCAGGTCTGGTGATTTATCCGATGCCCTTGTTATCTGTGGCAACAAGCTCACTTCTGGAAGGCGCTGGTGGGATGTGTGCCCCTGCCTGCCCTTACCTCTCCCCTTGTTGATGTGAGTGTGACTGGGCCGTTTGAGCTGTTCTGGAATGTGGGTAAATAAACCAGTAATTGTTGAGTTTATTTTGGCAGCAGGGACTGTATGTTAAGAAGGGAAAGTGGCAGTGTGTGTGACTAAAGCTGCAGTAGGGTCTAGAGCCTCCTGCTAAAAGGTAGGCAGCGCTTTTTAGGGCTCAGGAATGTGACCTCCTCTTTTTCTGTTGGCTCCACTGTGAAAACTGGAGGCAATCTGCCTGCAAAGGGATGGGGTAGAAGAGATTTCTACCTGAAGAAATTCTAGTATGAGGGGTGGTTGTGGAAGGAAAAGATGACGTTGCAAGACTCCTAATAAAGAGGAGGAAGAGATTTGATGGCCCAGTGAGGGCTGAGATAACACAGGGGTGGGGAGAGATGTCTGATGGCAAATAATAACTGCAGAACTTTCATGCCAGGGAGGTGGCTTGCACGTCTCCCAGGTATATTCACTGAACTGTGGAGGTTAAGAACAGATAATCAAAAACAACAAAATCATTTAATGCTGATGGGGCCATTATGTGTTAAGACTCCCCTGGAGAAGCATCGAGTTTGGCTGCTAACACATAGCAATTGTGTTTGTGCTTACAGCTTCCCAGGTTGGTCTGCCCGTGCAGAATCCAGCACAAAGGCAAGGCTTTAGAACATTTTGTTTCTGTCTTAGAGCTAAATAGCAATTTAGCCAAAGTGTAACTTGACAAATCAAAGATGTGTTGCCAGCTTGAAATGCTCCCCAGGGAACGGTTTGTGCAGCCAGAGGTCCCGATCTTCCATGTCCTATGGGCAAAACACCTGCCTATCTTAGTTCTTCTCTTGTGCACTCAGACTTGCAGATGTGTGCATCAGGAAAGTAAATCATGTCCCCTTTGCCAAGACATCATAAAAGGGATTAACTTTGGGACTAGGACCTGACTTGCTGTAAGTGATGCATCAAGAAGGCGGGGTGGCTTGTTAGAGTCAGTCAGGAAGTTCTTGCCAATTCTGAGGAGTAGTTTTCAGAGACGCTTTCCAGCATGCATGGTTTATGCTGGGCAAAGCAGTTTTCACTCCTACAGCAGTTTTGTGAGCTTGAAGGTGGTGAGTTTCCATCTGCTACTTGCCTTAAAGTTGAGCTTACAGGTTCAGCTACCTGTGAGAGAGGAACATCTTAAACCCTTAGGGTAAGCAAAGCTTCAGAAGCCAAACGGGCGCATTAGAGACTGATTATAGTCTCTTCTGCTAACTGCCCACTCAGTGAAAACTATAGTGTGCCAATAGGTTCAGACAGCAGTTTTGTGCTGTCGGGGCTGGATCCTGCTCTCACAGCTTTTGGAAGTGTTTATATAGGCATAGTTTCTCGCCAAGTTTGTTTATTTTGATGCCCCTAAAATCTGGTTTTTCTTCGACAGAGAAATTCTCAGATTTATTGGTACAGTAACTAATCTAGTGCATTTAAAGGGAAAGGTGTTACAAATCTCTTTTATTCTGTCTCGTTTTACATCAGGGTAGGATGTTAGGTCCAATTGCAAGGTGAGGAGGAAGATAGTGCAGATACTACAAGGCCTGCCAACCTGGTTCTTACTGTTCAGAAAAGCGAAGTAACTAGACTAAGAAGCTTACTGGTAATTAGTAGCTAATGTGTTTGTAACTATCATGTGCCTTAAAATTTTCATGGTAGGAGAATAAAAAACAAATGAACGATGTGTTTTCTGTAATACTACTCAACATTCTCTCTGTAGTTTAGACTGGTGGGGTTTTGCATTGTATTTACACTGTACTATAAACTGAAACACTTAGAATGGTTTGATTTTACCAGTATGGAGAGGAAAAAAAAAAAAAAAAAGTGGATTATGCTTTTCATAGAACAAATGTTACCGTGACAGAATGTATTATTATTATAGGATCTTTCCATAATGCAGACAAGTAGAATGCTTGTTAGAAACCAGGTATGTAGGATAACAATTTGGTGTGTTTTCAATAAACCATGCCTGGAAAGAATACATGTGCCATTGGTTATCTTTTTGTTACAATCAGGTATCTCAAATATTCTTTGGCTTTGCAACAGCAGTTTTCTGTGGCAGGGAATTATTCAACACTAGCTGAGGTCGGCACTCTGTGTTAGTAATAGGTCAGTGGTAATGAGGGCAATTGGAATATCCTTTAAACTAGTACAGCTGAAAATTTTTGATTCATTGCCATTTGGTGGAGTAGTAGCAAAAAGTCCTGTAAGGGCCTTGGACTCTAGGTCATGGTTTTTTTTTTCCTTTTTAATGTATAAGCACATTTCTATGAGAAAGAAATCTCTGTCACTGTTCGGAGGACTGCACATCTAGGACCACAAGCCTAACTTGCTGATGGTTTTTCATTTTGAGAAGCTATTAACCTTTTCCAATTTTGTTGTAAAATTTGTGTAAGTTTACAAAGATCTCGCATCTCTGAAATGTCTGCAAGTACTCTCACAAATATAACTGTAAAAGAATAACAGAAGATTTTTAAGTTTGTCATAGCTATGTATGCGATTTGGTTAAGATGAGAAATTGTTATTTCAGGGATGTGCCAAGTAATTTACTTTTGTTGCCACGCTGGGGAAAAAAATCCCGATACTGAAAAGTCAGACATGTACTTCAAGAAACAGCCAGTTACTGACAAATCTTTTCTGGGTGATTATCCTGAGGACTGCCTCTCGTAGTGAGACTGATCACCTGAACATACCATGCTCACTGATACACCTTTGTGAATCATGACAAAGCCCTGTAAATCTTGACGTAAGTGTTGTGCAAGGTCTTAGAGTGGAGGTCAGATTTTCTGTGATTTAAAGGTAGTCAAATCACTGCTGGCCACTAGAGTTTGCCATAAGTTAATGCCTGCTTGTGCTATTCATTCACAGGACTGTAAGGTTCCATTTACTTGTGGATGCTTGCTGACAGCACTGGGAAGGTCGTCTTCAGCTTGCCTTCCCTCCTTATTTCAGATATCCTGAGTGCATCCCCAGGAGTTTTGTCAAGTCACCTACAGGTTGTGTTCTTGCAGCTGGAGGATCTGTTTTCACAAGTGTTGGTGGTAAGATGTGGACTCCTGAGCTTAGCCTTCCTCCTAGGTATCACCACTGGTGTTCTACTGCAATGAGGAATCTGATTTTTTTCTTTGTGGGTGCACTAATATGGCAATGAATAGCAGATGTTATAGGTAAGATACTGAGATAAAACAAGTACGTTGTTTCTCCAACTGACCTTTTATAGCTGTCAAAGTGATTTCGTTTCCAGCTTATCACAGGTTGGGTAAATGGAAGCAGTGAGTCCTGCGGGTGAAAGGTTGACCTGGTAACAACGGGCAAGAAATACCACAGTCCTCGTCTGTTTCAGGTTTTAGCAGTGTCTTAGGGGAACATCCTGTCATCACTGCTTCCTTCCCCAGTGTCATCTCTGTGTTATTAAAGCACAGCAGTGGCAGAATCTCGGTGTGGTACAGGATGGCCGTTGGGGATTTGTTAAAATGGGAAGTTGTTGTGTTACAATTAGACCATCAGCTGAGCTGCAGAGGAAAAGACACTAACATGCTTTTAGTATGTTTAGTATGTGTGCAAAGCAAACAGTAAGCTGTTACTCATGATACTTTATTTACTGATTCTTAATTGATGGCTCAAATCAACCAAACAAGCACACATCACAGCCCTGTGGTGCCATCTCTGTTGGGAGAGGTCTGATCTCGGTCACCTCTTGCTGCTCTTGCAGGGATTTCTCTATGTTCGCTTCACTGCATCTGATGTTTATGACTCACTGCTCAAAATATTTCAGTGGGGTGCTTTCACTTCCTGGTACCATTGGGAGAAAGCAGTAGACCCTACACAAACATACGGCTGCTGTTTACTCTGCTGTTTACTCTGGTGAGTTATTTCCTCTGTAAGGACTGCTAGATGGGTGCTGTTACACTCATTTTGGTATTAAAGTAGAAAGCTAAAGGGACTAGGGGTAGGTTTGACTTCCTCTTGAATCCTCCACCTCCCTGGTGTACTAGAATAAAGAATCAGTTTTAAAAAGACATTTTAAAAAACATCCTGTACCTTTGAGGTAACAGAGGCTGTGGCAGAAATCATACTTCACTTTCATGTGTTGCTTGAATCCCTAAGACTGCCTAGAGAGTAGCTGTCACTTGGCTAATAAATCTTAATTAACAGTGTTTGGTGGGATCAATCATTTGTGACGTGAGTTACAAGAATGGGTTGAAGGCTGTGTTGTTGTTCGAGGAGAGATTTTTCAATTGGGTGCTTTCTATCAATGGTACGCTCTTAGCAGTCTTTGTTTTACGTACTTCCAGGTGCCCTGTTCCATCCCTGGGTTATGCAAGAACAGGTTGTGTCTTCTAATTGAAATAGGTTGATACTGCAGTAACACTTAGTAGGTTTTCAGAATATATTTGAATTAGAAGATCCATTGCCTTTTGCTTCTCATAGAATTCAAAGCATGACTTTATTTTAAAAAGTAACCCTTCTTCCTGGGAGATCTCTAATTTTTATGTCAGTGACTCAAGATCACATTTACTCAACTGACCAAAAGCCTTTTTTGTAATTGCCAATCATCCAAACAGTCAGGGTTTTTCCTTTTCATCCCTTGCCACTGATAATTAAGAGCATTTCAGAAGTGTTGTCAAGCAGAAAGATTTGTCTTGCATGTGGAATTTTGTAAATAATCTGATGATACGTACGCTGTGTTTATTTTTACATCTTGTCACGTGGGAGAAACCTTTTTTATGCTACAAGGCGGCTGTTACATTTGCATATATATTGCACATTCATTATTCACTAATGCATCTTTTGAAATACCCAACTCTGTAGGTTTCCTCCATTCCTCATTTTCCTGATGGTGTCTCATTAATTTTGGCCACACATAATGGTATTAACTAGCAGTAGAAATTTATTTTTCTGATCCTCTCTTGTAAAGTGCAGAAAGTCTACCCATACTTAGGCATCCTTCAATGTGCATCTGTGAGACTGGTTTGTTCACTAGTATGTGGTAAGTGCCCTGCTATGGCAAGAGTGTCTGTTCGGGTGCAAAGGTGTGTCAAGCGAGAAATGAAGGAGAGCTCTTTGGAGACATGGCCTTAGATGCACAGAAAAAAAATCTGGTCACCTGCAAGTATCCGGAGTTTCCACTGTGCTCTAGAAACTTGTGTATGCCAAGTGGGCTTGAAGATTTTCTTCTCTGCAAATTTTACAAAAGTTGTTTGGAATCTCAGTGACATTGAGTTGACCATGAATACGAAGAGGACCAGGTGCTAAGCAAGCTTACAGAATAAATCATTGATTTGTTTTACAATGTGAAATAAAATAGAGGTGTCAGGACACAAAGACTGCTCCTTAGCAGCACAACAGAATCGTGAGAGGCTGCTTCTGTATGGTCCAATCCTGCATAGAAAATCTTGTCTTTCCCAACTGTGACTGAGTTTAAATTGTTAAAGAAACCCTGATAATGTCTTCTCTTATCCCTGTGAAATGCACATGTTACAAGCCAGCTGGGTCACCGTGGTTTTCCTGGTCCACTTTTGAACTGTGTCACCATAGGCTGTTACATTTTTCTTTTATAATGTGGAGCAATTTTCTATGATGGTCATTGTTGGTGTCCTCAAGATGAATTCATCAAGGCCAGGGCAGATATGCCACTTCAGTAAGGTGGTCTGGTCTATAAAAGGAAGAAGCTGATAACCTGTTTGAAGTAATGCCTGGTGGAAAAGACAAGGAAACATTTATCCCCACTTTTCAGCTGTTGGGTCTTTCTGTGGTTGTTCCAGGGATGGAAATCTGCAGTGCAGAATCCGTGGGAAAGAAAGGAAGTCACTTGCCTGCTCTGTTATTTTTCGGATTTTATTTATAAATGCAACCATTGCTTCATTATATAATCACAGTAAACATGGCAGAAAATACCAGTGGGTATTCCATAGTTATAAGTACAACAATCAGGTTAACCAGGACCCACCTGATAAAAACCCATTCTTTCTGGTTTTTATTTTTGTTTCTTAAACATACACAGCACTTTAGAGTAAGCAACTTGCCCTGCCTCTAAAAAGCATACACTATGTATACACTCTATAATAAGGGGATAAGTAAGCATAATAAAGGGACAAACAATATTTTCTCAAGATCTCAGTGACTGTTGTTTTGGTATTCTGTTAGAAAGAACCTGTTGCTTTTGTTATCTGTCACTGCATTTACTTTAATCTGTTTACTTCTTCAATTTTCTCTACCTCGGCACATGCAGATTAACAAATTTGTTTCCTTGTCCTGTGCAAAGTTCTGATACGTTTTCTTATCACTGCATGGGTCTTTCTTCTTTCAGTACATACCCTTTTCTCCAGCATAGAGATAATTAACTCGTGCAGTAACAATGAAAAAATGCATCTGACATCACTGTAGGAACTTTCAGTGCTTGAAGTGGCGTGCTAACAATTTAGCAGAATCAGTACTCCTGATGTGCTCTCCTTGCAATGTGCATGCTTTTTTCACTCTGGACAGTGATTAGTCAGTTTAGCTTTGGGACACAAGTTTTCAAAAATTGAGTGACCTTTTCCACCATGCCCTAACCCCAAACTGTGGTTGTTTGGGTTCGAGCTCTAAGTAACGGATTATGTTTTGACAATGTGTTGGTCAAGGCAAGGCAACTTGCGTTACCTTGAGTTTGCTGAGCAATGTGTAACAGCCTTGAAGCAGTTACCCTACTTACTTCAGATCTTGGTTTCCACCTGATCTAAAGTGATCTCCTCTAGAATTTGTTTTAATTACAGGCTCCAAAAGAAGAAAAGAAAAACGCAAAATTTAAAGCATAGACAATTCACTTGTGCAGTCGCATTTATGTTATTTGAACCAAAGGTTGAGTATTAATGGCTCTCTATCCCAAAAACACAGCCTTTTCCATAGCATCCTGCACTTTCATATATTCCAGATGAGATGGGTAGTTAGTGCATTGGAAACGGGGGTTGTTGCGGATATAGTTAACAAATTCTGGAGCTCCTGGGACGATGATGTTGTCGGCCAGAAGAACTGAGCCCTTTCTCAGCAAGCTGCATTCCTAGAAAGAAGAAAAATTGCTTCATGGTGGCTGTTAAGTGGACATTGGCCTGAATGTAACATGCTTTTGTCTTAATCATATCATATTCAAGTGCCTGCATCCCAAAACCCATTGTACTTTGAAATGGAAGAATAGACATGGGAAAAGCTGAAAAACTCTATCCAGTCCTTTGTTGCCATGTTTAACATGCTGACTTTCTCTGTTAACACAGTCGGTGGAACACAGAGATGCTGATAACGTATTAGGTCATTCAGGTTCTGAAATAACAAATCGAGTGCAGTGGAGGAGTGCAGTTTGCTCATATTGTTTCCAACCATGCTGTTCATATTGTTTCCACTTTTATTTAATACATTAAAATGTTGTAGTAGCTCTTACAGTCACCCAAGAGATTGGCATGTACCAGTCTGCTTTGGCTTGTCTCAGAACCACTAACTGAATAAATGACTTTCTGAACTTGTTTTCCTTTTATCTTGTATAACTTTATGCTGCTTTGTTCAGGAGCTGGGCATGAAGCAGAGTTTGTGCACGAGAAGATCGCTGACAGATTTCCACAAGGCATAATTATCTTGCAATAGTCACTTCAAATTCAATGTTTATCCTCAGCAAACCTACAAACCTAATTTTTACTGGTAATTTTGTCCACTAGAAGTTGCTTATCTGAGCTAACCAGCTCTTTTAGAAAAGGAATTTTGAGTTTTATCAGGCCCGTTATTACCCTGTGGTAGCAGGCAGCAGTCGTAGCTGGAACATGGTGGGTTTTGTCATTCCCAGCATTATTCCCACCAGATAAGTCCTGCTGATGAGTGTGCTGCTGAGGCTGTTCAGCTGTTCAGCTTACTGCTCACGCCTCTGGTGACTGAACATCAGTCAGCACACAGAAGTGATTTTTTGGCAAATATCCTGTGGTCTGTTTCTATTGTGCAACTTACAGAAGCTTGGAAGTGACAACATGCTGTGTTTCCCACTGGTCACAAGGATTTCAGACACTGTGTCAGGCTTTTCTAGACGTGCACGAAGAGGAATGCTGTCTGGACCATTCAAAATACATACCAAACTTGCAAGTTTTAACGTCTGAGAAAGCATGGGGACTCCTGTTATCTTTCTCCTCTGAATTTTGTAAGATTTTAAGCAAAGCAACTTTGTGTCACAGTTGCATCAGACTAACCACAAACTTGGAGCTAAGCTACATATTTGTTTTGGTTGTGTTGTGAAGGTTAAGCTCTGATAAGGGTACAGATATCTCTTCCCATGGAAAGAGCTCAGTCATCCTTACACAGCCAGTATAAAAGAAAACATTCTCTGGATACACATAACGGGCAGGGAACATTTTCTTCAGCTACTTCTGTGTAAATTCAATACTGGAAATTTGAACCCCAAGTTTGAAACAGCTATCAGGACAGGGGTGAAGTTAAAAAACAGGAGAGCCTGGATGAGAAAATATTGTTATAGGCCTCAAGCTGGGGTCAGGAAGTAGATGGTGGGCTTTCAATGTAAGAGGCAGCCTCAAAAAAAGTGGATTTATTTGTGGAGAAAATAATTGCAAAATGGCACTTCCATCCAAATAAGCAGTTCTAAGAAGTTTTATCAGTCTGCAGTATCAAAGTGAGGAGAATATCTGTATGCTGTGTTAATAGATACAAATGCTGTGGATCTCGGTTAACACTGGAAATTATCTTCCCTTCCTCTAGAATATAGTTAACTCACTTCCAGTGCTACCCCATCACTGCCTACTGCTGTTACGGACAACTTGTTTTGTAATGCTAGCAGTAACTGTTAAGGGGAGTTGGGAAGAAATTAACACAATTTTTTCCACATTTAGGGCTGGAGATAGTTTGACAGCACTTCTCCAGCAAGTGCTTGACTGGGGCAGCCTGCACTCTTCTAAAGGTTGCTTTACAGCCAGTTAATTATGTGGAGTAAAGGCTCCCAGAAAGATGATACCCAGCTGCGCTACCAAAATTTGATTTCATCAAAAGGCTTTGCTTGCATAGCAAACACAGGCAGAAAAAGGGATACTGAAAAGTAAAAGGAAATCAGAGAGGTATAGGTGGAGCTGAGATATGCAGGTCCTGAGTCTCACCTGCTCCCAGGACCAGGATGTTTTTGGGTCAAGTTTTCCAGTTCAGTGACCATGCAGATATTCCAGTGAGTGTAACACCCAAACCCTGCTCTCCTGCAGCTGGGATTTCTACTGCAGACCTGTTTGTTCAGTAAACAAAATGGCTTAACGCTATTTGCCAAGTCCTGAGCTGTGTACTGTGGGTAGTTGTCCCAGATAAAAGTTTGGGATCCTGTCCCCAAATCCTCTTTTTTTTCGTAAGGTTGTTATTTTGGCTGCCATTCTTCATTTTACAGAGGATGAGGTTCTTCCGTTAGAATGTAGGCCTCACAGACATCTAGGTATTTACTATTTTACTTTTAAGACAAATTGTGCAAACTGACCTGAAGCAGGATGGTGTCTGGTGTGTATCTATCTTTCCAGTGGTCCACAAAGACAAAATCCAGAGTATCCACTTCATATTTTTTCTTCAGCTGAGGGATAATTTCCTCTGAAGGTCCTTCTATGAGTGTTACCTGAAAAGCAAATCTACCTGATGAATTGTGAGCCATAGAGAAAAGTCATATAGAATCATAGAATCATAGAATATCCTGAGTTGGAAGGGACCCTTAAGGATCATCAAGTCCAACTCTTGACACCGCACAGGTCTACCCAAAAGTTCAGACCATGTGCCTAAGTGCACAGTCCAATCTCTTCTTAAATTCAGACAGGCTCAGTGCAGTGACCACTTCCCTGGGGAGCCTGTTCCAGTGTGCAACCACCCTCTCTGTGAAGAACCCCCTCCTGATGTCAAGCCTAAATTTCCCCTGCCTCAGCTTAACCCCGTTCCCGCGGGTCCTGTCACTGGTGTTAATATGCCCCTATCTTATTTTAAATCATGGCAAGACATCAGTGATCCTTTTATAGTTCAGTATAGCCTTAGTTGATCTGATACATTTGGATCATGTGGGCTTTTCTTTTTTGAGGAATCAATCCACATGTGTTGCAAAATATTTTTCTTCTCTATTACTATTAAAAAAAAAAGTGGTCTGTTGCTTCTGTTGGATAATGATTTTTCGTGGAAACAAGGGAATCTTCTGTTGAAAACAGAACTTTTATTATTTTTGTAGTTGTACCTCAGTTTAAATAAGTAGTCCAAAGGGAAGCAGAAAAAGCTACAGGTGACTTTAGAATACAGCTGGAAGCTGCTATATGTCAAATTGATATGGCCGGTAGACAAGGCAGGACAAAGTCTATTACATCTCACTTATAGGTTTAATGGCGTAAGTACTGTTAAACTGCAAAAAGCTGCTACACACTGACTTGTTAAGCAAGTGCCATATTCTGTAAGTACAGGAAGAAAGTAGAAAAGAAATCTGTCTGGTCTATGACTCACAGCTGATCAGGAGATTAAATCAGATGCGAGAAATGCAATTTTAGATGTCACTGTTACTTCAGGTTCTCATCAAAAAGTTAAGAAACACATTTGAAGACTTCGTGGTGGGATTTGGTTCTTCAAGTTTTATCTGTGTTGAAATGAGTTGGCTAGTCAGTAGAGAGGCACTTCTCAGGCAAGAGACCTGACCTGCTGTAGATGTCTGCTCTGGGCTGAGACAGATTATAGACTGAAAATACCTGCAGCTCAGCCAACTGTCTAGGGAGTTGAGACACCTTGCACTGTACAAAATTTAGATATGTATATTGTGACTTACTAGATTTGAGCAAATACATCTTATCTGAAGTCTGTTGCACATAATGCAACTCTCCTCTGTGAGATTCTGTAACAAATTATACTTCAATTTTCTTTTGTATTCAGTAATCAGTATTCACAGATCTGAATGTTTTAGTTTACACACAAAAAAACAATACTCTAGCTTTTGGGAGGTAATGTTGTGAAGTCCTGCTTCTGTGAGAGGGACTAATTGGGCACAGAGCTAGTTTAATTAATAAGAGCTGTCGGTGCACAAGTAAAGGAAAACAAAATGTCTATGAATAAATGTGGGGTAGAAATCATAGAAAGGTTCCTGATTATCAGGAGGAGTTGCCTGTGAAGTTGTGTTGTCTAGTAGTTCAGTAATGGCAGTAAATTTTGCCAGTTTTGCAATGTGGTTGCTAATTTTATGGAAAGAACTGGGTGTGCTGATGTCCTGTGACTATAATAAATGAAATAACTGACTCAGGAGCCTCCTTTCAGGTCCATATTCTTAGAGTCACCATGAGCTTTGAAAATAGCTCTCAGCAAATAGTGTCTATTGCAATAACCAGTGAATAGTCTTGACAAGCCTTGACAAGCCCAAGACTCTACTAACCCTAACCCTGACCCCCAGCTGGGTCTGCATCATACCTGGGCCCTTGACTGGTGCTCACACATCTAGCTCAATTCCACCATGCAAAAGAGATGACAACTTTGGTCTTCCGTATGGACAATGATAGCTTTCCCTGTGATCTAGCCTGAAGGTTACTCTGCTTGTTCCCAGACACAGTGCTACACTTGCTTGACAAGTAGAATAACAAATTTCAACCTATTACTGTTGCTTCTGTGCATAAAGTCCCATTCTCCATGTATTGCTTTCTGAGAAAAATGGTATTTACCTTATCTTGTACTCCAGCAAACTCAATCATCTGTTTAGCTATAGCAGCAAATTCTGGGTTGAACTCCAAAGTGAGAAGACGAGCGCCTGCTTTCAGTAGCCGAGCAATCCTGACTGCTGAGTAGCCGCAGTATGTTCCCAGCTCCAGTGCAACTGATGGATTGATCTCTTCCACTGTCTTGTCTAGAATTAAACCTGAAAAAATGAAAACAGGTTAACTTAAAATCAAACTAGTTTGCATGCTGAGGGGTAAATTAGTGATGAGAAACTTGCAAAGTCTATGTGCTCAGGTGCTCGGGACATTCAAAATATAAGGGTTGATGTCAAATTACGTACTGTTTCGTTTGCAAATTGGCTTGTCTGTGATAAAGTTGATCAGGGACATTCCAAAATTCAAAAGGCACACTTTCAACTAAAAAAAATTTTCCTTAGTTTCACAATTTAAATATTTATGAGCTAAGAAGTGCCTGAGTTAACTAAAATATTTATAGTGTTACAAGGGAAAAATGCAATGTGTTTTTCCAATAACTTATTGCAGAAACTGGAGATGTTTGCGAAATACATAAATCCTGACTTCTAAGTGCTGGTATTTTGTTGCAATGCTACATGCAGAAGTCTGATACAAAATGTCTCAGTCTAAATATTTGTCTAAAGGGAAAAAGACAAGTCTAATTATAGGTTGCAAGGTATTTGAATTCACCTGATGAACTGTTCTGTTAACAAAAAATACTCTCAAAAGTGAGTGACAGTGTACTATATCTATTCCTGAAAAAAAGGGAATTTAATTGTTACAAAGCTGTCTCCTTTTACTTATATGCTTAGAAACTAGATAGCTAATCTTAAAAAGTATCTGAAGGGATTTTACTCAGAGCCATGGACTTGCTCAGGACATGCACACATTTCATTATGTGAATTTTCCTAGGTGTCGTTTGTTTATGCATTGTCTGAAGATAATGCTTGCATCTTGAGATCATGTAGTTCTTCTAGAAATCTTCAGAACTAAAGATGTATTAACTTTGATGGCTCTTCTGAGGAAAGTTCATATGTTAGAGAAAAATTAGAGTGAAATTATTAAAAATGGTCAAAGGTTAGAGTTTTAGGATTTCCTACTCAACTGTTACCTACTGTTCTGTTGCCCTAACTACCCCCGACTGGTATGCAGAGAAGCTAGTTTCAAAAAATGTACCCATGACAGAGAAGCATTTTTATTACAGTGCTTGTAGTTGTACTTCATTAGGTGCATTAATCCCAGGCTAAGCTAAATTTCCCTGTAATTTCCCAGTAAGAGGTACTTCTGTGTCTAATTCATAAGGGAATGTGTTAACATTTTGCCATTACAGTTTTTTGAACAGACTCTCATTTCCCTGCAGTTTCCTTTAGTAGACAAGAATAAGATAATTTACTTGCCTAGTAGCAAAAAGACCTGATAGCTGCTTTTGTGTATTACATGGGTAGGATCTTTCCCTTCAACAGTAACTTGTAATTTATACTTGTAGATACAAAGTTCATATAGTTTAAAATACTTCCCATGATTGCTTGTTTTCTTTTTTTTTTTTTTTTTTCATATTCAGTATCTTTCCATTAAGGATCTAAAAGTCCTTGATGTAAGGAGTTATTCCTCAAGGCCACTCTGTATGGGAACTAAGACACAACATAACCATAGATTTCTTTCCCATAACTTGTCACCCTCTGCTTAGACACTTGCACGCACCACACAAAACTAGATTTGATCCTGTGACTTCCTGGATTACTCACTAGATCCTCCCCCTCAAAGACATCTGCACAAGCGTTTATTACTGTTTACAGAACTACTCTGCTGACCACAAGGGTGTTATAGATGTGATTTTTTTTCCCTCCCAGCAGATGGGAGTGACCACGTGAATACAATAAAATGTCCGATAATCTACTAGTCTTGAAGGATCTTTCAAGTGCTGATCCCCGCTGCAATTACCTTTCTCATTGCCCACATTCATGGCCCACTCTTTCTGGGAGCAGTACGTATCTATAGCATCTATCACGCTACAGGGGTCCCCTCGGACTGCATTCTGTAGCACAAAATTTAAAATCCTCTGTTCTTTGCTCTGGTTCATGATGAAATTGGTTATTTTCTCCCGGATTATTTCATTCCAGATAAGGGCAGCAGTGCCGTTTCTCCTGATGATCACCACAGAGAGCAGCAAAATGAAAAGCAGGACGAAGACAATGAACAAAGGGACTGAAGAGCTCTCCAGCATCTGGAAGGAAAGAGAAAAAACAGCCCAGAGTTAAGGTGGCCCAGGAGAGAGCTATTGTTTTTTGTAAATATTAATCTGAATCACCCACAACCCACCATCCCGAACAGCAACACACACAGTTTAATTATGATATTGTACAGAGAAGCTGAACACGACTCTGTCACTCGATAATGGATGGTGCTCTGTGGCACTCCCTTTAGAAGCCAATTTTACAGGCAGTCAACAAGTAGCTTTATTTAATGCTCTGGTCCCTTCCCCCACACAGCTGCTCAGTCCTGGCTCCAAGCATGCCACTGCACAAGGAGCCTCTCAGCATCAAATCTGTTCTAACTGTCTTCAAAGGATTCAAAATCTTAATTAGACTCTGCATGCGATCTCACTCTACTCATTTTTGAACACTGGGAAACTTCTGAGCCTTGGTAAGAAAACATGGAACTTTTCACCCTTTAATTTTGAACAAAGCATCAGCAGAAGCTGGACAGTGTTAGGCACCATTCTGTTTGAAATCAGACTGCAGGTCAAGTTACTCCGTGGCATGCAGACCCCCTTTGCTGGTGCCTGCCCTTCTGGCATGCTCTGCAGAGAAGCTGAGCTGGACGTTTCAGAAGGACTTGAGCTGCCTCCCTCCTCTGACAGCCTGCAACAGAGGTACCCAGGTGGAACGGTTCACAGAAGATGGTAGCCTCTTTCTTGCTCATAAACCTTTTGACACGAACCATCAATCTGACACTTTTGAGAACAAAAGATGTTTTTTTGTTTAAAAGCGGGGCAGTTTTCGCACTAGTTATAAAAAAATGTAAAGCTAAATCCCTGAACCAGAGAAGAGCCCAGGTTCATGCAATTTGAGAAATGTAACAGAAGGGAACATTGTATTACTCCGATGGGCCAGCTCAAATTATCTGATGGAGTTGTGCCTATTCTTCCCCTGAAATTTAGTGTCAGCTGCCAGTGCCTATGTTTGCACAGCATGGGTCATGTGTGCGAGTTTCTGTTCATCTCTGTGAGTTCAGGGCATCTGAATGTAAAGCTCAGCAGATGGGATGCATGTCACCCTGTACAGCTCAAGCAATAAATCCTGTCAAAGCCATTTACTTTGATGGATTTCAGACAAGCCAGTATAAAGAAAGGTGCATTTATTTCCATGCAGGAGTCACAGCACAAAAGATGTGGTAAGTAAGGGTTCTTAAAATTAAGGTATTGATTTAGCCTTTGAAAGAGTGCCAAACTAACGGTCGTGAGTCACCTGAGGCTTCTCTGCATGAGGAATTCCTCTCATCCATCCCAAAACACAGCTCGTCTCTGCTGATGTCCCTTAGAGCACCATGTTTCCACCACTGCTGCCCGCAAGCAGGGGCTGACAGTTTTTTACTGGGAGGGCAGCACAGGTTGGAATGCACTGCAGTTCGCATTAGGATGAATGAATGCCAAGTTCGTTTGTTCTTGAAGTCTGATTTGGCATGTGAGCACAGGTCTAAAGGACTCAGAAACTATTTCTTAACCGCAGCATGCTGGCTTGAGCCGCAGTGTTTTTTAAACTGTTATTTTTAAAGAATGTGACACTCAACACTTTGTAGTCTCTGCTTCTTTCTACGGACTCTTCCTCTTCCAGCTTGCCAAAGATGGTTAACAGCTTCCACTTGTAATTGTATTAATGTTGCACCTACCTGGTGGAACATTCAGCAGAACCATTGCTGCAACTGGAGCTACAACATCCTCAAAATTTTTGCCTAAATTGCCAAGACCAGACGTAAAGGGGCTACACAACTAACCAAGTATTCCCCTAGATCTATTCCTACCTATTCTTGCTTCCTTTCTTTGTTTGTTTCCCCAAAAATTGTCCCAGGAAAGTCCTAAATTTTATGGGTGGTCATACCTCTGTTCTGCAGTGGGACCTGGCACACACATCACCCATGGGAAAAATCTGCAGCATCTCCCTGAATTTTGAATCACCATGCAGAACACATTTCGAGTTCAGAAGATGACTGAGTTGCCATGGAGACATGCTCAACCTACAGTGCAGCTGATGTTTGTTCACCCATCTACTTATCTTAGTGGCACAGCAAGTATAATTTCCTTGGAGCAGTTAAAAGTCTATTTCTTCCAAACAGTCACCAATGCTAATACTTTCCTTTGTAATGCTTTTTTTGCAGACTGACCTGACACTTCTTTTCAGGGCTCACCAGCATCATTAGTGCATGAAAATCTTGTTTCTTTGGCATTCCAAATTTTGTTTCCTAGCTAATAAGCACCTGTTTCTTGACCTTAGCAGGATCACGAAGGCCTAGATGTTAGTTTTTCTTCTTCCCTTCTAGGCAGTAGTACTTCTGCTGACTTAGAAGTCCTAACTGTCCTGTGCCTTCCAGATAGGACTGCTCAGGAAGAACAGGGCTACAAAGATGGTGAGGGCTCTGGAGGACAAGACGTGTGAGGAGCAGCTGAGGTCCCTTGGTTTGCTCAGCCCACACAGAGCAGGCCGAGGGGAGGCCTCATGGCGGCCTGCAGCTCCCTCACAGGGAGCGGAGGGGCAGGCGCTGAGCTCTGCTCTCTGGGGACAGCGACAGGACCCGAGGGAACGGCATGGAGCTGGGACAGGGGAGGGTCAGGCTGGGGGTTAGGGAAAGGTTCTGCACCCAGAGGGTGGTCAGGCACTGGGACAGGCTCCTCAGGGACGTGGTCACAGCCCCAAGCCTGCTGGAGTTCAAAGAGCGTTTGGACAATGCTCTCTGACATGCGGTCTGATTTTTGGGTGGTCCTGAGTGGAGCCAGAAGTTGGATTCAATTATATTTCATCCCTTCCAACTCAGGCTATTCTAATACTATGGTCTTTCCAGTCCTACATGAAGATGTTCCTTCCATATGACCTGTCCTCTAGAGATTTGGGTTGGGTTATGAAAATGTCACTGGTTTAATAGAAAAAAATCTCTAACTTCACTTAGCTTATCTTTGTATGACTTTCGCGACTTGACTGTATGGCCATTGTTGGTGGATTGGGATTACTGACAGCTGAGAGAGAATTATTCAGAACCATACATGTGGAGCCCAGAAACCATTTACTGCTGCCATCGAACCTTCCTGACTCTGGACAAGGGAAGCCCTGATACCACCAGCCCACCTGGTGGCAGTCCAACTGTACTCAGGTCCCTCTAGAATTGAACTGGGTGTTTGCACCCATTTCAGCTTATTGCCAGACATAATTCCCTGGATACAATGGACATTCGGGCATCCTCTGAGTACAACCTGCCAAAGGCTGTTGCTTTGGCACTGGAGATTCTGCCAGTAGATTTGGGGCTGTCCTTCAAAGATGTCAGGCAGCAAAACTGGATAGGTATAGAATGAACTAGGTGGTGTCTTGTGAGTAACTCCGTTACTGCCAAGTATAGATATAAAACCATTTGGTGAGGGAAAGAGCGTGTCTGTAGGCTAACTTAGCCCTGTTCTCTGTCCTGCAGGAATGCTCAGGCTTTCTTTTCGTGGACAGAGAACAGAGCGTGAAGAGTTGGTTTTCTTTGTTGGATTTTTTTTTTTAGTTGTTGGTGGTGTTTGTTCCAGTTTGGTATTAAAACCTTAACAAAAAGGACCTGTTTGAAGGTAAAAATCTGTCCACTTTCATATTGCTTCCCAGGCATGCAACAGGGTAAGTCAGCAAACCAGATTTCCTTTGTCTTATTTTCCCGCACTGATACAGGTTTTATACACCAGAATTACAGAACATCACATGCTCAAAAGCCCATGTATTACTGAAGGGCAGCTTCTTCATCATCTGTAGCCTGTGAAATGCTATTTCATAACACATCTCTGTTACCCAGTACAGAGAAAACACTCGGCTTGGATTAGGCCTGCTGATTTTTAGTAACTTTATCTGATCTTGAACGCTTCACTTTCATGCTTACTTGGACAGCAGTATTTTCTTAAAGATGTTGTTTTAAGAGAGTGAACTTAGTGGTGTAGAGCAAGACAACTCATTTTACAGATATATGACATGTTTTCAAAGGCATAGGTTGTATTTAGGCTGCTGCCACCCTTAGCAGGTATTGTAGTGTGACATCCTGATACCAAGAAGCAAGTAGCTTGACAAAAAGTGGTAATTTGGGATATACTTCTGAATCACACAGTGAGCCATTGCCTTCTGTCTCTTCTAGCCATTTCTCACTCAAAAATATGATTCGGTTAACAGTCTTTTCAGCTTGTCTCTAAGGGCAACAACTGCTGGTTCTGCTGGGCCACCCACAAAATATTTTTCTTTATCTTCAGCTATGAAATCTTACTGCTTCTAGTTCACCCAAGGATCCTCCTGGAAAGCAAAATACAGACCTGCATTTCTCTTCATGTCATAATGGATCTAGACTGGTGAGTGGCTGTTAGCACAGAGTTGTGTGTAAACTTTGTCTGGTATTTGTCAAGTAGACAAAAAAAGCCAATAAATGGAAACCCAAATGTTTATAATTTAGGGATGATCTTAGATCTAAAACTAAAGTAAGGAGGAAATTCACCTTGGCCATTCCTATGATCAGGAACTATTCCTATGATCAGGAGGATCCATTTCTTACAGTGCATCAGTCAGATCTTTGGACTTCTGAATCCCTTAGTTGATGCTACTAGACATAACAGCAGAGCCCACCTACCTCCACAGATCCTTAAACACTCACTGGCAGCAACAACCTATTCAGTACATACTCTTTTTTTCTTCTGTTAGACCAGTTCACTTGTTTTGCTGTATCAAGGAGTATTTCTCAGTTATTATTTTGTTTTTCTTTGTTTGATTTTAATTACTATACAACATCCCAGCACCTTCTTAAATTGTCAATTTCAGTTGTTCTTAACAAAACCTCCTTTAGGAGGCAATTATACTGAAAAAAATTTTCCAGACTAATCTGGTTCCTGGTTCCTTTCTTTTTTTTTTTTTTTTCTTTTTTTTTTGAACACTGCTTCTTTTTTCAAGGTGGTTCTTCCTTTAATTTCTGTCTTCTTGGATGTAAAAATAAATTTAGTGATGGCAGTAAACTGTAAAAGTAGCCTGCCAAAGGCAAGATGCATCAGTGATGGTCATGCACCAGGAAGAGGGGGAAAAAATGTACCAAAATAGGTAATTGCTTTCATATGCCTAGCTGGAAAATATTTGATATGAAAATTAAGTGCATAATTCTACCAATTTCAAGCTACCACTACATAAGAGACAGTCTTATGACAGCTGTAGAAAATGCAACTGTAATTTTAACTTTAATGTGGATTCATGGGATTCATTAAATATGCAATAAAACTGAACTTGTGCACCGTCAAGCTTCCCATTACCACTTATTACAAGACAGTCGCTCTTATTAATCAGTGAGGTTCCAAATGCACAGGTTAGCACTGCAACCTCTGCTGTGCATTACAAATGTCCTGATAATATGACCCTTCCCTTTGAAAAATGTGAAAGTGAGGAAGGAAATAAACGGAAAAGTGAATGGATAACGTTACAGAAAGGGATGAGTAATACTTTTAACTAAATCTGTTTTTAGTAAGACAGAGTTTAAAAGAAAACATATAAAAAATTCATGCCTAAACCTGTCAAACTACTGGCAAGTCTTTCTAAGGCACTGGATTATTTTCTTCTGCAACTAATCTTACTCTTTCTGTTGGGCTTCATGAGGCCAAATTATAACTCAAAGTAGTTCAGTAGTTTTTCCCCAATGCAAACTGTAATCAAAGTATCAGCATTTAAATGGGAATTCCTCTGTTTCAGATTACAGGGATTTGGAAACAAAAAAAAATAAATACAATAAAAATAAAAGAAAGAAGCAAACAAAAATTGTGGGAATCTGTTTCCCTGCCTTACCTGTCTTGACAATAGTATACTTAAGTCATTCCAAAGGGTATAAAAGAATTCTCAGGAGACTCGCTCAGACTTAAGGATCTATTATTGTGGCAATATTTAAGTTACAGGATTCCTACCCCCACCACTATTATAGGATCGCCAATTTTTCTAAAAATATAAAAATACCTGTGTGATGGAGCACAAAACAATACATCATATTCTACACATGTACATTTTTGCACAGGTGACTCCTGCCATTTCACCACAGATTACAAGGGCCTTTCAGTGATACTATTCATCAGTCCTTCTGGTAAGTTTTTCCAAGCACTGTTAAAAACTATTTGGTCTTATTATTCCTTGAAGTGAAAAAAATAAGGGTTAGAACACTTGGTAACATCAATTTTTCAGGTAAGTCTAGGTAACATGGTGAATTCAAACTGAGGTTTTTTCTTAGTGTTCAATAAAAACTGCATTAAGTCTTCTTAAGAGTGCTAGAGCAAGGTGTATGGGGATTTGATCTAAATTACTGATTGCTGCTGTTTCTCTCTCACATTCTGAAACAACCTCCCTCTGCTAAATATATATATATATATATTTACTGAGAAGAATAAACATATTGAAAATAAGCACATTTATATACTTGAGTTTTAATAAGGACATGTGCCTTAATGAGCATTACACTTAGTGGATTAAGAAAGTATCGAATTTGATTATTTAACTAGTCTGCAGCTCATTTCATTATATTATGAATAATTAACAAGAACTCATTTCCTACAGAGATGAGATGCAGAAATAAGAGCTGGCAGGTATTAAAAATACTTGGGAAGTTGAAAACTATTGGATAGAATATTTTTCTAATCAAGGTGAATTATATCCTACAAGCATATTTATAGGATAAACTGATACTGCTTTGCTTTGTACTGAAAATGAAGTCCTGAACGTAATCACAAAAGTCTCTTCTACAAAGAGCATGTCCAGCACGTACATTAAACTACCATTCTCCAGGACTGCCGTGAGAGTAAATGTTGTGATCCTGAGTCAGGGGTTTTAGCTTTGAATCTCATTTTGGCAATAGTTTCCTGATCTGATCTTGTGTGAATTGTCTTACCTACACCTTTGCTGCCATGAGTAAGTTAACGTTACTACGACTTCTGTAACTTTCAAGGTGCTGTGAAGCCAAATTCATCTTTGTCAGAAAAGTCTGTGCTATGGATATATGGATAACACCCAAGGAAGAACAAAGTGGTTTTATCTCTGTTAAGTAGACAGATTCATTCTGGGATACCAAAGTAGCAAACACCTACGTGACATTGCTGTTCTTGAGTTTATGAAAAACAGGGGAAATGTAGAAACAAAGAGGGCTTCAAACACCTTGCTTAAGTGATTTCAGCCCACTGACAAATCAGGCGTCTGCGGAAAGATGATGTTACATCCAACATTGCTATAATTTTGCATACATTTGATCTAACTGCCAAGTACGAGTTGGTTGTTCAAGAGTTTATTACCAGTCTCCAAGCATCCAGACAGTACTTTTGCATTCTCATACCAAAGGGTTCAGACTCTAATTTAGGTTTTATTAGCTCACGTAACATGGTGAATGGGGAGTGCTTGGTAAAGTTATACCCTTCAACCTCTTTTCACAGAAGAATCTCTCCATCAGTCCAGTGATGTTGATGGTAATAGAAATGGACGACAGTAGTAGAGTGCCTGGGGGCACTGGGGCCCGAACTTGCTGAGACACTGCTGCTAAGTCTGCAGAGAAAATGTAATAACAGTTTCCCAGAGCTTTTCTACTAAGGCCATACAAATTAACAGATTAACCCCTCCACACACACCTTTGTCAAAGAGGTAGAAGTACTCCCTATTTTTAGAAAAGGGTTGAAAACATTTTTCAGGAGGTTTGAATTCAAATCTTTTAAACACTTTTGCTGAAATTATGCCTTTAAATAGCTAATGCACTAAAGTACACGGAGGATTTGCATATTAGTGAAGATATATTAGCTGTTTAAGAAGCATTGAAAAAACAGTGCAGAAGAGTTGGCACATTTCAAGAAAATCTGTTTAAGAAAAAATCTGATACCCCACGGTAGGTCAGAGAGATCTGTGCTGGGCCACAACAGGGACAGGAATTTCTGACTCTGTCCTGTGCTCTCTTGACTGAAGCAATTTATGTTTTGTGACATTTTGCTTTTCTTGATCTTTTCCCAGAGCACGAAGGCAAAGTATTTTCATCAGAAAGCCTAAACTAACTTCTGCAAAACATGTTGTACCCTGTTGCTGTAGGCAACGCAATTCAACAGCTTCATATTTTAGGACTTTTAAAGGTCAAAAAAAATATTCTTTTTACCTCTTATTCTTTCAGTGTTATGTATTTTCAATTGAGTGCAACACTGTGAAGAATAATCAGCATATTGCCAAATGTGAATAGCTTGTATTTCAATGGAAACTTAGTCTGGGCATTCAACATTCAGATTTTCCACTGACATCATGAAAACAAGCTGAACAGACTTTATATAATTTTTCACTAAGTATTTCTTGCATGAAATCTAAATTTCTCTCTCCCTAGGCTTTTTCAAGCTACTCCAATTTAGCTTCACTACTGTGACTACAAAAATTCAGACTTCTATAAATGCAAAGTTCTGATTATTTTTTTTCCCTGGTCCTCTGGTGTTCTGTGTTTTTTTTTTGTTTGTTTCTTTGTTTTTTGGTTGTTGTTGTTTTTTCCTTTCAATCTCAGGAGAGATTGAAAGGAAACAAATAGAAGTTTCTTGTTACTGAATGAAAGGAAAAGAACAGAAAAGTGTCTATTGCCTACCAGAGACCCCATCAGCTAAGCTTCATGAGAGTGTTTAACTCCATTCTCCCTGGAAAGATTTCAATTAGGATAATTAGTATGCACTTAAAACTTCCTTTACAGTAGCTATTGTCTGAATGGTAGTCAGTACTATCACCCAAAGGACAAGGTTTATGTAATGGTTATTGGCCCCATAAAACAGAGTGGGGTTCAGAACAAACTGGCCTCACTCATCTCCACCCAGCAGGAGCCCCACAAGGAGCTGTAGAATTCTGATTCAGACTGGCCTAATGAACACAGTGCGCAATTAATGCCAAAGTCTGGGGCGAGGGAATTCTTCTAGGCTAAGAAAAGCACTTTACTTTTCAGGAATGAGCTCCATTCAAGTACCCCTAGGAAGCGTTTGTTTCTGACAGTCCCTATTCCCGCTCCCGAGCGCTAGCTGTGTTTGTACTATTTCTCCCCGCGTTTGAAGCTGGTTGGGTTGTACAAATCCCACCTGGGAGGCAGTGGACTCCTGAAAGAACAAAGTGCTCTGCTCTGTCAGCACAGTGTGAGCTGGCCTGGAGAAAGTTTTTCAAGCTGAGGTTTTCACATTGCCCAGGGGGTGAAACGAGCTCCTTTTGAATGATTCTGACCCCCCACCCTCAAATGGAGAAAGGGCTGAAAGAGGAAAGACCAAAATGGCTAGTTGACTTCAGCATAACCACCTGTGACAGCCCTATTTTGTGTTCTCTCCTTGTATCACATGGACCAAGGGCTGAATCCTCAGTGTCCCAAATCCCTACTGCACGGTCCTGTCCTGCTTCCAAGGCTACCAGCTAATCCAGTGTAAATCTGTCTCTCTACTAGCACAGCTTTCTGCTCTGCACAAGCTGCTCTTCGGGCCAGGGAGAATGAATGACGGAAACCTGGTACCGAGGACACCCACTGAGGGATCTGAGAGAATAGGAAGGAAATCGCTGCTGAAATGAAGGTTTATATCCATCAAAGTGAACAACTCTAACAGGCCAGGCACGATGGGATCCACCACAGCACAGCAGGTAACCAAAGCACTGCGTTCCCATGGCAGCCTCACAGAGGAGGACATGGGACCTTGGTCTCCAATCCTGAGTAAATAGCCCCAGAAAAAAAAGTAGCTGGAATGAGCACAGAGTTTCTCATACTTCAGCTAGAAATTGCCTTCTGAGAAATCCCTCCTGAGAGAGTTTTAGTGAAACTGGTATGGATGGCCTCACACAATAAGATTTGGTTTCAATGACCACTGCCAGAATCATGTTTTTTCAGAAAATTCCTTGTCAGTTCCAATTCCAGTGATCCTGAAGGAATGCTGAAAGTGTGGGACTGGCAGATAAACATGATACCAGCTCCAGGCTGCTAAGAAGTACTGTTAAACTTGAATGACAAGTAAATTGTTTGCTGTGTTAATGTGGTTAAGCTCTTTTTCCACTTATGCAAACTAAAGCTGTAAATCAGGTAATTTTTCTTTCTCATTTAAATACTGCAGTGCTGTGCAAATACGTGAGGTTTGGAATCCGAGGGCTTTGTTAGGGGAGTCCATGCCTCCAAGCAGAAAAAAGTAAGCTTAAGTGCAGAGATGAAGCACAGGTTGTTTATAAAGATCACCAATCCGACCTGCTGTTGACAATACAAGTAAATATGAGTTTGTTTTTTTAAAGAACAGAAGATAAGGGATGTCCATAAAGGACATCAGAAAGATACTCTATAAGCAGCAACAGGGCTAGCATACTAGCTTTTGTCATTATACTTCTTCACAGACATTTTGCTGTTGCAGAACTCCCTATTGAAAATTTAAATCCCCATAAAATACAGCTGCAGCAACACATTTATAAAAGCAGCTATTCATAGTCAAATATGAATAAACTGAAGCTTGACTTGCATTCAGCTTTTTCTTGAGTACAAATGAGTACCAAATTCTAGCATACTTATAGCCATAAATTACTTTTCTAATTTAGTTGGGGTTATCTCATCTCACTTCTTTCAGCTGTCAAGGTTTACAATGCAGTAGAAATGCCTTCCACACAAATATGTCCTATTCTTTCTCTGTGAAAGCTGTAACTGCCCACAGACTGGCTTCCTGACAATGAGTACCAGTCAAAATGTGGAAAACATTGCTTCTTTCGTATTCGGCATGGTTTAAAATTGCGGCATTATCTAACACAGCAAATCATGTCAAGTCTGAGAAACAGAAAAATATAAATATGTACCTTTCTCGGTACAGCAGAAGCTGTTCCCTCCAATCTTTTCCTGTGCTGCTGTGATGTGGGCTTTGTAGAATAAGAGTCCAAGAGCCTGCAGTATTCAGTCACATTCAATCACATCAGAGGAATAGCTTATCGGTTCTGTTACACGGACTCTAAAAGGAGCGGTGTCCTTTTCCCCAACTCCTCCTTTCACAGATTTCTGCCCTCCTTAAAGGTGCTCAGTGCTCTAATAACCTTAAAGAAAGCTATTTGTCTGTCCCCTAATGACAGTGTTCTTGTTACTTAGTTACAGCACAGTGAATGCTGACAAAGTCAGGTATGAGCCAAATCTGTGCTCAGTGTAAATGCACTGTGTTCAATCAAGCAACTCCAGGAATGAATTTGGCCCAAGGGATTTAGTTTTTTTTTCAGCTCAGACGTGGCACGTACGGCCAGGGCAGAAGTTGTAGAAACAAGACCTAAGCATGTGGGTTAAATTTAGAGTGCTGCTGGAGGGAGGTGAGTGGAGATATGCATAGCAAATTGCTTAACAACAGCTACATTATAAATAGCATATTTGAATTTCTATAGCTTCTTCTTGAAAAAAAAAAATCCAACTAACAGCTGTATGATAAAAGAAGAGGCTTATTCCAATAAATTTTGGTTTTGGCTTTACTGTCTATCTTGTCACCTTCAAGGTGGAAACAACGTAATCAAGCTGCAAATAGATTACACCATAAAAGAGAAAAAAAGAAAAAAAAAGAAAAAAGAAACCAAACACAACATTATAATAGTTCTCTGCTGTATTTGCACTAAGCTCAGACCTAGTCGGTGAGTTTTTGAAGCTCTAGCCTAGAAAATATTTAAAGGATTCAAAGAAAGGATTTCTATAAAACACAGCAGCAACTGGAAATGAAGAACTAAGACCAGGTTTTGTCATATGAGGGAGGAGGTCCTTGAAAGTATTAGGGGGGCTGCCTCAGAGCATGACAAGAAAAGAATAAAAATATGAAGTGGATGAAGTGAACAAAGAATTGTATGAAAAGGAGGTAAGTGAGGATGAAAGTGTTTCTAGTAACTCTAAACAAAACACGATTAGGACCCTGCAATATAGCACAGTGCCCAATGTCAATACAGAATAACTTTGAAGTATCCTTCCCACATATAACAGAGCTTTAGCTCAACAAATATTTTCTTATAATCTAAACATCAAGCAGAACAAAGAATGAAGAAAGCAATAGCATTCTCTAGCTCCACCAACAGTAATTTCCTGCCTGGCCAAAAGCTAGTTCAAAAAACATGACAGGTTGCCCCTGCACAATCCCTGATGCCACCCACAGTTAATCTTAACTGAGAATTTCTTTAACTGTGGGGCTGTGGTGACAAGAACTTAAAACAGTAAAACTTACTCTATGCACTGACCTAGTCCAGTAATCAGGAAGTTATTATTTGGAGATGTCCTTGCAGTTAAACAGCGATGGTTGGGAACTGGTGGGTGGTATCAGCCCATGCTCTGCTTAGCAGAATAAACCAGTGCCAAGACTTACCAGACCGAGCAGCGTCCCATGACAACACTTTAAAAGTTCTAGTTTTGAGCTGAATCATATTCTTCAGGCTAGGAGCATGGGAGGAGCAAACTTGCTTCTGCCTGCCCACAACTGTTTACTTGCATGATAAACGCTACGCCTGCAAAAGTAACCCTTTATCTTGTCTAGATACTCCATTACGTAAGAAAAAATTGTGAATGGCAATAACTGCAAAACCAGGTAAAGCTATAGGTTCAGTTAAACCACCCAAACCGTGTGATAATGTCAGTTAAGTTGCTTCCAAGTAGCAGCAAATTGGAAGTAGAAATCTTGTAATAGGTTATTACAGGATAATTTTTTATGTAAGAGAAATTTCTTTGAGAGGCTGATTAAACATTGGTTTATGCCTTTCTGTAATTTACCTTTTTGCCACAGACAACTGTAGGGACAAGATCTTAAAAGGTGGATTTGGTATTGTAGAGCAGTAGGATATTTCATTCAAAGGGCATCTCTATGCAAAAATGTAGACCCAGATGTCTGAGCTTTTTGTCTGAGCTGCATTAATGGCAGCAGGTAGGAATAACTGGCTGGTTCAGACTGACTTGCTCAGACAGTGACAGCACTGAGCTCGGAGCTGTCTGCACAAACTTGACCGGACTTGCTCCAGAACACTGCTCCCAGTCTCAAACGGAGGCTACACAGCTGTGATCACAAGATGCGGTGTGGCAGCATTATCCCCACTCTGCACAGCACAGAGCTAAAGCTTTCCCAGTAAATCCATGCCTGGCATAACAACAAATGGCATTCCCTGCTTCTAACAACCCTGGCCAAAGACTTTTTAAAAGCCTAAACAAAAGAAGACAGGGGAGCTAGCACATCATAAACCCCACAGATCATGTGAAACACTGAGCGGAAGAAAATTCTTTTGAGCTTGCATTTTCAGAATAGCAGGAGGGATTTGCTTTTATGTGCATTTGCTGTTTTCCACAGGCAAATTAGTTTCTCTTGCTGAGAAACATGCAAAAGAGGAATTTTGAGAAAGGAAGCACTACTCGTATGAATCAGGAAACTGCCTGGAGATATCTAAAATAAGAAACAGATAATAGAGAAGAACAAGGGCCAGCAAAGTTACAGTCTAGAATTTAACAGAAACTACACGCAGTTAGGCTACTTTGCGTTTACTGTGTATCTTAAAGGGTTACCACGTGGACTGGAAACACTTCGTGCTCTCAATGACTTTGAAACTCCTCATGAAAACTTTGGAGTTCTGTTAAGTCTATCATATATCTGTATTTTCTCCACACATTTCTTAATATACCTTAAAGCATTTGAATGAAATCAAGAATTTGTGTTACTTAAAGCTTTATTTCTTCTTGCTGTTTTTTGTCACTCGTAATCAGTTGTTTAGGACAAACTATGAGCATAAGATTCTGTAGGGTTAGAGAAGGAACGAAAAAAAAATGGCAGAGATGAATTTCTGAAAAACGAGTCTTACTCTCAGACAAATTTCTGAAAATAATAATAATAAAAAAGAAAACAAAGGGGTAAAAGAGCAACAAAGCTGAAATGTTTAACTATTTTTCTGGTTTATATATCTATGCACAAATATTTCCAGCAGAGGTAATACTGTTAGCTGAAGGATAGATTCTTTGTGACAAGATGTCTTTTTGGGGTGCTTAGCATACATGTATATTAAAACAGCTATTTTACTTTTAGAATAGCATTTTAAGATGTAATTTAAATTATGACCTTATTTAGAGTAATTCTGTGATGTGGATGCTTTTCTTAGCTTTCTTCTTAATGTAGTTGTAATGTAGACATATTTTCAGGCCTTACATTGAAAAAAAAATATTAACTAATGGACGTGATATTAGTCCCATGTTAACACAATTTTGTAACCTTTGTAGACTTCACATGGAAATCTGATCTCCACTTTGATATCTCATAAACCAAAATTAGTCATTTTCTTCCTTTACAAATTTAACTTGTAACTATTTAAAGACTGATTTGTCAAAACTCTTAGAAGCAGAATCTCAGTGAAAGATATCTAAAATACAGAAGGCTTTTCTATTTTCAGGTACACCAGAGTTTGGTTGTAAGCAAACAGTCACAGACTCATTCATGCCAGTGTAAAGCAACATCCAACTAAAAGTAATATTGGAAAACACTTGCTACAGAAGCCAGGTAAGAAGCCTTGTAACAGAGGTAAAAATACATCTATTGTTTACCCAGGATCTGTCTTCAAGCAAGTGTCCTCACTTGTCAGCATAAACCCCCATGCAAGAATACTACCCATGATTTGTGAAAAGGTTCTAACTTGCTTTGGAAAAAGTCTAGGAACAGTTAACCACCCCTCCTCTCCTCTGCTACCATAGATTATGCCTTTTTTGTAGCTCTGGCAGGCAATTCTCTCAATTGCCAGGGCCTATGTCATGATATTGATTTCTGTCTTAACCACGTGCCATGCCTTTCTTCCATGGTGCTTTTCTTTCCCTCCCCTTTCTTCATTAATGATAGGGACACCATGTCACACACTAGCAGAGGAACAACTAGAAAAAAAAATAGGGTAAAAGTAATCACAAGAGAGATGGAATGAAACGAGAAAGTCCTACCTCACTGTAGAGACCTCTTAGTTCAGTGATCCAGTATAGTTCATTGACACTACCATAAATGATTAATTAGGTCACACCACAAAATGCAGCCTCTGATTTAACTCATTTCTCACCCCACCCACTAAGAAAGAAACAATGTGATGACTTTCAAAGATGGTATCTTCCTGACACCTCTCACTTTTCCCCACCCTGGCAGGTCCCTAATCCAGGAACATTAAACATAAAGCAATCTATGCCAAGAAAAACAGAACAGACAAAAAGCGCTTGAAAAGTCAGAATTTCTAAAGTATTAAACAGAAAGGTGTTTTATTCTGGTTGTTTTCACTTACTCTTCATGAGGAAGAACTTAAATAAACCATTGATGAATGTAACAAAAGTTACTTCTAATGAAGAAAAATTAAGAAGAAAATTTCAAGTTTTCCTTACAATAAATTCAAAAGCAGAAAGTCTGCCTGCTAACAGAACCAATTAATGGCCTCCAAAACTCATATTATTGTTGGCTGGATTTATAGACATTTATGAAACATATCACTTTGGCATTTCCTTTGCCCTCTTAATACTGCACTGTTTACAGAACACCAAATAAATATCCCCCAGGAAATAAACAAAACCACATCCAGCTCAGGATAGTCTATGATTCTAATGTATGAAATTAATTTATGACTTTAAATATTGCTAGCTACAACTGATACAAATCCACAAAACTAAGATGTTCAGTCTGACAGCTATCTTCTAAGAGGTTTTTTTAAAACCCAAGTATCTAAAAAATACTGTTTCATTGCAGAAACACAATACTTTGTGTAAATGTTTCCTTATACAAAAATGTATTTGTCACTAAAGGACTTCATGCTTGCTTTCTTTATACATATATTAATACACATAAAATATGTATAACACTAGTTATTTTGATCAGCTTAATGATAACCACAAAATAATGGATAGGATAGGACAGGATAGGATAGAACACTGTAAGAGATGAGCCAAATATACATTTGAAACCATACCCGAGGACCAGAACCTGTTTCTGGTCCCTGAGACAGGCTTTTGAAGTGTAGTGCAGACACACTGACTGCACAGACACAGTGCTGACTGCAGCAGGTATCTGTGGCTGCTCTACTACCTGATACTGTGATCATGGGCAAAACCTACTCACCGCTGCTGATATTTGCCCTTTTTGATCTCAGTGATCATACTTGTGAGAATGTTCAAGAACAAGCAGAGTGGCATTACACAAACTTTGTTCTTTCTTTTGAAGACAGCAGTGCTGATGAGTAAACCTTTGCCTGTGGAACTCCACGGTGCTTTACCATGAGCTGTGAGATCCAGCCGGAGGGCTTCACCCCAGCTTCGCGCAGCCTGCCAGCAGCAGCTATGGATAGCTTCCTAGATGGCTTAAGGTGCCAAGTGGCAGCAACTGACTCACATTCAAAATAGAAAAGAGCGGGCGTGCTTGGGAAAAGATAAACATCTAAAAAAGCTAGAAACTCACCACCGCTGTGTAGGCTGCAGTTCATACAGATTCTGAGCTTTAAAATAATAAAAAGCAGCCAGGAATGAAAGGAATGCTAGTATATGATGTGGCTGTTACACAGGGCATTTGGCCAAGTCCTCTCCTTAAACAGTTTAGAAGCACTACTCCGAATTTATTGGCAATTCTTTCCTAAATTGCCACTGATATTGCTGTTTAAGGTAGTGTTTTATATCAACAGCTTTGCCACATCTAAGGCCTTTTCTTAATAACAAGATAGCATAATGCTGCTGGAACATTTCTTCACATAAATTTGCTGTGTCTTTGAGATTATTTAATTCTACCCTTGATTCTACTACCGCTGAACTAAATGCTCTGTGAAGAGCATATGCCCAACACTGCCTGATTCAATTCAGCATAGTGGCTAAACTGAACAGCTAAAACAACTTTGCATGCACATACCTGAAGAGCATAAGTGATTAGCATCTGAATATGCTCGAGGTTTTTTTTCATGTATAGGTCTCAGTGTGTTCTACTCATGTCTTTCTACTGCTGTTGCAGTGGGTAAGGAGTATCTTTAGTGATTTATTGATTGTACTGCTGTAGAATACAAGGTTTTCAGCCTTTTATTTCCAGCAGTGATACTGGACAACTCATCGACTGTTAGTAACTCCCGTTTCATGTATTTGCAAACATTAACTGAGAGGAAAAAAATATAATTATCTGACCTATACTAGGAGGTGATACTAGTTATTCAAAAAGTTTCTTTTGAGCATTTACTGCCACTTCCCCTGGACTACTGATCAGATGGATGTTTCTGGTACAAAATGGTTAGATGCTGCCCCCTTGTGAGACAAGCCCTTACTCCAAAGCCAGCTGAACAGGACTGCCTAGAACTGTTTTCTGTCACCAGCTCCTTCTCCCTAAGAAGAAGGAGCTGATTCTTTGTCCTAAATTGATTTGACTGTGGTGATATTTATTATATGCGATTCACTTTGTACAGCAGCAGGTAGGGTTACTACTATGCTGCAGTAAAGACCAACAGCCAACACTTCTGACAGAGAACAACGTTGTTCCCTGTGGTATGGTTTTGCTCAACACCTACTATGAAACCTTTTACCTTGGGCTGTCAAAATACATTACAAGCATTAATAACTCCAATCTGAAGCAGGTCAGCAGTTTCACCCCTGTTTAACCAACAGAAGATGTGGGGCACCAAAAGGGTCATCCAAAGCCTGCAAAGTCTTGGTGGTGCTCCGACAGGCTGTGCTGTGTGGACATTTGCCCTGTCGCTGTTAAACCTTGCACTAAAGCTGTTGGTGCTGGTCTCCCTCACTGACACGTGGCGTGGGCCCAGCCCCACCATTTTGGCTGAGGTCAGCCAGGAGTCCCTTGCTCCTGCTCACAACGCTGGAAGCACTTCAGTCACAGGAACCTGAGCCAACACGACAACTTGACTGTAATGCCTCGTGGGAAGGAAGGACTTCATTCACACTGCTTTCTCAGGGGGTTTTGTCTGTGTACAGCACCTGAGGCACCTGTGGAAGGGGTTCTGACATCACGCACCCCTCATGTCTGCTACAAAGGGATGTGCAGATTCAGAGGAGAAAACAGGACTTTGGGTATCAGTAACGATTCTGGGCAGCTGTGTTCCTCTTCCTTCCTTAAAAACCTTCCCTGACCCCCCTCTGCAGCTTTATGTTAACGGCAAGCCAGGCAAGAAAAGCACTGTGTGTTTTTTTTCCCCCCTTTCCAAAAAAGTTCGATTTTAACTCTAACTGGAGCCGGTGACCACCTGATAAAAAAAAAAAAAAAACAAAAAAAAAACAAAAACAAAAACAAAAAACAAAAACAAAACAAAAAAAAAAAAACACACTAAAAAAAACTGCAGCTCTCGCAGCGGCTGAAGAAGCCGGAGCTCGGGGGCGAACAGAGCGGGCGCCCCACGGGTAGGGGAGCAGCGGGCTCCCCTCACGGCTGCTCGCCAGGGCACCGCCATCAGCGCCCTCCGCTCAGGCGCTGCTCGGCCGCCTCCGCGGGGTCCTGGCGCGGCGCGGCGGGGCGGCCCGTTGCCGCCTAGCGTTGCCGTACAGCATGGCGGCGCTGTGGTGGAGGCGGCGGCGTCTCCCGGGAGCGGCGGGGCTGTGCCGTACGGCGCGAGCCCTCTCAGGTACGGGGCGGCCGCGCCTCTGCCTCGGTTCTCGCGGCGGGCAGCGGGCGGCCCGCTCCGCTCCGCTCCCCCCGCTGCCCGCTGTGAGGCACGAGAGGCCCGCGAGCGCCTTACCTGAGGGGCTGCTGCCGACAGCCGGGGCCGCCGCCGCCCTCCTGAGGCGCCGCTCTGCGCCCTCAGCGGCCCGGCCGGGGCGGGTGTCGGGCTGCTGCCATCCTCAGGGGCTGCCGGAGCCGCCCCCCGGTGCTCCCGGCTGCCGTCCTGCTGAGGGAGGTCCTTCTGGGAGCCCTGCGGGCGCAGGTGGCTGTGAAGCAGGCGAGGCCGCCTGCCCCCTGCGCTGCGGTTTGTTGGGGAGGTCCCGAGGCGGCACAAGAGAGCGCCAGGGCTTTGCTTTGGGCTGACCCCGCCGTGACGGGGGGCTGCCAGCCCTCCCCGGGGGGCTGCACCGCCGAGAGCGGTCCCCACCCTGCGCTCAGCACACAGCGGCTTAGGGGCTTCGAGGCTGCTGTGGGCTTGGCTGCCCTCCCCGAGCCGCTGGCAGCTCTTTGGAAGCCCTCCTGCCCTCGCCCAGAAAGTTCTCTCTCACCTTGGCATTTCTTCCACCGCCTCCAAGCCGCTCCGTTAGAATGGGCTGAGCTGTGGGGACCCCGAGGTGGCAGAAGGGGCCAGCTGCCCTCAGCCTCACCACGCCTCTGCAAGTCCTGAGTTGCAGCTGAAGCTTTCGAGAGCGATAAGGTCACTGCTGAGAAGTGTAGGGGTAGAAACTGCTGCGGTAATACAGGAAGGGAAGGCCCGTACCAGGCTCCAGCTGCAGCTGTCAAAGTACGCAGGAATTGCTTCGCAGGACAATGTGTAAAATGTAATTATTTTCCACTGTTGGATTGCTTTATTTCCTGCGTTTCATTTACAAAACCAGCCTCATCAGTTTTCATCATTTTTGGAAAGTGCTTTGGGACGCTGAGGAAACAGTGCTCTAGTAAAGGAAACACAAATCAACAATAATCAGTTGTGTAAAAAAAAAAAAGCATACCGTTTTCTATTTGCCTTTTAACATACCTTGCCTTTCTTGTCTGTTACTTTTCCTACATTTCTCACATCTTCACAGGAAAGCCTGAGTATGATCTTCTGGTAATCGGTGGAGGATCTGGAGGCCTGGCTTGTGCAAAAGAAGGTCGGCATACATAAATAAGTAAAAGTTTTCTTTTAGCTTAAGTGTTTTTTAGGGAAGCTAAGAGAAGCAATACTGAAAATGTTAAAGATGTCTAAGAAACAGTATCCTGTGCATAAGCCCTGCGCTTTAATCATTAACTCAGCTCCATTTAGTTAATCTGCAAATTATTCACACCCTCAGGTGTGGTAATCTTACATGGTTTTCCAGTTACTCTTTTTTAAAAGTATTTCTTCTGTTATCACAGGAAAATCTAATAAACATTTATTTCACTGTTACTGTGTGCCTCCGAGTGCCTCCATATATTTTCTTTGTTACTTATTATACTTTTTCTTATATATGAATTAAAACAACAGTACTTTCAGGCTGTTTGGAATTGTTTAACTTCTGTAGAGAACTTTTTCCTCTTTGTAATGCGTTACCCTTATGTAACATGTTCAGTAACACACAAGGTTCTTAAACATCTCATTTGGCATCACATTGTATTTTTAGGGTTGGCAGAAGCTGGAAGCTCTAGTAAGGGTTATTAAGTGCCTTCTGGAGAATCTGCTGACTACGTGGGTAGCCTGGGCTCTTAGTCTGGTATCTTGAATTGGTATAAACCACCAACTATCACCTGTATTCTTAATCTGTGCTTGTGCTACTGAATGTATTTCAATTTGTGCGTTTCTTCGTCCTCTAAGTGCCTTTTCTTGTTTTTTGCTTAAAGCTGCTCAGTTTGGAAGGAAAGTGGCCGTTTTGGATTATGTGGAACCTTCTCCACAAGGTATGGAAAAGAAATACTAGGATATTTGGATACTTGTGTAAAGCCGTGGTCTGGCTGAGCAGGTTGATGCAGGCAGCAACGTGGCCAAAGCCACGCTGCATGCTTTGCTTGCAGTAAAGTCCTTATGCTGAGCTTGCTCGTTCCTTCCCAGCTCTACCTCCTTTTCCTGCATGCTGAGGTTGTTAGCAGTGTTTGATTTGTGATAGACTTTGGACTTAAATGTGTGAGAATATTGTCTGTCAAAATGTCATTACAATTTCTGAAGCGTACGAATTGCGTTGTGTTAAGGCTCGTCATGCACAATGTGTAAAGTAAGATCTGCAAATGCAAATAATAAATGTGAAAGTGTAGTAATTGGATCTTCTGAAACCTGCAAAAAATCTTGAGATGCTTTGAATTTTAGAAGAAAAATACTTAGAGTTGGTCCGTATCAAAACGTTAATGTAAACATAGTCAAAGTGATCTGTAGGAGTAAATTGTGTGTTGTTTCAGAACATCTAATACTATTTGCATGAATAATCTAATTCTCTAAATAACCTAGTTGCATTAAGTAAAACTAACATGGTATGTTTACTTTTTTTTTGTTACTTTTTTTTAAGGAACCAAATGGGGACTTGGTGGAACTTGCGTGAATGTTGGTTGCATTCCTAAAAAGCTCATGCATCAAGCAGCCCTTTTAGGCAGTGCCCTTAAAGATGCTCAGCACTATGGCTGGAATATAGCCCACCCTGTTCATCATAACTGGTAAAGAATATTGTCCCTATCTGCTCCTATGTTCTGCAAACGCGTATGAAAATCTTTTCTTGTTGATATTTATTTACAGACAGAGAACTGAATTTTGGATGATGCTTTTTAGTCTACTCCTTGTTTTAAACACAAAACTGTAATTAATAGCTCATCAGGGCAGATATTATGTCAGTTTGCACTTGTTAACTTACTTTCATAACAAAAAAGTATTACAGAACATCATAATTTGTAGCAATTGCCTGTAAATTGAGTTGCATTATCTGAATTTGTAACATGATGATTTTATGTTCAATTTCTTGGTTTGTGATAGGTCAGAGATGGCTCAAGCTGTTCAGAATTACGTGAAGTCCTTGAACTGGGGACACAGAGTGCAGCTACAAGACAAGTAAATAAGACTTGATGTTCATCTGTCCTCCCATAATCAAGTAGCTCTTGTAGAATTGTTGAATTGCCTTTGGAATTTCTCATTATAATTAGTATTTTTAGTTTGTAAGTCCTTTCTTCTTAGGACTGTAGGTGCCCTTACCAATGTAAGTCATGTTTCCCTTTCCCTTCTTCTTTTCTGGAAAATATTGGTTGAAAATGGCCCCAGGAGAAAACTTTCTAACAGTATAGTGATCTGGGTATGTTCTCTCTAATCTGGAAAGGTTTTCCGTTAATATTAAGTAGTCTGGGTTTATCAAGCTAATTTTGGGCTTGCCCACCAAAGCTTACGTGCCCTACTTACAAGCCTACAGATAACACTACACGAGAGCAGCTGATTTTTTTTTGCTTTCAGTGCAGGAACGTTTCCAAGTTTTTCAGCATGCAGTTCCTTTTATAGAGAGATCATATTACTTTAACAGGTACAAGTCTTATGACTCATGCTGAGTCACTCTTGTGTGCTCTAAGCATTGTAGTAGTAATGTTATAAATAGTAATGCTACGGATAGTGGATCATGTATCGATTGAAGAGGTTAATAACCTGATCCCAAAGCATGCTATATACTTTGCTGTACAGGGAGATGAACTGTGACACAAAAATTAAGTCTGTGATAGAGCTGCACACAGTCCTGTGATATGAGATGCTTCCTTCCTTTTCTATGCCTGTTTGCCTTTTTTTTTTTTTTTTTTTTAACGGATCAAATAGGGGAAGAAGAGCTGTTTTTATTTCATTCCTATTCTTCTTCATTAAACGTACATTTATGTTGTTTTCTTTCAAACAGGAAGGTGAAATATTTCAATGTCAAAGGGAGTTTTTCAGATCCACATACAATCCGTGGTTTAACAAAAGGAGGTAAAGAGGTGAGCTGCTTTACAGTGCACCTCAGTTCTGCAGTACTGTTCGCTTCAACCATCTCAGGTCTTCTTGTGTTGGTTTTCAGATCGGCTGGGATCTAGACAATACTTTTCCAAACTGCTTTAGGTATTCGGTATTGTTCCAGTGAGGGAGATTTGTTTTCCCTCTAGAGAAGATGTTTATGAACTTGACCGTTGCCTACTGTGCCCTTAGCCCCTAACCTGCAGGTTAAGTGCTGTTGCTTTTCCTTTGAAGACAAGCACTGAGACACGGGGTTATTCATTGTATTCAGATTCAAGTTGCTTTGATGGATACTGACAGAGATGTAAAGAAAACCAAAATCTCTTTAATGCTTTGGGCATTAAATCAGTCTGAGATGATTTCTTCCTTCAGATGAATTGTAAAGGCGCTTAGCTTTCTAATACAAAGTGGTGTATGGGAAGCAATTATGCTGAATGTACCGAATTTAACTAAAAGGTCTGTCTAGGTCAAGTAATAAAATGGTGACTATTTCTGCATATTTAACAAAAGACTGAAAAAGCATTTTTAATGCCTTTTTGAGGGTAATTATATAATGTTACTGGTTAATATCAGCCTGAGAGAGCAAATGTTTTTTGAGGTAAATGCCTAGCATTGTCTAAAAACAGATCCTTTTTGAGGTACCTTAACTCTAGGCCTTAGAGACAGAATTCGCTTGGTTTGATTTCTGTGTTTTGTCCTAAGATAAGCTGACTTTAATAAACTGCTGTTTGTGTACAGCTGTTGTTTCCAAGCAGTCCTCAGAATCTCATCCAGTATAGGAACAATTGTAAGCTTAATATTAAAATGAAAAATGATAGAGAATGTGTAGGAGAAATCTTCTGCCTGTATTCATTTGTTTTTATCTCCAACCTTTTTTTAAAGTATTGCTTATTATTATGTCAGATAAACAGCAGATGGTAGTGCCAGCTTTCTCACATATTACTCATTTGCACATAGCTAAGATATAAAGACAGATAAAAGGATATCAAATGCTTTATTTTTGTTTTGTGTTTTTGTTTGTAGACTATTCTTACTGCAGAAAAAATTGTCATTGCTACTGGAGGAAGACCAAAATATCCTACACACGTAAGTTACACTTCCCATCTGACAACTTCAATGACTTTACTGTCTTTGTACCAGATAATAATTAATGTTTAGAGACTTAAGGATGTCAACAAACTAACACAAGGAATTTCCGTACCTGAGCGTGAAAAAATATTTTTTGCATTAAAATTTTCAGAAAAACACTTCCCTAGAAAACTATTTGCATTAATTTAGTATGTTGATGTTCTTAGAATCATGGAATCCTCACATACGTTGGAAGAAATCTTCAAGATCATCAAACTGAACCATCAACTTAAGCTACTGAGTTTCATCACTAAATCATGTCCCTTAATGCCATGTCCACACACGTCATATCCCGCCAGGGATGAGGACTCTACCATTTCTCTGGGCAACTTATTTCAATGCTTGATCACCCTCTACATGAATTCTTAATATCCAGTCTGAACCTACTCTGGCACAAACTGAGACTGTCTTCTTGTGTCCTGTCACCTGAGAAAAGAGGCTGGTGACAGTCTCCTTGCTGTAACCTTTTTTCGAGTAGCCATCAGCCTCCTCTCCTCTGGATTAAATAACATCAACCACTCCTCCTAACTTGTTTTCTACTCCTTTCACCAGCTTCATTGCCCTTCTCTGCACACATTTGAGCAGCTCAATATCGTTCTTGGTAGTGAGGGGCCCATTTCACTACCAAGGTAAAAGGCAGTGATACCTTTTATCAGCTTGGAACCTTTTCTCTTTCAGTTTGTCTGTTGTCTCTTATCCTGCTGTGCACCACTGTGAAAAGCCTGGCTGTCTTTTTTTGATAGCTTCCTCATCGCTTTGGAAAGCTGTTATTAGCCACCTTTACTCCTGGCTGAACAACGCCAGTTCCCCTCAGCCTTTACTCATTGGTAGTGTGCTCCACGAACTGGCCATTTTCATGGCCCTCTGCTGAACTTGCTTCAGTCAGTCAGGTTCTGTGTTGTATTAGGAGGCCCAAAACTTGACTGTGTTCTCGATGAGGTTTAACTAGTGCTAAGTAAAAGAGAGTACTTACTCCCCTTGATATACTGGCTACACATCTGCTAATACAATCCAAGGGGCTATTAGCTTTTTTTGCTGCCAGCACTGGCATTTTAGAGTCAAGATCTTACCTGTGTGTTCACAGGTTGCAGGTGCGCTGGAGCATGGAATCACAAGTGATGACCTGTTCTGGTTAAAAGAATCTCCTGGAAAAACGTAAGCTACTCTACAATGGCTTTAATATATGCCGTCATTCATACTTTTTCATTACAGCAAGGTGAAAAATGTACAAAATTGCCTTTTATATTACCAGTTTTTCTCTCTTTGTGTTTTCCCTCCTGAGAATCTGTTTTGCCATGCAGCAACATCATGCTGTTAATCTTCATAAGTAACTAATACGTTTTTTCCCCCATAATATTCCTATCTAAAATCAAGTTATATTTAAATTTTTACCATAGGTTAAGGTGACTTATTTGCTGTAGCAAACTTCCTCTTGGAAGTCACAAGAGGGCAGCATAAACTTAAATGAAGGCTCTACTGTCCCTATACTCTCCCTATTCTTTGCTGTGAGTATATGTGAAATTGCTTCTCAGGTAGAAACTTAGACATAATTTTGTGTTCTTTTCAGTGGTGACTATTGATAACAAATCTGATGAGACAAGAAAGGACAAAAGTACCCTTATTATGGCTTGGAAGCTATTGATTAACTAAAATACTGAAAATTTGTTTTTAGTGGAAATATTAAATTACCACAGTCTGTGTTTCAGAGTGCATAGTACAGTAAGATTTGGAGTCAGCGCTGCACTACAAAGCAATTTCTTTATGCAAATAACTGTGATAGGAAATGTGTATTTGCTGGCATGAAAGTCAGCTAAGGGTATTTTTACTTGTCTTGTAGTTGCAGTCTGTCCCTAGATCAAGGATTTCACACAGAAACACAGTAATTTAGGTTGGAAAAGACCTCTAAGATCAGCAAGACCAGCCATTAACCTAGCACTGCCAAGTCTACCACTAAACCATGTCCCTAAACACATCTATATGTTTTTTAAATACATATTTGTGAATGGAGAAATTGTGTTTGTTGCAAGTATCTTTTATATATATATAAAATACTCGTGCTTTCAAAGAAAATAGAGCTGCCATTCATGGCCATGATTTGCTAATATAAAATTGCAACGTGTGTTAAGCTAAGCATCAAATAGATAAAATAGGGGTTCGTTGGTACAGTTTAAAAAGGCAACTAAATTTCCATTTGTTTGCAGTATATCAGTCACCTCTTGAATTTTGAGAGCATGATTTATGTGAGGAAATTATTAAAAAAAAAAAAAAAAAAAAGAAAAAAAGATATATCCCTATAAGACATTTCTGTGAAAATGTGGCTTTTGTCCAGTCCCTGCTAATGCAAGTTGTAACAGTGTAATGTGGGAGTCTAGTGTTTATATGTTGCATTCCTAAGATTTAGTCAAAATAAGCCCGCAGGGGGTACAGTAGCATTTCTGTGCTTTATCAGGCTGTGTCCTAGCAAATGAAGGAGGGAGTTGTTAAAGGTTTGTTTCTGATGGATTTGTTGCTATTATAAATACTCCCAAGGTTCAGTTTAACACCTTTTGTTTTTTAGTCTGAGCTGTGTTCTACTTCTTTCTTTCCCATTCCTCTCCAAATGTGCATATGTCAGCTGCAAATTATATGGCTGGGGGTTGTAGAACTGTCAGTCCTGCAGTTATTCATACAAAGCGCGTGTGTATGTGTTGTTTTTTTTTTTTTTTCTTAAAAGGCAAACCGTTAACCGAGCAACCGTTAACCAACTTAAAAGTCCCTTAAATACACAAACACTGATGAAATTCTTGCTACTGAGATGAAGGATTTTGGCAGAGTGAATTAGAAAATTTGCCTTGAAATGTGCTCAGAATGAGTGAGAGATTGAGCAGGTGCGGTGGATGTTAGGTTCTGCTTTCAAAACTTTTCTGTTAGGCTCTGACGATGCCCAGGAACACTTTAGTTTTTAGAAGGCACTGTGAATAATGTGCTGCTGATGTTATGAGTGGGTGCCAGCTGGCAGCTATTTCTTATCTAATGAAAAAGAAGAGCAAATGAATGCATAAATTTTGTATGTTCTTATTCTGTTCCCTGTAACTCCCCTCAGATATTTCTTTATGGGCAGTATATGGCTTTTTGCAGCACTTCCCTGGAGCTGGAGGCTAAAAGAGGGGATGTTCATCCATTCACAGATCAATCAGATGTCCTAATGCTGTAAACATTATTTCCCACTGTGCTGAGTTGTTTGCCAAACATAAAACCCAGACCAGGAGACTGGTAGATATTTATCTCTTGGTATGGCTTATGCTTATAATGCTTGTGCTTCATTGCTTATGCTCCTGACTTTAAGTAACCTACTTAAACTCTGTGATTATATGACTTTGTGATTTGAGTTTTTAAAGTAATTTCTAAATTTAAGTAATTTTCTAAAATCTATAGCTTTCCAAATGCAATTAGCAGCCTACTTTTTCCATACCCCGAACCCCGATTTTTTTTAACTTTTGAATATAGAGGAGAGAGCCCTGCCTTAAGAACAAAAGAAATCCCCAAAAAGTGGAAGCATGTTTCCATAGCTGAAGATCACAGTCAGAAAGAGCCTAGCATTCTATACAAGCCTCATAGTAACTAGAAATGTTGGTCCTTATTGATGTTTCTCCTAATTTAAAAATACAAGGAAAAACTTTCCTGTGGGTGGAAATACTACTTGGAATGCATCTCCAAGCTGTGAGATTTTAACAAGCCCGAATAATACATGGGTAGCAAAGAAATGTGGGTGCAGCTTGTCCAGCAGCTGTGTCACTGACCGGCCAGTTGGACCCACTTTTACCCCTGGAACAGGGACTGAGTGCTTTTAGGTACCCGGCACACGCAGGGAATTGAGGATATGGTCAGAAGAGAGAGGAATGCTGCAGCGTATAGGCATCTGGGGACAGGCGTAGAAACTGCTGTGCTGGAGAGCTGATAAACCTCATAACTTAGAGGTGTTGATGGACAGACAGCTTTAGTGGTATTCATGGTTGAAAGAGCATAAAATAGAGGGAGAGATGGGAACCGGCGTTTTATTCAAGATCTCAAATGGATGTATGTGGTAAACAGTAGTCTAGTTAAGTCTATTAAACAGATCATCTATAGCTGTGTACACAAACTTTTAAAGTTAGGAAGGGCAAATATTTGGCATTTGGATAACATGATGAAAAAGCAGATGGTTATAAATCAAATTGAAATTTAGCGATGACTAAAATCTGTAAGTTCTATTGAGAACTATAATCTACTTGGTAAGAAGATGGTGAATTTAATACGTACTTAACTTCTGAATGTCTTAAGTTTTATTAAAAATATTTTGCAAGTTATTTAGTAGCTAAGATACATCTAGAAATTTTGAGATATATTTTTAATTCTGGTAAGGCTGCTGCATGTCTGTATGTTTATACATGTATGTTGTACACTGTGTCAAAGGCAATGGTGTCAGGAGGCCCTGTAAAAATGAGGCATCAGAAGCAACAGGCAGTGTGCGGAGGGTGAGGGGGGAGGAACAGTGTCAACTTCCACACCAGATGCTTCCAACTGAGGTATATATCACAGGGCACAGTTGAAGTATTTGTGATGCCTCTTAACTTTGCTAGTTGTCCTGAGTTTTTCCGTGGCTTTCTTCACCTTGTCTTTCAGATTACATGTTTAAATGTCTCTTTACAATATAAAAACAATTCCTTTTGTCTTATAAACCTTTGTTTGTTTGTTTGTTTTTGATTCTGTTAATAAAATAAGTTCAAATGTTAAAAGGTTCTCTTTGTTGGAGTTGACAAGCCACGTTCTTTCCTCCTACCTAACAGTATCAGATCCACTGCTCAAACCTGTGATCTTATAACTATACATATTTAAAAAGTAATTTGTTGGGTTATGCAGAAGTATGCACAAGCTCATTCCATTGCTTTATTCTTTCTTTTTTTTTTTATGCAACAGGTTGGTTGTTGGAGCCAGCTGTATCCTTTGAAAAATCTGTGATTTATGATTATAAGTAGCATAGTTGCCTTTCCTGTGAAAGCTTAATTTTCTGAATTTCTTTGCTCATGCCCTATAATTAATAATAAATATAATTTGTAATATAACAGGAAGAGTTTTATATGCAGTATCATTGTAGGACACTAAGGTTAGTTGAGGATGAATTCTCAAGATCTTGAAAACATTCTTACCTATTAGGAAAGAATTCTAAGGCTTTGGGTTTTTATTCTGTACAACAAAAGTAAGCTAGAGATGTGTAAGGAAAACGTGGTATCTCTAGATAGAAACACCATGTGTATATTACTCTCCATGTTGCATTTATGTGAAATTATTGTTTATATTTCTTTAATTGATACTTCACCAGATATTTCACTTGAATGTGCTGGTTTTCTAACTGGCATTGGACTAGACACTACGGTCATGATGAGAAGTATCCCACTTCGTGGGTTTGATCAGGTCAGTGTGGAACATCTTGCATTTCCTCCTATATCACATATAAGGTATGTTTGGTCAGTTTTGTCTCCTAAAGAAAAAGTGGCGCTGGCTTCTCCAGACATTTCCTGGCATACAGTTTCTGAAGAGTAACTAAATAAATATTAGCTCATGTTTTCCTATTATATCTCTTGATCCTGTATTTGGAAAATTAAACTTTTTTTTTTTCCTTCACTTAATTGAAAACAGGATTGAAAAGATCAGGAAGCAGGGGAGAGATTTGGATTATGCCACTGCTAAAAGTATTAGCCGATTTCTTTAAAATAATCTAGAGTTGCTAAGAGATGCAGATAATGACTTTTAAAATAAATTACTGGATGTAACATGAAGTAGTTCAATGTGGAGTTCATTATGACAAATAAATAAATCACTAAGCTGAAAGTTTTTAATGATATAAGAACTGGAAATCTTGACTTTACTGCTTTCATAACAGTGGCAGTTATAACTAGGTTTTTTAAAAAAAAGGTATGTAGAGAGAGTGTGAGTGATTTTGGTGGAGCTATCAAGCTGGAGAAAATTATAAGTGAAAGAGAAATGTTAAGAGAAAGAATTGTGTTTCAAGATCAAGAACAATTTTGAGGAGTTTTCTTCAAGTGTGAGTGATCATGATTGTGCTGTCAAAACAAAAAACAGTTTTGGCTAGAATTCCGTTCCTGTATAAAGACAATAAAAGGGAATAGAGTTAACAATGAGAAAAAGCAACAAAAACGAAGAATGTTGTTAAACATTTGTGTTAAATACAGAGTTGCTTAAAGAAGCAATAGCAGGTAGTATAGCATGTTTAGGTTAAAGACAAGTTATTGGATTTAGTAAAGGCATTATTTGGATGTGATTTTTGTAGGCTTTGTTCTACCAGTTAGATAGCCTTATTGGTTGGCTTGATGGTCCCTAAGTCTGTAGGGAGAGTGTTTTAAAAGTGATTGTAGATCTTTGTCCCTGAGAGACTTGATGCTAACATTACTTTGAAGGAAAAGTTTCTGTAGCGTTCTTAGGAGAGTTACAGGTTTTCACTCACTGCTGCGCTGAACTTTTTGTTTTTAATTTTCTAATTTTTTTTTTTTTTATAACTTTGGAAAATTTCAGCTTTAAGAATGAAGACTCTGTCTTGTTAATCTCTTGAAAATAGTGTTTCCAGAGTGGAAATGAATGCACATTAATTGTCCCTGGTAGCATGGATCAGGAGTGTGTTTTTTAATGCTAAATTGCAGTACTGCAAAACATTTAAAGACCAAAGTTGATCAAAGAGTGATAGAGCCTATGGGCTTGTTTTCAAGAACTGCTTTGCATACGTGGAGTGTAGGAAAATATTTTAATGTGTAACAGTACCGTTTTTGAGGAGGGAACTTCACTGTCAGAAGTAGCAGTGATAAGTAACGAACGCAGGTAGTGACAGCTCCTGGTTGCATGCCAGCTATTCCCACTTTGAAGTCTCTTCCTTAAAGCTAGTGGTAGGTGTACCAGTTTTGCAAAACACCATTTAAGGATCTGTCTTGGGAATTGCGTTCATCGTTGAAGAAATCTACACCTGGAACAGCATGAGATTTGAGCAAGCAGGGAATAGTGCTAAGAGTGTGTGGGTGGCACTTCATAAAACAGTAGGGCTTTCTCTGAGAACATGATCTTCTGTAATATATAAATAATACAATGGAAATTTCAAGGTTAAGAAGAAATAGAAAAAATAATTTTATTCAGTATGTAGTCACACTGAGATGGAAACTGATTAGTGAGTTGTCATGTTTCTGGAGAGATGTAACCATGTTGTTGTTTTTGTATTAGTTAAAAACAACTTCAGAAATAAAGTTGTATAAGTTAAGACCTTACACGTAGCTCTTCTGCATGAGTGGTTTTGTAATAATATCCTTTAAGTAATAAATATATCCTTTGACAAAGTGTGACCTGAATTACTGCAGTCACGAGCAATGACATCTTTGGATAAACCTGTCAATTCAACACATTACTAATCAACTGTAGTGTGGCATTATTTCAAACAAGCTCTTAGGACAAAAGCATTATTTCCTTTTGGTAGTAGAACTTTTCAGGAAGCCTTAGTGATTCATAGTTACTGCAGAGAAATGACAGGTGTCACGGCAAAGGGAAATATTTTTCTTCATTAACTTTATCAAAGCATTTAATTCTTTTCAAGCTGCCAGAAAATGGTAATTATGGTAATGTTAAACTAAATGTGCTCTAGATTCTATTTTTATATATGAATCAAATGACTTACAAGCAACCTTTTTTTAAAATGCTATTTCAGTTTCTTGAAAAAAGAAACTGAAAAAATTTGAATATTCAGATGCAGATACCTCTTGGAATAGAGTTGCGGGCCATAGTAGCTTAATGAATTATCATGTGTTGACAATGCACAGTAGCTAAGTGACAAGGAATGTTTGAAAGGCATTATATTTTTACTGGATTTCATAAAGACAGCTGAATGAGAGTTTTGCATTAAAAATGCCATACCTAAGTATAAACATTTTTCCCCCTACTCAACAGCAAATGGCATCTTTAGTAACAGAGTACATGGAATCTTATGGCACAAAATTTTTAAAGAAATGTATCCCAACGAAAGTTGAAAAATTGGAAAGCAACAGATTACAAGTCACTTGGAAAAATACTGACTCAGGCACAGAAGAAGCGGATTCCTTTGACACAGTGATGTGGGCAGTAGGTAAACTTGATCATCTTATTGTTTATTTGTAACGCTTTCTGTTCTGAAAACAAAGCTCCTTCGTGTTCTGTGGGGCCAACCATTTTCGTAAGTTTAGCAATCTAAACATGGATATAATTACAATCCACATTTAGAAACTGCAAAATGAATGGTTTGGGGGTTTGAGGAGGTTGGTTTGTTGTCTTTTTTTAGTGGACTTTTTGTGTGTGTGTGTTAAAGTTGGCACTCTATCCTTAAGGATTAAACACATTAACAGTTAAAGCTGGTTAATTGATGTGCAGTCGGTATGATTCATTGTTTTTCTCTGTATCAACACACCCACACCAGGTGTCTCAGATAATAGACTGGGAAACTGGGTAGTGTTGAGGATTTCCTGTCTGCAGATGTGCCAGTTACAATACTGATTGAAGAAAGTCAGCTTGTAGAGTTAAAAAGCACCCGCTGTTAACTACTTGTAGCCTGAGTTATACTAGATATTTCCTTAATTTTTGTGAATGCATCTTGGAATTTATAATTACTAGGATTTTCAAACCAATCAAAACATTTGAGGCAACAAAATTATTTGGATATATTTTTAATGTAACTTAAAAGTTTAAATCCAAAGCTTTTGTGGGTTACTGTTACAGGGCTGTGTTACCTTGCTGAGTGAGTGTACTCAGTTATGCACCGGGTCATTGAAACAGTTCTTTCTTGGCCTTTATTTGGTTCTGTCTGTCATGTAATGTCCTTCTGTCTTTTACTAGTGCTCTGTCTTCTACTTCTGTGAGAATTCACCTGAATTAAGCTTCTGTGTATTTTTTTCTATATGGAACCAATAAACTTTTAATATTATATAGTATTGCCCCTGCTCTTAAGGACACACAAAAAAAACTTTATATGATAGATGCCTGATGTACCTGAGCTACAAAGCAAGGGTAAGCTTGTGCACGCACAGATGGAATGTAGGGTCTTTGCCCAAAGAAAAGGGTACAGACTGATACCTTTATAAATAGATACAACTGCTGATCTGCAGGATGAACTTGCAGGAAATCAAACTTTGTACAGAGCTTGTTTCACGTATTGGAGCACTAAAACCTGTATATTGAGTTCTGCAGCTGTAACACAGCTAATATAGAACAGGAAAGGACAAATAATATTTCCAGTTGAATTTGTGATAGATGGCAAAATATTAACGCTGTAACTGAACTTTGTCCAGATTATTCACAAAGTCCTTAGTAAAGATATTGAATTACTATTTATCTGATTGATGTCTGACTGTGTAGAGGAGCATCACTGAACTGATAATTAAACTATGCAGGCATTTATAAAGTATTCTGGAGTGAGCTTGACAGAGAAAGCGGGATAGAATACTAGTAAATTGTTAATAGAAAGAGTGAAGGCCAGCAACAGATCTGAAATTTAGCTTTACGAAAGAGTTGCCTCCCTGATGAGGGCAGTGGAACAACCCTTCTTCAGTTCCCTTGCATTCATAGGTGTAGAGGAAAGCCACTGTGCCTTTGAAATAATATTGTCTTTGCTATAAATATATACACCTTTAGCTCCATGTGAAGTTGAACAGGTATCTGTTTTTGCACATCATGGTATGAAGCATGTTGCCCTCTTTGTCAGATTGGATGTGTGGCAGATTTATTTTGCAGTGCAGTAAAATAAGATTGTCGCTATTGAATATCAAGAAAGGGTTAAGTATGTACATTTTTATAGTAGTTCTCTTGAAATCTTATAACCAAATCAGTTTGGATTAATTAAAAACAGAAATATTGTTTGGAGTTTTTCTTTGAAAAGTCCCACGTGGTGAAATACGTGAGAACCTTTCTGCCAGCCCCAGTAGGAAGGGGATTGGCTTTAGATTCCACTTTGCGAACAAAACCTTGCCATCCAGTTTTTAACCTTTGAACTGTTCAGTGAAAAATAACACATCTTGGTTGATCTCAGAAAATGGTTAGTGCTAATGTGGTGTGGTTTGCTGAGGCTCTGGTTCTTTGTTCTGAACTCCCCATGTCTATTTCTCATTAATTTTAGTCCAGGACTATCTTGACGAGATATGTTCTCTGCAGTCCTAATGAAAGTAGTCACTCCTGTTACTTCAGCCAGTGCTTCTTTTCCCAGTGTATAATTCTAATGACATTCAGTCAGCCTTGCTTAATGGCTGTTTTTAATGTGCTGGTAATTTGTTTGCGTTAAAAGGGGTGTGAATATATGTGTTGCTTCTGGTTTTTGTTTAACCCACCCATAAACTTTGAATGTAACTCTTAAATGCTGCTTATTTTAGCAGCGTGACTACAAAAATCACTTCATGTTGAGGATAAGTTAAACACTAAGCTATGCCTCTGATTGCACATGAGAGAACATTTGGGAACATGAAGTATAAAGCAATGTTTTAGTTGGTATGTGATGGCTAGCGTTTGCCTGGGTGGTGTTATAAATAAACAAAGAGTTGGCAGAAAATGCTTCAAAGTAATTTTATGTAACCAGTATAATTATTTCTTCAGAATACTGGTTCCGTTCACCTATCGGTGTGTAGGAGAGATTGAAACCCATGACCTCACTTGGCAGTGGCTGATGGGTTTGTGAAACTGCAGAGCCAGCCTTTAAGCCTCCACAAAACCTTTGGTTACTGCAAGCTTACTGTGGGAGAACTGATGTAAAGGCGAACTGCAGCTTTCTTTCCAGGAAGTATTTCTAGCACTCTTTGCCTTGCATGGGACCTTGAGAACAAAACAAATAACAATTATTAGAAGTCTGCCTCATGCTGTAAGGAAAACCTCACAGCCACCCATATAACTCACCTGTGGTGGTTACACAGCATTTGGAGCTGTTTTTTTGTTGTTCAGATAGGACCCAAGTCAAATATCCTTGGCTTTTTGTCACCAGGTGCAAGGAACTTCAGATGTACGTTGGTTGCTGCTGCCCAGGGCTATCTGCAAGCTTTCATCTGCTATTAGATTTTATTTATTTTTTTTCAAATTGTGGCAGACGTGGTGAGAATCTATTATTAATGGATGAAATGTTCAGAAATGGGTTCTGAACTTTTTTTTTAACCCTAGTTAATCTTTCTGTAGCCTTGTAATTGGAATATAGCTTATGCTGAGTTGGTCTTTATTTGTCATTATCAGTTGACTGTGTTTTTGTGAACACCTTGGGTTTTCAGGAGGGATTTGAAGGAAGAGGGGGGTAGTGGTCTTGAAACTGTTCTGGTGAATGTGTCAGGCACCCAGAACAAGATGAAAGAGAACACCAAGACTGGGAACACATCACATCTTAATTATGGTCAAACCAAGGTCAGTTTTGGTAAAGTTATGAAGTGATGTGTAAAAATGAAAATGTGCAGAAGGCTTGGGCTTACGTTTTATGCCAGAAAAGCCATCCTGCCACCCTGCAGTATCCTGACAGTGGCCATCTGTGGTATCATGCCTAATGCGAAAATACTCAGTTGGCTCTAGTTTGAATTTTTCAAATGCTAGGGAGCAAACAGACATTCCAGCTTCTGTGATTAAGAAACTGCAAGAGACCTATTATAAAATTCTACAGGGTTGCTGTCAGCTGCACCTTTATCACCCTGGGAAATCTTACTGTACACAGGAATATACTGTCACACATTTGCTGCTGATATTTGACTATGTCTAGTGCTATGATTTCTTCTCAGTTCAGCTGCTTCAGTCTCTATCATTGTAGGTCCTGTACCTAAAGGTCACGGCAGCCTGATACTGCCTTCAACTTACTGTGTTTGGAAGCATGACTACCAGAGCCACTCCACAGATGATAGCATGGAAATGTCACATCACAATGTAACCAGCCTGGTTTGTGTCTGAGACATGTGCTTTAATGAGACTCTTCTCGCTAAGCTGGCTGACAGCCCCCTCAAGAAGCCATGTTGCTAGGTTTTACAAAAACGGATTAAAAGCTGTTTTCTATTTTAAAGTTAAGCAAATGAGGGCAGGCTCCTAGAACTGGTTCTATGTGGTTTTCACAGCTCTGTGGCTATTGTATAGGTCTGAGATTATGATGTGGTGTTAAAAGTGCTAGAGGTAGGTAACCTTTTTAAGGTTTGAATTGGCATCATTCTTTCTTCTAGATGTCTGGCGTAATACCTTGCTGTTTTGAGTGAAAGCTAAAGCTGATCTTGTGTCTTAAATAATCATACGCTCCTTATTCGGGAGTTTCGGGACAGTGGGCATTTTCAAACAAACTGTTCAAGTACCTTTGTGTTCTGAAATGCCCTGTGGATTGTAGGAATAAGCTGTAAACTCTCAATAAACTCTAAATAAGCTGTAAACTCTCAATAAGCTATAATTGTTGTTGTTGTTGTTTGTTTGTTTTGTTTGTTTTTTGTGTTTGTTTTTTTTTTAATAGGACTTAACGCGTATTAAACAAATGTTCTTTTTATCCAATACTATTGAAAAATGGTGAGAACTGATTCTACAACACGTGTATGTGAATGTTGGGAAATCTGAGAATTTCCTAAATTTGGCTTTAAAACTTACCAAGCCACTTCAGCTAGTCATGAACCTAAGCTAGTGAATTTGAGGTGAAGTAAGATCAGTAATTGTAATCTTGTTTTATGGCTGTGATTCAGCATGGGTCTAAAGGCCAATAAAGGTCCAGTTTATATTCTAATGTTTTATTATTGCTTTTAAAAATAATATTTAGACAATAAAGATGAGAAATTTCACTAAGTAGCAACACCTTTTTGTAACTCTCAGCTATTAATACCAAACTGTACGCATGTTAAAATAGATTGGAATTGAAAGGTTAAGTGTTATCCTGCAGATTCGATAAACTCAGCTGCTGTTGTTGTCACAAGTCTTTAAATGACTCTATTGACGGGTTTTTCTTTTTTTCCCTATTTCAGTGCCTTCCATTGCGTGCTAAGCGTTCTCTTGGCTCTGCCTGGCAGGAAAAAGGGGAAACTAGAAAACCCCATTAGCTGTCCATTTGCAGAATATCCAGGCTTTACTCTCAATACACAAAGAAATACAACGGTAGGAAGTTGTTTCACATCCGAGCCAAGATAAGGTCCTGGAGGTTTATTATTTTTGTTGCCTGATAGCATCAGGACTGGGGAGCAGGGGGCAGAGAAGGAACAGCAGATCAACATCCCATGGGGACAACAGAAGGGAAGACAGACAGATAGCTGAGTGCCGACAGCTTCAGTCAGTACTCCCAGAGGAAGTGTTGGTTTCACCAGATGAAATTAATACACAGAAGTCTTTACAGAGGCATTCAGATGTGACATTGTTTGGGGGGCCTGCCTATATGGCAGATGTATAAAGCAGTGAATCATATGTTTACATATAATTAGGTCTGTATTGACAAGCCAGGTTTTCCTTTTGTTTAATAATTTCCTACATTAACATCAAAGAGCTTGTTTTTATAATGAAAACACATTTCCCTTTTTGTTTTGCTTTGCTATAGCTCTGTATTAACTTCAAACACAAAATCATGAGTCACACGACGGAGATATATATATGTAGATGTCGATATGTCCATATCCATTTATAGCCTCTAAAAATGAGTGCAATGTTATTAAGTTTCCTTCATTTGGATATACTCAGATAATCTCTGCTATACAATCTTGTGTGCCCCTAACAACGAGTATCTGATATTTTCACTGTGCTTCTTAAACTTCAAATACACTTAAAAATTATTTGTATTTAAGATTCAATTTCTGGATCAAATAGATACTCTGTAGACAGCTCAGTAGAGCTTGCATCAAGACTTTATGCAGAAGATACTATGAAAATATTTTTTGAAGATGTGTAGGTTGAAAAGTAATTTAGAGAGAGAAAAGTCATATGGAAAAGATATAACTTAAAATCTTTGGAAGGGGAAGCTCTAATAAAATCCAAGTTCAGTAGAACTTTGCCTAATTTGGTTTTTAAATGCATTGAAATAGTAGTTCTAAATTCTACAGAATGGTTATACAGAGCTTGAGCTAAATATTAAATATTTCAGCATTAAGGACTTGAGAGCAAAGTTGATAAACTTTATCACCGGGGCTGAAGGAACTAAAAAAGATTTTAAATATCAGATAACAAGAAAAGAGGACTTCAGGGATGTTTGACACTGAATGGAATTACTAATCATTTGTATCCACAAGTGTGCACAACAGGCTATTTGTTAGTATTGAGTGCCATTCAGTTAGTGTTTGTTAGAAACTTTCATCATGAAGTTGCTTTATTACATATATATATTTATGGTACTTTAGAAAATATTGCACATTTATAATGTGCAATAAATTTTAAACCGTCTGGCTTTTTTGCACTTTCTGCAGTGGATGGTGTCCTGCATATTTTTAAAGAATAACTTTTGCTGAAATAATCTGAGCAAAGGCAATAGTAATAGATCTGCTTTCACAAAGAAATTGGTAGCCATACTTTATACTCTTATGGCTTTTTCTGTGTCAGATATATTTTGTCTTCTTTGTACTTGGACTATCAAATCGCACAAAGCTCTTGGAAATCTGCGTTGGAGGATGCCAGCTTTTTAGATTAACACTGCTAAAGTTTTCCAATAGTTTTTACTTTAATTTCTTTCGTCCTTAAGGTCGGGCTCCTGACACCAAAGCTCTCAATTTGGAGGCAGTTGGAGTGAAAACTAATTCTGAAACTGGAAAGATCATTGTGGATGCCAGTGAAGCTACTTCTGTTCCTCACATTTACGCAGTTGGAGACATAACAGAGGTACTGAGTCTACATAAACTATTTTACAATAACAGGAAGCCAACTTTGTTCCTGACTAATAACTAGTCCCCAGATGTCGTCATGCTCTAGCATATATCTTAGTGTTTTGCTCTTTTTCATTTTGTACAGCTGTAGTATTTATGCCCGCCACCTGGGTCAGTAATTTCCTTCACATGGATCTTGTGAAATATCAGCATTAGAGATTATTACTGATGTTTATCAGGGAATGCATCATTGGTCAGAGGCTCATAATAATGTCTTTATCAGTTCAATTATCTTTCTAATGAAGTTTTTATCACTTCAGGTGTATGACTTCATGCTGCCTTAATGCTGAGTGAAAGTAGTTCTTACCTTCTGATGTTGAATACACTTTTGGGGAATGACCACAACAATTCTGCTGAGATTAATCATACGATAGCATTTCTGCTTCCTGACATAAAATGGTCTGGACAAAAATATATGCCTCTAGAACAAGAAAAAGCCATTGCTTCAAAGGCAAAGGCGTTGACTTCTGTCAGATGATTCACATGACTTGTGAATGTTTATGCCAAGTAAACATAAGCGGTGGTGGTGTTTTTTTTTTGTTTTGTTTTTTGTTCCTTTGTTTTGTAAAAAAAATTAACTTATTAACTTAAGCAGAACAATTTACTACTTGTTACAGGTGCAAAACCAGAATTTTGTGACCTTAGTCTAGCACTCTTGTTGATGTACAGTTATCTGTAATAAGAATATTTTTCCCTGATCAAAGTGCACTCAAATTCTTTCAATCCCTATATTTTCAGTTTACAGGTGAACTCAGAATTTCTACTCTTGAGTTGGGCATCTTTGACAATGTTATAATATAATGTATGGCTGGATTGTGAACTGTACAGGTACAAGGAGGATGTTTTCATCAGCTACTTGCTGTTCCCAAAGAAATTGTGCAATAATACAGAATATTATTGGGGGCATCACAAGATCTCTTATCTGTCACTTAACTTAATGGAAATGAGCACATCCCTTCCTATTAAAGTTGCTTTTTATATATAGCGTGGTCATCTTTATAGAAGTCTGGTAAATCTAAATACTGTGGTGATACCCAAACCACATACATAGTATGATTTGAGAGATCTTTTAAAGATTTCACATTCTGCCACACATAACACACCCCCCAAGCATTCTTGAGTTTTTGAAGAGATGTAACAGGTTACATGTCTTTGAATAGCCTGCAGATCCCTGACTGGATGCTGGAACAGTCAGAGACACTTAAATCTCATAAATCTATTGGTGATTCCTGACCTCTTTCCCTCTTTGTAGACATGTGTTTCTTCCTGTCTGTCTCCATCTTCATGTGAATGACTTGCCATTTCCTTTTAGACTGTGTGAAAACTCTTTCCTGTTCAGCTATTTCTCCTTTTATTCTTTGCTCTCCACAATTTCTCTGTACTATCCAGTCAATCAGAGAGAGCTTTGGGGTTACGTTCAGTTCTCCTTTCTTCTCTCCACGTAGAGGTTCCCTCTGTGTTTGTCACTTCATGCTCTGGGATATTTCCCGAAGTCCACTTTCTTCTCAGTGACCTCTAATGCCTGCTCATCCCTGATATATGCCTTGGTTAGGCTTTTTGCTTTCCAAACTATTCTTTTTAATTTAATCCAATTGGCAGTTGTTAGAGGCAATGCTGGCAAGGTCTTAAGTTCTGTTGCTCACTTTGCTGCCAATCTGCGGTGTTATTTTGGGCAGGTCATTTCCGTTTGGGTGCTTTTGGTATTCTGCCTTTTGAGGATTTAGTTAAATAAGAAATGTAAAGTTGGAGGCAGGATGCTCTCATCTTTCCTATTCTGCATCTAGAAAGTCAGGTCTACATTTATTTGTCATTTTCATTTTGTTGTTAAAACCTGGATTTCCTTTTCCTGTTTTTGTTCTTAGTAGTGCAGATTTCTGAACCCAAGTTGTGTAATATGCACTTCTAAGTGTGTTAAGAAAAGCAACACGCTTTTCTACTGTGTACAGTTGGGAAAACTGGACAGTTAATTCAGTGCTCTGTAGACATATTCTCTTAAGCTTTTGTCTCCATATGGGCTAAATATAGGGAATTAAGGGAATCACAGTATAGTACTTGCGCATTTATGGAGTTTAAAGATAGAAGGAACTATCTTGTCTGACTCCATTACAATATGAGCTATGTAATTCCACTTGTTAAGCAATGTAGTTATTTTGTTTGAATATCCAAATGAATTTTGTCTTTTTTAAAAGCAGAATAGATTTAGATAATAAATTTTATTGGCATGGGAATCAGCAGTGGAACAAAGTTCCCATTGTTGGTATTGGTGTACATCTCAGCTGGATACACTTGATTCTTCTGTGTGTATTCTTTCAGAACCACAAAGCTGTAGAGCTTGGCATGTAATATTGTCTGGGTGAGACCACTCAAGGGGCAGGAAAGGGAATTTTGTTCCATGTGAATGAGCATCAGTGATCCCTAATATTATTTATAAAACAGGATTTTGTCTCTTGTGTCCCTGTCAGCATCTCTCATTGGTCTTCTCTCTACCTGCCAGATTTTCTTTGCTGCCATAAAGTGCTATTGCTTATATGTTTGCAAGTAGTTCTCAACCTCCCCTCCTTCCTCCTTTACTAGGCCACACTGAATAGATGCTAAATTTTTACTGAATAGCAAATTTTTTTTTTTTGTTAATTCAGTGCCCTGGCTGGAAGGGGAGTAGTGAAAGAAGGGAAAGGGGAGTTTCATGATATGGTTAGAACGAGTGTTTTCATTTGGGAATCATACCCATCTGGCACAAATGGGAAACTATGTGTGCATGGGTGTCTTGTTGCACCCTTGTATGAAAAATTAAATCCTAATGTTATGCAAGCTGTTCATTTGGAGAAAGGGAAGGGGAAAAAAATACAACCTCCCAGAGGTTGGTCAATCTGTCTACCCTCAAAAAAAGATTCTCAGGCTTTAGCAAAAAGATATTTTCAACTGACAGGTAAAACTGTATTTAAGCATTTTCATTTTCTGTAATCAGGATGAGGATGACCAGGCTGGAATTTTAATGTGATTTTTTTTTTCAGTGATAATATAAGCTCTGTCTATTAAAACCCTTCCTCTAGTGGTATTAATGTTGAAAAGCATGGCACACAGCATAAAGAAGTTCTCTTAGAAGGAGGTTTATCATATGTATGTGTATACATCTGCCATATTTCAAAGGGTGTTGTAACAAAGATGTGTAGAGAAGGTGGAATGTGCCGTATGTTTCTTTAAATAGAAATAAGACCAAGAAAGAGTCGTGTTAGAACAAATACACAGTACTTCAAAGCTTTTTAAACTCTCTTAGGAGCCATCTCGTTTAAATGTATAATACATTGGAGGATTCTTATGAACTATTTGTATCCATAATAATCATGAGGGTAGTTCTACACATGACTGCAAAGTGAATGTTCTTTTCAAATATTTACCAGGGAAGGTCTTTAAGCCATTGTTTATGAGAAATTAGACTTTATCTGCATGGATGTTTTTGTAATTAGTTGGGTTTTATGGAATGCATAGCAGTGCTTTCACAATTTTATCTCTAGTTCCAATCTTCTATTCATTTCTGGAATGCCAAAACAACATCTGTATTTCCTGCTACAGAAATGATTGGCAGCCATGTTTCAGGCAAATGTGTGCAAGAAAAAACAAATGGCAAATTTCATCTGCTAAATGACATTTACAGACTTGAAAGTCAAAATGCTGTTTTTGAAAAACCATGACTTGATATATCTTATGGGAAAAAGGCATAGACTTACAGTTTTATCATTTGTCATGAGCAGTGGGGAAAAATAGGTTTGTCTTTGTAAACAGAATAGTAGTGTCCGTTAACAGGTTAGACATAATGTTTCGGTTTATTTTTTGCAATGTAAGTTTCAGCATAAGGCATTATTAGTATAGATAAAAACACAAATGTGTTTTAATATGCAGATAATTGATAGAGTATGTATAATGTAGTAAATGGTAGCTAACACCATGTACAGAACTAATTAAAGGGAATATATAGAAAAGAGAAGCTGGGAAAGAAGAATGGTTTCCAGTAAATGCTCAAAACAGTCAGGTTAATGAAGAAACATTTGAAAAACTTCAATGTATGTGATGGGAAATCCTTACTTTGTTTTCTGCTGAAGACTGTTTTTGAGGGCTTACTGAATGACCAGCTCCAAAGTGGAGCTTTGCATAAATGTGGCAAGTGTTGGATCTAGATAGGACCTGTATGAAGCAAAATTTCAGTCTTTACAAAGCATTCCTCATTGTCCCACAAAGGTGTTGTTTTTCAGTTATGGCTTTCTTATGTCTCCAAATCTTTCCTTCTAGACTTGTGACCCCTTTCCTAATCGCAGACAGGCATCTTGATGATACAGACTTAGATAAACTCTTAAATAACTCTTTTTGACTAGATTCATGAAGTTTTCTCTGGCTTATCACCTTAAATGGACTATTCTTCCGCAGGCTTCAAAAAAAAAATGCTTTGAAGATGCCATTCTTCAGTCTGCAAAAACTTCCAGCTTCTTTAAAACTAGCATTGGAGTTCTGATGCTCCAGTGGCATTGTGTCAGCACTAGAAATTAGGATTCTGGCACATTGCTTGACCTGTTTGGATGTAAAAAGTAGTCAGGACTTGTGGCTTGAACTGAAGCATGTCCTGGCCATATTCTGCTGTTATGTCATTCTTCATTTGCAGGACGTTAGCATTTGCCAACAGCATCCTTTTCATGCCTCCTTCTAATGCCAGAGTCTGAGATTAGGACCAATTCAAACTATAGGTTGCAGTGTGGGCAAAATAGCGTTCCTTTTTCCCAATCCAGGGAAAAGGTCCATGAGTCCAAAGGTCCATAGAAAGTCCATGTCTACAAATAGCAAAGTTTGCACCTGTTGACTCTGTGTTCTGTAAAAATGCATCAGGCAATTTTTTTTAAAAAAGTTCTGGTAGATTTTAAAATGCTGTTCCTTATACTAGTTTGTTTTTCTTCCTGCTTTAAAAAGACCAGCTGGTAAGCTTACTGAGGGCTTACTATGGAAAGAGAGGGTGAGATGGATGGTTAACATGTTAACAACCTCTGCTTTTCAGGGAGTGACATCAGATGTGAAGTTTTTATATGTTGATTGTAAGCATATTTGGACAGAAATTATTAGTGCCTTCTCCGTTTGGAGCACTGGCTGCTAAGCTGGAATTCCAAAGATTTGGCCTTCCTCTGCCCGTTGTCCCAGGAGAAATCCTTGGATGATACTTCTCTTTTAGATGAAACAAAGCTTTGTGCTCTTTTCTCAGGGCCGTCCTGAATTGACACCCACAGCAATAGCTGCAGGAAAACTGCTGGCTCAGCGTCTTTTTGGCCAGTCTTCAGAATTGATGGACTATGACAATGTGAGTTCTTTTTTCAGTAATAAAAACAAATCTTTTTTTTTTTCTTAAAAGAATATTTAAAGAAATTGTATTTTTTTTCCATCTGGAATCTAGTTTTGACAGCCGAAACAGATGTGTGTGACAGAGCTGCTCTTCTCAGTCATGCAAAATTCTCCCCTGCAGCTGCTTCATATGGTTCACAGTAACACTTTGTTTCCTGATGAACAGGTACCTACTACAGTTTTCACTCCCTTAGAATATGGTTGTGTTGGGCTGTCGGAAGAAAAGGCCGTGCAGCGTTATGGATCAGATAATATTGAGGTATGAAAATATTTTTAATTTATAGCTTGTGTCGGAGTTGCACTATGAAAAAATAAGTCCTCCAAATGCTGTATTTGCAGCTAGGGATTTGGTGTCTTCAGAAGAGCTCAGGACTTTAAAAATATTGCAGTATGTCACAATGGAAACTGTTACCTAGTGGGCTTAAAATTATTGGTTGTCAGATGGTTTTAAACTAGCTGCCATCTCCATAAACGATATTGCACAGCATCATTAAATAACAGTTATGTTCCTTTTAATTGTCAGAATTGCTGGTCAGGTTCTTTAGTCTAAGTTTTATGGATGTCCCCAGAAACATTCTCACAAGTTGTTCAGTGTTATCTTTGTGGCTGAAATATCTTGATACGGTGCGTGTGCATTGCATTTTGATGAAGAAACATGATATGCCGTATATTCACACCCAGCCTTCTGATATGAGGATGAGATTAAGGTACATGTGGTGAAGAAATTCATAAACACTGTGTAATAAGACAAGATTCAAACAAATCACACTTGAAAAGATATTTTGTGTTATCTTTATTCACTCATCAAAAAGAATGTCAGTATATGATGCAGTAATTTATGGAAATACAAAGTGCAGTACTCCAGTTTGTTATTAGTTCTGATTTTAATGCTTTTGAAATATACTTCACATTTATACTTGAGTGTTCCAGAATTGTTACCTGTTTTTTTGTTTAAAATGATGAACGTGAATTAATGTTTTTTTTTCTATAACATTATCAAATATGTAGTAATAATAATGGTTATAATATAAAACAGCATTTTTTAATGTATTAGTACATTCTAATACAAATGGTATTGTTTTCCTTACCAGGTGTACCATGCATATTATAAACCTTTAGAGTTTACAGTGGCTGAAAGAGATGCAACTCAATGCTATATGAAAGTGAGTGTTGTGGACTTTTAACTTGCTTTTAACTTAAAACAATACACGTGGTACAGCCAGCTTTGAGGAAGACTGTCTAGCAAAGAAAAAAAAAAACACCTTTCTGAAATGGTTGAGATCTTTTTTAATGATAGCCTGTTTCTCTAGCATAACTACAAATATTTAATATTAATTACTTACTCCATTGCATCTTGAAAGTGCTTTATAGGTATTAGCATTTTTCAGAGGTGACATTCTACTGATTGATACCATCTATGGGCTGCTGTTAAGGTCCAAACAAATATTCTAACTTCCATAGAGATCAATCTCTGCTTCTTCCAGTGAAATTCTTAACTAGCTCTAGTAATATTTGAGGCCATCTCTTGTGAAAGTATACTACCATTTAAAATAAAAGAAGCACAAGGCTAACAAAACTAGCATAACTGTTCCCTGTCTTAGTTATGAAAATAAAAAACACCTGGTTTAGACCAAAGTATTGGATTTGAAGCATGTCTTCTAGAGCAGTCCAATTTCTTCACTCTTCAAAAGTTCTCTGATATACTTGCCCATAATAGAGGATCTTAAATAAGGTGAATATATCTGATTGGTAGAATATATCATAGTTTTATTCTTCATTCTTTTCTCCTAAATACTAGGGAGCTATCTTGCTGGAATAAATGTTATAACTGCTGCATGTCCATCACAAATTATTATGGTATTATGAGTGTGTTAAGTAAGGAATATCCATCGTTAATAGCTGTAACCAGTTTTTCTAATAATATTTTGTCACATCTGACTTTTGCAAGTAGCTTAGCAGCTTTGCCTTAACTATCCCAAGCACCATTGCAGCTAAGGTGATGCTAGTTCTTTTAGCTATTCCCTTTGAATTGTGTCAATGAAGGTGAATATTTGAGGACAAAATAGTAATGGCATAATAATTGTTGAGTGGCATTGAATATGGTTCTTGTTAAACTCCCCAAACACACAAATGTTGAACTTAAAATTTAACACTGTAGTGCAAGAGGGTTTTTTCTTTAAAACTTCTTCTATATTTAAACTACCATGTCAGAATTGCTGCTGTTACTGGGATTATTAATGAAAAAAATCCATGTCTTTACTGAGTAGCAGAACTAAACAGATTAGTGATGATGTAATGTTTGATGGGATGGTATAGGGATAGACTGATTTTATTCTCGTAACAATAAACATGATGTCCCTAAAGGAACAGTTTTATCAGAGAACTTACTGAAAAAAATAAAAAGTTAAGTGTGTACTGACTCAGGCCTTCACAGATGCTTAGTTACCTTCATCTTTGCTTGCTTCCAAGACTTGACTGTTGTTTAGGTTATGTGGCTGATGTGGTAAAAGCGTCTTGCCAAGCTGGCTTCCGTAAGTGTAAGGAATTACAAAGGCACAAAATACCTTATAATTAGTAGCGGTCTTTGGAAATACTGCTGATTAGCTGCTAAGAATACATGTACCTGCAAAAGCTCAGACACTAAAGGTGGTCCTTCAGTGTCAAGATGTCTGTAGTGTAGCAATCAAACCAATGAAGGTATTTTGAAATTTTCATACAAATGACAAACAGAAGTATTCAATATACCACAAATTGTTGTTGTCAGTGGCTCCCTGAAGTCTGAAAGAAATATGCTAATAAAGCTTTGATTCAGGAAAGTGCTCAGGGACAAGCATAAGATCTATTGAAGTCACTAAGATTTAAGCAAGTGTGTAAGTTCTTGGCACACTGGGAATCAACAGCTGAACTAGGATCTTGGGGCACTTCAGTTTCATTTAATGCAACTTCGTGCCTTATCTTTAGATGTTCTAAGAAAAGATTTCTATGTAATGTATTGTTTTCAGATGGTGTGCTTACGAGAGAGGGAGCAACGAATCCTTGGCCTTCATTTCATTGGACCAAATGCAGGCGAAGTTATTCAAGGATTTGCTCTTGGAATCAAGTAAGTACAAAAGAATGTCTCTAGCTTCTAAAGCCTGCTTTTTAAGTTATTGTAAGATTATAAAAGATAGCTGCCTAGTTTTGGCAACACTATAAAGAATCCTTGCTTTTTGTTACTTTATGTAGTATTGCACATATTTCTACTAAAATACTGTGGTTCTTCATTAAGATACACTGGATTTAGTTATTATAATACTGGATATAGTTAAGGAATGACTGATGAAAATACATTGTTGGCTTGGTATTGTTACAGCAAAAAATATAATTGTGCATTAACAAATGAATGTTAGTTTTCTTGAAGTGTAGCTGCTTTTGCATCCTATGCACAGGATAGGAGATTGCTGCATAGTTTTGCAAGTCCCTTAAAAAGGGTATTTGTGTTTTCCATAAAAAGCTTTCTTACACCTGCCAATCATTTCCTTTTTTTAATCTCATCTTTAAATGTGCACAATTTGCTTCTTAAAAGCTCAGCAAGGAGTTGCATGAATTTTAAGCTTCTGTTTATAAACCAACCAGTATGTGATAAGGTAAGAAGCAATATCTGTAGGATGATGGAGAGGGAGTTACCTTTTCTGGAACTGTCTGATAATTCCAATAAGAAATTTACCCAAGTAGCTGAACTTTTGTGATTTGTTTACTCAGATTTAAATGTAGGAGTGCACTTTTCCTCACTTGTACATCTTTATTTTCACTTTGAAGGAGTAAGAATGACTCCTCGTCCTCTGTCGTTAAATGGAGCTTTTTTGCTCCCTCTCTTTTGTGCTAGACCTGTTTGTTTTTCATTTCCCTTCTTACTGCTGGTTTACATCTTCAGAAATGTTGATTTGTATATTTACATTATAGTTTTTTAAACTTATCTTTAAAGACAATAATCTGGGTTTCAAGAAATGCCCTCCCTATTGTGGTACTAGCTCATTGTCCTAAATATCATCACTATTTTATTGCAGTTTTAGTCTTGCTACTTTAGTCTTGCATTTATGCTAGTCACTCTTCTGAGTGACTAACATAAATGAAAATCAGAAAGGATTAAGAAGGCAGGACCGCAACTATCATGTGAGCAATATCTTGGAAATCATTGATAGCAGTATACCCTGAATACACATTTTCAACATGTGTTTGTAGTCCATTAATTGCCAGTGGTATAGATTTTAGAACTACATTTTTTCGGATGTCATTGTTTTGAAGTTTTATCCAAAATAACCAGTGAAAAGGAAGCATATGAAACTGGAGTGCTTTTCTGCCTTGCCTGAGGGAAATTAAAGCTTTAGCCACAGTAAGAGGTTTTCAGCAGGTCAGATTCTTGTATTGGTTTCTATTGTATTTCACAAATCCAGAGTTTTCAATGTGGAACACCCACTGTAAAAGCTGCTGTTCTCCATTGTCAAATATTAGGTCTCACTTCTGTCTCTCCAAAGGATGATTTTTCATCTTCACTCTCCTCTTAGCACTCTGGTAACATCTATGCTCAGCAGTGGTTTTTGCTTATTGGTGCTTTTTTGGATATATGTGGGACAGACTTCTGTGACTGTTTTCCCTGTATTTTGTACAGACAGAGTACGTTATTCCATAGAGAGCTTGAAATAATTTTCACATTTAAGTCCATTTCAGCTATTCTTACAGCATGACCTGCCAGGAATAGCAGCTCAAAGGAAAGTCATCAAATCTAAGAATGTTATTGGACAAGGAAAGGAATTAGGCTAGTGGGACTTTTAGCTCAGCTTTTTTTTTTCTCTCAGATGATGGAATTTTTCCTCCTGCCTATAGCATTGATAATTTAAGTGTAAGCAATAGACTTTGTTAACAATCATAGAAGAATATTCTGGTATTACTTCCTTCATCAGATTGTTGCCTGCAGTCCTAATTTAAGATGTTCTTCCTGTGTATGCGTGGATGTGTATGTATGTTTTTCCATCTGGAGTTGTTGAAACACATCTATGTACAAGAAAAGCTGAAGGCTGCAGTTTTGTCATATGTTTTTGCCATAGGCTCAGTTCCTACTTGGGATAAATTGCTTAATTCTCTCTGTCTCAACTCTTAGGACAATTCTTCTGTGCCGAACAGTGTAGTGCATTTAAATTTTGTTGTGTGAGTGCCTAAGAAATAATAAACAACACTGAAGAATAAATGCAACTCTTCTACCTGATAAAATCGACATGAGTGGGATTAGCTTGATGTTTTAGGACATTCTACCTGCTTCAGGTGAACAGTGTATGACTTTATGGGTCTTTTTTTTTCTTTTTGGTAGATGTGGTGCTACCTATCCTCAACTAATGAAGACAGTTGGCATTCACCCTACCTGTGCTGAAGAAATTACCAAGTTGCATATTACAAAACGTTCTGGCTTGGATGCAACAGTCACAGGGTGCTGAGGTTAAATACCATCCCTGGAAAGAAGGAAAAAAAGCACAAAGTATATCTGAAAAGAAAATGGACACTTGAGTTAAAACAGATGACTCAATGAAACCCAATGGCTTGAGTTCCAGAAATCTTTCTCATTCTTCCTGTAGACAGATTTTACTCACAGCCAAAGAAATTGTCTTCACACCAGCAGAGTTTTAAAGCCAATGCAGTCGTGCTGTGACAAATCTCTCTTCCAAAGTGCATATAACTCTTCTCTTGTTAGGAGCTTGGGAATAATCACAGCTTTATGTATAAAAGTATATCAGAAATCATTAACATCTTGAGGCCTTAAATTTAAACAGTTGTTGTCTGAGTTTGTGTTGGCATGGCTGACTGCCAACAGAATTTTCTCGCACTGTTTGGGTACAGATGCCAGGCATCAAACAGGGCTTCCCTTAGAATTTTGTTGATGGTCCTTTCTCCTAAGTACTTGGATAGTTCATTACTGATCCTAATATTGAACATCAAATCTTTTTGCTCACTAGCAGAAACGAGTTCCCAGTGTATGCAACAATAGGTAAGCAATCATCTCTTTTTTTAACCTTCAAAATGTAGTATAATATCTCACAAATTACTGCTTAAACACAGTATATTAAGCAATGTTGAAAAGTAGAATCAAAGCCACTAATAATCCAGCTCATGTAGCATTTGTTGCTTCTTTTAGAATGTGTAAGTTTGCCCGATGAAGAGGTGTATTTTCATTGGTTTTGTTTTTAATACTTTCTAACTATGAGCTGGATTCTGCTTTTAAGTGGATTTAGATAAAAGCATATGTTACTGAAGGGAACTATATTAAACAGTGAACTCAAACAGAAATGACCCCGCTCAGAACACACATGGAAAATAATTATCTGCAAACTTTTTTCAGAGTATTGGCCAGAGTAAGAAAGCATTAATCTATTGCAAGCTTCTTAATGCAAGTTTCTGATTATTTTCCTGCTGTCCACAAGGGGGAGATGCTGGCTAATTTGTGGCAAGGGAAAAACAAATCTGATAGTGAAACTTGTTCTGCAGAAGCCTGTTAAATAGGTAGTGTGACAAAGACAAAACACAAAACAAACTTCATTAAATTTCAATCTAAGTTGCAGTTGCCATCATGTTGATATGTATAGTCAGTTTCTTGCATAGTAGAATTGTACACATGGGAAAGGGAGAGATCAGAATGTATACTTCTAGCAATTAATTTATATCAGTGTTTTTGCATGTGTAATTTGATGTTTTCATAGCTGTCCTATGTTCTGCTCGCTACACGTTTTGGAAGAGCAGTCTGATCATGCATACCTTTTACTATTTTTTCATTGACTATTTTGCTGGTACAGATGGCAGCATGGACAAATGATTGATTTATTTCAAGTGTGAAATAGTTCTTTACTGTTAAAATTGTACCTGTCAGAGAAACTATTGCACAAAAATTGATCAGACATTCTAAAATATGCAGTAATAGCATTTATCACACTCTTTTTTTCACTAGAATACTGTTTTTGAGGATTTGTTCTGACTTTAACAGCGACAAAAGAAATACTAAATGTTTTCTCTTCAGAGTTTCCTGAAATTTCTGATCCATGAGAAAGGAAGGGCTGATGCAGTTTGACTGCAAGTGGCATTCCCTGTCAGGTCTGCTGTTGCAATTTTTTGTCTGTGAAATCATCAGTAAGCTTGTAATAGGAAAAAAAATTTCTTTGAGTGGAAGTATAGTCACAATACTACCTAAATATTGCCTTTAGAGAAAATGGTATGAAAACCCTACTAGAAACAAACAAACAAAAATTAATAGATTTTCCAAGCTGTAAAAATGTTTGTAGTAAATTTAGATTTTTGAAAATATTTAAAAATATAAATTATAAAATATAAACTAATTATATGATATTTTGCAACATTGAGATACCGAGCATCTCCGACTACACAGATTTTGTGTTGAGAAACATCCCACATCTGACTAAACTCTAATGTGATGTGTGCAAGATATTTTTCCTACTGATTACTTATTACAGATCCTTTTGCACCGCTGAATGAATATTAGTGGTCAGTCATGTTAAAGTGGCTTCTCTTCCCAGTCCTACAAAAGACTTTATCAGCCCCCACAGACATATCAATGGAAAGATGAGTTAATTTCATTCATCATAAAGTTGAAAATAATTTGAGACAACTAGTTAAAGAGATTTCAAGGAAATGTGCCCTCAGTATATTTGGTATTTGAAACTAAGGCCTCTCAGCATCTTTGAAATAACAGGAACTCTCTTGGTTTTAGAATTGTTATGTTGACTGCATGAAAATTGATCCTGTATCTTGAACTGCAGCCTAGTTCTCTTCCTCATTTAGTGGAAAATGTTGTCACCTGAAGTAAAATTAAATGTACATTCACACTTACAGAACTCTAATATCAGAATCAACAGTAAGATAGAAAAATAATTGCTAATGTGCTTTGTGCTTTTTTTCCTGAAGGATTCTTTGAGGAACTCTCCAGGGATGGTCCTTAAGAATTGTTTTTAAAAGCCTGACTAATGTCAATTGGAATGGCTGATGTATGCCACAAATTATTATTACATGTGAAAGTTAAAAATAATTCTAGTCGGGCTTTTTCTCAGGATGCCAGCTGATGAAGTCTTGTTTGTCAAACCACACCATGGTGCAGACAAGTCTGAGCATTGCTGGGTCCCTCATATGTATTATCCTGATATTTATTGTGATGTGAATTAACAAATTAATAAACATTGCATTTTTTAGTAAGTGCTTGTATTTGGTTAATTTTGCACATATGGTTTCAGCTTGTAAAGGATTTCTTTTTTGATCTTAATGCTGTTCCTCGTGGTTGAAGTATATGTTAAGGAAACTAGTAGTAGTTGACAGATTCAAACCTGTTAATAAGGAAATGTTGATACCTCTTTGTCTCTGATGTGTAAACTGAATAGCCATTATTCTGGGCTGGGTGACCTAAACTATTCTAAATTTAAATTAAGAGCACCTCTGGACACAGTAGATATGCTTTCAAATATTCTGTTTATTCCAACTAATGAGGTCTAGCAGGTATGTTCACAGTCCATGTGCGTTGACGTGCTTTGTGAAGACTCATCGAGATGTAACTCGGAAACTCCCTTGAAATGCAGTGCAGTCAGAGTGTTGTGCAGGTCTGCGCTATTATACATTTAGCTGTTTGGGTTTTAAACTAGAAAACATAGTGGAAAAAATATGTTACAGCAAAGCCAAATAATAGCTGTGGGTATTAATAGATAAAAACACTGGAAAATGAATGAAGAAATGCTAGCAATATAAGTTTAAAAACTCTGAGATTCTGTCAGAAAAGAAGGGGGCTGCATTGTTTGAATTAACCTCAGGGATTTTTTCTTTACATTCTGTTACTTTGATCAGATGTTCCCATTAAGTTGGGAGATGCTAAGCTTCTGAAAACAGCTAGTTTAACGTTATTTTAGTGGCTTCCCTGGATTTGATACTGAGAAGGAATATGGACTTAACTGCATTTAAAGTTATTTTTTCTTCTACATTTTTACTCTGTTCTAATTTCCTGGAATATTTCGCTACAGGTTCTAACTATTTAGGATAGCTAGGAACAGTGGCTTAAAAGGGAATAAGGTAAGCATTGTTCTTGATTTTTTTCCTCTGTATTTTCATGTACTGTTTTAATCTTGCAGCAAACAAGAATAACAGACAAGTATATAGACAGTGATCTTCATGAATTTATAAGATTGGGAATTGAACATACCACATTACTTACACGTAATGATAGCTTGTTCTCTACAATTAAGTTTTGCATTTTCCCATTTATGCATATACTACTGCATGCCACTATACCTATCAGAAAACATTTCTGCAGTTCAGATAATTCCAGATCAGGAGCTAGAAAAGTTTCGGTACAGCAGACATGTTGCAGTATGGATATATGTTGTTACCAGAATAACCATGCTAACAAACAAGTGCATTTCTAACCAAAACAGTTAATTATTGTACAGTTTCAAGTTTGAAGGCTTCTTTTCAGAGGGTCACGCTTATCCAACAAAGTAGGCAACTCTGTGCCCATCTAAATTGCCATTTGTGTAAATTCCAGTGAAATCAATGTACTAAAAGTTAACGTTTGCCGTTAATTCCAATGGGATGCAAGCATGTGTCTTAAGTGCTTTGTTAAAGGGGAATCAATATAAGCATATGCCAAAATGTATTTCATTATTACAGTTGGGGAACAGGCTGCAATTATGATTCAAAACATAAAAGATACAATAGACATCTATGATTAGGCAGTGAAATATGCCTTTAATAAGCATAGTGCAGACAGTTTGTTTTGCAATAAGTAAACTTGTATAAAATTCATTGACTTTTTCATTCTTTCAGATGTGAGCTCTCTTTTAAGAGTTTTTTTTTATTTTATACCCGAAGTTTTCCTGATGTTATTCCAGCAGAAAGGCTAGGTTTGCATACATTTATTCTAGTGCCAAACCTGAATTTTACTGGCAGAGGAGAAAAAAGAAGAGTGACCTTTTTTGGTTTGCAGTATTTTTGTTTGTTTGTTTGCTTGCAGGGGCAGCATGCAACAGATTTGGTGTAATTACCCTATCTGATTTTTAAGAAATGGAATGCTTCTGTCCACTGCATGTCAGAGAGCTAATTATGTTTCCGTTGTGGCACTCAAAGTCAATATTGTCAGCTCTTCTTAGTTCTAATCCTCTACATTGAATTTTGATGGGCCAGGTGAAATATCCCCTTCAGCACCTTACTGCAATTCTTGTCAATCATCTTGCCATGAAAAACATGCATATTACAAAGGCTTTGGCAACACTGCATCTGATTTCAGTCTTTAATCTAATATGCACCTTAAGAAAACACCATTCCAACTGCTGACGTTCTGTTTGGGACATGAATGGGATTCTGTTTGCTGTGAGAAACAAAAGAAAATGATGAAATCTTTAAAGGATATAATGGAACTCTTAGGCTATCGCAGCATGTAAGCTCAGTACTAAACCACTGGTCTAGGAAGAAAGCAAATAGGATGGTGGATAGGTACAGAAATTAAACAAAAGTTTTCATTTAAGAAGGAAAATGCAGATGTTTTTAATTTGTCAAGCGATTAAAAAAATACCTTGTTTCAAGCACTACTGGAGTTTGGAAGATTTTACCCGTATCTTTGAAAGCAGTGCTGTTCACTAAAGTCCATTTCTAAGCATGGCATCTGAGTACTGTGTGCCATTTTCTTGTTGTTTCTTATAGACAAGATCTAGCACATTTAAAATCTGCTGGTCCTACTGTGGAAAATTAACATCATCCCTTAGAAGCTGGAATATAAACTAATAAGGCACACTTCCAGAATCTGATTGCATCAGTCAGAAAGATATAGTACGAAGAGAAAAGTGGATATTACCTGGGGGTGTTGTGTGAAATGGAGACCAGTCTTGTTTGAACAAGGTGCTTTGCATTGTTAGCTAGGTAGAGGTATTGGGAGTTGCAGCCTGTCAGAACCAGCATCTCCAAGGAGGGGGCGGGGGAGAATTTTTCCAGGCAAAAATCTAGGCAGTTTGTGATAGGGTATGTCTAATGCATTAAAACAATTTAAGGAAACCCTCTGTGCTTCATGAAAGATGAATGCTCACCCGCTCTGTGTTTCCTCTCCCATTTTCCTTCAGCATATATGAAGACCAGAAAGCGTTGCGTGGATTTTTTTTCTGTCCTTCTTTCCCTCACCTTTAAGCAACATGGGAATCAGACTTGTTCTTCCTTGTTTTGGCAGAAAACAGAAGAACAACAAGATTCCTCTTAAATCTTTCACAAGGAGACTTCTTTTTCCCAAGGCTCTGTTAGGATTTTGAATTATATAGGTGGTAACAAATCTAAGGCAAAAGGACTACAGATACTTGTTTATTATATGTTTTTTAGAGTATTAAATAAATAATATAGTAAAATAAGGAAATAACTAACATTTTCTAAAATACCAAGGGGAAGAAAACTGAAAAAAGAAAAGACAGCTTTTAGGCTTTACGCTTTAAAAATAATAAAGAAAATACATTAATACTTTATTTTCTTTGCAGTGTTCCTGTGAAGCAATACTCAGATATTTTATTATGCTGTGTACTTCTAACAAAAAAGTCAGAACTGAATGCAACCAAACAATATTCTATTCACATAGTGTCAGAGCAACAAGCTATGTTGTGGCTTTTGACTTTATGCAGGAGGTTGAGCTGTCTTACATGATGCCTTAGATTTTCTAACACAATTAGCGATGCTCAGGAATCTTTATTTAAACACTTTTGTTCAACAGGGACAAAGGATTGAGCTTTGGCATTTTTATTAAATCCTGATAATCTTCCTTTTTGTGTCTCAAAGGATGAAGAGGAAGTGCATTAATTTTCACATGAAGGCAAATTGTACAAACACAGCTGAAAATATCAGGAAACACAGGGATTTTCCTTAGAGAGATGTAATCAACTAATGTTCTGCTGGAAAGAGACTCCTAAATTATTGGGCACAGTAATTTGGGCAGCAGGACACTCATACTCTGATAGCACTGTTCAATTCAGCTTGCTTAAATGAATGATTCCTGATTCAAGTAATATAGAAAACAGAGATTATTAACCATATAACAGGAAGTAATTTAAAGAACACAGGCTGTTCTGAAGACCTAAGAAATGGGTTTCAGATTATCAAAGGATTTAATTAATTTACATCAGACTGAGATCTAATTAAATCATGAGAGACCTTTTGGTTTTTGCCTCTTAAAATTCTTATTGAGTGTATTTTTTAGATGTATTTCAAACACAGGAAAAATAAGGACAATTCTCTTGACACTTTGGATTTTGCTTGCATTGATTCCTGGCCATATATCCCAGATATATGTAGAATGTGTTAGGTCAAAATTTTGATCTTCTCCTTTAAATTTTTTTTTTTTTTTTTTTTTTCCTGCAAGATCTTTATTCTATTTTATTTGGTTACATTTAGTCCTGTTTAAGTGTTAATGAGTGAATCCCTTTTGGATGGGAGTCCAAAGAGTCCAATGTATTCTTAAGAGAGCATTTCAGGATTTTCTGCTTGCCTCTTCCTTTAACTCCCTTGTACTTTCTGAACCTGGTAATGCCACAGCATCAGAGGAGACAGTTCTAAGTAAGTCCTGTCCTTAGCTGTGGCATAGTCTTTGAAGAATAAGAGATCATCCATTTGAGAGTGTTTATATTGTGACCTTCTGAAGGACGTCATCCTTCCTTAATGACAAAATGCATCAGATTCATAGGTTGTGACAAGTGCCTCAGGGTTTGCCCGACAGTGGCAGAATGGAGGATTGAATGAAATCTGCCTGTAAAATGCAAGGTGGTTTTCTCTGTTGCTGCGGTTATTGAGAGATTTAAGGTCTTGCACTTTTTGTATCGAGTAGCAAATTATCGAAGCACGTGAAGTACCCTGGACTGTGTTAAGATTGTCTGCACGTGGGGCTTAAACCTCTTTGTGAAGCCACCTCCTTGTCTTGCCTTCTGGTTCTGGAAGTCCTAACATTTCTCAAGTTCACAAGTTGGAAGAACGCTTGCTTTAAGCTATTGGGTCGATGGCTAAGAACAGCAGAAGGGGGTGCTCACTTGGATCTGCATTATTGATTGAAGCACTCTCTCTCACTGTACTTCACTGAAGTGTAGCCAAGAACAACAAGATAAGAATTAATAAAAGTGACAAGGGAGTTTCTCAGCCGGAGCTGGTGCACATTAGCCTGGATGAAGAGAAAAAGAAGCTGATACTTGAGTCCTTTGAGTTGTGAAGGATCTGGTCAGTCCTTGAAGGGGAAGCACATGAATGGCCTAGTTGTCATCGCATTTTATTTTTCCTCCAACTTTGACTAATGGTGCATTTCCTCTGGCCTCCTACGGGCCGTCCGTGCCTGACTTGCTTTGTCACTCTTCACGTCTAGTCACTGCCTTTACTGTCCACCCTGTTCCCATGGCAGGAACCCAGTGTCCTCTAAAAAAACGCACAGGCACAAACCATCTGTCATTCTTCCCACTCCTCTTTCAAGCGACCACTTCCCATATTGTGTGGCCTTGCAGGCTGAAAGCAGTCTGCCTCCCCACTGCGTGCTTGGAGTACATGCCAACTCTCCCTGCTTGATAAGGGAGCTCTTGGCATTCTGCCTGTAAAAATACTAATGGGCATCTCCCTGTTGATAACCAGCTCTGCCTTTATTGTGTTCAGGGGGTGATAAGTTGTCTGGACCAACAAGAAATTGCCCCTTTTGCTTCTTTGCAGCCGAAGCTATTAAGGTCAAATTAGGTGTGAGTTGTGAAATTAATCATTACAAGCAAAAACAATTTGTAGTGTGATATGGACAAAGGAGAAAAGAAGCTGAATTATAGAAGGGGAAATTATAGTAGACACAAAAATTGTCAGAAAGAGGAGGAAAGAACAGTTGGCAACGATGTACAAGGATGCTGAGCTAAGTCTGTAGGCTGTGCTGGATTTCTTCTGCTGCACCTGAGGACTATGAAATCGTAGAACAAGGTAGTTTTTTATGTCACCTGAGAGTCCCAATTAATCTACACACAACATGTCATACAGAGGAGAAGATACCTGGCCTCTCTTTGCATAAAAGCACTATTTCTAGTGCATGCATTATTTGCTGGCATTCCTTGTGCATCTCGAGTTGTGCCCCCACCAGAAGCATGTTCATGGGGCTTGTTACAGTTAGGCACCCCAGGAGAATCTGCAGCTCTGGCCACTGATGCAGACTGAGCTGTGTCCAAGCTGCATCTGCCACGTGGGCAACACTGATAGTGTAATTAGATACACATTTATCTATGAAAACTCTCCACAAATAATCAAAGCTTTTTTTTATGTTCACTTAAAAAAAAAAAAAAAAGTTTTCTTCCACTGGCTTGTGGAAGATACGATCTGAATCACTACTCTGAATTGCACGGGTGTAGTTCTTGCTGGAAATGGAGTCCAGCAGATCTAATTTATAACTGGAAATTCGAAGGAGAGAGTGTAGTCCATCCTTCTGAGGCAGCACCTGACAATTCATGTGTAACCTATGTATAGGAATGCTGTCCTCTGAATCACATATTTTTCCTTAGCGACAGCCCCCTCCTCATATAGCAGGACCCATGGAACTGACTGACAGTAAAAGAGGTTATGGGAGTGTGTTTTATTTCTTCCTTTCGTTTTGCCAAATTCTACAAAGTCTGTTACTGACAGCGGGAAATAATAGCATTCAGAGCAGTGACTGCTTTCATCTTCGCCGTAGTAGACTGAGGCTTTCTCAAAGAGCATCCTGCTTTTGACACACACATGAAATTCTTGTGTCTTGGCCCCATGTAGCTGTGTGCAGGACCAGCCCCAGACAGTTCTGCCCAGGTATGAGCAGCAACAGGAGTTCTCTGAACCACGGAGTAGAGCCACGCTGTGGCTGGTTGAGGTGTCTGCTGTATTGTCTGACCCAGATGTCGTACATCGGAGTAGGGGCTGTGCCACGGAGTGTAGTTCCAGTGTGTTCCCTTGAACTGCTGGAGACCAGGGAGATCCCACGTAGTTTGCCCAGGTACATCAGGACTTGGACTTGCTGCCTGAGGATACAGCTTTTTGGGTGAGTTGTTGCTAGGACTGCACTAAAAGCAGTATTTAAGGGAGTCGATTAGAAGCAAACAATGTAGATAAACCTTCAGGCTGTGCCTATGGAACAACGTTGTTGGTATGACAAATTTTCTAGTCTTAATTTCTGTGTCTATTTTTCCAGAACCATCAAACAAGTTTGGGAGAAGGAAGATTCACCTCAGAGGTCCAACCTATGAAAACAAAGCCTGCTTGATGCACCAAGAGCTTTTTTTGAAATTGATTCTAACATCAGAAACTGGGGAGCTGTGAGGGGGAGAAGGGCTGAGAAAATAGTGCAGCGCCCCCTGAAATGCTTCCATTTTGTTTTCTGGGGTGAGAAACCTGAACTTTGTGCCTAAAATATAAAGCTGAAGGTGTGCTGGATTTGCTTGGAAATGCTGCAAAGCTATTCTCATTTCCTGTAACTATTGCGAGATTGGCCTTCTTCCATGGCTATGCTCTGGTTCTTAGCTAGCCAGAATGAAGTGGCAAAAGAAATTCATTCTCTTTCATCTTTTAGTATATGCACCAAGGCAAGAACCAGAACTTTGAGCCGTTAATTCCTAAGTCTGTGCCTTGATTTCCTGCAGTAGGAACTGTGTTAAGGTTTTTGTCTTCTCTTACCAAATCTAATTGTTAATTGCATCTTCTTTTCTCTAGCCACTGCCACAAGGAGTGACTGCCTTCTGTGCTGATGACAGATCTGCCCTTCTGTTATCAGGCACTGCTCTTTTGTCATCTCAGTTTCATAACAATTGCCTTTGCCTGGGAGCCAGTGGATCAGCCATGTTGGGCAAAGTGATCCTCTGAGGAGAATGATGGATGACACTGATTCCCTTCAACATAGCTGGGGCACTGAGGTTAATTTTTTTCTGTCTCCCCATATTCACCCTTCTCCTGCTGTGCATTCTTAAAACAAATCGTGATGTAACTGTATGAACAGCACACCCAGGTGATGCTACGGTAACTTGTAAGAACATTTTATCATGCTGCTCTGTGTCACTTTTGGCAAAATTGTCAGGAAAGCAGTAATTGCTACAGGTGGCAGAGGCTTCCAGATGACCATCATAGGGCACATAGGGAAAAAATTTGACTGTCTTTGCCAAGTTTCTGGTGTTTATGCCAACAATGCTGCTTCACTTTTTCCCACTATGCTCACGTATCATTTTGCTACAGCTCACATATTGGCCTCAATCCTCTGCCTAAGAAGGAAGCAGGTCTGGCATTCATACTGTGCTGTTTCTGCTGAACTCTAGAGGATGAGTTTGCAGTGATGCAGTTACACTGGCATAAAACTTGGGAGATATCGTACCAGAACAAAGCATAGTGTGTCTGGAATCAGCTAGCCCTAAAAATTGTCTACAGGCAATACAGATGTCCTCATGGAGATAAGTTCTCAGAACTGGATCTCAGCTGCATTGAGAATCAGCTTTGTATTCACATCCTTCCCTGAAATATTCTCTAATAGTTGATTTAAGCAGTCTTTAGCAGAGATCATATTTCTAGTTTGGGATTCCCTTTATACATCTTTCATTAATACAGGGATTCTCTGCACTCAGAGACCAGCACCGCAGAACAGCTGGATCCATTTTGGCTTGACAAGGGGCATGGACATTTTTTTATATATATATTTATGGCTATCATGAATGTTCAGAATGCTTTTTATAAATATTAAAAATAATCAAGGGTTCTGGAAAGAATTCATACTGCATTGCCATCATCTGCAGGAGTTCTTCCATCTTCCTCTAGAATATGTATTACTAGTTGACACTGGGAACTAACTGGTCCAGCCTGTGTATTTCTAGCTGCAGCTACAGGAAAAGGAGGCTACAAAGGGAATTGGTATCTCTTGATCATCAGAGAGAGCAAATATAATACAGGCGGCAGCCTGACTGCCCCTGGAGCAAGTCAGAAGCAAGAAGCTTTCAAGCAGGCACCTCAGAAAGTTCCCCAGAGTTTTACTCTGCCTGCTGTACCCGCTGTGGTTATTTGGTAGGTTGCTTGCCCTGCTTGTCTTGAGGTAGCTGGAGTTGAAGCATGTGTTTTCCATTTAGAGCTTGGAGGATGCCCAGGTCTGACTTGGCATGCTGTCTGCACTGGGCATCAGCAGTACAGATGTGGAAACCACAAACCCGATTAATATGAGCCTAGGGTAAAGACTCAAATAAGCTTATAAATAAAACCAGACTTGCAGATTATTTGTTTCCATATTAGTCTGTAATAGACCCTACTCAATATGTTTGTTTTATTTGGTTTGGTGACCAACGTAGGTATTTATATTTCTAATAAAAATTTAAATCAGAATAAAACAGACCAAGTAAGCTTAAATTATTTGTGCAGAAGATGATTGCAACTGTCTGTAGCATGTAATTCCTTACGTGAAATGCTAGCATTCTTTGAACAGAGATGTGACAAATTCCTCAGTATTTAATTTACTGTTCCTTCCTGGCTCCAAATTCTACATTTATATATTAAAATGGACTCCTAAACCTCAATGAACAATTCAGAGGTGTTGGATGGCTTGGTGGGTCAAATTCTTGATGTAAGCACCATATGTATGATCTTGTGTGAGTCATTAAATGATCCTCACATCTTAGTTTGAAGTAGTGATCCTATGTTAATGGCAGAGGGTGTACAAGTACCTGTTAAAACTGGTGTTTTTTTCCCTGCCAGTCTCCTGCAGAGCTCTGGGCATACTTGAGGACCTTTGCTCCTTTTCACTGTAACTTCAGCTGCTGCAGTGAAGCTAATGAAACCATTCAGAGAAGAAAGCTTCAAGGAAACATCTAAGAAGGTTCTTCAACAGTACTGACACTAGTGGAGATAATCTTATCCTGGGACCTGCTGGCCCTTTGTTCCAGGTGAGATTGCCCTGACTCAGCTCCCTTGAATCACAGTTGTACCAGAATTATCTATGGTTTGGCAGCAATAGGACATCTGTTTTGTTCTGCTTGTGCTATGACGCTTAGGATGGGATGTCTCCACAAGACATAACAAGTCTCTGAAGTGAGACTTGTTGTGCCAAGGCTTTGCGTACACCTGTGGTAAGTAATATCTACAACTGATCAGCTAGGCCTACCTAGTTTTTAGACCATGTCAAGGTGACGTAACTGGAATTAATGCTTCTGTCCCCTAGATCTCCTGAACAGACAACAGAGGGAAATAAGTACTTCCATGTGCTGTTTGGATCTCACATAGGCTATCAAGGGAGTATGGAGTTCTTGCATCCCAGTGGAATGAACCTGAGCCTTGGGTAAGTGTTTGCAGTGACTTTTTTGTGCTAGTGTGGCTCCAAGACAAGTGAATAAACAAACGGTGCTCTCTTCCCATTTTTGCCTTGCAAAAAAAAAAAAAAAAAAAAAAAAAGGAGAAAAAGTGCTCACACCCTTTGTTAGTTGTCAATGCCAGAGGAAAGACACCAGCAGTTATTCCATTCAAATGTCCAGTTTTTCTTTCCAATTGTTTCTTTGCATTCCTTTTTTATTTTTTCTTTTCAGCTGGTTGAGCGATGGCCTGTTCTTATGAAACAAATTTTTAGCTTCACAATGGTCCTGACTTCTCATTGTTTGAAAGGCAAGAGGGTCACTCAAAGTAAACTGTGTCATAGACAATGTTTTTCCACGTGGAAATGTCGGAGGGCCACTCTGTCCTGTCAGCCCAGAAAGGCCAGAAGATGCCTTCAGACTCCCCAGGTGCATCTGTGTTTGTTTTCTAATGTTATTGCACATAAGGTATCATTAATATTATGTCCAAAGCTTGTCTTTTTAAACAGAGTCAACACATCTAAACTATTAGTCAGCCACAGGGAAAAAGGAAAGGATTAGTCATCACTGTAAGGAATTAACCCTTTCCATTGCCCAAAGAAGTTAAAGATGATATGACATCCTTAAATTGCAAAAGGGACGTGATTATTTTTTCTCACAAAGTTATGGGAATAATTTCTCTTGCTTTGGCAGTCAGAAATAAAACGCAACAGCCTGTACAATGTGGAAATCGGACAAGACTGCTTGGTGACTTTCAAGACATCATTCTCTTTCCTGTAGCACACGCCATTGAAAGGCAGGAAATTTCCCTCCCACCCACCTTTTTCTTTTTTTTGAATCTCCTTTTCCCTGTAGGCTGCCTCAGGTATTGGGCTAGGCTTGGCATGTAGACACAACTAGAAATGTAGGCGAGACATCATGGAGCAAAGTGTCCAAGTGCTGAGTGAGCATCCAATGGGCCGTAGCAAAATGCACAACCAAGTCAAAGAAAAATGGAAAATATTTCATAAAATTCATCTTTGCATCCCTTTTTCCTCTCTTGATATATGGCCTCTTATTCACAGCTGCCCAAGCCCCGGCCCGTGTGTAAATATGTCAGTGCACCAATGAGACGGAACACGGTCACAGAAATGCTGGCGGCTGCTCCCAGATAAAAACGCTGAGCTGGAGCCGAGGCGTTTATTGTAAATAAAGATCAAGGCAAAGCAGCAACATTTCTGTTCGACTTGAGCCTGCCAAGGTTGCTAGTCCAGCTCCTTTCACAACTACCATATGTCCACATGGATTTCCCCTTCCAGAAAGTGACAGCTCTTATGACAGCTCTGTAGCTGTTGCAAGTTCCTCGATACTTTCCATGTGTTGTTTTGTAATAACCTGGCAACACTGATGGCAGATGGGTCAATGGGTGCATGTGTGTGCATGCAAGGGAGAGGTAGACTTCCAGGTCTAATACTGCTGTACCTTAACAGCAACCGTGCAGGGCCTGGGAAACATTAATGCTTTTTTTTGTTCTTCTCAGTAGAGGGCACTGGATCCTATAAATAGGAAGTGGTACAGTGCAGCGTAAAGAGCTTGATAGCTTTAGCAGATGGGCTGATTTTTTATTTTTTTTTTGGAGGGGGAGATACTGGTGGTGTGGAAGAGAAGTCTGTGGTTCTGTCTGCTGCACACCAGTTGAACAAGAGGCATCCAATGGCTTGTGTTAGCTGATACATTTGCGTTTTTTATTTATGTTTTATTTTAATTAAAGCAGCAGCTAAAAATCGGTCAGGAAACCAGGTTGGCTAAAGCACTAGCCATCTGGCATCCTTCTGAACAGCAGCACCAGCCAGCTGGCACAACTGGGGAAGATGCAAGCACCTACAAACTAGAGCCCGAACAGCACAAGCTGGCATGGAAACTGCTTGAATTGTACAGGCTTGTTCCTACACTCCAAAGAGAAACTGTAGGAGTGGTCTGTGAGGAGCTGGTTGAACAAGGGAGTTTAGCCTTCTTCATAGCTGTTGATCCAAAAATGCCCAAAATTTCAATTATTTTTTTTTCCAGTGAGTGTCTTGTTCTCAGTAATACCTGTAAATGCTGTACTGTCAATCTGCTCTGCTCTCCCTTTTTTGTCGCTGAGGTTTCCTTGCTGTGTGCTGGAGTTTGTATTGTCTTCACTGATGGCTCAGATGAACTGTAAGCCAAAAAGACTAACAAAAATATTAGGAACATAGCTTTTTCAGATGATTTTTTTTAAGCTTAGATGGATCTCACACATATCTTGTAACAATTCTTTTAATGGAAGTTTTAATGTTAATAGATAATATTTATTAAAAAAATCTTCCTAAGCCTTCAGCTGGGACTTGTCTAATATGCTGAGGATTTGGCATAATTAACTCATATAATTCAAGAATAAGAGATTGAATTATTTGTTTTCCACACTAACAGATACTAACCTATGTTCTTGAGCTGACCTAGGGTGCTTCACTTAAATTGTTGGCTCCACATGCTCTACTAGGCAATAAAATTGAATGCTATCACAATACATGTATGTGCTTCAGCTCTGCTGAAGAAAACTGCGTGGCCATGCTGTTTCCTAAAAAACAGCTGGTTAGTTATTGAGGGTTTTATACTTCTATAGCTTCACATCTCACCACACCTGGGCAATTGTCAGACTCAAGTTGGAAGTTAAATTTGCTGGGGAATGTGGCCATATCTTCCAGCATTTGCTGATTCCTGAGCTTAATGGGACTCAGGCTTATTTGCCTTGCATAGCAGCAAGATTGGTCTCAGAACAGGGAGAGAGAAGCAGCTTTGCTTTCATATTCCCTCTCTCTCAGAAGTCTGAGCTCCTCGCTTTTCCTTGTCAATATAATATGGTTCAAGAGCTGCCCATGAACCACAGGTGGCTAGCCTTTGGCCTGTAGTGCTGTGTACCGCTGTTCCCATTTAAAGCAGGTAGAAGCCACGATTGCTGAGGGTTCTGGGTTTGTTCTTTTATTAAATAGCAGATCCTAACAGTTGGCAGTGTTCTTCAATCCAGAACCTGTGTGATGAAAGGCCATGTTATGGTAGGCTCCAGTGTATCTTTTCATCTGTCCTACTTGGTACGGCTTGTTCCAGGTGGAGACTGGCAAGATGTTAGTGCTAAAACCTGCTGTTGCCTAATGGCAACAGCAGTATCCTGGCTCCTCCTTGTCATGGGTTCAGATCTCAGCTCTGTTTGACTGCCCTGAAAAGTAGTGCTCCCATCAAAGTTCTTTGATATGTGAAGACTTCCTGACTTGGGCACTCTTCTGTGAAGGGAGATGAATGCCTTTTAACTCCTGTACAAACAGATGTGCTCTTGAAGTGACTCCTATAGTCTGCATTTTGTACCCAACTTCACCTTCCGCTGCAGAAGTGTAATATTGTACCTTCATTTCTGGTACTGTAAATCTTTATTCCTTAACCGCTATTCAATAGAGAAGTAGGTAGATGATAAACTTGGCCATTACTTGGTTCAGTAGCAATTTCCCTTGGAAGTTTTAAAGTGTGATTTTTTTTTTCCAACAGTTCTCTGACAGGTTAATGGGGTACATGGACAGGAGACTTCAGCTTTATCCCCTGGAGCCATGACAGTCTGAGGTGTTGCCTGGCTCAGCTCCTAGATGTGAAAGGAAGGAATAACTTGCACTTCTCCGCAGTCATTTCCTGAAGCTCACTGGTAGAAAATAGATATGATTCACTCCAGAAGGTACTGTACTGCTGAGTGCTCCCAGGTGTCTGATCTACCAAGCAAGGTTGGTAGCATCAGCTGTCTCTAAGGTTTCCCTTTCCTGAGGAGAGGCTAGTGTCAGCCTCAGCTAACTCGCAGAGGCCTGACATCAAACTGCATAGAGTTTTGTTAGAAGCTGACTGAAAACGTGGTGCTGTTATTATCTGACACTGGCTGAAACAAAAGCCAAATGTTGATGAATGTCTGATCTTAAAAGTAAACAGTTTGATTTTTTTTTTCTTTGCGAGTCAGGGGCCCTCTAGGGTTTTATCTGATTTTGGCAATCTGCTGCACATTTTGGGCCTGGAGCATGGTTTTAATTGTTACATCACAAAAGTTGCCAAATAATGTTGAATGCTCCTTAAAAACTCTCTCAATTTTATGGAACTTCTCAACAGCTTGACTAATACAATAATTACTTGAACTCGGCTATGTTGCCTAGTGGCAACTGGAATTTTTTCATAATGATGCTGTCTGTCGTTAATAGCAGGATTTGTTCTTTCTCTCAGCGGGAGAGAGGCCAGAAAGCCATGGTATCTGTCTTTTTTAATGACAGCCAACAGCAAACGGATAAAATAATCAATTATATCTACAGCTAGGTAGATAAAGTATAATTTATCATGTCAAAAACAAAAATGTTTTTAATTGGGCTGTTAATCATTTTGTAATTTTAACTAAAGAGATGAGGGCACTACTTTACGCTTAGACATCACTAATATTTCATAAAACGTTAGCTGTTCTTATTATAGCTTTAATAATAGTGTTTACTACTAACTGCCAAATATAAAATGCCATTTTTGCTTTCATTAGTGGAAGCCTTGGCAATTATAAAGGACTGTCCTTTTATTTTTCTCTTTTAGAAGGGTGCAGGAGAAGAAAAAGGGTCCAGCTGACTAATTAGCTCTAACAGTTTTGAGAATATGCAGATCTTTCTGTTTAATTAGGAGTACCCATGCTAGTTACCACCAAACAGGTTAATGAAATTGCTTTGTTTTGTTTTTACAGGAAAGCATAAAAGCAGATTAGTTTAACACGAAAGACTGAAAGTTCGGATTTTTTTTTTATTTTCAGCCGCACCTGTGCTGTCTTGTGGGAAGCTGGGCAGATCACTTAATCCATCCTAACTTGTTCTCCCTGTCTGTAACATAAGTGTTAGGTGCTTCATCAGGCTTCCACAGAGTATGTTAGTGGTGCACCACCAAAAGTGGTGAAAAATTGATTAAAAAATAGCAAATATATGGGGGTTTGGCTGCAATAGGAGCCTCTCCAACACCCTTTGAGGAAGGAAATAAGAACTTTACAGCTGGAGCTAAATCTTCCCCATATTATAACTAAAAATGTCCTTGTGATGCCTAATTTCAGGATCAGTGGGAAATAACCCACCAGAAAAATCTCACAGCACTGGAATACTTTGGCTGTCTACTCTTTTGTTATTATTCCTATTGATATCATGACCAGATGACCTGTTTAGTACCGGATCTCTATTTTTCCTATAAATTCTACATTTAAAAAATGCCAGCCATGCTAGGAAGAGAAATGTTGTGACTGTTGAGAGGCCCTGTGCCTGAAATACAACAGAATTAGTTCCCTCCTTCAGAAGTGTCTTGCAGAAGCAAATGAATCTCCATTTCTTTTAACTTGGTTTCCCTCAGAAAAGCTCTACCTGCTTTAAATCAAGAGGTGATCTCTAAAGTACCTGTTTGGGAGTAGAACATGCACTTAATGTTGTTTGGTAAGGGCAGATTTCACTTTTGCTGTTACACTGTTCATTTTTTGTTTTGGGGTTGTTGGTTTGATGCTTTTTTTTTTTTTTTCTGGCTTTAATTTTATGTCCACAGCATCTCCCAGTGATGCATGTAACACAGAGAGGGGCAGAACTGCCTTTCCTGTAACTGGATCTTCCCTAAGAGTGGAGGAAATTTAGTTGGATTGAGTAGGTTTTTTTACAGGTCTAATGGCAGGATTGAGGCTGTATTCATACTGGGAAATAGGGAGGAGAAGCTCTGGGGCTGACTTGCCCAAGCATAAATAAATTGGAGGTACATGAACATTCAAAAAATTCCCAGAGAGTCACGTTGCACAACTTAATGGGCCTGGTGCCTTCACCTGTGCCAATTTTATGTGACTCTTAACTCTGGCATTAAATAAAAACGAGACTTGCTCTAATGACATCAACAGCCTGTGGTGAAGAAAATATGCTGCTACTTTGATACAGATCCCCTTTTAAGGAGGACACAGTAGACAGCCAAGGCACTTTTTCCCATCTGTTAGGTAAATGTTACGATTCCTTGCTCAGAAACGTGCTCTCAACAACACCCCTCCACTTTCAGTGTTACACTAGATGATTTTTAATAAGAATATGGTTATCTGCTGCCCCTGGCTTTGCCACCTTGATTTTACCCTCCTTCTCCATTACATGAAAGGATGGAAAAGGAGGACATATATTGGCTGGGGGAGGGGAGCAAATAGTATGGGGAGGGTGTTAAATGGACCAGCTGTTATGTGTGAAGTATCTGCTTTCTAATTGCTGCTGTTGGAATTCAGGGTAGAAAAGCACTGGCTACACTTAATTAATAAGGCAGGACTCACATAAACTCCAGCTGTGAGCATAGGACTGGTCTTTAAAGAATAAGCTCGGGAGGTGGGACAGAGAGTTTGATTTCCTTGCACTAAATCCCATCACATGCTGCTGGTAGTGTGTGTGTGTGTGTGTGTGTGTGTCCACTTGAGCCCTTTGGTTGGTCTGTCTGAACCAGACATGAGGTATCTGTTGCTGTTCATGTACCCCCACCCCAAGAAAAATGATATGTCCTCAGAAATCAAATGTGAGAGGCTGTGTTTCATGCTATGGTGGAACTGCTGTGCTTTCACTCTGCCTTCGAATCCCTAATAAGTGGGGATGTTTGGTTCAGATATAAGAAGAACATTGGCTTTTGCAGATGGACCTTGATTTAGGTTTGCTCCTTGGTCCTCTTTTCTGGTTAGTTTGGATTTTGCATCCTGCCAGTATCTCTTTCTCATCTGAGCTCTCAGCATCAGCAGTTTTGCTGCAACAGTAGCACTGGTGGGGTGGATGTACAGCTGATGTCCCTGGACAGTGTCCCCAGGCCATTTTCCAATGATCTCTTTGAGGAGCACAATGTCCAGCTCATTTCTCTCTTTTTTATTTTTTATTTTTTGAGAAGGGCTCAAAAAGATCACTAGGAATTTCCCTGAGCTATAGCCAAGGCTCCTAAACCCCACATGAAAACGTGAATGGCACAACATTTCTTCTGTTCCAGTGCTCAATACCATAGGACACCCCGTGCCACCATCAGTGCCAGGTCTTCCCAGTCAGAGCACGGCAGCACTGGGGGCTGTGCTGAGACCAAAGGTTTCTTCCCCTTCCATGGGGTGCCACCTCTGGATTCCAAAGCTTGTTTATGTGCATTACGCTAGGAAACAGTGGAATCAGAAACAAAGGTGAAGGGGATGTTCCCATGTAGTTCAGTCTGTTTTTACTCACTGGCTGTGGAGGGAAATGAGCTTCCTGCTTAAGGTGAGGTGTCATTTGCTGGCCGGAAACCTCTGCGTCCCAGCTGGCCTGCTCCTTTGGGTGCCACCAACCAGGGCAGGTCTGTTCCAGTGCGATTGCTCTCCTTCCCAGGCCCTCTCCTTTCCTGCCCCATGTTCCTGCCTCGCATCAGTCCTTATGCTACTCAGATGCATGTTAGGGTCAGCACAAGGGAGGGGACACGGCCATGTGGCTGCAAAAGGGCTGGGAAAGAAGGAGTGCGCTTTTTTGGCATGGAGAGCCCTTGGGTAGGCCCAGCTGTTCGTTCTCACCACACCCTTCTTCCTCAGGCTGGAGCTGAGCAAGTCTGTGATGTTTTCATGCCCCTTTTCCCCCCCACCTCTTGGACTGAGATCACCCGTTGCCTTTCATGGGCTCCAAAAATACAAGAACTCTTTAGATTTCTGGTCAGAGCCCTTTATTGGTTTTGAAAGGTAAAATAATCCAAGACTCAAGCATCCAGGAGGATTTTGGTGATTCACTGCTTCTGATTTCAGTGACAGCCAGGCCTGATGTGCGTCTGAACACCCAGATACACCAAGGGCCCCATGGTCCCTTGAGGTAGCTGCATGAAGCTACACATCCCACACAGAGAAAAACAATTACCAGGTGTTATTGCAGGTTTCTGAGCAAGAAAGGAGGGGTCTTGCTTCACAGTGCTCTATACACAGCAGCTCTTTGTCTCCTCCATTTCTCTTTACCCCGAATGTGTTGCTCTTTTCAAAAGTTGGTTTCGAAGAGCTGATTCACAGCCACCAGCTGTATTGTTTTATCTGAGGGAGATTAGGACTGAGAATGTTGTGGTTTTGTAGTGTAAAGGCTCCATTGGAAATAGCAGCGTGTTTGACATGAGACTGTTATTTATGCTCAAATAACATCTCATTTAAGGATGAGGAGGGTGTCTTTTTTTCTTTTCTTTTCAAGTATAGATCAATCGTGTATGAAAGCAAACTCCCACTAAGCCTCCCTTGGCCCCTAATACTTTCATTTAATTATTCTTCTGCTCTTTATTTTATGGTTTTGTCCTTGACTGGTAACATCTCTCTCTTGTTCTTCCTTACGTGCGCCATTAAGGATGGGAGGAACTCATATTTAAAGCTCAAACCTTGTCTAGATTTAAGCAGTAAATAATATTTTATACTGATTCTAGGATTATTAAATCCTTCCAGTTTGCCTCCCTCTTATTTTTACAGTTCATTGGATTAGAGCGGACATACTCTTTTGAAACTTGTCTTAACTATTTCTGTTTTGATTTTTCAAGCAGCCCTGAGAAGATACAATCTAGATGTATGCACTGTTAATTGGAAGACTTGCCATAGGAATCCAAAAAAGCTGCCTGCAAGAGAACTGATTGTTGGCGTGGAAAAAAAAAACAAAACCATCAGAGAAACCCTGTAATTCCGAGATGTGGCTGACTTCCTAAATAGGTAAGTCTACAGTTGTTGAAATTAAAATTCAGTTATTTGGGGACAGAAATACATTAAGAATACAATTCTCTGAAGAGGGCTGACAGGCCTTTCATCATCAGTGAAAGAAATGAGTGTGAGGAGATCGTTATGCTCAAGTAGCAACCCATTTTGGACAGCTGCAGGAGCAAACACTGGGCTCGGTGCATTGCCTCGAAGTAACAATGTATACTGCTCATCTTGATACCAGGGCCAGGCATTGCAGAGCCAGGCATCTGAAGCTTAGTTTTCCCTATAAATGCAGCTAAATCAGCTGCTGGATTTTGCAGAGATCCTGACACCATAGTGCTGAGCTGCTCTTCATTCTGCTTGATGAAATCTGCTCACCTCAGCCTGTGTGTCACAGGTATGGCCAGTTAGACAGGCCTTGCCAGTATTACAGACTGGAGCTGAGCATGTCAAGGAAAAATATCCATACTAGAGATAGGTACTGAAAAGCTGCTGAAAAGCCTCACGGTAGACAGCCTACACAACTAACCTATCTCCTCCAATTAGTCTACGGTCATCAATGAGGTAAATGTCTCTGCCTCCTGACCCAGACAGGGTGGAGTTTTAATAATAGGCATAAATCTATTGTGCTTCTCTCCTCATGACCTAACATATGCTGTCAGGGCAATGCATACCTCAGAGAAGGAGTAGAATTTATGTGTACAATAAAACAATAGAGCTTCAGTGGTATCAGCTGTTTGATGAACTTTTATATATATTTGCTATAAAACAGGCAGCAATTACCAGAATGTGATACCCAAATAAATATCCTTGATCCATTTGCATGACAGATCTTCAATTTACTCACATTCGTGTGAGAGACACACATAAAATGATATCCATGCTTAAAATCACTTAGAAGCAGTCTGAAAGACCCCACAGTTGCAAGTGATACTGCAGTACTTAGCTAATACTCATGTTTCGATGGCTTTGCCTTCATGATTCTTCCAGTGGTTCCTTAATGTTTTCTGGTATTTTGCCAAACACCTGTGAATCAGCGCACAACAAATATTCCTGCCATTTAATTTAGCCTTGCACAGAAAGGCTATATTAGGCCTGCTGCAGACCTAATCCCAAACCTCTAAAGAGGTTTAAGGCACTCTGGTTTCACCTAATCCCGAAACCTAAACCAGAATCATTGAAAACCTCCATAACACCACAGGAATGGGCAAATAAAGGGTTTCCACTATGAAATTATTAAAAGGACACAGTGTATCTTTTGGATTTGAGACCTAAAGCTTTACCTAAGGAGCTTGGACTGTCCACAATAAAGTGTTTATTTTGAAGATAGGAGTTTGAAAGGTTTATTTAACAAGAGGGCTGATTCCACCCCTCCTACCCAAAAAAGAAGAGAGGTGAGCCCTTAGAGGAGTGAAGAATGGAGAAAAAAGGATGATCAAGTAACAGGCAGTCAAAGAAGATGAATCCTGGTTTTCTGTTTAAACCTCAGTCATGGACCTCTGTGAGAAAGAGCAATAGCAAAGCCCCTGGCGCACAGCCGGGCTGCTAGTCCCTGATGTTCTTCACAGCAGATGTGTAAGGAAGAGTTATGGGCGACACAATAAATACATTGCTGCTGTTCAAAATGGAGAGTGTTTGAGATCTCTTACTGATGGGAGATAACATGTAAAAACGTGCGCTGTAATGTGACTTTCAATTACAAATTGCATCCAACTGTAATAAATTTGATCTTGCATTAATTCATGTTAAATTAATTGGATTCTGTCATTCCTGAATTCTGGTAACCACCTTATCTTGCCATATACCTCGTTATCTTTATGTTGTGAAAGGGGTATTTCATTGTCAAGGTGACTGCAGGGAATAGTAACTGCACCATGCTCTAATAAACATCTAGCTCCTAACAACTTAAAGACCTGAAAGTATGCTGTACATGTGTTTTCACTAGGAATTGCATTTTATAGCAATGATCTGCTGTTCTAAATCTCTTAATTTAAATCATTTCAGCAAAACACGCACAGAAGTATGGGGCATTATAAAATACTGAAGGTATTTGTTGGTGCTTAGGACATTTTCCGTGCTAAGAGGCATCATACAGTCCTCAGTGTGCTGTGTGCAAGAATCAGTGTTCCTTCTGATGACGGATTTGAGAGAATTTGAGTAGAAATACAAATTCTGGTAGGCATTTAATAGCAGTGTGGCACTCCGGGTGTAATTTAGCTTTGAAAGGCTCTTTGGCTCCACGGTCAAAAGTGGCAGAAAAGTTGTGAAGGATGTTTTATTGCTCCTTCTAGCCGGCCTGGCAGCAGCACAGCCCTCTGCCAAGGTCCCAGGTAGGGCAGCCTTTCCCTCGCGGCCGGACTTTGCTTCCCCTGAGCACCCCTGGGTGCAGCCGGGCCCCTGTCAGCGAGCCCCCCCACCCCGCCGGCAGCGCCCCGACAGCGCATGCGCGGCCCCAGCCCGCCACGAGCCGGGCATCACGTGGGCGCTCGGCGCTCCTCTGCGGCCGCCTGGCCCCGTGCTGCGGGCTGCGCCGGCCCAGCAGCGCCGAGTCAGCGCCGCGCCGCGGCCACGCCCCTCCCCGCCCGCCCGGTGAGAGACTGGGGGGGGGGGGGAGCGCCGCGGGGGGGGGCCGGTGCGGCCGCTGGGGAGAGGAGGGGGGGGTTGGGGCAGTGCGCATGCGCGTCGCCATGGCAACGCCTCGCGGCCGCTGCCTGAGCTGAGGTGAGGGGGGGGGGCTGCGGGCCCGGCCGGGCGCTGAGGCGGCCGCCTGAGGGGGTCCCGCACGCCTCAGGGAGCGCCTCGTCCGTGCGCTGCTGCACAGCCCAGCCCGGCTGTGTGGCCGGAACGAGGAGCGGTGCTGAGGCGTTCAGCAGGCAAGGAGCGGTGCTGAGGCGTTGCACGGCACGCGGCGGTGCCGCCCTGCAGGTGGCCGTGAGGGGAGCGCGGCCTGCTGCGCCTGGAAACCGGCCCTGCCCCGGGCAGCCTTGCTCTGGGGTCGTTTTCTTGCGTGCTCCAACTCCCCTCAGTTGAAAGCTTTTCCTAAAGTAATCCGTGGTATTGTTATTTAATGCAGCATACAGTAAAACGAAAAAATAGCACGCTATTTATTGCCTGGATAGAGCGCTGCTCAGCACGGGCTGGTCTCAGCTGGCCCTACTGTGAGCTGGAGGCCCCCTGAGGCCCCCCCATCCAGAGTGACCCGAGGCTTTTATATTTAATACATCAACGCTTTGTAGTGCAAACTTTAATTCAGAGACAGCCTGCAGAAATGTACAGAACTAGCTTGTTATAAACAGGTTTTATATCAGAAAAGAGTAGAAATCTTGCCTTAATGGATTTCTCACATATTACTTCATTAAAGGGAAAGGGAAAAAAAATAACACTCTTCGTTAGTCTGCGTGGTACCTGGCATGGGTGTGCTGCTTCTCATTCACTGAGGGGCAGCACCAGTATTTCCACGTTTTGGGTAGCAGGGTTTACTTGCTTTTGCTCCCTCTACTGGCAGCCTGATTCTGCCGCGAATTATTGCAAATGCATGAAGTATCTGTAACAGTCTGTTACAGATATATTTTCAGCATGGGCACTCTGTGTTCTGAGAAGCTTTTTGTGGACCTAGCTGTCATTCTGAATGCAATCTTGCAGTGTTTGGATGACATTTGTATGCTGATAGCTGAAATTTGGATTCTTTTATTACACGTTTTTCTTGTCAGTAGTGGTGGTTGTTTGAAATGAAGCAAATGTATAAAATTCCATAATATGCCACTTTACAATAGAAAATCAACCAATGTCCAGATGCAATAACTTCATTTTGAAACAACAAGGTAAAAGAACAGGCAAGGCATTTTCTAGTGCTCTAGAAAAAATAAAGGACGTGAGAGATCAAAATCACTAGTTAACTTCTGCTCTCCTTCTGTGAGTTGTTTGAAGAGCATTTCTGCATGCTGTTTAGTACAGTTTCTTTGTGACCTGTCATTCATATAAAGCTCCCTTCACCAAACCTCAGTTTTAGCAGTATTTCTCTGAGTCTTTTAGAGTGGGCTCTGTGACTGGGAAGCATTTCATTAATAATTCACATTGTCTGTGTAAGTTACATGGAATGCAAAGGATGTTTTATTTATTTCTAACTAATTTTCTATATTTTAAAGAAACTACTGGCATAACTTTTTTTTTTTTTTTTTTTTTTTTTTTAACTTGCTCGTGTTTTTTAATTATTCCTGTTAACGTTTTTATTGATTTGCAGGTAAGCTTGTTTTTTCTTGTTCGTGTAAAATAACCTGTGATCGGGAAATCTAACTTGGTTTGTTCTGGCTCAGATGTGTCATTATCAGTTATAAAGATTCTGCAGATGGAAATTATGTTTGTGCATGCACTGGAAGAGCTGCCAGCTTCTAATTTCAAATAGATAGTCTGGTTTTAGTTAATTGGCATAAAGATTATTTTTTTTTAAGCATTAGAATTACATACAGCATGAGAATGTGAATGTACTAAGGAGCAAATCTGTTGACTTAGTATGGCCGTAACTTTCCTGAACCTATTGATCATTTTAGAATGCAGCAAGTTTCTTTTTGCAATGCAGCCCTTAACTACGGACCCTTGTATGTTCGTACATTTGAAAGAGACGTCTGTTGGCTCTGTATCCTATTGTACATCTGGCTATATTCTGTTTTGTGTTTGCATACCTTTTATTTTTAGTTGGAGCACTATTTCTCTGCAAGCTCAGCTTATGTCACAACGTAACATTTCGTTGGAATAGTAAGAACTGGAAATCAGTCAGTTGTAGCTAATTAACGTATATGGGGAATCTAATACTAAAGATTCTCATTTTCTAATTTGTCTGTGAAACATTGTTTTCATTGCAGAAAATAGTTGCTGTGACTACTCTTCTATAATAAATTGTTTTGTTGTAGGTAGGTTGGATTATTTATATGTTAGGTTTCCAAGGTTGTGAAGACAAATTTAGTAATAATTAAAAAATGTTTGAACTTTCCTTTCTGAACACCTTTTCTAAGTTGTGGTACCGATACGTTACTTCTGTACAAACTTGAACCTCAGCACAATATTACATGTTTGTGGGTATGTCCTATAAAGAGAAAAGGTCAGCTTAGTGGCCGTAGTAGCACTTGGATGTGAAAAAAAATCAGTGTGGATGGATTTATGTTTTCTTCGTATGAATGCAGTTTAACTCACTAGAATATACTTGGTAGTACAAATGAAGGGTTTCAAATTAGTAATAGCTTGAAAACTTCTTTAACTACTGTGTTTTTTTTGAAAATATTGGTCTCTGTGGAGCAGTAAAAGTGATCACAAAGCAGTGAGAAAGAAATAAATCTGCAAAAAAAAAAATGCACATTTTTTGCCCAAGCAAAACAGCTCCCTTTTGAGCCTTGTGCTGGCACAGTTGTATAACAAAAAGTGGACTCTTTGCTTTTCCTAAGCAATATATATGTGTGTGTGTATATATATATATATATCACAACTGTAATGAATGTACTTCCTATGGTACATTTTAATTATATGCAGCTAATGATGGCATAGCTCATCTTTTCCAGCATTGTTTCAATGGCGTTTATGACTTGGTGTAAGTGTTCTTATGTTGTGGGATTATTTGAAAGAACTGGTACTTTGAGGGATGTCAGGTGCACTGTGCTGAGAAAAGTGACTCATTAAACAATAGGTGCGTGTTATCAAAAGAAGATTGTAGGTCACCTTTAGGTGACAAATGTTACAGAGTCCGCAGAGTTACTTAAAAGGGTATTACTGGATATCATTTTAAAAGGCATATATCAGCCTTGACAGTTTCCAGACCACTAAGCTGGAGAAGCCGGGCTGTGTCGTGATTCAGAAGCATTTAAAATATGAATCAGTCTCTTCTGCATCTCAAAAGTGGAAGTTACAGGGAAAACCACTGTAAATGGATTTACCAGCACTGCTCTACAGAGAAACTTAGAATTGTTATATCACACTAAGCAAATTAGGAGTGTTAGGAGCAAAAAATCTTTTAGTCAGCAAATTAACTCTCTCATGATTTATTTTTAAAGATCTGAATGTGACTGTTAGAGTCAAAAAAAAAAAAAAAAAAAAAAGTACAGGAAAACCTTCCCAGGTGATATTCAACCCTGTCCTAAAACTCTGAGTTTGCAGTGTTAAGTTTTTCAGAGCTAGTGGGCAAATGTTGGGTGTAAGGTAAAGCTGAGCAGGAACTATTTGAAAAGAAATGTAGAACAGAGGTAGGTTGTGTTGTTATTGTTGTTTTGTTTTTAAGCTTCTTTGATTTAGGGAAGGGAAGGATTCTGCTTTAAAATGTACCAGATAGGAATCTTAGGACAGATTTTTCACACTCGGACAGCTGGAGCAGCTGTATATTCCCCACTGAAATGAAAATGCTACACTTCAAGATTTAGAAAGGTAAAAAGTGTGACGAGAGCATTAAATAGAAGGGCCATATGATACCAAAATTTAGCTCTGTGTTTATTATAAAGAAAATCCTAGTTGTAGAAGGGAAAAAATGAACTTGTTCCACCACTTTCTTTTTTTCCTCAGGAGAAAACACAGAATATATCCTAGGTAATAAATCTGTTTTATGGCTCACATGAGAAAGGGTGGAGAAACTCCCATTATTTTCTTCCCAGAAATTGAAATGCACATGAGCTAACATGGGAGACACTGGGATTTTCATCCAACAAATGCACAGCTGGCTTCTGCTTTTATTATTTTTCTAAGCCTAATCATTTTTCATTTGATTAGCTGGTGGCTGACAAAACTATCACTTGCTCAGTGTTTTGTATATTTAGTAGACTAGGTGTGATGCAAAAAAGATATTGTAATACATACCCAGAAGCATAGCTCAACTTGTTCAGTTGATGAGGAATTTCTATGTCCCTCTCCCTAAAATGCAAGTTTCTATCATCAGGTTTTGAGTTTGAGTACCGAAAAAGTAACTGCTTGAGAACTAGAGACAGGAGAATTGTGTAAGCATTTAAGACTTTTTTTTTTTTTAATTCACATTATAAAATTGCAGGATGCTCTATGCATATAAATAGATCATCAGGAATCAGTTGGAAGTCTACAGGGCCAATTTTGCTATGAGAAAGTGGTGAGATGATTTGAGGAAGGAAAGTCCTAGTTAGTGCTAGGAGGTGGGGGAAGAAGAGCTGCAAACAAGGATTTCAGTGTTCACAGGGTGAGCTGTGCTTTATTGGATCAGTAGGTTTTGCAGAATGCAATTTTGGAGAAGACCTGTGGACACAGTGGGGGAGGGGAAAAAAAGCAGAGTGAGACAGAGCGGCAAAGTGAGCACGCACGTAGATGTGGGAGAACAGGAGGCACGTGGGAGTGAGGTTGCGCTGAGCCATGACCGCGCCTGGGGTTGTAGGTAAAGCCCTGGATTCTCAGTTTGAAGTCAGGAGGGAGAAACGGCCTATCGCTAAACTCCTTCTGCGTGTTCTGCAGAATCAGGAAAACACGTTAAAGAGCCCAGTATCCTGGTCCATTTTGTGTTGACCCTTTATACCAGGGGCAAAGCAGACTGGCTACTTCTGAATTTGTGCTTTTGGTATTTAACGCGCTACGCTGTGCCAGAGCTCGTTATCATTGTTCTTCTGGGCAAAGCAACGCTGACACCTTCCTTAAGTAAGAAGAGAAAGAACACAGTTTTATCCCAGATTGGTTGGTCTGTGTTGTCCAAGTGTTTGGTGTGTTTCTAATTGTTATTGTCAAAAATTCCAAAACAACTTGACATGTTCTGGGGGCAGGAGAAGATGTGGTCTATCTGCTTCCACTTCAATATTTCGTGGTGTCTTCTCTGGTTTTAATTTGTAGGCATTTTTAAATGGTAGATGTTCAGAACCGTGTTCGAAATTTTAAGTGAAATGAAGTTCATTAGAAATCTTGTAGAAGGAAACTTCAGCCTAATTTAAGGTCAGTTCTGTGTTCTTTTATATCACGGTTGGCTGGGAAGGAATGGTTGAATGATTTTGTCAGGATTGGTAGAACCTACGTACCGTGTATCTACATTCTGACCTGGCTCTGTTGCACCCACTGAATAATTGTTGATTAGTTCAAGCTCTGTAACAAGAAGATTATGACTATGCTGAATGCCATGAGCCGGTATATTTTCACAGTTAAGGAAAATGTCCTTAATGGAAAAATACAAGACTACTGAAGTGTCAGTAAAGCATCATGGGAGCTCTTTTTTGTATAGATCTCCCTCAGAGACCACGGATCAGAGTACTTGGTGTATGGGACTGCTGCTTGGGACATGGAAATGCATGAGCCTGTATCCGTGGTGGCTTGCTCCTGTTGGGTCTGTAGCAGTCTGCAGAGGAGGTGCCATCGCGCAGCCAGCTTTGCTGCCCTACTTTCGCGTAGCCTGCCATGTTGGGATTTACATCTCTGGCCTGCCAGTTTAGCCATCTGATCTAATACATTTTCTTTCCTGCAACGGGCCTATGTGACTGAAGCTGTGCTTTGACTCCTAGCACCTGCGTTAGGCCCTCAGATTCCTTCATCCTCTGGCATACGAGGCGTGGCCACATTGACTCGTGGCTGGGGGAGCTGCTCCTGGGTGCCTGGGGCAAAGCATCCCTGGCGTGCAGCTGGGCACCCACTGGCTAGCAGCGGCCCTTGGAGCCGAGGTCTGCCTTTTGCAATCTGATCCCACGTCCCAGGTGCTGAGGGCTCGCTACCTAGCTGCAAGTAGGTTGCAGAGAGGGAGAGAGCTCTGGTGTTGTGTTGTATAAATGTGTGGTGCAGTCTTAGGTGCAGAAACGTCTCTGGCCTGGTCCTGTTACACTGCATTTATGCTCCTTGCGTGAGATTTGACAGGTCTGCTGCTGGTAACAGTTTGACCTTACTGAACAAGACTCAAATTTGAGAATAATTGGGAACATGCGAGACATTCAGGACTTTTTAAATTTTTCTCCTTTTTTCTAGTTTGTTTAGGCCCCCCACCTTTCACTTCAACAATTGAGGGTGTTGGTTACTTCCTTCTGTGTTTATGTAAGAAAAGCTTTTTATAGTTCATTTTTCCAGTTGGCCTATGTACTTCCTCCACGGCAGCCTAACACATAATTCTTCCCACTCCCTCCCAACCACTGAAGCTAATGGAAGACTTTTTTTTTTATTATTATTATAAAAATGGGGCTGTGGGATTGGAAGTGGTGTTTATTCTTACTTGGAAATGTGTTTTTTGACAAACTGTATTTTGTTATTAGTCAAGGAAAAGCATGGAAGGTAGCAAAGAATAATCAGCCATGTTTTGTTCACAGGACATTTAGTTTGTACTGGACATTTCCAGATCAGTTTTTGTTCGGCTGTAAATCTACTTAGAAAAACAGGTGTTTGTCAGAAACGTGCGTGGAAGTGGGCTACATTCTGTTTTTATTTTTGTTTTTTGATAAAAGTTTCTTAATGCAATGCAAATTGTGCAGAATTGTTCAGTATAATCCATTCCAATTTATGCAGGGCATGCGGGAGGGGTGAAGGCACTGTAGGAGCTCCACATCTACCCATGATTTTCTCCTGTCTGGATGTCTTGCACACCAACAGCACTTGAGCCTTGCAAACCGGGATCTGTGCTGGAGATCTTCTGAAAGGCCCATCATTTGCACCAAGATGGGAGAAGGTGGCCTGGCCACTTCCCCTCACTGTTCTCCAGAGGCATCACTGCTCAGGACTGCATGCACTTCTCCCTGCTTAAGGACAGGTGCCGCATCTGGTTTACCAGGGCTTTACTCCTGCTTGCTGAAAGTTTTTATCACCATTTGTCCAGGACTGTTATTTAGCCCCCAAATAGAATTATTAATATTTAATACTACAGTATTTTCCCCCTCTATGACAGACAGCTTACTGAGAATATCTACTGGGAATATCCTTAATTTCCTATAGTTTGGATGCTACTTCTCAATAAAGGTTATGTTTTGGAACTCATTTTACAATTAATTTTTTTCTTTTGTTGTCAAATACAATCTTGAAAGATTTTCCAACACTAATACAGATAACCTTCATCTGTCAGTGGACATATGTGTGCAGACATAGCCCCTGTCTAGAATAAGTTTAATTTGAGGTAGACTGAACTATCTCACTGCTTCAGTTCTTTAATATTGTTGGTCTCTATATAAGCCTTTGTTTTTCCCAAATGACTAGTTTTAAGGTGGCATGATAATTCTGACTTACATGAGACAGGAATTCACTTTTTCTTCTGACATAAACTAGCCACCAGCTGCACTACAAACTAGCAGGAAAAAAAAAAAAAAATTAGATCTGAGGGATGCAGAGCCCGGAACCTGAGAATCCTTGCACCTTAAATCTCATGTCTCTCCCTGGGACATTTAAGGTCCTGACAGGTCATTTAGCCCCTCTTGCATTGTCTGATTACGGAAATAAAATCTTAAAGGCACTTGCTTATTTTATTGCTCCATTGCTTATTTTATTGCTCCATTGCTAAATTATTGAAATCAACAGTTAGCATTTAATTACAGTTATTTTAGGCCATAAATATAGCATAGTGGCTGATGATGTAATTGGGCATTTTATAATACCTCCTATTTTAAAAATAAAGAGAAAATATCTGAAATTCATGTCTTCATGCTTGTGCCCATTAAATGTGGTTATCATTATCTAGTGACGACATATGCTCTTCCTAACTAGGATTCTCTTCTCTTTCATGCTGATACTATCTTCGTGCTAGATTATTCCTGTCCCTAGAAGCACCTCGGGGCAGGAGTGGGAAACGAATGTGTCCCATATGGCTGCTTTGGGAAGCAGGTTTGGGTCTGGGGAGGAAGGAAAGGAGATGCAATGGGGTCTTCATGCCTGATCCTTCCCTTGCTATGAGCAGGGCACGCAGTGGGGGGGAGCAGGGCCATGCCTTCCTGTACTACGGAGCTAGCTAGGAGTGATGTGGGAGTACATTTCATTCAGAACGGGTGAAATTATTTGTTCTCCCATGCAAGAGGAAGGGAGCCAGGGAGGAACGGTGTCTCTGAGTCACCCGTTCTTCCTGGAGCGCCTCCTGGGGTGGTGCCACTACATGCAGCCCGATACAAGACTGAGCCTGAAGGCTTGAACTAGCTGATTGCAAATATTTTACAGAAGTCTTATTTTCTGGTAATTACTTTAATATGATTCAGTGTCTTCTCTTTTGTCTGATCTTGTTGATGAGCCTTCATGCCTGATCCTCCCCCACTGCTGTGGGAGCCCAGCAAGCCTTCCCACAGCATCTGTACCATTCCTGCTGTTTCTCCCCTTGGTTCAGTGGCGGCAAGCAGGTACATGGCAGCATCGTTGGCAGTGTTGCTGCTTAATACAGTGGACCTTGTAGTTTCTACTGATCCTGGACCTGGTCTTGCAAACCTGGTCTTAGAGCTTCTAAATCCCCTCAGATTCTGTGGGTAGAGCAGTTTGCAGCCTTGGGGTCATGGTGCTCTTTGCCAGTTGACATTCGTTGTGATAGCCCAAAGTGAGAGCTCCTGTGGAAACCTGGCACTTTGCTCCTGAGGCAAGTGTGTATGAACTGAGTCCAAAGCACCCAGTGTTGAATGGATATATGGAGAACGGCTGGGATTTAGGTTCCAGTGGGTCACCAACTGTATTTACTAGAGACTACTAATAATAGTGAACAGACTCATTCCATTCCCACATCTCTAGGGTTTTAAAAATCCAGCAGAACCAGCAAAATACCTAAAGCTCAGCCAGTGAAATCCAGCCAAGTTTTGTAAAGATTACAATGGTAGTTTCAATTAAATATAAATCGTGCACTTTCAATGTACAATTTACTTAAAAGGAGTTATTTTGCCAAACCATAAATGTACCAATAACTAAACCAAAGAAATAGCAGTTTAAGAAATCTAAGTTTATAAGGTTTAGAAAAAACTTTCAGATATTTTTATTGCTTTTATTTAACCATGTGATTCATATTTAATCCTGGTTAGACTTAATTCATACATACATATCTTCATAGCAGGCCGTACACTTCTCAGAAGCGAATGACTGGTCTATGTTAGCGTATTTGTTCAATAAGGGGCGGAGAGGGAGAGGTGTAGAGTACAACTCACTTGCATAATCTTTTGCATATATGAGAAAAAGTCTGTCTCACATTAGACCTACAAGAAAAACATGGGTACTCATAATTCATATTATCCCGTAAAATTTAGAAGAGCATTCTGAGACTGTAAATGAAGGTAATTTATGTATAAAACCTCATCCATGAAGAATTTATTGCTAGAGTAGGTATAATATGCTTTGGCACAGACTTCTCCCCTGAAACTAGTACTTGCAGATTTGAAAAAGGAACATACCTCGCAGGTTAAATTATAATCTGGTTTTATAGAAAACACATTATTATGAAGACTTTTGCATTTGAGAGTGCTAAAGACAGTTAATAAGTTATTGTTCCATGGCTGTTGCTCACGGATGTGTGTAAACATCTTCACTATGTGAGCAGTCTCATTAAAATCAACAGGGAGAGGTGGCTCTTGTGTCTTGTAGATTTTTGCTGGAAGACTTGGACATGCAGTGGTAGAAGTGAGGCCAAAGCAGGGCTGAGGTTGTGTTGCAGCAATGATGTGTCCAGTATTGGGGAGATTTCAGCACCATCTCCTCAATGATGTGCAACTCATGCAGCCGGAACAAAGATATGCTTCCTTCTGGTTGGATATGATTTTTTTTTTTCTTTTGAGCTTATGTTGTGTGTATGTGCTTTTATAATTGTCTCTTTTTGACCTAAATGCTTTTACATCCATGAAAGTTAATGATATGATATGAAAATCAAGGGAAAAAAACAGCCTGTTGCTACTACAACTTTTTCAAATAGTACAAAGTAACCTTAAAATAGGGAGTGATCTGGCTAACTGTAGAATGTAACACTTGAATGCATGTAGCTGGGAATAGAAAGAGCTGCTAGCATGATGGGATTAGAGCAAGAGAAACTACTGAGTTTACTGCCACAAAAATGGACCAAAGCTCCTGAGCATTGATATAGAACAGATAGGACCTTTAAATTCTCTGAAAGATACACAATTGTGTAGGAAAGCAGTCTGTTAGGCTTGGATGGACAGCGAACACTATCAGTTCCTCTGGGATTTAAACTAGGAATTGTAGGAAGTGTAGGTGTTTCAGGAAGTGCTTTTCTAAAATACGGTGATATTTCTTCCGGAGGTGGGTCCTTGGACAGTACACTTACACTTAGTCTTTTTTCTGTTGGCTTGCCCTACAGCAGAAATCCTAAACTATTGAGAGCAAAGACAGCTTCCTCTGCCAGGTGTATTAGCCAGAATCGCATCTCTGAAGAAAGAAGTAACTTCTCTCTTTAAAGTCACATGATTTTTGAGGTCACTGAAAATTTATCACATCAAGGTATCACTTTGCTACTAAGGAAAGCCACAGTGGGCTTGCATCTGAAGTACTATGTTCAATTCTCTGCTTTTCCAGATGGGTTTAGTGGAGTTAGAAATGATACTGAAAACTAAACTGAAATGACCAAGGGAAATGGAACAACTGCCTTTTGAGGAGAGAGAAAAAAGGCTGGTACACTTCAGTTTTGAGGAAGATAGATTTATCACTGGGGTTTACAAAATCATGACAGTGATGAAAAAGCTGAATGTGAAACTGTTGACCTCCAAAGCCTGTAATGCAGGAACTAGAGGGCACTCAATGAAGCCAGTAGGTGATCAAGTTTAAAACAAGTAAGATAAAATACGCCTTAATTTTCTGAAACTTCAGATAGTGAATTTGCTCCCACAGGAGGTAGTGAAGGCAGTGGTGGTATCAGCAGGTTCAAAAGGGATTAGACAATTTCACAGACAGGAGGACTACAAATGGACAGTAAAATTGCAGTGTCTTGTAACTTCATTAATGTAGCAACTGTATATGGGGAAGCCTGTGGGGAATGGACTGCCAAAGCAGTCAGCCTTTTCCCTAGCTAGCATCTCTAAATTCGTGCTGCTGCTGGAAACGGTGTTGGGCTAGACAGACTGCTCGCCTGACCCTGCTGGGCATTCCTTATGCAATGCTAGCACCATTGAATGCTTTCCTTTGGATGCTCTGTTTGTTAATATGCTGAGTTCTTATAAGATAATCAAGAAAAATCGGTAGCAAGCATGTTAATACTGCATTGTTAATACCTGAAGTATTAACGTGCTTCAAAGTCTGATCCATTGATAATCAGATGCCTGCCTGCTACTATGCGTGTTACTAACATGGCATTTATTTGGAAAATGTACAACTTGGAAAATGAATTTTAAGTTTGTGTGTAAGTTTGTTTATTTTTCTTGGCAGTGAGTTTTAGTTATCTGTGAAGTGAAAAGCCGTCCAGGTGCAGTGAAGCTGTATGGTGCCACGAGTACTCCAGCAGGAAGGTGTACAGGACAGGTATGCAGGAAGCTGAGTAGGAGCAGTTCCTTCACGGTGCCATACTGTGTGCTACTGAGATGTCTTTGTGCTGGTTTGAAGTAGGCCAAGCTGAGAAGATGAGACAGAAGAGGGACGTTGTGCTGACCACGTCCATGGGTGGGGCCCAGAGCCTGGGACTTGGTCCCCATTCCAGGCCCTGGGCTTTAGTGCCACCAGAGCTGCAGTGACAGCCCTGTGGGCTGGAGCTTCCTCCTCTCACACTGCTTGGTGCCTGCCCCTCTCCTGATCACTCAGTCAAACCCAAAGTACTTAGGCTACTGCTTTTTATATAGTGCTTAGCCTTTTTATTATTTACATCAATTTATTTGTAAATGAATTTGGATATTGCCTCATTGTCAACATCTGTAACATTTAGAGGGGTCCTGCAAAGATGGAAGACAACACTAATTCATTTAAGTATAGTATACAGAAAAGTTCTTCAAAAAGTTTTGTCTGTATATGTTTTATTTTTTGAAACGTTAAGCATGTCAACAAAAATATGCTCTGTTTTGATTAGAGGATGTGTTGGATTTTGGGTGTTTTTTTACATACAGACCTTTTTGTGTAGCTTCTCTGCTCTGGACACTTTCAGTAGAGACTTACAAAAGCCATACCGGTGCAGTTCAGGTCAGTTCATTGTGTCTGAGGAAACTGGTAGTGGTGTTCTGTTGATGAGAAATCCAGTGTAAAGAAATCTGCACTAGTGGTCTCAGATGTGCTGTTGGGAAACATGTTTGGGTTTTAATCAAGAGAAAGAGGGTGCTTGGTTCTTAAAATTATATATATTTTTTTTCCATGTTAACAAAAATGAAGAGCTTAAAACTGTCTGACTAAAACCTCAGCTAATTGAGTCCTGGTTCTATGAGCATTTTGATGTAATTGTCCTTTTTGTTTTTCAGTTTTCCGTGGAAGTACTTCAGCTGTAGGCAAAAATAAACTGAAAAAGCCTTTTAAGTCTTCTTCACACCTAAATATATTTATGCGTATTTTTAGTCACTATTTACTTTTTGCAAATTTATCTTGATGTGAAAAAAAAAAAAGTTTCAGATGTATTGTTCTCTTAGCAAAGATTTGACCCTCATCTTTACAGACACAATTTCACCATTTTCCTATCAGCCTTTAGTTCAAAGGAGCACTTCTAAGCATGCAGGCAAAAAACAGTTCTATTGTATAAAATAGAGATGTGTGTTTTATATCACGGGAGTTTAGAGAACAATGCAAAGGTCAATTGTGTTGCTTGCTCTCCTGTCACATGATGTGGGTGTGTATATGAATGCATCCCTGGAATTCCACTGTGGGATCTGCATCTTTGAAGCTGATGCTAAAATTACTGCCGAGGCTCTTCCAAAGGCGGATACTGATAGAAGATTCAATGAAATCGAAGGTCGCCAGTCTGGTAGGCGTTGAAAGATACCTGGCTATGATACTATTTCTGATTTAATAATGCGAATGGGAGGCTAGCCCTTTGTAATAATTAGGACTAATTACTGAAGAGGTGTTGACAGATGGGCTAAGAGGAAACAAACTGCCTTTATCCAGTGGCTTAGAGTCAGATTACTAGTCTTGTGTTATCTGTTTCTCAGAAAGTAGAAGCTTCAATCATTCACTAAGTCTTCAAAGGGGAAAGGGATCCTAACAATATACAGGATTTGGGATGAAGCTATGAAATACGTCTTTGACTCAAAATGGCTAAATTAATCTCCTTTCTGTAAATTATCATACTTTTAAAGTTTTAGTTACAGATGGAGAATCTGATTATAGTCTTGAAAAATAAGTGAAATCAATATTGATGACTGTCCTGTTGTTGTTTGTTGTGGCTGCTCCTGCTCATGGATTAGCCTGTGCTCGGTTCCTTGCTCTGTTAATAATCTTAATATGGATTCTTTGTTTCCCTCTTATGCTGTGCTTATTATCCACCTGAAAACAAGACAAGGGAAAATACTTAGTAATCTCTCACATTGTCTTTGTTTTATGCAGATGTCATATCTGCTTCTCAGCAGAAAATACGTCTGTCAAATGACTACGGTTATTTACCTTTTTAGGAGACAAGATCCTGGATATTTTAGGAAGAAAAACAATTACAGATATAATTGTGTTTACTGAGGAATTACTTGTTGATGTAGGATTTCCTTTAAAGTATTTTTTTTCTCTCCTTAAGGAGGTGATGTCCATGCAGTACATCTGGGTGAAGTAGATGTGTATATCTGATATGAATGGAGTTAGCAGAGACATTCAGGGGTTAATCCTTTGTCACTAGAATGAGCGCTCAATGTGACTTACTTTAGGCAAATGATTTAGAAGTCCAGCAGCCCTCCATCTTCTCAGATGACCACTTTAAGTGCATTTCTTCCCACCCTCCACCATATATAGGTCCTGTTTGTTCTGAGAAGTACCAGATACATACAGTTGCCTTGAATTGCAGTTATAAGATGAGGTAGCTTTCAATTATTTATTTACTTTTTTTAACAAAAGGGGCCTTTTAATTAGTGTTTAAATATTTATAACAGTTTTCTTGTGCTGTAAAATCGGTTATACTTTGATCTAGATTTTCTGGTTTGAGATAATAGGGCTGGTAAAAGTTTTCCTAATGAATTTGGTCAGAACATGACATAATCTGATTATCTGACGAAAGACTGACACTTTAGTTCCTGCCAGAATAAAAGTGCAGTACAATAGGGGGGCTATTCAGCACACATTCAAAGTCTGGGAGTTCAAGTTCAGGTACTGCAGAATTGTTCAAAGTTTCAAATTAAGGCGGTGAAACAGTTTTGCATTTTCACTATATTTTTGCTCAGGAGTAGTTTATCTTGGATGTCAGGAGTAGTCTGAAGTTATGTGTGTAAACCACGTAACTCTGTTCTGGAACTTTGGTTTTATTTTTCTCCATTTATGTTATTCCTTATAACAGAGAGACGAACTGATCAGCACATCGCACATGTAGCAAACAGTCAGTACTAGAGACTGGGAACTGAGCATCATCAGCATTCAGCTGCTGTTCAGCTTGTGACCAGCTTTTGACTGGTATCCACATTTTAATAATTTAACTCTTTAATGTATGATTAGCCTTATTTCAGAGTGTTGGAGATGAGAATATATTTAATTAATGCATCCTACATGCTTATGCAAAATGGATATAGACTTACATGATCAAACTGGCAGGAAAGAGCAATTGTGGGTTTGTATCTAAAGCATAAGCTTAGCCTAAACTGTTAAAATAAACATTTTTTTATTATTTGATATTCAGGTAATATTTGCCTTGTAAATGTCATTCCTGTTTGCACTGGAATTATAGTGATTCTTACTAGATTCCTAGCGCTAATTTTCTCTCCAATAGCTTGGCTTATCCAAATGACATTTGTTTATACTGTATTGGATTGGAATCCTAATAAACAAGTTAATAATCAGGCTTTAATTTTGGGGGGTGTTTCATAGCATAAAAATACTTCATAAAGTGTAACTCTGACTCGTGTATAACTCTAAGGCTTTCCTTTGTTTAAATATTATATTGAAAAGGTTCTTGGAAAAAATAAAACGTACGTACCAAGTGGTATGGTCTTTAGTGAAGCACATATTGAGAATATAAACAAAGGAGGGTGGGTGGACACAGGTACAATATTCTGATATAAATGTATTTCCCACTGTGGCAATTCTGGTAAAGTATTTAGCCTGGTCAGGTATGAGCAGAATCATTTTTGATTCTTTTAATGAACATGCATTTTGTGAGTGTAGTGAGTAGTTTTCTTTTTCATTCTATGAAATGTAAACTGCCTGATTAAATTAAAAGGAATGATTTTGGAAAGCACTGTCAGAGCTCAACTTGCAGTGCATTTTAATGTAATTGATTACCTTTGTGAGGTTTCTCACTCTTGGTAAGGCATATAGGGAGTTACTTCACAAGCATCAGGAAGTGTACAGACACGAATGCGAGAAGTAGTAATTTTAAAAGTACCTAAAAAGTACATTGTTTTCATTTTTGTCTTCATAAGAGATGCTACTCAGTATCTCCTCCCACCAAAAATGCAAGAATTGAATTTCAGGGACATTCTTGTTCAAAGAAACTTGAGGACTTCAACTGCAAGTGACAGTAATTTTTACTTCAGGTGTGGCCAAAGCAAAATAAAATACACTTCTAATAATTCCGTGTGTAATAAAATATTTGTATGCATTTCTGTTTTACCATAGTTAAATCCAAACAGAATACTTATAGAGTAAGGAAAGGTTTAATGTTCTTTTGTTTTAGTTGAATATAAGGTAATGATGCAAAATTAAGATACAGTGTCGTGAAAAACTTACTGAGATATTAAAATGGATGTAATTTTAAGATAAGCATGAAAATGGGTTTTGGCCTCTTTCTCCCTTATTGTTGAGTGTATCAGGCCAGATCCCGAGCAGAGCTCAGTGCCAATGGAAATTACTCCATTTCTAGCAGCTCTGGACTTGGTTCTCTACATCAGGAATCAATTGATAAGTCATGTGCGATGTATATTAGATGTATAGGTTAATTTCCTATAGGTTATTTTTTATTATGCAATATCATGTTACATATACATTTCCTTAATTCCAAAACCTCTTAAGTTATATTTCACACTTTGATGAGAAAAGTATAGAAGACAAAATGTCATCTGATGTGTATTGTATTTCATGTTCCTATGCCCTGTGGGAGGAAAAGAAAAGTAATAGAACAGACAAATAAATAAACGCGGTGTTGAAACTGGCATGACAGTTTCTGCTCTTACGCAACGGAACTGCAATCAATTTATTGTCTTCATTGGTCAAATGCCAGAATAACAGTATAATATTATACAAGAGTAGATTAATTAAAGTAATTAGAACAGAATAAATTAAATAATCATAAAAGTTTGTCATGGGAAAAATATGTGTTTAGAATTAATTAGTTTTCAAATAAAGTGATATTTTAATTGCTCAGAGTTACAGAATCTTTAATTGCAGACACATAATTCTGGCCCGAGTAACTTCAGTTGCTGTAACAACTTGATATATTTCTTCTCTGTCAATTCTTTTTAATAGTTTGTTACTAAACAAGATTATTGCAGGAAATGTCTGCTAAAATGTCTGGAAGATGTTTAATTAAGCCCATGCTATCTGAGGACATTATTAGCTCTTGGAACCAAAAGATTTGTAGCTGATGCTGCACTAGGCAGCACCCCTAATTAAGGAGGAAGGGCAGACAGAGCCCTGTGGCTGACAGATTGCTATGCATGGCTGAACTAGAGGCTACTCAAAACACGCTTTTGATGGTCCTTGGCTTATCATTTTTCTGCTAGGTTACCATGATTTATCGAGTGTACAAACATAAATTCATTTTAGGTCTCATGGTATGGTACAGGAAGGCTGTTGTATAAATCCTTCTTTTCACTTATATTATGCATTTTCATGTTCTTTAGATCTGGCATTTGTAGTCCTATATGTTTTGTTTTGTTTTGTTTTGTTTTGTTTCCCCTTCGCCTTACCTTTATGGGAGGGTGTGTCGCAGAGCTCAACTACTGTGTGTTTTTGTGTCTGCCTGCTTTCTACAAACGTGGTTGGCTGTAGTTACATCATCGCACTTTATCAAGCAATTAATGGTTTCAGAAAGTAAAACACATGGGTGTCTTCCCTTTTCTGCAAAGTGAACCTGTTTATGAAACACTAGAATTTCATCCGCTTCAGCTGTATTTCAATGATGTATTTTTGACTCCTTTATTAAAAGCTAGTGCAATGACATTGTGAAGCAGGAGCTCTCATGTTTTCAGTCCCCATATTTTTGGCATAAACGTATCCATGATATTTTGCTGTCTCCAAAATGTTTACTTCAGTAAGATTTGCAGTGCCCAAAATGTTTAACTGTGTTAAAAAAGGTCAACCAGCTGATAGCTGAAGGCGAATATGTCAGAATGAAAGACTGAAAAAAAATTATCAGTCCGACACAGTGGGAGTATTAGAATGATTAATGTTTATGTTAATTTATGGCTTTTACATATTGATTAATAGCTTTTTGTTTCAGTGACCAAACTGTGTAAGTGGCAATGAGATCCATATGCTAACTCAGTGTCTTTCAAATAATTACAGTCATTCTTAGTTTTGTTCCCATGTTGAATCTATGTTTTCATATGGAAGATAATTATTATACAGTGACTTTTTAAAAAATTGCAGATGGAAGTATTTGAAAGTGAACCTTAAGACAAAAAGCCTAGGTTTCAGTCTTCCTGAAGGCTGTACACTGACACTTATATACATTTTTCTTGCAAACTTCATTACTTAAAATCATAATATATTGTGGTTTAGCATCTTTTAGTTAAGGGATGCTTAGAGACAGAAAAGATGCTAACGCTTTGTGAGGAGCTATTATCTGAGTGGAAATCATTAAAAATGTGTTCCATTGCAAGATGGTTATTAGTCATTTTCTCTTCTGCTCCCATAAGATTTCTTGGCATATCACCAATTGCTGATAAGCAATTTTGTTTTCTATCTGTCCGTTGATTTTTACAATTAAAATGTGGAAACTTCCATCATTCATTGTGTAAATGTTAGGAGACCAGGCAAGTTTGGGGAAGCTCCTGAGAGAGGATGAACTCCTAGCCTCCCTCAAAGTCAATGGGAAATGGAGGTTCTCAGCACTTCTCAAAATGAGACTTTTTCTTGAAGTGTGTTTGTGAGCAGGCAGTCACTGTTAGCCATTAGAAATGACTTGGTGACCACGCAGAATGAAGGCCCTGACAGCATTTAGTGTTCCCAGCCTGTACAAAGTAGGACAGGGCTCTTGTCAGTTGTAATGCTGCCCATGTGGCAACAGGCTTATAATATCAGTTAATAGAAGATTGTATACGTTGCATTCTCTTTGACACTGAGGGGTCTAATAAGTTTTGCAAGCAAAAGCGTTCTATGTAGAACTCTGTCTACACCGTGCAGACACTATATTCTTCAGTGCAGGCACACTAGTGAGTGCTTCCAGTCCATTCTTGTGATTTTTTTTGTTGTGTTAGTTTTCAAAGACAGTTACGAATACACATCAGTATGCTTAATTGCTCCTTTGGTTGTCATAGATAGGAGGCAGTAATATGGAAAAATAACCAATTTTAATAGAAAAAAATAGATTATTCTTCTAAAAATTGAGTGCTTTATTAGTATCTCTTGTTGGTTAAATCATAATTTTCTACAAATTCTAATTTCTGCTTGAAATCAATTTCTTGATTCAAAGATATCTACTGATTTCTATTTCCCAATTTAAATCAGCTATTTTCTTTAAAATTAGCTTTAAGGAAATCATAAAATTACAGTACAGTTTATATCTACATTTAGCACCAAAGATTGCAAATGGAGCTTTAAACTGAAAGAGTAACGCTGGTGTTAGTTGACTGATGAGTGAATTTTCACATATATTCCAAGGCTCTGACCTGTGCAACAGTTTGTGTAGCACTCCCACATCCCTTGACCTGTGCAGGCAGTTGCTGTATGAGATTTCCTTCTGATTCTGCTTTTACTAGTGTGGGTTTCAGCCTTTGCACACAACAGGCACATCACGTGTTTCAGGACTGGGGTCCCTTTCAGAAATCAGGCTGCCTGGCTTTTGATTTTGGATTTTAAATGGCCTTTTCATTTTTCCCTAAGTGTTTTGTACATGCTAGCTTGCCACACGATCCAAAAAGGCATTTCTTTGTACAGTCAGTTATTTTTTACTCAGGTGCAAACAGATTTCTTCAGAAAGTTGTCTTGCAAGTTCCCTCTTTTTTGCTGCCTACATTGCAGCAACCAGGGATGTCTAAGATGTCTCCAAGACCAGCTGTGCTGTAGCACTGTAATCCAGCGTGGCGCATCGGGTGCTGCAGGGCCGCCTGTCACTCTGGCTCGTCAGCAAGGCAACAGTTGGCTGGACAGGGAGCGGCCACGGTGGTCCCAGGCAGCCCTTACAAGGGGGTTTGCTGGGCAAAGGATGTTTCACTGCTGTGAAACTCAGCTGGCTGCAGTGGCTGGAAACCTGGGACGACTGTTTGGGAAGTTCATACTGCAAAGGCTGCCTGCTGTATTTTAACACTGGAGATTGTAAGTGTAATGGAATGAACAAAATTTTTTGTGCTGCACTATTAATTTGATGGAGTCTTTTATTTCCACTGACTTCCTCTACAGGCACAGCCAGTGACCCACTCTGAAAACACAGCTGCGCACTAGAACTAAGCTATGGGACGCGACAGAGTGTCACAAAACCTCTGAGTGAGTGCAGGTACGCGCAGAAGTGCAGGCTAAAAAGGGGCTTTGTATGAATGAAAAAGAAACAGCATGGAAAGGGGGAAGATCAGTTTATTCACATCTTTCCCAACTCATTCTTTGCTTTGATTTTTCCTTTGGGAGGGTGGCACCTGGTAGACCAGGAATTTTCAAAAAATAACAGGGATTTCATATATCTGGTTGTGAGCACACCTGGATGTGTTGAATTTTTGCAGTAGTAATTATGTCTGCACACCTGCTGGTTTCAGTCCCAAATCAGTTTGCCAGACATGCCTAGAGAGATTTATTTCCCCTATACCTGAAAAAGTTCTTACCATGGAGTTTGTACTATCGTGAATGAGCCTACAGAAAAAGAGGATTTTTTCTTGTCTTTGTTTGAACCATTGGTATCTCAAACTGAACCATGGAGTTTGCAGGGGGAGGAGGGTGTTTGGATGATATTTTAATAGCAATTTGTTTTTGCTTCTATGTGTGATAGAAATGCTAGTGACAGGAGTGGGAACAGGAGAGTTGCTGAATTCTGCTGGAATTTTTCCTGTGGGAATCTGTTAATGTTTTTAATTCTCTGAGAGATTTTTCTAAGGTAATCCTTTTGACATTTACATATTTTAAATGACTCTCATTAAATAAAAGCTTAACTTTTTTATATCAAATGCTGAAGTGATGATACTGGAATACCACTGCATAGAAATTCAAATGGCTTGAAGATTATTCTAATTGCAACCTAGACAAAATAAGCTTCATAAAGGACATAAATAGTGAATTGTTCTCTAAAATAATGTAATTTTGAAGGAAATTCAAATGTTCTGGCATTTTGCAGAAGCATATCTTGCTGTACAAAACCCTTTTTAGTGCCTAACAATTGCTGTGTTTAGCCATTTGCTAACTGAAATGCTGATTTGAACAGCTGGGTTTTCCAATCGAGGCTTGCTTAGCAATTCTGTGCAGGAGCCCAGGGCTTTGCAGCACACCTTGTGAAACATACCTTCAGTTGTTTGTATCATACTGGAGTGTAGCTTAGCCTCTAAAAGAGGATCCTGCTACCAGCACAGGGAAGGCTAGAAGAAATCAAAAGTGGAACATCATTTAAGAAACAAGACAAGAGAATGGTGATGGGGTATTTCAGCTCTTCCTGGTGATTTCCTCTTGCAAACAAATTATGCCTTAAGCAAAACCATTCATATATTTTAATGCGCTTACATAGGCAGCAGGAACCAGAGCATGAGGATATCTCAGGCACAAACATAGGATGCTTTTAAATGAAATTTCTTCTGTAGGTTGCAGTTTTGCTAGTTCAAGCCCTTGAGCCAAATTTTGATCTCAGACCAGCCTAAATACTAAGTAAATTCATTTAATTAAATTCACTGTAGATATCCCCAGTTAACAAGAACAGATTGGTCTCCCTGAGGCTAGATGGAGTTAACAAGAAAATAAATGTTGTGCTAATTAGAGAACTCATTTTCAGACACCTGGGGTTAAACTTTAAAAAGTCCTAGAGATTGAGGTTTGAATGTTTATTTGGAAATGAGTCTTTTGCTTCTAAATCACTTGGGCACTTTTGAAAAATTTACCCAGGGGCTTTAATGCTCACACAGGCATCATATTTAGCATGTTTGGAGCTGTCTGTCTTAGCAAAGCATGCTATAAATATTGTCTGCTAGTATCAGTATACTGCAGTGTAGTTCCTTATCCATAAAAGTAAATTGGAGACAGTGAGCTGCCTGGTGGTTGAAGGTAGGCTAAACGTCCTGTTTCTGAGGCGGCTAATGTGTCAGTAAGAACAGATTGATGCGTTCTCAGGGGGGTTTAAGGCACCAGTGTAGAAAATTTCCATCCATTTGAGTCCTTGGGGGACTGATTTAGGTACCTAAGAACTTTTATTAAAATTTTGCTCTTAAGTGACTTGTCCAAGCTTCTACATCCATGGACGTAGAAGGCAGCAGAGATGCATTTTCATAGTTGCAGGAAGAAAAATGAGACACTTAATACTGTTGTACTGCCATTCATTTGCTGATTCATGATAGGAAGTAATAACAAATCATATCCATCACATGTCCCATAAAAAACAAGATAGGTTTAATATTAAGCTCAGTTTCAAGATTTGCCTTTCTGATCAGTAAAACAGCAAGCAAAGATCCAGGCTGAAAGAAGTAAAAAGTCACTTGATTTGCTTATAGACTGAAAATACATTTTTATAGTTGTTGCTATTTTGTTTTTTGCTTTTCCTGTAGCCAGTCCAAAGATTTTTCTGACAGACTATCCTTGTAAAGACATGCATTCATACGGTGTTTCATGCCAGGTAAAACCCTCCCCATAGCCAGGCACACACTTGGTATCTGTCAGCAAAAACTTCTGTGTCAGTAATTAGGAAAATGCTATTAAAAACCTGCCTTGTTATCCCAGGCAGCCTCTGGTTTGACTCAGTTTTGTTTTGTCTTCCTTGCTAGTACAGTAACCCAGGCTCGTTGCACTGTGAAGAGGGACCTTGCCTCTCTGACAAGCCACCTAGCTACTACATGTGGTTCTCCAAAGTGTCATTTTGAGGATGACAGCATACTGCTGGAGTGTCGAAAAAGGTGACCTCTGGTGACAAAAAACATAATCCCACAGGTTTATAACACACGTGAAACATGTTACTGACAGCCACGTGGGAGCTGGATCTCACCATGAGGGCAAACCTGTGCAGCATGTACATGTAATCATCTGAAAATCTGCTCCAGCTGAGCATCTAGATCGTCAGACACTATCATAAAACAGATGAGTCAGGGCACTAAAACATGGAGGTTATCCACATCACTAGTCCTAAAAGATAATTGTGTTTAATTAGAACCTATAGATACCATGGTGATTAATGATCTGTAAACACCAAAGGTAGACGTGCAAATGAGGTGCAATAGCAAGTGCATCCATTAAACACAATTCAAAAGCTGCTGAAGTGAATTGACAATTGAAAATTGAGCTTTTACCATGTAACTTGTAGCTCTACCACTCTGTTCTGGTTTTCTGCAATTCCTTTGCTGTGAGCCAGGAGGCATAAAATCACCCTACTGAATTTGGAAAACTTCTTGTTTAATCTGGTCCAATGCATGATAGGAAGTAATCCTATCATTCCCATTTCATGGGAAGGAGCGATTAAAGTTGGCATCAGCTGTGACACAGCTACCCTTTTCTGTATGAAGCCAGGACAGAAAGGTAGAAGCACAAATATAAGCACAGAGAATAAATTCACAGAGAAAGCAGAAAAAAAATTAAAGGTGAAAACTCTTCTTGTAATGCATGCTATAATGCAATTTCCAATTAATTGCAAATTAGAGTTGTAGCAGCTGCTGGTTACATTGCCCCTGCACAAGTCTGGAGGGTCATTTGTCACTAGTCAGAACACAGGGAAGTTGTCCTTGTCCTCTGGTGACTGTGCAGGAACTGCCTGCAGAGATGCGAACGTGAATGGTCTTTTTTCTGCTGCAGAAATCCTTTGTAAAGGTGCCAAATCAGTAAGTGTGTGCCTAATCAGATCATGCAAATTATCTCTGTTAGTTCATAATACATTGTTCTTCACATTTCCCATGTTAGACTGGGCATCATGCTTCCCCAAATGCTTGTCTTTTTCTTTGCTGACTTGGGTCACATTTGAACCAATGACATAAAGCTGAAAGCATCCATTTCTATTAATCCTTTGGGGAATACAAACCCCTTGGAATAAAATGTATAACACAGTAGTCAAGTTAGGGTGAAATAATGCATTTCTTTTTTTCAAGTAACCATGCTTGGAACCAAAAGTTCAAGCACTTGAGAGTAATGGCAATCTTGTGTAAAAATGATCGTAGCTCAGATCTCATCTAAAATTCTTTTCACTTGACATATTCGCTGCAGTGATCTTCTGCAAATGGTTGTGGGTACAAAGCTGAGAAATAGCATTTTTATGGGGAGGAAAGGGTAAGACCTGCCAAGAGGCTAAGTGGAATGATAAATTGCTTGCCCACTGAAATTCTGGATATCCAGTTTCTTGCATTTAGTACCTGCTCCTTTTTGCAGCAGGGAGAGCAGCTCCCTGAACAGAACAATTTTGTATTTACAAGTATGTGCATACACAGGGACAGCTCAGCACTTAGCTAGCTTAAAAGGGGATCATTACCTAGTGTCAAAAAGCAGATTTGATAGGTGCTTGATCAGTCAAAGTTAGGAGGAAACACTTCCACAGAACTTCGTTGGAAATAGAAATAGCATCCAATAATGGCAATTTGAAGAAGAAGGTAACTAAGCAAAGCAAGTGTCCTGGTCAGAATATTTTTAGAGTTAAAATTTCACTTTAGGATGTCTTACCCTCTGTAATACCTGTGTCATCTTGCTCCCCCAGTGCATTGCTTGGATGGCTGCACCACCTCCGGATCCGCAGTTTGTGCTGCGAGGCACCAGTGCTGCAGTCCATGCTCTACATTTTTCTTGTGGAGGCCAAGAGCCTGATGTCCCTGTTCTTTTCTCTGGGTAAGTAAATCAGGATTTCTAGCTATGCTGAGCATCATACAGACGTGTCTTTTTAAAATAAAGTATATTATTTAGATAAATAGTATTTGGAGAAAACAACAAAATGCATGACTGGTGAATGATGGGCATATTATATTTGTATATACAACTTCAGTTTTAAGGTGGGGGGAAGAAAAGTATCAGACAGTCTTATCAGATTGTGTGCAATGGTCACACTAAAAATATCTGTTATTACTGCCAGGTCTGAGAATGGGCTTATCAATGTCTGGAACCTAAAAACACACAGAGTGGACAAAGCACTGGATGGCCATGGAAGAAAATCTGTCTGCTGGGTGGAAACAATGGATGGTAAAGACAGGCTCCTCAGGTTAGCAAAGGCAAAAAACAGTGGAAATTATTCTTGCTTCTGTTATGTACCTGAGTTATATAAAAAAAAAAAAGCAATTTCTCATTTCTGGAGTCTGTTTGACACATACAGAAAATGTACAGAAATACAAAAATCCAGAAAAGATGAAGAACCAAAGGTGGAAGAAAATATACAATTGATTTCTTTAGATGTAGTATGTGGCTACATCTGTATCATAAAGAAATTAATTCTATCCTTTTTCATTGTAGTTTCATTGGGTCCGTAGCATCCTTGTACTGAGATCATGTGAGGTCTCTGGGTAAAGGAAATGAACTTGGATATGAAGTTAAGTGCTTCACAACTGGTTCTCAGGGAGTATCAAATTTGATACAGTTTATAAGTAGAGGAGAGAGGGAGAAAAAGTAGGGAAGGAAGAGAAGAACCAGAGGTAGAATGGTGGAAAATGAGCAAGAATGCTGAGTTGCATGCCTGTGTTGCAAAATGTCTTGCGTTCTCATTTAGTGAGGGAAGGTTGGGAAGATTTGTGTACTTTGGATTAGACAGGTGATCTAGAGCAGAGTGGATGCCAAAGCGTCTGTATGACTGGGAGGTGTTCTGACATGTTTATCTAGAGAAGACATCTCTTATAATATACAGTGGAACTCATTAGCATTTATATTTATCTACTTAAGTACAATTATCAACACTCTCCCCCATAAAATCCTAGTGAATGAGCATTGTTTGTATAATTATAGTTTTTCATTACCTCTATTTTTGGTGTATATTTATAACAGTTCACATTGCAGTGCAATTCTAGGACAGTACTTAGCTGTATTTTTTGTTACTCTGTTCTAAAACTAAATTACCACAATTTCTTGCAGTACCACATTGTTTGTATGCCCAGTACCTGAAATGTTTTCAGTTTGTCACTCAACTGAGCAGCAGATGGGAGTTCCTGTACTGATGTTGAAGAAGCCCTAATTGGTCAGATTCGCATCTACCCCTGTTTTGGTTACATACTTCTGTCAAGTGATACTGCTAATTAAAAGAAGAAATAGATGAGGGATTTTTGATGACTCTTTGTCCCAGGTGATGACACAAGGACAGGCATCCTGTGCTACTGTAGTCTGTGAACTGGGAAAACCAGAGCTTCTCCAAAGTGGTAATTTGTTCCAGAGAAGTGGAATCACATAAATATGTAGCAACTGATGCTGCACCCTTTAAGTGGTGTCTTTGGCTTTACTGCTTGGGACCAACCCATGGACTTTTCTGTGGCATGGAGAGGGGTCCACGAGAGCCTGTGCTTGACTGGGCTGCACTCGTACATCAGTGGTGCCGCTGCAGCCACTGTTTTTTCTTTTTTGGATGTTTCAGCTGCAGTGTTTTATTGTTTAATTCCTGCTGCTTGCCAGTCCCTCTCCTCACAGACAGTTACAGCAGTCTTCTCTGCCCTCCCTATGGCTGTGGAAGTTGACCACTGAATGGCTGTTGCTTTTCATTTACCTTTGTGGTCTTTCTTGCTATTTGTCTTTCAGCTATCAACATGCCTGATAATTCCATTTCATTGCTAGAGTGAAAGAATATTAAATGTGCTATTCTGTAGATACTTTTGATTCCCTTTAAATTAGTTCTAATCAATGTTAAAATGTAAGTATAATGTAAATATTCAAATAATCATTAAAAATGATAAATATTTGCGCATATAGCATAACTGTGTTTGATCAAGTGTCTCTTTGTAAGGAAACATGGCTAACTGTGACTGCCATGTATCTGACTGACTCAGGTCCTCCCTCCTGCTTTAAAAACTTTAATACCTACTGTCCTGTTTTGCAGCCAGCAGAAGTGTAGAGTCTCAGTGACACCGAGTTAGCACACATTTCATGAAAGACCCTATTAATAGACCTGCAGAAGCCATACTAAGCTCAGCCCTTACTACATGTTGAACACCCAACTTTGAGATACCAACCTACAGGAAGCCAGGTTTTCTCAGTCCTGCTGCTCACAGAACAACTTGTTTTATTGTAAAAGCCAGGGTCGTGACCAGAAGATCTGCCTGTGGGACTTGGCAGAGGGACGGGCTTCAGTGACGGATTCTGTCTTCACGGAGAATGTGGGATTCTGCAGATGTTCTCTGTTAAAGGTGGCACAGGGACGTTGGCTAATGGCCATGGCAGCCAAAGCCCTGGACGAGGTAGGAAATACTTCTTTTTCTGGTGCTTGGGAGATTGCTTTTGTTTCTTAAATTGGAAAGTTCTGAAGAAAGTTCAGAAAGTTCATCACTGCTTTCAAATACTCTGCTCAAGAGAGGACAGCACAAGGAACCTTCAGGGGTTCTAATCACTAGTACCTGCCAGGAAGATGACTGAATTATACAACTCACGCTCCAATAACAAGGATACCACCCCAAGTTTTGTCTGACATTTAAGTATTTGCAGCTGCTGCTGGTCTTTCATGTGCATGAGTTTTGAAAACTCCTCTGGTGCTGCTGCTGAATGCTGTTAAAGGGGAAAACAGTCCTTCTGGGGAACTAATGGTCAGAAAGTCTGTCATCAGATGGCGGTACTCATCTTCCATCTCTAGCTGAGAGTCGTGTCTGGTGCGAGAAGCGGAGGTACAGGTGATTTGTAATGTGATACGTGGTCTTTCACCTCAGGCTAATTCTTTAACTGGTACTTTGGCTGGAAATAGTTGAATTACTATTAGCGGCCAGAGGTTTGCATGGTTTGAAATAATTGTAGGGTTCATTTCAGTTCCTACTGGATAAGTCCACATCTAATACCCATTATCACACCATCATTGACTGACAGCTTTATTGGCAGCTTCCACTTCTGTTTTGTAGAAATTGTATTTTTTGTTTTCTTTGAATTATTATTTAAGGACATTCTGCAAAAACAAAATAATTCAGATGCTTGACATCAAAATACCAAAAATACAAAAAATAAAATGAAGAAGTGGCATAAATAAATAAGAAAAATATTGTAATTTATTGCAAGCTGTCTGTGAATATAAAAAGTCACGAGCTTTTCTGGACCCTAAGATGCATAGCTTGAAACTGAAAGTTACACTTTCTATATACTAAGTACTATGTGGGAATGATGCCTGTATTGCAAGAAAATAAGAACTTTTTATTGTTCAGAAGCTAACCATATATTTAAGTACTTTGTTGGATCACAGCCAGGATGCTCAGCATTTTACAGAACCAAGTAAGCCCATAAAAACAACCACTGTATCTGTAAATAAAACTACTCAAAGGCCCATATATTGTTCTGATCAAACAAGGAACTACCTCCATTTTACAGAAGTGTTCAATAATATTTAACTTTAGCAAAATTGAAAAGTGCACTCTTGTATCAGGTGGAGAAGCATTTGTGTCAGGCAAAGAGTACACACGTTCTGTTCATGAAGAATTAAGTAGTCATCTAATCCAAAGAGATGTTTTACCCCAATGTCTCTTACAGCTCATCTCTGTTTTATTTTCATTTGTTCGCTTGGGTCCTGCAAACTGATAATGATTTGCTGTCTCCTGAAGTAAAAGAATCCCACTTTGTGTATGAACCTTTACATTAGAACTGTGTCAGGTTTCAATAAATTCGCGTACTCCCATAATATATAGTGCTTCCAAATAGGCAGCACTGTGTGAGACACAGTACATTTGCAGCTTATGATTAAAATTAAGACTTAATAAGTGTTTATGTTTGGCTGGTGCCCAAAGAAGAGTAATTTTGTCTTAAAGCAGGTTCAGTCCATAAATAATGAGATCTGAACAGGCATTTATTTGTTCATGATTGCATTTAAATCACCAATTATGAGTTACACGCACTTTTCTTGCCAATTTGCCAGAAACATGTTAAAAGCTTTATTAATGTGAAAAAGAAAAAGGGTGTGTTTCCTTGTGGCCAGTTTTAGCCACCCAGGAACACTATTAACCTCAGGCAAAGGAAAATCTTTCTCCTATTAAGCAAAACCAATATAAACACAGAACTTCAAGTTTTAGGTTACAGTTGTCAAAATATATGAAATAGTATTTATTTCTAAGGCTCAGTTGCCTCTAATGCAGACAATCTCTGGAACTGTCAATCTAGCACAGGCAGCTCATGCCTGACTGCCTTTTGCAAAAAACTTTTCTCATCTTTGTGTTTTTCTTTGTCCTTTGAAGCCCAACTGTAGCCCTTGTACTAGTTCTTCCCTTTTGAACCAAGATAAAGCAAAGGAATGGCTTTTTTATTTTTAACCTGCAGAAGTGCATTTATCCCAGTGTTTACCCTTCCGTATTAAATAAAAGTTACAGTTTTGGTTTTCTTGTGATCTAGCAAGCAATGCCCTTTGGAGAGCCAGTGATGAAAGACACGAGATGAGAGCGGGTCATCTTCGTATTTATAGCCCATTTCCTGTAATAGCTAACTTGGTCGTTACATTGCTAGCAAGAAAGTTGCCAAGAGAAAAGAATCTTTTGTTAAGAGCATAGCTCCAGAGAACCAGAATTCCCAGGTGATAAAACTTTGGTCTTTTAATAGGTTTGGTCTACACATTGGATGGCTCTGTGCTGTAGTCCTCATCCCTCAAATCTGGAGAATGATTTCCTTCTCCATTGCTAACTGGCTTTAGAAAGTGTTCTGTATATTGTGTTTAGTACATTGTCGACTTGCAGTCCTAGAGTGCAGCTGGCTTTTGGCAGGCTAGCTGACAACCTCTAGAAATAGGAAGATGTTCTGGCAAGCTTTGAACTAAAGGTATAGGATTGGAAAGCCATTGCAGCTGCCGTGGTCTTGATTGATGACTCCCAGAGGAGCCATATTTGTGTAATACCTCATCTCAGATGCTTAAGGAAATTCGCATGACTGGGGCTGTTCAACAGCACTATTGGGCCTTTGCACATTCTGAAATAGCCCAGGATGGCTGGTGATGCTGGATTTATCAAATATTTGAAGTCCTTTATTTTTATGAGATAATGTAGACCATTGTTTGGTTAATTAAAATAAAACATCACCTGAGTGATAAAGGAAGCATCTGAGAAAGAGCAATATGAAACAAAATGTTCCTCAAAGCAAGTTTTTGATAACTAAGAACTTACCTTTCTCCATAGTTCCAGGCTCAAGAGTCAGTCCAGAGACACTTTTGTGTCTGTTAAGAGACTCAAAACCTTCCAGTGCCAAATTGCAAAGGCAGACTCCCCTGATCTTGCCTGCCATCATCCTGAGGTGGAAATGAGCTACTTCCTTGGCAGAGTAAGGACTTCTTGCCCCATGTTTTAAAAAAAGAAAAGAAGACAGAGCCATAATTCATTACCATCAGCGCAAGCAAAAGTAGAGGCTGCTATGTAGACAGAGCAGGTGTTAAATACAGTATTGTCTGACCCTATTCAAAGCAGGGTCAGACAATATTGTAGTAAAATACCTGTATGCCATCAGTGCTCCAGCTTGCATTAGCAGATGATTCTGGGGTTTAAATTTTGATATTTTGCTCATGCATTCAGCCAGTAAATAAAAAACTCCATCCTAGATAGGTAGATAAATAGTGTCTATATATCCACACAAGCTCTGTGTTACCATGCCACAACAGAGGAGATAATGGAAATGTCCACAACTGAATGTAACAAAAAACTTAGCAACAAAGATGGAAAAAGAGGAAAGGGAGAAGAAGCAGGGTAGTGTTTTCAGATTAAGCAGTCTGCAATATTATGTATTGTGTGCACAGTATCATCCAGTCTATGTGAAGAAGACTGTAAAATACAGACAAAAACAGAAGAGCAGAAGATGAGGATGCGTTCTAGCAGTTCTGTCTGGTCTTTCATTAAACAATGCGTTTATTTAGATAGCTGTAGATTCCCCTACCGGTCCAGCTTAGCATGTATTCCCCAGTTTCCTCCAGACAGTTTTTACTGGAAGCGCTTACACTAGCCTTAATCACCTTAAAAGACTTGTGTTTTTAGCAGCAGAATTTTGACCTGGAGCCTGACCAAATTCTCTTGTTTTCCTGATGTCAGGTTCAGGTTTTGGAGCTGCCATCCAAGACATCAGTCTGTACCTTGAAGCCAGAGGCGGGTGCCAAGTTGGGCATGCCCATGTGTCTGAAGTTATGGCAGGTAAGGCAAGAGTGCCTGCTAATTGTGAAATGTTTTCCCTGTGATTCATTTTATATGAAGCACATGAATCTTTCTTCACTTGGATTTTGATTTATTATCAAACCAATCAAGTAATTATACTATTAAAGGGGGGAAAGATTTGTGAACATCCTTAATGTAACTTTCAGAGCTTTCCAAGCCTTAATGGAAGATTTGCAAATACTCAGGGAAAGCTTTATATCCTTAGGATAGATACAGTTTTTGCATCAATCAAGAAGAAAATGAGTGACTTACTAAACCCAGTTGTTTGATATGGTTTCTCGCTGTATTAAGAATGATGAGAAATGATTGGGTTACTTAAAAACAGTGATTTTAATGGTAGGTTACATTCACTTCAGTGCCCTCAGGATAAGGAAGCACTCTATGAACATTTCTATTACAGGCATACAGTAGGAACAAATATTTATGGTTGTATTGGCTTTGGACAAAAAGGTAAATGAAAACAGTTAATGAAAAAAAACAAAAAGCATTGCAGAGCATTTAGCAAATAATATTTATGGGGCGACAGTAGTGAAAGGCAAGTAATACAAGAAGGTGGCAGTAGAGGGAGGAAGGAGTTTGTGATTGGCTTTAAATCTTGAAAGAATTGGTTGCAAAGCTGATTCCCTATTTTAACTCCTGACCACATACCACAGGTCTGCAGTATCATTTGAGCTGACTCCTGCAGGTTTGTCTGAAGATTTGTATTGGTCTCAGCTGAAGAAAGTACAAATCAGTTGTGAATTTGAGGCATTAGTGTCTTCACTCAGAGCCCTGGAACTGAGTGAAGTCCAGAGGAATTCAGTTGCTGACTTCAGGCAAAAATAGGAGAGGCCACAGTTCAGGTCCCATGGTGTAATTAGCAAGAAAAAAAAAAAAAAAAAGAAAAGGCAAATGAAATAGAGCGATTAGGCTTTTATTAAACAGAAAGCTGTTTATTCTAAAAAGGCAATCAGTGTTCAGTACTCTCTGCAATAAATGTGGCTGTTTCCTGGACATGTTTTAATAAGATGAAGATAACTGAGGAAATATTCAGTGTAGAAGATTTTGTAGCCTGTATAAGAAGTCCTCTGTCTTCCATCTTTTCTGTGAGCAGTAACATTGCTATTCCTCTAGGAAGCAGAGCAGGTGGAGAGTCTTATTTAGTTAGTTTTTAATTTTGTTGCTAGTGGGGATAAAGCAGAGGACTGGGAATTATGAGGGGTAATTTACTTCATGCAGATTCTGGCTTTGGGAAGTCACCACAACTTCCTAGACTGCAACAGGCAAGGACAGATAATCCCCTACAGTCTCACAGCTGTATTTGTTCTTTTACAAATATGTGCAACTCAGTTTAAAAGCATGGGGGAGGAGGATACTTTTAAGGGCAAATGATTACATGTGGTACACCAAAGTGATGCTCTGTGTTCTGTTTTGTGGTTTCACTTCGGTGAAACTATAAAAGCAGCTAACCCAGCTACTCCCCTTCCTGAATATAAGCAGTTCAGGATTTCTTTCTATGTTGCTGCATTGGGCAATATAGACATACCCAGGAGATGAGCACTCCCCAACCCATCATTTATGGGCAATACGTTGCCTAAGAGACTATTTGATGTTGCTTATGGCACAGTAAATTAACAAGTTGAAACAGAGGCTGACACAGAGAAAGCCACATAATGGTCTGAAGTAAGTATACTTAGGGTTGTTGTCCAACATGAGCTTGGGGACTACAGCCATGTGTATCATCATAGTTTTCTGCATGCCAATAGAAAAGATCTATGTATCAGGGAAACAATGCACCTTACTAGCAGCAGCTTGAATTACAAACTTTACTATAGAGTGGAATGAAGCTGCAGCTTATGTTAGACTTGTGGATTAAGCCTTCTCTAAGCAGTTAAGAAGCTGGCAGCAGTTTATTTTGTTGCTTGTAAACATTTTTTTCCCTCTTATTTTACTAGGTCTGTCCTTAAATGTATTAGTTCATTCAATTTTTTTTCCCTTGTGAAGGTTCATATTCTTAAATACATCATCCCTTCAGCTTTACACCTTCCTGCTATTACTAATTGGGTGGGGTAGGATTTACAGGAGTAAGGATAGTCTTCCCTTAAATTTTTTGCACTCCTTGGGGAAGGCATCATGTTGCGTAATGGTGCAAACAAAATAATTCAACAGGAACAATGCATGTAGAAACTGGAAATGCAGAGTTATTACTTTATATAAACTATACCAATTATTCCTGTTGAGCTGACAGCACATCACCTTTTCTTCCTTCCTTGACAGTTATCCAAATGCAACAAGAAAATATTCTGCTTAGGAAGAACAATGATTTATAATTTAAATTTTCCAATGAAAGCAGAACATGGCTGGTGAAGACTTTTCTCCAGATGTGTTCATTACTAGCAGCTGAAATAAATAGACAGTTGTGAACCACTGCTTTGTAAGCCCAGGCATCAGTCTGAGAGCTTCCATGATCCTTCAATAGCTGTTACTGTTTAAGTTCAAGTATATGTATTCATTAAAATATTATACATTTCATGTAGTTTGGACAAATCAAGAAGGAGAATTGTGGAAGGCCTTGATTTCACAGAAAACAGTACTTTGTTTTCAAGATAGACCAATCTTACATCTCACCTACATATTACTGCTTTTCAAATCTAAGCTAAGATGCCCACAGCAGAAAAAAATGATTTTGCCGTGCATTTGCCATGGTGCTTGAGCACTCACCTGTCACTCTTGTCTTAATGAGGGCTGCTGGGTTATGAGTATCTACAAGAAATGGCCACCCCATTTTAATTGAGGCAGAAGACCCAACCCTGCCCATCCATATCCTGTTTCATTGGAAAACGAAAGCTCTACCTTCTGCAGAGCCCCAGGGCCCTGGAGGGGTAAGGTGCTCATAGAAAGAGTACAAATAATTGTTTTTTTGGTTTTCTGCCCAATCTGGGGCTTTTTTAAACTTAATTGAAGTACCTATGAAATACTTTCTTGCTTTGAAGGTTTTAATCTTTAGTAAGTATGAAAAAAAATCTGGAATGTTTGTTTAATTGAGATTTTAAAAATACAATTCCCCAACATTAAAAAAAAAAAAAACAAAAAAAAAAAACCAACCTCTCCATCCAAAATAGCTGATGATTTAACATTTTAAGTCACATATATTAGAGACATATTCATTGCTCTGATGTTACATTATTTTGACGGAAAGTTAGTGTCCACTTCTGGGTATTATGAAAGACCTCTGAGGGCCTTTCTAGCCAAAGCGCAGTCCCAGCCATTTCAAAGGAAAAGCGACCTTCAAGTAACAGATGAGCTCGTGCAGGATTCAAGGTGTGAGCAGACCTGCTTAGAAAGATGTAGATTTTTACCTTGGGTTCTTCATTTTAAGGAGCAATTTTGTTCCCCACACAGTGAGATACATTCCCTGTTCAAACACTTCTTCGGGTTGAATAAATCTGAGAAAGAACATCAGGCTTTTACTCAGCAGTCATATTACCTGGACCACCCATCTCTTGTTAGTTTAACTGCCCCTAGAACAAATAATAACCAGTGGGAGAATGGTCTGGACCATTAATGGAGATGGTGCGCCTTTGGCTAGTCCAGGTTTGTGTCATGCCATTCAATAACATGATGCTAGTAAAAAATAAGTTTTCTAAACGTCCTTTAACTTTATTTTGAATTGAATACCAAATAATGGAACCCTGTAGGGTTTGGAAATAACTGAATAAGCTATTGGATGCAATTCTTAGGTTAAGATGTCCCTGCAAGAGGTAGTTGTAATCCCAGTGTCTATTTTGGTGGGTTTTCTCCTGTTAAAGAAATAACTGGTATTAACAGATGCCTATTTTTTAGTTTCTTTTCATTAGAGATTTGCATCTTCACTCACATAACCAGTTACTGCTTACAGGGTCATTAGTCTTTTGGCTGGAGCAATGATGAATATTTTCCTTAAGTGTGACATGTAATCCAGTAATGTTCCCTTCTTTGAGTTATTTCAGAGGCTTAAATAAATTAGGTGTCTGCCCAGGGTGCCATGCCCTTTGGCCTGTGACATCATTAATCAAAATAGCTTTCAATTGGTTACAGTGGGACTTGGGCGCCTGTTAACCCCTTGGTGACTCACCCAGAGATTCCTGAAGAACTGATCAGTGTTTACCTTTAAGCACGGCCGTGCACTTGCGTAAATGAGCCATATGTGTAACCCTACCCTTGTCAGTGTGAAACTGGACTCTTCAAGCATGGCACTTCTTGCAATGTCCATGCAGTTTTGTATAGCTATATATATATATATATTTTATATATATATATATAAAATAAAATAAAATGTACTTAAGAGCATCATTACTTGATGCATAAGTAATTTTTTTTTAAGGAGCGCAAGTGCAGTTTAGGCCATGAAGAACGCTTCTGAAGACTTCAGGCAGTGTTTTTTCAGGTGATATAGATGGCAATAATTTGGCTTTTCAGTTATTTTCTGTATGTGTGTATATATGTATGTAAGTTAGATACATAGTATGTATATCAAATATATAAGTTTATACATAGATACAGGTGCCATATGTACATGTTAGCAGTTACCTGGTAACACTTTTTGTAAAAACACAGATGGACCCCCACGATTTGTCATTAATGGTAGCATTAATATTCAGGCTTCTAAACTTTTCACATCTATACCAGTTGGCATTTTCATTTATTTTCTTGGTGCTTGAACTAAAACCTAGTCGGGGGTGATAATTTTCTTAACATACTATTCACTTTTCAACCAATTTTACTTTTCTCTTTATCAGATCAACTGTGGTTCCCAACCGTTGCTTCTGGCTGGCTATGAAGACGGATCAGTGGTCCTTTGGAATTTGTCAGTGGGAAAAGTGTTGAGCCAACTTTTTTGCCACCAGGAACCAGTGATGAGCCTTGACTTTGACTCAGAGAAGGCCAAGGGGATCTCGGGCTCATCTGAAAGGGTGCTTAGCATCTGGAGCCTCAATGAGCAACAGAACCTCCAGGTCAGCATCATTGGCCCTCTAGTGTCATTTATCCCACTTTGCACTAACAGTTTGATAGACTGAAAAAATATTTAGTCATGAAGAAGAGTTGTTGCAGATCTCTGGCTAATTAATCACAGACTGGTTAGAATGCTTGTGCTATGTGACTAGACTTAGCAAAAGATGGTGAGGATTTTTAAAAAAAAAAAGAAACACACAAAAAAAACTCACCAACCCTCTCTCACATGTTTCTGGTTTTACCAAAGTTGCAACAGGCACACAGGCCTAGCATTACTCAAGGCATTGCCTCTGTATCTTCATTTATCATGTTAGTAGTATCCAGCTCTCAGAATGCCCTGAACATTATAAATGACTTATAAAAATGAGAAACAAAGGATTGCTTTTTCAAAGGTTCTGCTTGAATGGATAGAGCTTTCCTTCTGCTGTGGGAAAGACAGAAATATTCCATTAAATACTTCACAAACAAAAAGAAGAGGCATAGCCCAGCTAGCACCAAGAGGGAATGAGGTTTAGGCAACTAGCTTCCTTTTGCACTTGCAGAGCCCTAGCCAGGGACAGGGAAAATTAGTTAATTGGATATATCAGTTTATGTTGCAGCTACACATACCTGGAATAGCTGGTTCAGAAGTAGGTCTCATAATCACCAGTTCAGAATATGCTAGTGAATGGCAATAAATATCACTTAATCTAGACAACTTTAGCAAGTGTTCCAACAGTGCCAAGGGGTTAAGTAGGTTTTAACTAGGTGTGGAAATGAATTGTGTAAATAAAGGTGCATGAAAGTGAAAATGGCCTATCCATAGCCCCTTTACTGCTGAGTGCTTTAATTTTTATTTTAAGTGTCAGTTGTCCCCATAACACAGTGAAGAAGACATGGAGCACAGCCCCTGTGTGTCCTTGTATCACTCTCAAGAAGAGAGCTACTGGATGTACCAATTCATGGAAGAAAAAGAATTACAGCTTGCAGCTTTTGGGGATTTTTTTTTTTTTTAGGTAGTGGGTTTAGTTAATGCCATTTTCTGAACAGAGTTACATGAAAAAATGCAAGTTCGTGGGCAACTGACAATGACACATCACCTATGGGACACTGTGATGGCATATGGTCTGCTAGGTATCACCAGAGAACTAGCACTTAGGGCTCAGTCTGCCAGTAGGACCCCAGTACATGGTGTATGAATGGTGTATGCAAGATGAAGTTTGGAGGACAAAGTGTTCACCAGGTCCTGAAGAGAAAGTCTGAACTTTACCATGCAATAAGCCATGAAGTGAAAAAGGGACTCTGGCCTCTGAATTTATTAGAGCAGTTCTAAGCAAATGTGATAAAGAAGAGTTTAACGAGAACAGTACACAATTGTCACAGTTTGGTTTTGTATTGGCACCCACCTGCATGTGGAGGCCATAGCTCAGGGAAGGAGGAGGAAGGTGAGCTGCTAAGAAACTCAGTACTGTGACGAGTTTCCTATGGCTGTGGTGTCAGAAATCGGACACCATGATAGCCTTAAGGCTCCCAACACTGTGTTGGAAAGGAAGCTGTTCCTTCATATTAGTTATAGCATAGCACTTTCCTAAATTCAAAGAAAATACTGTTCTTCAGAGCACATCACAGTTATGAGTTAAGTGTAATGCAGCGGTACAGGTATGACTCCTGGGAAAAAAAGTTGTTCACCTGAAATAGTCCAGTTACTGTTTTCCACAGGGTGTTCCCGTTCCCAGGACATGCAGAGTCTCTTACATCTTCAGCACATCACACTGAAAGCCAGTCGCATTTCTCAGAATAAATTTAAATGCCAAGTATACAAACCATAAGTAATGTCTCTGTGCTTCATGCGTAGTGTGAATTCCCTAATAAAATGCATTTTTCATATGAGCACTAGAGATTGTCAAGGACATAGATTAAGTTTTTTTTTTTTTTCCTCCACTATTGCATTAATAATATAAACCAGATGGGGATTTTTTTTTCTGGCATTCCAGTTACCTTAGGTAATGGTAGATGTTGGAAAGCCAGTCAGTGGCACATTATTTTTATTCTAAAAGGTTTTAATAAGTAAACGTGGTGCATAGCTATCTGCCGTTGGAGAAATAATGACGCAATGATGGTACTTCAGCTCTGTTTTCAGTGGCAATGTTCCAGTGTGTCAATGAATAGATGATGAAGGTAACTTCATAGTTTATCGCTATGGGGAAAGGCTGGTGTATTGTCTTCTACAAGAAAATTGCTGAAATCATCACTGTCAGCAAATGACTGGATTGGTTATGAGCTTTCTGATTTGGCTGAGATAGTATAATTAAGTGATGATATTTGTGGTAGAAGAACATAGGAGGTAAACAGCTTCTGCAGGTGAATAAACAAAGGAGAACTAAGAAACCTGGTAATCACGGAAGCAACTTTTTATATACATATAAGAAAGAAATTTATGTAAATAAGAAGTACCCAAGTTCTGTTGGTTGGGTTGCTGAGGTTTTTCCCTCCAATGCTAAAACTGAAGTTGCTGCTCTGTCAGCTATTTTTCTATGAAGAGTAGGGCTTAAAGATATGATTCGGGTGTAGGAGAGAGATATAAAGAAGAAAAATAATAGATGGCATGTGTTAAGGAAGGAAGGCAAGGTAGCTATCTGTTGGCTTCAGCATGTCAAAATTTCTTAATGTATCTGCTGGTAGATGTAAGCATCTTTGTTCATGACTGCCTGAAAGCAGGTCACCTGCTCTTTCCTTTGTTTGCTTAATTATAAGTTGGTTTTCTGGTTAGGAAACAGTGTCGGTATGCATTTGACTACATGCAGTATTTGGCTGTTACTGACTGGATGGCCAAATCCTGGCAATAGGATTTCACCTGGGCGCAAGTATCTTGAGCAAGTTGTTCTGCTTTGTTTTCGTCTCTTACCTCCTGTAGCTGCAAATCATGAGCAAATGCCCACTGTTCCCTCATGTTCCGTAGCCAAAAGGCATTACCATTATAGGCTTCATTTTCAAGTTGTAGCATGCTGATGACATGCAATTTCTCCCAGTTGTCCTGATTTTGCTGTATGGATCTTGCCCAAATTGACAGTAATGATGGGAAGCACCACACCCAGGATTGGCTATAGCCATTAGCTAACAATCTCAGTTACAGAGTAAGGCCCATCTTCCTTCCATCTGACAGGCTGGTGATGTAACAGATACTCTGCTTGCCAGTGCACATATGCCAACAAAAATCCTACTGAAGCCATGCTGCGATACCATAACTGGGGAGTTTGGAAGAAAATACACACCAGCAAAAAGCACAAGTTCTACAGTAACAACCCTCCCCTCTACCCCTACCCCCCACCCCAGCCCTCATGCAGCCTTCTTCTGCTCATCAGATTTCAGCATAATTTGCTGTCCCCTGTTCTGAACTGGTTGAAGACACATTTGTCAGGTTGTGTTTAAAATAGGGGTGTTTGGAGCAGGCAAGAAGCATGTCAAGTTTCATTTAGCCTTTTTTTCTTATTGAATTTGCACATCTCTTGCTGTTTGAGTCGTTCTGTAGTTGAAAAATAACTGCTTATAGCTTTGTACCTGAAAGATTCTGAGATCTTTTCAGCTGCATCTGAAACCAACTTTGACGTATGTTTCTGGAGTCTTCAGTTTTCCAGATTCAATATTATAGTTAACAGAGTCTACAATTAATGTATTCTGTAGAATCGTGTACTAACTATGCGGCATGGAACGTCCATCATGGGGGAAAGTTACTCAGACAAAAATGTGTTTTTCCATCCCTTCTCTCCCCAGGAAAACAGCAGACAGCATGCAGTGTATTAAAACGTGAATGGAATTACATTAAGCTTTGGTACAAGATAGTTACACATTCAGTCTTTAGTAGTTGGCAGCATTAATGTGTCATTGCCAATTGTAATCTTAAGTTGTGCTTATAAATAACAGCACATTAAGATCAGCATACAGTCAAAAGGTGTCATCCACACTCTGACAAAGCTAGGCCACTTCAACCCCCACACAGTGTGATGCATTACACTGCATGTGTTTCAGAGACTGCTGACTAATGTAAGTTATCTGAGGTGAGAACAGCAAAATTGTAGTATATGGAGTTTTTCCTGTGCTTTAGGGGATGCTCATGACAGTGAAGTGAAACTTTTCTTTTCAAGGGCTAAGTCCTGTGCCCAGTGCCTCAAGAAGGAAGCTAAATGCCCTCCAGTTTAATCATGCCCCTCAAAAGCTTGTGCCCCAGTAGTCTCCAAACAGTAACAAAAGGCTTCCAGGATTGAAATCAATAACTTGTTCATAATCCCCTTCTTGGAATTTGGTGTAAATAAAAGTCTCTGGGGAAGCAGTACTAGAACTACAGATTTCCTGACACTGTAATATAATTCCTGGAAGCATTCCTTTCTCAAGACTGTGGTAAATGCTACCACAGCTTATTGAGGCTTTTGTGAGGGGCCACAGTAGTAGAAATAAGTAGCAGGTAGTTTAAACGTCAGCTCAGAATCTCAGCATAGGAATACTGCAAAAGCAGGGGAAACACACGGCCATAGCTCTGAACATGGCAGCTCATGCAAGAATACCTGGAAAGGCAAAGCTGCGTGGTCCAGTTCTCAAACTCACACCCTTAACTCAGAGCTTCACTTGTGACCAAACATGAACAGCTTTAAATGTGATATAAATCAAAAACATAAAAGGGATGTTTCTGTTTTTAGGGAATGGTGCTGGAGATAGATAGGCTCAAGTTAAGTTAATTGTTCTCACTAACACATTGTCCACCATGTGGTGAAAAGCCCCTACTACCTGCATGATACCAGTGTGTATATGGGTGGGTACTCTGCCTTCGAAAGTCCCAGAAGGTTGTTTTCTGTTGGTTTTAAACAAAGAGAGCTCATCTATAACTTTCTCACACAGGTTCACACAACACACAGGCTTGTCAACGCTGGCATATCTGATATCACCATTCGTCCAGACAAGAAGATTTTAGCAACAGCAGGGTGGGATCATCGCATCAGGGTCTTCGGCTGGAAAAAAATGAAACCCTTAGCGGTGCTGGACTACCACACGGCAACTGTCCATTGTGTGTCCTTCTCGGATCACAAAAACCCCAGTGAGAGACTGCTGGCAGCTGGTTCAAAAGATCACCGCATCAGTATCTGGTCAATATATACACAGACATGACCTGGTCTGCGCTATCAGGGACTAGGAGAGTAAGATTGGTGAAGAAAATCTCTGTAATTCAAACCTGGATGTGGGGAAGTAGTAGAATGTATTTCCAGGCTAAAGTGAGAGTCCCTGGAAACTGCTAGATTAATTTTTATGCTGCTTGTTCATGTGGCAAGTTTTGTTTCCCAGAGAGGGGAGTTGATTTTTTTAAAAAAATTATAACAAGTGGAACAAGGCCAGTCTTGAACAAAGACACAGGACAAGCCACTTTAAGTTCTGCTACAGGTTTTGCAACAGCTTTTCTTTGGCAGGTTGCTTAAATAACTTGTGCCAATTTCTGGAAAACAGACTGGAATCTCTCAGACAGCTGTGGGGGCAGAATATGTCTGTTTGTAAGTCATTTATGTATCTGAGAATCTGAATCACTGTAAAATATCACTTTTGTGAGAATTTATACCCATTAAACCACCTCCAGTGGTTTCTCATTGTCAGTTACTTTTTCTTCCCTGTAACTGAAAGGCTATCAGAACAACCTTGATTTGTTCACACTTCTGTCAGTTTCTAACTTAAACCAACAGCCAGGAATGTGACTAGGGACGGCCTTTGGCATTTATGAATTTCATTATGTCTCCTGTCACCTCAAGCCTCACAATTAATCACGAGAAGAAAAGGAAAAAAAAAAAACTTCCCCTGCACTGCACTGCAAAGCTATGTAAAGCCTTTTACAGAGCCAGTGCTAAATCCTTTCCATAGACTGACTAGCTGAAGGATTTAAACTCAGCAATCCAATTAGCGCCTTCTCCTTGGAGAGTTAGGGGTAAGTTTCAGCATGGCAAGTCTGGGATTCAGCTACACAACTCACATTAGCATTTAGGGGAATTTCATGGATAAATCCTTATCCACACTGTGCAAATGGATCCATTAACTTGTCATCTCTACAGCCATGGAAACTGAAATTCATTCATGAAGAAGGTTTTCTGAATCATGAAGCATTAGCAGTCTTTCAAAACATACTAGACATATGACAGTCTGTTCAGGGATAGCTTACTGTTGCATTCAATCACAAAGTTGCAGTTGCAACTGTCCAACTGAAGCAATTAAGCAAGTGCCAATTTGTTAAAGGCATTATTTTAAAAGGAGGTGTTCTAGAGACTAAAACACAGTTTTACAAACTGGAGTGTCTTGTGTCCAGGCTGTGCACTGTTGATATTTTATTGGAAACATTTTTTATCTGCCTCTGTACAGGGTTGGACATCAAAGAAAAAGTCACAAGAATTGTAGCGAACAGCAACATCAAAAGATTTCAGAAATTATTTCACGGAAAACACACACGCAAATTAAGGTCTGGTCTGCTATCCAGCTGTGAGTTGCAGGCAGAAGGTTGAACTAAAAGTCTTAGGCACCAAGCCTGATGTTCTTGCTATTACAACACAGAAACAGCATACTGTTACCAGGCTTTTCTAAATAAAACTTGGCCTTACACCTTTTGTAGTTTGATGACACTTCAAATAATTTGTTTCTTTGATTATTTCTTTACTATTAAGTAGCTGCATGGAGGATCACACTATAATTGAAAGCTAAAGCCTAAGTTTGAGTGACCTGAGTCAAATGGAGGTGCTGGTGTTCATTACTTCTACCAGACACAGTTGTGTGGATGATAAGGGCTCTGTCTCCACAATCGCCCACCTCCTGCAGAAAGGAGGGGGTGCCTACATTACACAGGCGTCTCCAGGCTAGCAGCCTGACGGAACCAGACACGGGCCTTCTCCACAAACCTGCTGCAGGAAGAAACCTGTTTTTTGTTGTTTTTTTTTGTTGTTTTTTTTTCACCCCCACCTGTCCCTTCTTAAAGTTGGTCAGAATCTAAGCGTATAACTACATATAGATATAATAGGATACTTATATGCATACACAGAATATATAACTACAGAAAATATTGCCATGTGTTGTGCAGGGACCTGTCATAGTGTGTTTGCAAAGAGCTCCTTTCAGCTGTCCCACGTTGTAGCGCACTGCACATGAAGCCTGTCAGGCAGCCTTCAGACTGCTGCCTCTTCCATTTGGGGCATGCTCTGTATACTGAACGCAGTTCAATTATGCTGTATGAGAATGATTTCACAATTCTTAACAGCGTGTAGCCCAGTGGTAAGCACCCAAGTTTTAGTCTCCTTGCTACTTAGATTATAAATAAATCACATGAGATGTGTTAGAACACAAGTCCCCATCTGCTCAGGAGAGCACTTTCCCTGCTGCTCTCACCTGTGGAATCGCTGCACCCTTTTATCAACAACCTTGCTGTGAGGGATGATGAAAGCCTGTGCCCTGATACTACTGTCAAGCTGGTGGCTGGGCACTGTCCTCAGCTGTGAAAAGACAGCTTTGCACCTTGCCTAGCATGGACTCTATGTGTCCTGTGTCAAAAATGAGCACTCTACACCCTACCTCCCGCCCCCTTTGCTGCCTGAGGTTCAGGGCTAGAGGCAGAGCTGGTGCAGTCGTTCTGCAGGGTGTTTGAGCACGGCCAGGAATGCCACCTTAGGACAGCTGGACAACAGGCACGGGACTACTCGATGCTGGAGCCCAGCATCAGTGTTCAGGAGGCATTTGGATAATGCCCTCAGTAGCATGCTTTAACTTTAGCTGTGAAGTGGTCAGGCAGTTGGACTTGGTGATCTTTGAAGTATTCCCTTTTGTTTTATGCTAACATGCTTTTAGACTATCAGCTGAAAAACTTAGCTATAGAGCAAAATTTATTTCCATGGTACATCGCTCCAAACAACAACAGAAACCAACACACACAAACATCCCAACTCTGACGACACACGGCAAATCCCTGCACTGTGAACCCACACACAGTTCTCTCCCTAGCTATTAAAAGTTCCTTTCCCTCCCCTTTTTCTTGATGGACTTGAGAGCTGCACCACAGCAGCACTGCAGGTGAGGGAGTAGCCTGGAGGGAGCAAGCATTCCTCTTCTCCATGGCAGCAAACAGCAGCTTACAATGTTGGGCAATTTCCGCAGAATTCAGCCATAGGTTTTATGCTCAACCAGCAGACAAGGAAAGGAAATCCAGGGCTTGCCCATCTTGAGTGAAAGGTTACTGCAGGCAATGAGAATGGCCAAACCTGCTCCCTTTAGAGAAGGAAAAGCGTTCTCACCTCCCCTCCTGCTAATGAGGAAGGGCAGTTCTGCCACCAGAGCACTGCAAGCAGCAAGAAGCCAGTTTCAGGACTGGACTGGGTGTTAGGATGCAAACCTCCCCAGCATTACAGGGCAGCTCTGTGCTCAGGACACACCCCTTGTTCTTAACACCAGTTACCAGCACCTAATGCTCCTGGGGCTGCGTGAGGCTCCAACCCAGCCTGGCATTTGCTCCTGGCACAGCCGGCTGATGAGCTGGGGCAAAGCCACCCTAAGATGTATTTCCTTCTTGTGTTCTAGGTCTCAAAACAGTACATAAAGTGGGGCTGTAATGAAGGTCTGCAAACCTTACAGCCACATTTATAAAAACTTCTGATGCAAATATTGGCATGGTGGCAGCCCTCCCTTCTTTCTTGGAAGACTGGATGAATACCCCACGTCTTAGTAAGAGTGCTAGTAGGTCACAGCCACAGAGTTAGAAACTCTTGAGTATATTATTTTCTCTGAAAAAAAAATGCCATTTACTGTCATGGTTGGTGTATAATAATTACAGAGAGTCACAAGGGACACCAAGATTTACTAATAGCTCTTTTGGAAGATGTGCTATGTGCCTTGAAATCTAAATAACTGCCCTTTGCTAGGGGTTAAATATTTATGTTTGTCTGACTAGATCGATTTAAAAATAAACTCAGTCCTGCAAGCACAAATTGAAAATGAGGACACGAACTGCATCTGTAACCTTACTAGCAGACAGAAACAGGTAAAGAATTTCATCAGCTTCAAGAGGAAGGACACGTGTATGTCGATCCGCTTGCAAGAACAGACCCATCCTGTACTTACTTGCTTCCCTTCCCATTACCAGAGCACTAGCCATATCATACTTTCACATGTTATATCTATTAATTCATTATCACTGTAAATCACTATTGTCTTTTAAACAGTAAAGGGAAAATTATTTTTTTCACATTATAGTTTCCTTGAAATAAGCAACCAGGCTACATTAGTTTGATTTAGAGTTGAGCCTAAATACCATAGTTTGAATGTGAATTACAGTTTTCTAGAAGTTTATTTGCTTAAGGAGCTGACCTGGACTTTCCCAAAGCAGAATGATTTCCAGCAGGAAGGACAGTCTATGTTTATACAGACTGTAAAATATAGTTGTCTGATTGCATCAGGAAAATTAAACTATTTTCAGGAAAAAAAAAAAAAAAAAAAGTTTAAGCTCTTTACAACTGTAACACGAGCATGGTTATCTGTCAAGATTTCAGCTGACTTGCTAGCAGGAAGGTTGTGAGTAAAGAGCCACCTTAAGCTGCTGGAGTTAGCTCTGGAATCTCACCTGCCAGAAAGGAATAGGGCTAGCCTGTACCTGGCCTAAAGGATTCAGGAGTGAAGGTGATGACAGCTAAATTATTACAAAAGGCTTCCTCCCAAGAATAACTGTCTTTGGCACTGTGAGAGGGAAGAAAGCAACCAGTATTCATAAACTAATGGAAATAAATCCCAAACACTAGCATTTGTGCAGCAATTACATGGAATATTTATCACCACTGGAATGAATGGTGATCTCTGACCCGCTAACATTTTCTGCAAATGAATCTATTAGTTCCAGCCCCTTTCTCTTATCAGTACATGGGCCATAAAGCATTGCAGTCCTAGGTGTAGATGAGCAAGGGAAGAGAAGATTAATTGTATTTCCAATAATGAGTGAAAAAGGAAGTAGGCTGAGGGCCTGCAACAAGACAGTGTTAAATTTAGGCCTGTATATGATGCAATTGCATGAGTAAACCAATTTCTTGGTTTACTCATGCAAGACCAAGAAATTTGGTCTGTGCAGCTTGACTTGGATTGTTGCAAAGGTTTGAGTTTCAAGGAGCAGATTTTTATAGTTAAGTCAATAATGGCTTCTGGACTGCTTTGGTACAAATTTTTAGCACATTTAAGATGCATCTACAAAGCCAACTTCTTACAAATTCGTAAATCTTTTCTTTAATTCAGTCTGCCAAGAACAAAGATAGAATACTGACTACTGCAGAAGCCACGTTAGTGATGTAAACCAAAGGACTAGGGATTAAACAGGGATTACTGAGCGCTAAATCAATGTGTTTCCTTTTCTGGCTGTGTGTCTGTGGTGTGAAAGTATGGATCATTACATAAAACATGGCACATGACTGCCTGTACTCAACAATGTTAAAGCACCGCTGAGACACGAGGTTTGATATTTAAGCACAGCCATTCTGTGTGCTAACAAAAAAGCGATGGCAATGAATGAAGAAGGAGGAATGGCTTTCTCTGTTTGTAGTATTCTGGAATTCCAGTCTGGATTCCCCTTCTAGAGTAATTTTCCAGGTAAGCCTGCCTGTGTTTAATCCATGCACTACTCTTCTGGGGCATGCTGCTGGAGGTTTATTTTATAAAGTGAAGTAAACTAACAAGAATTAAGATCACAGTATTTTTTGGCAATTCATTTGAGGATCTCACAGTATGAAATTAACTACAACAAAAACCATGTGCTGCCCTATCAGATACAGCAGACAGAAATGCCACATATTAAACAGACTTAAAACACACTAGTTGCAAGACTTGCCAACAATACCAAAGGAAGCACAGCGCAAGCTGGCAGATTCTTTGTCCCCTGACCACGCCACATACTCCCATCCTTTTCGGTCAAGACCTGACCAGTGTCCTGACTCTGGGCTCATTAGTCATGCAGCCACTCTTATGCATGGTTATATCTACCACCCCCCCTTACCAAACAGCACAGAAGAACAGGTTTGGGTTGAGCCACCCACTCCCCTATGCATTTTTAAGACATTGGCTACGTTTATTCAGCCTATTATGACTTTTTTTCCAGTTTAGTGACACCCTCCCAAATACATTTACTAGTGACTCACACCATCAATACAATCCATCACAAAAGCTTTGACAGTGTAATGCATTATTAAAGCACACAGTTGGGGCCATAGCAACATCATTTCTCAGTTGTGAATGTTGTGCTCATCTATCAGTGGTATGAAATGTATCTGTGTGTTCTATCAGCATTACTGCGTACCTGCCTGATTCTGACTTCTCTCAGAGGAATTTGACTTGCAGTTCAGTATTGTACGAGAGAAAGAAATGGGGAGAGCAGGCAAAAAGCAGAGGAAGCAACGTGCCCCTATAAAATTAGGTGTTAGAAAGATTCTCAAATACACAAAGACCCTTGAGGCAAACCACCTCCAGCAAGGTGCCAGACACCTTGTGGGAAAAGGGCAGTGTGGAGGAAAAGTACGTAGACAAGCAGAAGGTGAATCATGCACACCAGCTTCAGATGTACTTGCTGTCACCCCCCCACCATCCCTTTTAAAAAGTGTTGGGCCATTAGGAAATCCTGTAAACAACAACCTGCAGCTCTAAATGAGCCTGTGCTCACCCAGAGAAGCATATATTTATTGCTCTACTATGAACAGCCACAATGCCAAACATTACAGTGCCACTGGAGATACTAGCCGGAGGGACAGTGTTCTCGGAGCAGCCACGTGCACTGCAGAAGAACCAGCCCAGAGCAGAACTGACCAACTCCTTATAGGAGAGCGACACAGCAATGCAAATATTTGTTCTAGCAATTGTCTATTTTGATTAGAAGTTCTGATTAAAAAAAGCTGTTACATCAAACTGAGATTACAGCTGGATGCTGTTTCCTCCCAGTTTTTATTCACAGTGTACATAAACTGGAACAGCAAAAAAACTACAGAAATCCTGTGGCACATTCTAGACAGCAATGATCTCTCTGTCCTACCAGCTGCGGGGATGATTGATCCTGATTATGTCCAGATCAGGGAACATAGGGAGGATATGAAAATGCTGAGCCAGACCTGCTCTGTAGCTCTGGCGTCTCATGCATGTGGAGGTACATTTTCCAGGCACCCGTTGCGTTGCTTGCTATAAACATGTTCCGACACAGGTAGGAGGAAGGCTGGTGCACTGGGACTCCCTTACAACTTTAAACATGGCAGGCTTTGTGGACATGGCATTTGTCTTGATGGTAACTTAAAAAGTTGCCGATATGAGATCTCAGTGATTCATGGATAGACTGTGTTCACAGAAAAGCATCTAGGCTGCTTCTAACACAATACTTATGGTAAGTATTGTCTTTTCAGATATTTTTTGCTCAGATATTTTGATGGCATGCAGACTTGACATCACACTAAATAGAGACATTGGGTCTTTATAGTGTTATCTCCTGAGCCCATCTGGTTTGAAGTAGCTGACAACAAGCAGGAGAGAGAATAGAATGAAAGACTCACTTCATGTTTGCTGAAATAAAAGAAATGTGTAAGGCAGCTTGCAAATGAAAGCAGCCTGGGAGGAGGGCTGCTGTGCTCCCCTTGAACCAGCCCTCCCCTGCCCTTTTACGATGTTGGGAGCTGGAAGGCTTCGCCCTTCCACAGCCTGCTTGCTGAGTGCTGCCCTGAGGAGCACAGAAAGAAGGGGAAGCAGCTGCCCAGCAGAACTAGGGACAATGGGAGCACTAAGGAAGCAGAACAAGTAAGCAAACACCAAAGCAGGGCCCTTGTCCATCAGCCAAGCTGAGGCCATTGAAAAAACTAAGTGCAAGCACCTTAGATGAATGTGCTTCAGTAAGTCTTACATGTTGCTTGTTCTGTTTTTAACTTCCTTTTGCAATTTACAGACACAGCCCAGGGACTTCAGCCCGAGTAGCCAGGCACTTGTGCAACTGCCTGTTTGGCAGGCACAGGGCACGATGACAGCGTCAGCAGCGTGCCACCCTCCTGAGCTGACAGAACCGCCTTAGTGAGCGCATAGCTGGCTGCAGTAAAGCATACCCCTTTCACCTGCAGCGCCCAACAACCACGACGAGCAGCTCCTATGGGAGTTGCACAGCGCTGTAACTACAGCTCAGGCTGGAGCAGCCCTACAGGGGCACTTGATTTCTCAGGGAGGTAAACCCCACGAAACATTCATCCTCTCAAGGAGGTGATGAGAGGCTAGCCTTTACCAGCTACAGCATCCCCCTGGAGCATCAGCTGGAAGTTGCCATACAAGCCTCAGCGGTTTTACACTGTGGAGCAACTACTCCAGAAAATGCATACGCCACCATTGCACTGCTTGGTATCCTTACCGAATTAAGTGCTAAATGGGACTTATCTGGCTTTTGTTCTTAATCACTTTGTTGCAAGTTCAAATTTATAATTTCAACCTAAATAGAAGCGAGTGATTTATTGTAATTATTTTGTACAGGCTGCTCTTCATAAAGCTTTTTTTTTTTTTTTTTAAATCTGGAAAAACATTTAATTTCCCATATGGAAAGAACACATTTATCATACTTTACTCGGATATACTTGGCCGACTATTGCACATATATGCAAAACATATGTGACATACTCAAGGCCGAATTTTATAAAACAGAAATGCTATGAAATGTGATATAATAAATATATTACACAGACATATGTGGCCAATTTATAAAACTATAGTATCTTTGGTAAATTTACAATAGGTCATTTCCATTAATGGGGGAGAGTAAATGCATTTTTCTAGCATATGCAACATATATAGGACTTTGCATAGATTTCCTGAAGGGAGATGGGCTTTTGAAAAGCAGGAATTTACATGTACATGTATAGTGAATATGGGACATGTCCGCATTTTTCATTGATGTATACCTTCAAAACCAGCTCTTGCTTTTTGCATTAGACAAAAAACAAAGTATGGAATAACGTGCTTGGAGATTAGCAAACCTCTGCTACACTAACTAGTCCTTCCCACAGACAATGGGTGTCTGTTGCTTTAATTGAGAACACATTTTATAAGCACGCACTGTTTATGATAAAGGCCATTAATAGAAATCTGTGGGTATGGTTGCTTTCATCTAGTGTGAAACACTTGTAAATTAAATACCTTCCCAATCAATTGAATTGGAATAATTGAGGAAAAAATGCATGTGTTTAGAAAACGTTACATGCATACTAACTTGTCCACTATGCTGGCTGGACTTAACATGGGCTAATAGCAACAGCTGAATTATTACCGGCTGATTAGCCTCCCATTCTAACCCACAGATTACAACACTGCCTTATTCCTGCCTGTGGCCTTTAAGGATCGTACCCTGGCGTTCTTAAACAAATCGATATTTTTCTCTCTGGCTGTCCATTTGCAAGTTCAGGCAGATGTTTTCTTAAGGGCTCGTTTTCCAGGTGTTCCCCGTCTAACCCGTGCGATGCACAGCTCTTCCCTCTGGAGGGAGCTTGCCCTTCAGGCACCGGAGCCGTGGTGCCGGGATGCCCGCACCCATCGCCCCGCAGCCCCTCGCACCTGCTGTCCCACCAGCTCCGCCAGCAAAAAAAATGTTTCTTTGAAACCCATCACAAAACCGAACAGGAGGAAAGGCCAAACGAACCAGAGCATATGCACATGCACCCGCTTTCACCACCCTCCAGCCCAGCCACGTTCAGCAGGCTCACGGCAACTCGTTAAGCTCCTTGGGCAGAGATGCAAAAACACGATGTGCAGGTACGGCTCCGTTAGCTCTTCCAACGCTCCTCCGGGCTGCAGCAATCAGCGCCTATTGCCCCAACCCAGCCCGTGGCTGCTTAACTTACTTCTGATGGCTACAGGGATCCCTTTACGCAGGCAGAATTTGCACTGCACACAAACTTGCCTTTCCAATTCCTTTCAGATGAGATCCAGGTGTGACTGCCCCTTACCCACACATCACCAGCTGAAGTCCATCTGCTGGGGTGGGAGAGACTGGCCTGCCGGGGGGGCTGCGTGCCAGCAGAGGTGACCCAGAGTCATGCAGCCTCAGTGCCATGGCTCATCCCCAGCGCGTGGGAAACTCTCCCTGCCCTCCAGAACACCTGCCCTGGCTTACAGGGGGCTGCTGAGCTAAGGGGAGCCTGGAATGGAGGAACTGGGGGGGAACGTCATGCCAGCAGTCCAGCAGAGTGTACCTGCCCCACTGGCACAGCATCACGGCTGTGCTCCAGGCCTTGGCCTACCTTCTGCGGGGGGGCTGCTGCAGGAAGTAGTCCCATGGCATCGGCCCCCCGCATTCCCTCCACAGAGGAGCGAGGCATGGCAGGAGCCAGATGCCATGCAGGGAGCACCAAGAACCTGGGATTTACAGTGCACCCTTTTTGCTTTGTGCCAGCTGCCCACAAACAGGCTACGATCCCTTGCCTCAGGGCTGAGGGTGCCTGCCATCGCTTGAGCCTAACGCTCATTTATAATGTCTTTATTTGGGGGAAATGGAGCAGAGACGGGGGGAACACAGAAAGCTATTCCAGGGTTGTTGCATCCTGGTAAAGGTTGCAATGTGGGAGAAATAAACAGAAATCCAGCAAGAGCCACGAATATCTAAGTACTATGGAGGCTGGGGGCAGGGCTCTGCTCATGGTGGGCAGAAGTCTGGACATAAAGACCATCAGCGCTTCCGTGAGAAGCACAAATCCCACCACACACACAGCTGATTCTGCAGGTGAACATTTACTCTTTGTGGCCATATAGCTGGATCTCACCATCAGACCAGGCTGGGAAAAAACCTACAAGGCTCCACACTGGTACAGAAAAAGCAGTGCCCAAACCAAACCCAGGCCACATCTCACACAGCCTGGCCCAGTGGCTGCAAAATGACGTTTCACTCCTAGTGCTGTCCCTGAGTCACTCTGCACACACTGCAGCATGGAGGAAACCAAAGTAGGTGCTCTCCTGGCAATGGCCATACATGCGGGTGCTTGAGACTGCCTTAAGAGATCCCAGCCCCCACGGAGACTGAGGGGCAACTACTGGTGACCCCCTTCACCATTCATCCAGAGCATTTCTAGGGTCTCCCTGAACAGAAAGAAAAATTAAAAACAACATCCATGAAGAGTGTGAACAGCATGCATGAACGCTGCAAGCACACTGAAGTCTTACCCCCACGCTCTTAATCCTACATTTAATTTAGTCAGATTTACTAGGAATGAAAAACAACAAAATCCCCCAAACCCTAGGGTATCCCCTTTGTTTGGGTAAGTGATCAAGCAAACATCTCCCTTGTTTCACCTGCGAGTGCCTAATTCTTTATTTACCCACTGGAGTGAGTGATGTGTTTTTCAGACCTTTGGAGCAATCAGTAAATTCAGCATGTAACTTTGGCAAGTGGAGCCACACGGCTAATTTATTCCCTAGCCCTCTTTGGGAGAAACAACGGATGCTTGTAACCTTGGTGCTTGGGCCTGTTTTACTAGCAACTTTTAAATATACAGCGTTCCGTGTGACTTGAGGCAACCGTAAGTGGAAGGATTGTCTGGAAACGCTGCAGATTTCTTTCAAGTATGTGCCGTGGATCTTGGTGACAGCATGTACTGAGTGAAGTTTAAACATACATGTAATCAAATCATACAAAGTCATTTTTCAAAAGAAGCTGCAATACATATAAATAAGGCATGGCCTGTACACGATACATCTTGACTAACTGCCTGACAGGTAACATGAAATTAAAGCATTACAGCTTTTCTGTGATTTTCGTAAGGCTTCTGCTGCCCAATGTGCAGTGTTACGAGATTTTTTTTGTGTTTGTTGTAATTTTTTTGTTGTGACAGAAAAATAATCCTGTGCATTTCCCATCTCTGGAACACTCCCACCCAGTGAGATAGGTGTAGCAAGGACAAAACGCTGGTCAAAGCCCTCAGGTAGCTTGCTTTGGGGACTAAAACATGTTATAAAAAGGACTGCTAACAAGTGTAATGTTAACACAGGTACCTTGCCAGCTGATGGCTTAAACACAAGGGTAGAAATACCATTTTCACAGTTAAAACCGTGAGTCTTGACACAGTTGCATGTTCTCTCCTTCCCACTCAGTACAGGACTCCCTGTAGTGGTTCTTCCAGCCCAGAGGATGGGGTAGTGATCCTGAGCAACCACAGCCATAGGCAGAAGTTCTGTGATTTTCTTTTCTTCTAAAGGAGTTAAGTTATGCTTCCTACAGTCAAGGCAGGAACCTTGCACCACTTTCTGCAAGAGCACAGTTTAGTCCTGGTGTCTTGGGTCATTTGGTCCTCTCAGCTCTTGCAGAGAAATAGGTTTGAAAAGGTGTGTACTGAGAGCCAGTGGCACTTCTTGCGGCACTCTATGTATGTTTAAAGAAAACAAGTGCTAACAAACACAAATAGAAGCGTACCATATCCTTCCCAACTTGAACCCCCAACCCTGCATGTTGTTGCACAATGACAGATCGCCAGCAACCAGGGGGAGAACAGGGAGGGAGCAATCGCTGGGAAGATTCACTGTTTGCTCAGGGTAAACAACTCCTCAAACACCAGTTTAGCATCCCTCCTTATTTAAATGGCCTCATTTTGTAGGGGAGGTTTAGACTTCAGAGCAAACTGACCAACAAACACAAGTAACCAAACATAAAGAGACAGAAGGAAAGAAGAGGAAAAGCATTTATAAATGTCACTGTCCAACGTCTTTTCAATTTAAACATAATAAGATTATCTACATATATCTACAAATATCTACAATTATCTACACTGTTTGCAGCTATGATTCTTTGGTTGTCTTCACTTTTTCCCTACTCTGGAACTAACAGGAAAAAAAAAAAAAGCATTTGTATAATCTTTGAAAGAAATAATAAATATAACAACTTCATTAAACGTTTGACCAAAGCTTTGGCACTAATCCGTTTACACATAACAAATCATAACTGAATACTCTGAAATAACAGTGGCAAAGCAACAGAGCACATCAGAGAGCCTTTTCCCACTGACCAATAACAAGCACAAGGCTATTTTACATCAACCTTTCTGAGAACATTAATTATGGTTTAGTCAGACACTAAGAATCTCACAATTCACTGCAAATGTCAAATAAAATACATATTTCTTGCACAAGTCTTTTTCATGGATCCAGATATATTTTTTATAACAGGAAAAAAAAATACACATAAAATATTCATGTTATCCTGCACCCCTTCTTAAATCCTTCCAAAAAGTTTTGGAAGCCCAATGCCCACTGTGAGACAGAATAAATGTTGCTATTAACACTGCCACCTGCACAAAGGGATTATATTTTAAAAGATATCAAACAGTTGCGGAGTTTATTGTTAAAATGCACAAATATGGACGAATGGAGGACTCAGAAGAAAAATATCCCCTCTTCTTTTCATAGAATCACGTGGAAGAATTGGGAGAGTGTTCATAATACTGTATACCAACACAGCTGAGGAGCTGTTCTATACCTTCTCTGAACACAACATGTCTGACATTCGATGAGCAGTTGATAAAAAAACACCAGCCAACTGTTCAAAATGCATCACTGGAGTAAACCGTGATGAACAGGTCCACCTTTCCAACATGTAAGGAAAGACTGCTGAAGGAGATAGTTTAAAAAAAAAAAAAAAAAAGTACTTACCAACTTTAAGAGGAAATGCAGCAAGCAGGTAGGTGCAGAATAGGTGCTTTGGGACTACTGCAGTTTGGGTGAACCAAATACAAGGGGGAAAAGCTGCCCATTTCCTCTAAAAGGCACCTCTCAGTGGGAGAGCACCAGGAGCTCAGTGCAGGATGTAGGAAGGCAGTGTCGTGAGGCTGCCTCGGGAAGCAGCCAGACCACAACCTATTGCTGCGAACACCCCGCGAGGACGCCCCCCTCACCCCCAGCCTCGTTTTTACACCTTGGTGGGAGAGCGGGGAGCAGCTCGTGGCCGTGCTGGTGGCCGCGGCCTCGCCAGCGCTGCTCGGCCCGCCGGGTGAGGCCCAGCGCTGCCGGGCAGCTCAGCAGCGGGGCGCAGCGCTTACAGTGACGATTCCAAGTGTTCCCTTAGGTTAAACTCTGTGTCCTTTCACAGTCTCCTCCGGCAGCCCCCGCGGTGAGCCCGAGGATCCCGGGCCGGCTGCCGGCAGTTGGTGCAGGCGAGGCCCCTTCCCGAGGCCCGCCGCCGCCCCGGCCAGCCTCGCACCGCCCTCGGGGCCGGGGCCTCGGTCCCGGCACCTCGCCGCTCCCCCGGCACCTCAGCCCCGAGCGGGGCGCGGCGGGACAACGCCCGGGGGGCCCCGCTGAGCGCCGGGAGGCGGCGGCCATCCCCTCACAGCCCGGCCCCCTCACGGCGGAGCGGACGCGGCGCCGCCTCGCCATTGGCCTGGCCGCTTGTCAATCACCGAGCCGGCCTATCAGCTCCCGCGCAGGGCGGGCCGAGAGCGAAAGGCGGGAAGGAGGCGGCTGAGGGGAGCGGCCGTTTAACGGTCGCGGCACGCGGGGCCGGGGAAGGAGGAGGAGGAGGAGGAGGAGGAAGGCGGCCGGGGGGGGCGGGCGGCGTTACCGGGGCCCGTAGTCGTAGGCGGCGGGGCCGGCGGGCGGCGGGTAGACGTTGGCGGCGCTGACGGGGTGGTGGTGGTGGTGGTGGTGGTGCGGGTGGTGCGGGTGCGGGTAGCCGTGGCCGCGGATGGCGGGCAGCGGGTAGGGGGCGGGCCGGCTCTTGGCCCCCAGGTAGTGCTCGTAGGCGGCGGGCGGGTACTTGTAGGGGTGCTGCTGCAGCGCCTCGCCGGCCTCCAGCCGCACCTCGTGCTGGGGGGGGCTGGGCCGCCCGCCGCCGCCCCCCAGGGGCACCAGGCCGCCGCCGCCTCCTCCTGCTGCTGCCGCTCCTCCGCCGGGCAGCGCCGGGCTCAGCACCCGCGCCAGGAGCTGCTGGTGCGCGGCCTCGGCGTGCAGCGGGGCCCCGGCGGCCGCCTCCCGCTCGTAGTCGCGGCGGGCGTCGGCTGCGTCTGCGGGGGGCAGGCGGGGAGAGGAGAGGAGAGGAGAGGAGAGGGTGAGCTGGGAGATGGGAGCGGGGAGAGCCCCCCCCGGCCCCCGCAGGGTGGGACGGGACCTCCCGGCCGCCACAAAGGGAGCTGCCGCGACACGCCTGGCATCGCCGCGGTTGTGCAACGCTGAATAAATAGAGGCGGCCCGCGGTGGCTGCGGGAGAGGGGCCATGGGTGTGTGTGTGTGTGATGGGGGGGGCGGTGGGCAGGGGGAGCTGGGTGACCCGACGGCAGCTCCCCAACGCGCTGCTGGGGTGTGCCAAGAGGGCACGGGCACCGTGAGGAGCAGAGCTGGCAGCCCGGGAACCCCAGGTGGGACTCCCTAAATAAATAAAAAGCTGCTGTTCTCTAAAGCAGCCAAGCTGTTGAAGCACGACAGCTTTACACCTAAGAAAGGGGAGTTAGGGTAAAAAGGTGGCTGGCTTTGTCTAAAAAATATGTGGTAGTGCAACGCTCAGGAGCAAGGGCAGCTGCACACCAGCACGGCGAGCGAGGCTGGCCCCAAGGACATGTGTTGGCCCGGCCCCGGAGGGTGCTCACCTTTCTCTGTGCCGTTCTGGTGCGCAGGGGAGGACACTGGGTTCCGCGATCTGGCAAAAGCACTCATGAGAGGCAGGGCCCCCGGCCTGTGATTCCTGGGCCTAGAAGAAGGAGGGGAGAAGTAATACGGAGGCAGTGGTCCTGCCAAGTGAATACCTACAGCCTTGCTGCCAGCAAACAGAGCTGACCCAGCGGCACCCAAACACCATGAAAAGTGTTGTGCAAAGGTGCACTGGGCAGGTGCACGCTACGCTCGGTGAGAAGGGGGCTAGCAGTAATCAAAGACACAGCCTTACCAGTCCTCAGGGTCGCAGTCTCTGAATCCCTTGGCAAAAGGGTTGCTGGCGATCTTCAGCTGCGTGATCTGTAAGGAGAAGGTGGGAAATGTCTCAAAGTGGAAGACGGGGCAACTCCGTTAGCGAGCGTGTCTCTGAGCAGCTCCGGGAGCCAGCAGTGCCCGGTTTAATGGAGCCGGGCACTCCCTGCCACGGCACAACCACGTGCATTCCCCATTAGAAAACGCGGGACAGGACGCCACCTAATACGAGTTCAAGGCAAAGGGAGAGGCGGCTGCAAAAGCTGTGTAAATGCACTTGTAAGAGAATGCCACATTATATGGGTCACCACCGGAGCAGCTAAGACAAATCACTGGATAAATCATACTTATGTATTTATTTAATTCGCCGGGGAGAAGGCAGGACATTTTCTATATTTAAGCAAATCCACGGATAAAGTATGTGATTGTGAGTTTCCGGAATGGGTTGAAAAACAAACTTTAAGCCCCTCCGTGACAGTTCCAGCCTTAGAGGTCAAACTGATAGAAAGCAGGAGAGAAAGAGCAGCTGTCCGGAGCCATCAGGCAAATGCCAGCCGGGGAGGGACTCCGGAGCCCCTTAAAGGCACAGCCTTGCTCCGGCCCGGCCGCAGCATCCCGCAGGGGCCCCGGCATGCCCGGAGTGGTGGTACAGCGAGGCACGGCCCCGGCTGCTTGGGGACAGCCCTGGGGACAGTCCCTGTGGCATCAGCGCAGAGCTGGGTCAGCGCTGAAAAGCCTCTGCTCACAAACTGTGGTTGTGATCACGGCTGGGATTCCTGCTCCTTAGGCTGCGATTTAGAGGAGCAATTGGATTAAGCGCTGCCCAAAAATCTGCATCAGTTTGGGGGACGGGTTGGTTCGGTTTTAAATATATTGTTTTCTGAGCGGGAACAGACCGAGCCCGGAGAAGCAAAATCACAGATTTAGCCAAACAAATAGTGAGTGACATCCCGCAGCGGGGAGCCTCCAGTTTCCCATCGAGCCCGAGCCCGGTTCTCGGGTTTACAGCCGCAGGGAGCTGCCCCCGGGCCAGGGAACACAGCAAGGGGGCCAGCGCTGCCTCGGGGCGCAGCTCCTGCCCGGCTCCAGGCACTGCCCCGGCCCTAAGCGCCCCTGCCTGCACTTCTGGGGCTCCCCCCCAGCGCCCCGGTCCCGCTGCCGCCTCACCCGGTGGTTCTGGTAGGCGGTCACGGCGGTGAAGCGCGTCTCCTCAAAGACGAAGGTTTTGAAGTTCTCCTCCGCGTATTTCTCGCTGTCTTTCCGGGGGTCCACGTAGACCACGTGAAAACGCGGCTGGTATCTGTGCATGGAGTTCAAAATGATCTGAATGATAAAACGAGCAAGGAGACAATAACTGATCCAGGCGGAGCTTTGAGAGAGGAGAGCGCAGCCCCCGGTCCCCCCTGCCCGGGGCAGGGCGCTGAGCCCCGCGGGGACACCGGGGTGCGGGCAGCGGCCCCCCGGGAACCAGGGCGCGGGGAGCCCCCGGGGCTCGTCGCCTCCCCTCGGGAACACTTACATGCCCGTTGTCGTCCAGCAAGTTGTTGGTCAGTTTGAGCTTATCGAAGGAAACGATCTGCTTCATCCACTGCGCCCCTTTGGCCGGGGAGTCCGGGTGGTAGTGCACCCTGCCGGGGGTGGCGGGGTCGGCTTTGCCGGCCACCAGCCAGGAGGAGCTGTGGAAGGCGTACCTGCCAGCAAGGGGGGCACCGTCAGCCACGGCCCGTGGTGCTCCCAGACATCCCCCCCGGGCTGCAGCGCTTGGGGACCCCCGAGGAGCCCGGCCTGGGGGTAGCCCCTGGTCCCGGGAAGGAGAGGAAGAGGCTCCCGACAGCCGGTCAGGTTGCGGGGAGAGAAATCGCGTTTGACGGGGATGGAGTTGGCGGGAGAGAAATCTGCGGGACGCAGGAAATTTATAGCTACCTGTACAGACTGGGGAGAGAAGCCACAAAAGCTCCCCCTTCCTCTAAAAAAAAGTGAAAGGGAGCTCTCTATACAGTAATGTTCTGGCTCTAAGCGAAGAGTGGAAATTTATGTGCAGATTAATAGCAGGTCCAGAGTTTAGCAGCCTTGTTTCATTCTTTCAAAGTCCGTATTCAACAGTAACATTTAAAACAGAGAAACCAATCTTCTATACACGTGTTTACTTTAAAAGCCAGTGTTTGCACAGCGGGAATTAGACACCATTGGACTCGAGCAGAAACATTACTTTTTAAAGATATACTCAATTGGATGTTATATATCCCACTTCCCTTGACAAGCAAACATTTCTAGGACGCCCTGAGAATTTGGATATCTGTCTAAATATTTATATATCGGACCTGCGATTCCTACGCGCGCTGCCTGCTCGGCGTCCTGATCTGAAGCTAAATACATAATGCGCCTTTCACTGTCTTAAAATTAAAGGGGTTGCAAATCAGACCGCATCTCTGCCTTGCGACTCGCCCGTTTCCGAGGCCTTCCTATGCTGCTGCTGGAAACAAGGGGAGGGTTTTGTGGCTTGGACAGCCGGTGCCTTCCCTGCGAACAAAACCCGCTCTCTTCACCCCAGCGCCCGGCAAGCGAGCTCCTCAGCCGGCACAAGCAGCCCTTGGGGGGATTTTTGCGTGGGGCAGTGGCGGAGCAGCGGGGTGGGGAGGCTGTCCTGGGCAGGACAGCACTGAGCCCCGCGCTTTTGGCTGCCCTGCTTGCGTCTGGGTGCTGCAGTCGCTGTGCACAAGCCCAGGAGGTCAGGGGGGGTCCCCAACCCAAAACTTGTCCCGGCAGGCAGGAGCGGGGTACTTGCCGGTATCGCTTGTCATCCACAGGGACAAAATCCATGAGGAGCATGTAGTCAGCCATGGGGTCCATGCCGAATATCTTCACCTGGAAGGTGGGGAACATGCGCCTGCCGCAGAGCAGAGAGAAGGGAGAGCTGAGCTGAGCCGAGCTGAGGGGCCACAGGGAGCCCCGAGGGGGCACACGAGGGTGCTGGGGCCGGCTGCGGAAGCCCCACGGCTGGGGAGAGGAGGGCAGGGGCATAATTCCTCACTCTGGATTTTCCCCTTTTTCCTGCTGATCTGAACTGAGGCTGATGAGAGGCATTGCCCCTACCCTGGACCCACACCTGAGCCGGGTTAGGGCCCTGGGCTGGCACAGCCGGGCCCTTCTGCGGGCGACCCCAGGGAACCAAATTCCCGTTTCTACCCCTCCAAAATTGGCGCAGTTTTAAAGCTGCAGCCACAAGAGCAGCGCAGCCCCTGCACACAGAACAAAACCTCCCCCAGCCCGGAGGGGCAAACGAAGCCCCCAGGCTGGTAGGAACTGGAGGGCAACCGGCATCTCCCAGCGAGCCCCCTCCCGGTCCCCGCAGCTCTGCAGCAGGAGCGGGGCGAGAAGGAGCCGGGCGCTGGGCAGGGCGGCCCCGGGGCTGTCCCCGCGCTGCTCCGCGCAGCCCCCGGGGAGGTGGCCGGGCTGGGGCCGCGGGTGCCGGGCTCGGGGAGGGCACGGCTCCCCCGAGGGGCTGCGGTGGGAGTGGGGCCAGGGGCCGGGCTGGGCGCACGGCTCCCCACCGGGACCCGCCGAAGATGCGCCCGAGCGCCGGCGCTGGCTGCGGCTTCCGTTTGGTTCCGTGAGGATTTCCCCGAGTAGGAAACAAAGCGAGCAGCGGCGGGCGGCATTTCGGGAAGGGGGGCTGCAGCCGTTGAAAAACCAAACTGAAGCCGCCGCCCGCAAAAGCAATCCGGTCACCAGCGGGTACCAGCAGGCCCCCCCGGCTCTGTCTCGGGGCGCACGGCCGGGCTGCTGCGCACCTCCCCGGGACCGTTTTGGTTGCGTACTGCTCCCTGCCGCCGAGGAGAGGCTGCCTGCCCCTGCCTTCCCCTGCCTTTCCCCGCGGCCGTGGCATCCCCGGCCCGGCCCCGCCGGCAGCAGCGGGGACGGGGAGCGGGGTCTCCTTCTCCGTAACGCCTTAGTAAAGTCTGGAGGACGTTTCCAATAGCTTCCTCTGTTATTATTATTTTTAAAGGTGTAAAAGCCCCCATTAGCTCCAGTTCCGGTGTTTCTTGTTTTAAAACGAAGTTTTAAAACAAACAACCCGAGTTGATAAGACCCACCTAGACAAACAGCAGGGCCGGCCCAGAGGCGCTGGGAGAGAACAGGCTTCGCAGCGCCTTCCCCAAGCCTTTTCCTGCCGTTTTTTACCCCATTTTCTCCTGTTTTTATCCGCCTGCCTGGAGATTTGTCGATATCATAAAATAAACGAAGAAGAAGGGGGAAGAAAACCCGCGATTCAAATCGACTTCGCTCCTTCAGGGGCCCTTTCGGAGTCGGCTACGGGCGACCCTCCCGCTGCCTCGGGAGAGCGAAGAAAGGCAGAGCGAAGGGCTCCTGTTTGCAGAGAGCGTCCGCCCGGAGCCTGGCCGACCTTTTCCGCTGAGGAAGGCAGCGCCGAGCCCGGCGGCAGCGAGCGGCACGGCCCGGCGCCGGGCGGCCACCGGCTGCGGGAAATGCCGCCCGGGGTCCCGCAGCCGCGGCCGGCCCCTCGGCGGCTGCTCCTCCGGCTTGCGCCGCGGTGGTTTGTTTAGTTTGTTTAGTTAGAGGAAATCGCTGTATTTTTAAAAAAATACGCAAATATTTGCCTATAAATATATTTAAGTTTTGGCACCCCCAGGACCCTCCCCATGGCCGGAGGGGACGCGCGGCCGCTGTGGCTGGGCCGTTCCCGAGCGGCCCCGGCCGCTGCAGCCGTTCCCGGGGCTCACGGAGAGCAGCCACCGGGGCGTTCGTTGGTTTGGTTGCTTTGCTTTGCTTTCCTCCCCCCAGCCGGGATCGCTTTAAATCACGGGAACGACGAGCTCGCCCCCCAGGAGGCAGCGTCTGCCCGCAGCCCTCCGCAGCTCTCCGCTTGCGGCCCCGGCGATCGCAATTAACCGCAGTAATTAGCACAATTACCGTTCTTCACCCCCCCACGCGCTCTGCTCCCTTCCAGCGCGGCCCCATCCTGTGCAGCCCGGCCGGGAGCGAGCTCCCGGTCCCGGTGCCGGGGCGCAGCGGAGCCGCCGTGGCCGCGCAGGGCCGAGCCGGGCCGGGCCGGGCCGGGCTGTGCCGCGCTCCTTCCCCGCTCCTCGGGAAGTGCGGTCGGCCTGGAGGGCGCTTTGAGGTTTAAAACCGCCTGAGCCGGGGGCTGTTTGCAGTCCCCGCCGAAAGGAAAAGTTGTGCCCGTGCTCAGCATTTATCCAGTTACAGGTACTGCGCGGGTGCGGGTCGGGTGTTGTTTTTTTTTCTTCCTCCTGTTCTGCTGCTGCCCGCCCCGGGCAGGTCCGTGTGCTCCGGGGACGGGGCCGCCTTTAAATCCCCAGCGGGACAACCGAGAGCCGGCGCCCGGCGCCCTCCCGGCGGCGGCGAAACCCCGCGGCGGAGCCTCCACGGCCCGGCCCGGCCCGGCTCGGCCCTGCCCGCCGCCCGCCGCCCCTTCCCCGCAGCACCGGAGGCCTTGGGGCCGCGGGAGCTCGCCAATTTCTCCCCGGGTAAGAGGCCGAAGGTCAACCGACGGCAACCCCGCGGCCGCCCGGGGCTCCGCACTGACCTGCCGGCCTTGGTGACGATCATCTCGGTGCCCAGCTGGTTGAACTCGTCCCACAGCGCCTTCATCTCCAGCTGGACGCTGACGTTGGCCACCTTCGGGTTCTTCTTCACCGGCGCCTTGGCCGCGGCGGCCGCCCCCGCGGAGCAGCCCGAGACGGCGGCGGGTCCCGCGGCGGCTCCCCCGGCGCCCTCGGGCGGTTCGGGGCCGGGGGGCGGCGGGTTGGGGCCGGCCGCCGCCGCCCCGCCGAAGGGGTAGCCGTGCTGGGGCTGGGGCGGCGGGTGCGGGTGCTGCTGAGCCGTGCAGGGCTCGTAGTGCGGCGGCTCATGCTGTCCGTACGGGTCCCCCGGGGAGGGGGAGAGGTGGTACCCCCCGGAGGCGTTCAGGCTGCTCAGGCTGTTGGCCGTGAAAGCTGCAACATCGCAAAAATGGGACAGCTGGGTGAGCCAGGGGCTGGAGATAGCTGAAATCATTCCAAAAAACAGGCAGGCGGTCAGGGCTCCGCTCCGGCAACCGCTTTCCTCCCAGCTCCGCGCCGCTCCGCGGGGTGCCCTCCGCCTCCGCCGCTGCCCCGCGCCCGGCCCAGCGGGGCGCCTCCCCCTTCCCGCTTCGCCTGGCCCCGGCCCCGCTCCCCCCGGGGCAGGCGGGGAGCTCGCTGCTCCCGCTGCCTGCCTGCCTGCCTCGGCGCTTTTTCCCCCCCCTTTTTTTTTTTTTTATTTTTTTTTTTCTCTGCAAACCCGAGAGATCTGCCAAGAGCCGCGGCGGTGCATTGCCGGTGTTATCTCTGCAGAAGGCCTCCCTCGCCGCACGCGAAATGGGACAAAGCAAATTCCCCTTCCCCCCCTCCCCCAAATTCTTTTTTTTTTTTTTTTTTAAAAAAAAAAAAAGGAGGAGGGGAAAAAATTAAAAAAAAAAAAAAAAAAAGAACGAAACCGGTTCTTATTTCCGTGTAGTGCCGGTGCTGCAGGTAAAGTCCCTCGCTCTGGAGCCGCGGGGCCTTGGCTGCCAGAGGCAGGAGGAGCGGGGTTGGCAAATCCCCCCCCGTGTGGGCATCCCCGAGCGAGAGCAGGGGGCGGCCGGGGCCCAGCGCAAGGCTCCGGGCTCGGTCCAGGGCCCCCGGCACGGCCCCGGAGCGCAGCCCCCGGCCGCCGGCCCGAGCGGGCCCCGCGGCGCAGCACAGGGCCGCCCCGGGGACGGGCGCGCTCCTCCGGGTCCCCTCCGAGGCCCCGAGGCTGCTCCAGGCCCCGCGGTCTCTGGGATCTCCTCCGGCGGAGCCCCCGGGCCGGGCAGGGGCCGCGGAGCCGGCGGGAGCCGAGCCCAGGCCCGCCGCAGCCCGGGGCACGGCCGGTGCCGTCGGGGATGCTCCGCGGGCAGAGCCTCGGCCCCGTCCCGGCCGAGCCGGGGGTGGGGGGCACCGCTGCGAGCCCCCGGCAGCGGCCCCGCGGGGGCAGGCCGGGCTCCCGGCCCCTCCGTCAGGCCGGGGGGCGTTCAGAGCGTCGGCCGGGCGGCGGGCGGGGGGTCGCGGCTCCCCGCAGGGCGCTCACCTTCCATGTCCCTGGTGACGGTGCTGAAGTGCATCTTCGGCGGGCGGCTGGCGGGGCCGGCGGGCGCGCTGCGGCCACCGCGGCGCTCCTCCAGCGCTCCCTTCCCTGCTCGCTCGGCGGCGGCGGCGACTGAAATCAGAGAGGCGATACTGAAAGCATTTGCCTTGGGAGACAGAGGGCTGTTTTCGTCCATAGGGGAGACACCAATGCAGGAGCGGCAGCCGCGGCAGCCTCCCACCACGAGCCCCCCCCTCCCGCCCCTCACTCCCCTCCTTTCTAGCGCACCATCCAGGGAGGTGCGAGCGGGACCCCCCCTCCTTCCACACAGGGGGGAGGGGAGCTAAAAAAAATAACACAACAAAAAACGCACACAAACAAAAAAAAAAAAAAAAAGAAAAGAAAACAACCCAAAGCCTCTGCCCCCCCCTCGGGAAAGGCGTTGAGGAGCAAAAATCTGCCCCGGGGCCCTGTGCGGACAGCGCCGAGCGCTGCAGCGCCCGGACCGAGCCCTGCTGGGGACAGGGGATTGGGGCGGGGGGGGGGGGAGACAAATAAATAACGCCCCGAATTCCTTCCCCGGGGTCTCAGTTTCTCTCCCCCACAACTTCTCTCTGTGCAGTTTATTAATTTCTCTCCTCTCTTCCCTTCCCCCAGCCGCCACCTCCTGCTCCTGCCCCCCCGTGCCCCCCCGCACGCAGGGACAGTGGCTCCCTTGGAGGCGCTTTTCCCCCGTTCAGCGGCTGGGAGGCGTCACATGGAAGCCGGGGGTGTTTGCCTGCAGAAGCGGCGGCGGCGGCGGCGAAAGCGAAGTGAAACTCCTGCCGAGACGGTGTCAAAGGGCTGGGGAGGCCCTTCCCCGCCTCCCGGGCACGGCGAGCGGCCGCCGGGGAGGGCCGGGATGTGCCGCGGGGCGGGCGGAGGGGCCGCCGGTGTCAATCACGGCGCCGGGAGCCGGCCGACGGGAAGGGAAGGGAAGGGAAGAGCCGAGCCGGGCCGAGCCGAGCCCGGCGTCACGCTGCGGATGTCCGGGAACCAGAAGGGGATTGCTCCCTTCCTCCGGCACCCAGCCGCCGCGGGGCTCCGGGCTGCCCCGGCCCGGCCCGGGGCTCGGTGGCCGCGGGGGCTGCCCGTCGGGGCGCGCTGCGGGAGCGGTGCCGCCGGTAGCCCCGGCCGTGCGGGCTGGGAGCCCTGGGAAGCCAAGCCCCGGGCCACCAGAGCCCCGAATCGCACGCAGGCGTTGGAGCGTTCCCTTCGCCCATAAAAAAGAATACTAATACCAAAATACATTTCAAAAGCGCAGAAAACGGAAAGCAAGCGGCGGGGCACAAGGCGAGCCCTTGCGCGGCCCGGCGTGAGAGCCCGCGGTGGCGGCAGCACCTGCCTGGCTCGGGGGCCGCCGTCCCCGGTCCCCGGCGTTGTCCCGGCGAGGCGCTCGCTACTCACCGCCCGGCACCGGCCCCTCGGAGCGCCGCCGCGTCCCCCGGGCCCGTCCTTCGCATCGGCGCGGGGCCAGGCGGCTCACCCGCCCCGCCGGGCCCGGCCCCGGGCCCCTGTCCCCGGCCCGGCCCCGGTGCCGGTGCCGGTGGCTCCGTCGGGCGGCCGCGGCGAAGTCCCGGGGGAGCTGCCCCCGACGGGGCGGGCGGAGCCGTGGGGCGCGCCGGTGGCTACCGCCGCACCGGGGCTTGCATAACCCGAGCGGTGCGCCGAGAGCCCGAGTGAGCAAGCGGGTTATATATAGCTGCCCTGTCTGTAGCCTGCGGGGCTTGATTCTTCTGTTGAAATATTATCTTTGGATGCGGTAAAAATATTTGCAGAGAAAAATCTAGACTACTCGTACATATTTGAGCATATGTTCCTGCAGCTGAACGCACAAGGGCACAACGGGACGCGGGCGGGGGTTGTTTCCGTGCCGCTGCGGTTCCCGGCCGGGGCATTTTCGGTGCCGGGAGCAGGGGCAAAGGGGGTCTCGGTGCGGCCCCGCGCTGCTGCCTGGCTGCGAGCAACGCAGGAGGGGAACGGATTTCGTTAGGAGCCCACGAAGCAAAGCTCCCGGGGTGCGGGGGGAAACGAAGGAGCCGCGAACGCGAGCGGCAAAGCGGCCCCGGGAGGTGCCCGGCCCTGGGGCAGCCTCTCCCGCGGGAGGAAAAAATACCTGGGAATTAAGAAAAGTCCCGAACCCAGCGCCCCAACAGAGGAGGGAGCTGAGGGGTTGCTGTCCGTGCTTTGCTTGCCCCGACTTTCTCCCTTTCTCTCGGCTCTTTCCCTTTCCCCTTCCTGCTTCGTGGCTGCAGCCGCAGCGGGAAGCGGCGCCCCGTCGGGCACAGCCCGGGTGCGGAGCCCTCGGCCTGGCCCCCCGCGGGGGACTGCACAGGACCCCCCGGGATCAGGGGACCCCCCGGGATCAAGAGACCCTCTGCGAGCTGGGGATCCCCCGGGAACAGCCTCCAGCCGTGCCACGGGGCCGCCCGCCCCCCCCCAGCCCCCAAATCGCTGCTGCCCTGGGGGTCGTGGAAGCCCCGCGGCCCCGCTCCCAGCCCCGGGCCGGCCTCCCCGTGCTCCCACCAGGACCCTAAAGCCCCCGGCCACGTTTCCCGGCCGTCTCCCCAGCCCCCGGGCGCTTGTCCCGCTCCCCGGCCGCTCTGCTTCGCCGGAGCGCTGCGAAGCGAATCCAGCCTCGACGCGGGGCTGTGCCGCCGCCGGGCTCACACCGCGCTGCCGCCGGCGCTGCGGCCCTCCCCGGTCCGGGGCTGAACGGATCGAGCCTGGGGGCTGTCGGAAAGGCAACGAGGGTGAGGGGGGGTCCTCTGAAACCCCCTCCCCCACCTCGCCCGCTCAGGCTGGGGGGGGCAGCCCGGGCTTGTCCCACCGGGAGCGGCTCTGCGCTGCGGGAGAGGCGAAAAAAAGCCGCCCCCCCCGGCCCGGGGCACCCCTCTCCTGTGCCCCGCCGTCCTCGGGCCTCGGCGGCAGTGGGAAACCAACGCGGCGCTCCAGTCCCCGCGGCCCCCCGACGGCAGCCCCAGCCCCGCCGCCGGCTCCCCCCGTGGGGGTCCCGCAGCCCGCAACGCCCCGCACCTTTCAGGCGAGCCGGGGCCGGACGCCGCGGGCAGCTCCCTTCGTCCTCCCTCGCAGGGTTTTTCCCCCTCCGGCTCCGCTCCAGCCCCGGGGTCGGGCGGTGGCACTTTTGGCCGGGCTGTGCCGCAGGTGCGGCCCCGACGGGCTCTGCCCGCTCCCGGGGGCCCGGCGGGGACAGAGCCCCCGCTTTCTTTCGCTCTCAGCCCTCCCGCAGCTCCCCTCCCGTCCCCCCCAGGCCCCGCGTGTCCCTCCCGCCCCTCACCTCTGCTCCCCGACGAGCCCCCGGCGAGCCCGGCCTGCGGGGGAGCTGGGGGGGCTCGCACGGCCCGGCTCGGGCTTGCGGCGGCAGCCCCGGCTCCCCGCCGAGCTGCGGGGCTCGGGGAGCAGCACATAAATAGCGGGGGGTGGGGGGGTGAAGGGGGTGGGGGGCAGCGGCAGCCAGCCGGGGCTGCGGCCGGGCAGGGGCAGCCCCGCACTCCGCGCACGGCCCGGAGGGGAACAGCCCCGGGGCCGGGGCCGGGGCCGGGCGAGCCCCGCGCTGGGAGCGGAGCGGAGCGGAGAGGTCCCGGTCCCGGTGTCCGGCGTCTCTGCAAGCCGGTGCCACAAACCGGGAGCCGGCACCGCGGCGACACCGCGGGGGAGCTGGGCTGAGGAGCCGCGGGGAGTGCGGGATTCGTTGTGAGAGGGCAGAGAGGGGACAGCCGGGGCTGCCGGCAGGTGAGGGAAGCCCGCAGCTCCCGCAGCTCCCCGGGAAAACGCGGATTTTCTGCCGTGGGGTTTGGGACCGTTATCGACGAGCACTGCTGTTACTCTTGCAGCCAACATCGTTATTATTCCGACTACGGCGCCTGTTAGGATTATTTTGCAACTGCCGCTTGAACTGTAAGAACCGAAATTAACGAATGCATCTGACGGATCGAAAAATCAAACGTGTCGTTAACCAGCAGCCACCGAGAAAGACTGACAGAAGGGCAGAACGAGAGTAAGAAGAAGGAAACGAGAAAGAGATAAAGATACATAAAGATAGAAAAAGAAGGAAAGAGAGAGAAGAAGAAAAGAAATTGAAGAAATTGAAGAAGTAACAGAACAGAAGAAGGAAAGAGAGGAATAAGAAAAAGAGAGAGAGAGAGAGAGAGAGAAAGAAAAAGAAAGAAAGAAAGAAAGAAAGAAAGAAAGTAAGAAAGAAAGAAAGAAAGAAAGAAAGAAAGAAAGAAAGAAAGAAAGAGAAAGAAAGAAAACGAGAAGGAAAAAAAAAGAAAAAAAAAAAGAAAAAAAAAGGTGAGAAAGACAGAAAGAGAAAGCAAAAAGAAAGCGAGAGCGCCCACGACGTCGGGGAGACCGCTAGGAGCAGACAGCAGGCGCGGGGAGGCGGCGAGCCGGGCTGGTGGCCCCGCAGCCCCGCTCGCCCCTGGCGCTCTCGGGGCCGCCGCCGCCGCTCGCCGCTGCCCCCGGGGCGCCCCCAGCCCGCTCCCCCCGGGGCGCGGCGCTGCCTGGGCTCGGCCCGGCCCCGCTGCCCCGCAGGTGCCACCTGAGGCCGAGCCGGGAGCGGGTCCTGCTCCGGCCTCCCCCGGGCGCCGCACGGGGCTGCTGCGGGAATCTGGGCCGGGACCCGGGCTGGGGAAGAAAGGCGGGAGGTGAGGGAATGGAGAGAAAGGGAGAGAAAGGGAGAGAAGGGGAGAGGGAGTAGAGGAAGAGAAGAGAAGAGAAGAGAAGAGAAGAGAAGAGAAGAGAAGAGAAGAGAAGAGAAGAGAAGAGGAGAGGAGAGAAGAGAAGAGAAGAGAAGAGAAGAGAAGAGAAGAGAAGAGAAGAGAAGAGAAGAGAAGAGAAGAGAAGAGAAGAGAAGAGAAGAGAAGAGAAGAGAAGAGAAGAGAAGAGAAGAGAAGAGAAGAGAAACAGAAAGAGTAAAGAAAATAGCAAAGAAAATGAAAAGAAAAAGAAAATGAAAACGAAAAAGAAAAGAAACAAACAAAAAGAAAAAAAAAAGAGCAGAAAAAAAGGAAACAAAAAAAAGGAGAAACAAAAAAGAAAAGAGAATCAGAAAAAAAAAAAGAAACAGAAAAGAGAAAGAAAAGAAAGGAAAAGAGAAAAAAAAGAAAGGAAAGGAAAGGAAAGGAAAGGAAAGGAAAGGAAAGGAAAGGAAAGGAAAGGAAAGGAAAGGAAAGGAAAGGAAAGGAAAGGAAAGGAAAGGAAAGGAAAGGAAAGGAAAGGAAAGGAAAGGAAAGGAAAGGAAAGGAAAAGAGAAGAGAAGAGAAGAGAAGAGAAGAGAAGAGAAGAGAAGAGAAGAGAAGAGAAGAGAAGAGAAGAGAAGAGAAGAGAAGAGAAGAGAAGAAAGGAAAAGAAAAGAAAAGAAAAGAAAAGAAAAGAAAAGAAAAGAAAAGAAAAGAAAAGAAAAGAAAAGAAAAGAAAAGAAAAGAAAAGAAGACAGAAGGAAAGAAAGCAAATAGGAAAGAGAGGCAAACCAAGAAAATTGATTGTGAAAAAGAACAAAAACGAAAGAAAAAGAAAAAAGAGAGAGAAGCCCCGAAGAAGAAGGAATTCAAGAACAAAAAATTGTTGTTACAACCAGCACAGTCCTCCCGAACAGCCGCGGCTTTCTCGCAGACAGGCGGTGATGCGCCCGGGGAAGCCGGGACTCCGGCGGCTCCACGGGCTGCCTGACCCCACGGCCGGGCACGGGGCAGCCCTCGTGGGGTCCGTGGGGCCGGGGAGTGGGGCTTGGCTCCCGCACCCCACACCCCCGCACCCCCCGCCAGCTCCCTCTTGCCAGCCTTGGCTCCACGTTATTTGCTATGGGGATTTTGGGCTGGTTTTATGGGGTCACTTGCCTGCAGATCCCAACAGAGAGATCACGCACAGTGAAATTCTCAGAAATAAAGCTGTCAGCCACCCACTGCCGGCATGCAGCCGGTGGGGTTTCTCCCCTTCTTTTTCCCTTTTTCCTTCTTTTTTCCCTTTTTTTTTTTTTTTTTTCTTTTTTTTTTTTTTTTTTTCCCTCTGACAAGAGCCTGTGTTTCCCCAGTCCAAGGTCTGTACCTTCCTGCAGCGTGGCTGCCCTGCGTGCTCACAGGTTGGGACCACGAAGTTTGCAGGACCCTGCTTGGCCCCTGAGCTCCCCGGGGAGCCTGGGGCTGGCCTGGCCGAGGGCCCTGCCATTTGGGGTTACCCCAGCTCGTCTGGTCATGAGCACACTGGGACTCATCCCACAGCTGTGCAGGGGGTGACAGAGCCCTCAAGGGCAAAGTGGCCCTGCTCGGAGCTGGAAAATGATCGGGGTGGGACGGGATGCGGGGAGGGAGCTGGAGCTCGGAGGGGCAGTGTTAATTAGCAGCCCAGCGCCCGCTGTTCTGTCCTGCCCCCGCTCCAGCCGTGGCCCCCACGAGCCCCTTTCCTTGGTGAGAGCCCATCAGCAGCCCTGCACGCTCCCAGTGCACAGGCAGGCTCCCTCGGCAGCCCACAAAAAAAGGTATAAACGTGTCCTAATGGCGATCAGGGGCTCGTAAAGAAAATAAAACAAGATGTCTGCGGAGTCGGGTGCCGCATGGGACAGGCTGCCCCTCCGGCTTCCCCCAGCTCCTGCCCCGCTCCTTGCAGCCCCTCTGTGTGCTGTTCTTGAATGCTGTCAGAGAGCTCTGATCAGGGGTGCTGCTGTGCTGTGCTCTGTAGGGAATGAATTTGTGCCCGTTCCCTCCAGCCTGGCCCTTTCCCTGCTCGCACCCCAGCCCCGTGAGCGGGGGGGAAGCTCCTGCCTGGTTTCCTGCACGCCCCGAGCACAGAACTGGGGCCACAGCCGCGGGGAAATGAGGCGCTTTTAGTTTGAAGGAAGGATCCCCCTCGCCGGTACCGAGGTGCCAAAACTGGTTCAATTGAAGCGTATTTCCTTATTGCAGTGCAAGTTTGGGGCAGAGCAGCGGGGAGCCCCTCCTGTGCTCTGCGGGGCAGGACAGCACCGCTGTGCTGCAGCCGAGGAAAAGCGGCGACTGCAGCGCTCCTCTCCAGGTAACCCCTGGGGGGGCAGAGCCGTTTTCAAGCCCTCCACTCGTGAGCGAGTCACTGGAGAGAAAGGGCAGCGTTTCTCCGTGACTCAGTGGTGGTTGTTGCACCAAAGGTTTATATTCGCTCAGCCCTGAGCAGCATCCTGTGCAGACATTTATTTTGGCTAAAGCCGGCCCGGTTTGCATTTGGATGCAGTCGCTGAGGCTTGACCCACGCGAGGCTGTGTGGTGCAGCCGTGCTGGCCACACAGGTTGGCTGCCTGCTGGTTTGCTTCCAAGCAGAGGGGCCCGGACGGAGCCATCCTGCGCGGGGCAGCGGGCAGGCAGGCACAGTCCTCGTGCGCAGTGGAACCCGGCCACCACCCGGAGACGCGGTGTCCCCAGAGCTCCCCGCCTGCAGCTGCTGCAGACTGTCCCGTAAGGGCTCTTTCCTTGCAGGGACTTCCCCCCTTCTCTGTTGGGATACCCAATATTCCTCGCTGTCCCACCTTGTTCCCTGTCACGGCAAAGAGCAGATCATCGCCACTTGTTCTGCAGCTCACATGTTTTCACGGGGATTTGGTGCAGCAGATGATGCTATATATTAATTACCGACATAACACACTGTGCCAGCACAAAAAAATTAACACAAACAATAATCTGCAGGGCTCAGCGTCCTAATGGGAAGCTGCACAACCTACAGGGCTCCCGCTGGGATAATTCTTCTCCCCACGTTGCTGGGTATTTCACTGGACACGTTGCAAACTTGACCCAAGCACCATAAGGAACGGATGCTTCAGCCAACGTCAGCTGCTTCTTCGAATCCAATCCAGCATAAAAACTGACTAACTCCATCCCAGAGATTTTTCTTCTTGCGTCAATGCTGGAGCTGTACCCTCTGGAACGCATCCAGCCGAGAGGCACCCGGGCTCTGCGCTGTCACTGAGGGCGGCTTGCGCATGTTAACAGCACGCAGGAGAGTGCAGCCTCTGGGAGCACGGACCAGACCTGAAAATAAACCTGGGATGCTTCCCAGAGCCCAGATTTGTCTTCATAAAGGCAGCATGGCTTCTACCAGCTTGCTCCACTCCTTCTCCTTCTCCTTCTCCTCCTTCTCCTTCTCCTTCTCCTTCTCCTTCTCCTTCTCCTTCTCCTTCTCCTTCTCCTTCTCCTTCTCCTTCTCCTTCTCCTTCTCCTTCTCCTTCTCCTTCTCCTTCTCCTTCTCCTTCTCCTTCTCTTCTTTCTCCTCTTTCTCCTCCTCCTCCTCCTCCTACCTTTGCCCACCTATACATGTGCCCATCCTCAGAGGATTTTGTGACCCATTTTTGTGGGTCTCTCCCTTTTTCCCTTTCCCCAGTGGGACACTGCCCATTTTCAGAGCGTTGTGGTGGGGCACCTCACGGGGAGGACAGATGAGGCAGGGCCTTTCCCAGCTTGCCGACCCACACCACACAGCACAGCCGTCCCCAGACACAAGGCACGTGAGGATTTCGGGCCATTGCTCTGGCTCCTGCCTCCACCACCCAGCAGCCCAGGGGGACGCAGCCCTGCTGCGGGTGCTGGGGGCAGGCTGCCCACGCAGGGGACCGGCCGGCCGGGCGCTCAGCCCTACCCGTGGGCAACACGTGGCCTTGCTCGTGCCCAGCTCCCTGCGTGTTCCTGCTGGCACAGTCCTGGACAGGGACCTGGCAGCCCGCAGCAGGCGCTGTATGGGCAGGAAGGGGCAGGGACCTCCCCAGATGCCGGGAAGGCCTCACAATGGGCTTTGTAATCGCTGCCCGAGCTCTGGTAAGGGCAATGCGTGTTACTGAGCTCCCTCAGCGCTGTGAAGCAGAGCGGAGCTGAGCAAGGCTCAGTGCTGCCAATCCGGCCTCAGCCGTGGCTCAGACAAGTTGGGTGTGGGCTGCCCAGGTCACTCGGCACTAATTTAAAGCCTTTTTCTAGCTGCATCTTGATGTGCTCAATGTAAGCAACAACGAAGACGTTTAGTCACCTTGAGAAGTCTGTTTGGCATTGAAAGAGATCCAGGATAATTTTGGCTTAGGCTTCTGTATAATTTATTTATTGTATTTTTAGGTTTTGTTGTATAAAATAACCCTGCACCATTTCTAGCTCTTCTCCAATGCCATCTTAGTTAACTCTTGTTCTTCCTACTCGTTACCTTGACTTCCCACTTTGTAGTTGAGATGCCAGCCTGGAACCGGTCAGGAATCACCATTCCCATGGATTTTCGTGTTTCTTGTGATTCTTTCAAATAACGCTTTTAAAGGAAAATGGTGATTGAATCCAACTTGTTCTCAACCAGGAGGAACATCCTCCTGCTTGCCCGGGACAGGTTACGGACGTGGAGGTGCGCAGTCAGGCTTCCCAGAGGTGAGAAGGAAAGCAGCCGCTTCCTTCCTCTCCAGTTTTGCAGGGGAAAACCTGGCGTTGGCGAAACCAGAAGCGGGACCCCCATCACCCGAGGAAGGCAGATGTGTAGGGGAACCTGTAACCTGTGGGGCCCGAGCTGTGCGGCTGCCGGCCCCGTGGTGAGGGCTCCGTGCCTCCAGCAGCCGCCGCAGGGAGCTCTGCGGGGCCATGGCCCGGGGATCGCCACCAGCCCTGCAAAAAATGCAAACCGACTGGCACTGAGGGGTGGCTCGCTGTCAGGAACTGCCGATGCGGTGGCTGATCTTTTCCTTGCCAGCACAACTCGGCTCAGTCCTTCCTCTGCGGAATTTGCACAAGGACAGATTAAAGAAAGCCAATTTCCTTTCTCATCAAATCAATTCCTTCTGGGGCAAACAAAGCCACGAGAGCAGCGCTCTTGTCCTCCCGTGATCTTGTGGTTTGCTCTGGCTGGAAGAGGCAGCTTTGGAAAACCCGAGCCCGTTTCCTGCTCTGCGTGCTGCAGTGTATATCCTCGCTTCAGCCCTGGAAACGCTTTGATGGATATTATTAGGCCCGGAAAGCATTTGGAGCTCCTTTCTTCCGTACGAGCCGACCAAACTGCTACGGGATGAAAGAGGGGCAAATTGGAAGGGTCTGTGGATGCTGTGGGCAGGCGGCGTTGTGCTGCTGCCTGCGATGGGGACCAGGGCTGGGTCACTGCTGGGCCCCAGGAGAGGCAGGGCAGCACTGCCACCAGCTGCCAGGAGGGGATGGCAGCTGCCAAAAGCCCCGCTCTGCTGCTGGCAGAGCCCGGGTGCTTTGAAACTGGGATGGAGTCAAACCCTGCCACCCCCAGGTTTCCACCCAGGTGCTGTTACAGCACCATGCCCCCCATGACTGGTTTTACCCAGTGACTTTGAGGCACGCTTGTGCTGGCTGCGGGCACAGGAAGGGACTCACCAGGCCAAGGCAGCGTGGCAGAGGGGAAGGCTGTGCTGCTTTGCCCTCGGGCTGTCTGCCCCTTGATTTTGTTGTTCTCCAAGGCAGCTCCTGCCTTTCTGTCGCCCGCCAGCAGGACGGGCTGTGCTCGGTGCTGCCGGGCAGGTGGAGCAGGGGAGGCTGGAGAGGGGCAGCGTGTCACCAACTCGATGCCAGCACAGCCCAACCCCTGCTGCCTGCATCCAGCCCCAGGTGATGGACTGTGACCCCTTCTGAAATAAATATTCCAGGTCCAGCGAGTCCCATCCCTCCCCAGCCTGCTCACATCAGGTCCCAGGAGCGAGGCGACCCAGCCTGTAGCCCCTCTCACAGCAGCCATTGCCCACCCTGAGGCCCCGTTCACACTCAGCCCCGCAGCCGTCGGGAGCAGGAGCCTCTCACCACTTTGAATGGAAAAGTGGCTAAAAGCAAAGCCAAGCAAAACCTTTCTGCAGCTTTGCTTTGCGCGGAGCTGGAGCTCTGATCAGTGCCTTGCCACTAACACAGTCAAGAAACGACCGTGCGGAAATCTTGGGGAGCGAACAGCGCTTGTGGTTGTTGGTGAAATCCCATATTAGTAGAAAGGTCTGGTAAGTGGAAGCAGGAGTCGCTCTGACTACAGCATCTGTTGGATGTGGAGAGTGGTTATGACTCTCTCCAAATACAATGCACATGTACTGGGGAAAATGACTGCTACAATAACAGGAATAAATCTTAATAGAGACTTGGGTGATAACAGACACCGTAGGGGAGTCATCGAAATGAAAAACACATGGCAGCGGCGCTGCCAGACCTGAATGGAAACCCCTTGGAAGGACCAGCAGACCCCGTACCTGGGAAGGGGAAATGTGCAGGGGAGAGCGACAGGGGAACGGGGCTGGGGTACAAGCGAATCCCGTCGTCGTGCCCTGATGTGAAACTACAGCAGTGGGGTTTGGTGTCAGCCCTGCTGCCTGCTGCCCTCGTCCACAAGTCTGGGTCCAAACACCGCCCAGTTCACACGTACCCACTTCTCTGAGCTCACAGGGGCCATTTCTGACTGCTTTCAAACAAGACCTCAGCCTGGGCTGTTTGGCAGCTCAAGGTCCCATTTTCTCTGCCTTTTGGCAGCAAGCTGGGGCAAGGCTGGCAGAGGAGGAATCGCGGAGGGGCAAACTCAGGGCCTAGGGAAGTTCAGGCACAGCCCTGGGCTGCAAGGGCAGGACGGATTTGTTTTCCTGCAGTCACAGGAGCTACAAACTGAGCCCAGACTTCATGGTATGGCAAAGAACAAGCAGACGGGAAGCGTGGCTGGAACTGACAGGTTTTTGGCAGGAAGCAGTGAGAGACAGGACAGAGCGACGTTAAATGAAATCGCACCTTCTCCCGAGCGCTGGGAAATGTCTTCAGCAGAGGAGAAACCACAGATCAGCCAGAGCGTGGAAACCCAGCTTCACTTTGCTCTCCCCGAGAGCAACATGGTGGGTAATGATGGATAAACACGTGTGCTGCGGAAACACAGCCAGGTCAGCACGGGATGAGGGCATTGTTTCTCCCCTGGGTTTGCAGGGAGGCGCAGGAGGTGTGAAGGGCACCCCCAGGATCCCAGGGCAGGTCAAGCCTCTGCCAGTCAGACCCCGGACTCTGGGCCAGGAGCAGCCCGTGCTGCTCGGTTACCTGAGGGGTTTCCCACCACCACGGGGGCCAGCTGGAGCTCCTCAATCAGTTCAGAGTCTGGTCCTGCACCAAAGCCCGGCCGTGCCGACCCCTGTGGCCACACAATGTTGGGGCAGGGCCCAGGGACAGGGGTGGGTCTCAGGCAGGGACTGTCACCTCCTCGTTCCCTCTCAGAGGTGAATGTGCAGCCTCCAATCATCCCATCCAGCCCAAACGTGACAACTGGGGATCAAATGGTGGAAAATTCAAACCACAGCTGAGGAAGGGGCTTGTCCTGGTCAAGACACACGGCTTGCTAGCATGAGACAACCAGGGGCACCAGCACTAAATAGAGATGTAACGGTAATGGAAACAAGGCTGCAGGGAGGGAGGGAGGATCACGGAGCAGACCCTAAGTGCCTAATGCCTCCAGGATGTCAGGCGCTTTGCCCCTTGTTGGCAGTATTTCAGTTGTATCCTAATTTGCAGCCTCTGGTTGGAGCAGGTGTCTGAGGACAGCACCCAGGGGACGGAGCGACTCTGGTGCTTGGCACAGCCCGGGCTGCACTGATGCCAGAGCTGGGCATGGCGCTGGGGGCACCACTCATCCACCCTGATCCAGGCCAGGTTTAATAACCCAGGCTGAAGTCTTGTTTGCTTACAGTCAGAAATCATCCCTGTGATCAGCAAGGAGGAGCCCGGAGCTTTGGGCTGGTCTGTTCCACCGGGAGAAGGACAGATCCTGCTCCAGCCTGGGACTCCTGCCCACGGCTGGGACAGTCGCTGGGACAAGCCTGGCGTGGTGCAGACGCCTGGAGTTGGCTCCATGTAATGTGCAGCAGGCAAAAGAGATCAAACAGCATCTTTACAGCAGCCCGGAACAGGAGGTTTGCTTTATCTTATGTTTAGTCACAATAAACAAGCCAATAAAATAGTAATAAGTGGTCACCAAAAATTATTTCAGAGTCAATAAAACAGAGGGAGAGCTTAACAAGGAGGAGTGAGTCGTTAACACTCCTCCTCTTCCCTGTCACAGAACACGGGCAGGGTTTTACAGGTGACAAGCGAATGCATCTGAAAACCCCCGAACCCCACCAGCAGCAGAGCCCCAGCTCCCGTTGCTGGCTGGGGACCCTCCCTGAGGCTGTGCCCCCCCGGCTGCAGGATGCGGCCGTGCCCGCGTTTCCCCTGCGGTGCCGCTGCCTCTCCCCGCACGGCCGCAGCTTCGTCGGGAGCCAGGCAGCAAAACCGCGGGCGCTGAGCTGAGCTCTCGCGCTGAGCAAACAAGCCTTCCGAAAGGTTTAGAGGACCACCTTCACGCGCAGAGTGACCCCCCGTGTTTAAACCAAACAATCTTGACCTCTCTATGAGTTGTAACCACATAAAAGCTCACCTTTTGGACTCTCCATTAGGTTTTATGATGTGCTTCCATATTTAAATGGACATGACTCACACCAGGGTTTCTGCCGTGCCTGTGAAAAGAAAGAAAAGATGAATGCCAGATGTTACGTATGACTTACTTCAGGGGGGAAAAAAAAAGAAAGAAAAGTAAATTAAATGTTGGGCTGGGCTTTTGCAGATCTCCCCACTCAGGTGAGCATCAGGCTGCTGTTTGCATTTGCTTTAAAAATGTCAAGATTTCCTCAGAGTGAACAACCTGATTGCTTCAATTACCCGCCTCCATCCCCACAGCCGCGGTGCTTTTGAGGGGAGGAGACAGCGAACCAAGGCTGTGCTGGTCCCGCTCCCGAAAAGCACAGCCAGCACGGGAGCCCCAGGTGGGGCCCAGGACACCGCAGCTGGCCCAGGGCAGCGCAAGCCCCTGGGGCTCCTGGAGGAGGCAGAGCCCGGGCTCCCCTGGGCTGGGGGAGCGTTTTCCAGCCATAGTTTGTGGCTTCCCCAAATGCCAAGAAATTACTGATTTATTATTTTTTAACTCAAAATTACAATACTAAGACACCCTTCTCGGGGTATTTCCAATATCAGTGCCACAGCCCCGGTGGGGACGCACAGCCCCGTGGCACTGCTCATTGCGACATGAACCGGGCCAGGCCCAGGTAGAACCAGTCCAGCCCAGTGCCTTTACTGGGGCAGCTGAGCTCCTGGCTCCCTGCGAGCACGCAGCCCCCCCCCAGCTCACCCTCCTCACTGGGGGGCTTCAGTCGTCTGTCAAAAGGCTGCTGGGCAAGGCGGGCGCTGTCAGCACCTCCCTGTTTATTTGTGGAGAGGAAGGGAGCGGGGGGCAGCCCCGCTTTGGGGTGGTGCCGTCCCTCACCCGGAAAACCTTGGGGAGGGCAGCGGGACGGCCGTGTGGTGGAGGAGCTGCAGGGGCAGGGGCTGAGCAGGCTGGGGAGGCACGGGCATTTCCCAGTGGTGGGCAGGGAACAGCACCCAGATGGTGGTAGGGGAGAGAGGGGGGTGTTTGAAGGGGGTGTTTGCTACCAGGGCCTCGCTTTAGGGCTGGGTCCAAAGCCTGGAGCCTTCTCTGGGCTTACTGCACTGTGTGCCAAGGACAACTTCAAGGTGTCTCTGCGGCAGACCTGGGGCAGCGAGGGATTTTTTCCCAGTGAGGTTGGACTGCTTATCCCAGAGCACGGTGCGGGACAGACAGACCTGTCAGGGTAAGGCACTGGGTGCAGCCTCGCAGCACGTTTTATATGCGATGAGTGAAGCACCAGGAGGCTTCGCAAAGGTGTCTCAGAGTCCCCTAGGGGCGAGAGCGAAGCCGGAGCTCAGGTGCTGCCCCCACCACTGGCACAGCACCAGGCAGGACCCAGCACTGGCAGGAGGCAGCCCAGAGCCCCAGGTCAGTAAAACATCACCACCACGAAGCTCTGCCCAGCCGCTCTGCTCGCTCCCTCCCCGTCTCTCCAGGTCTTCCCAGCCACCTGCCCAAGGTGCACGGTGTGAGCACACTGTGTGTCAGCCTGCACCCGTGCACACACCACCGGGCTGAACCGGGGCTCTTCTGCCACGCTCACGAAATCCAAATTGCTGGTTTTTGTCTAAAGCTTCAGTGTTTTCCTGCGCTGGTAAGAAGCAGGCTGGGTTACTTGAAAACAACCCCTTTGTTTTACTGAGAGACTGCGGCTCCACTGGTGCCTTTTCTTTGCCTAGAAGCCATAAAGGTCTCATTGTGTGAACGTGAATCTTAGCTAAACAATCCCCTTTCTGGGGCAGCGAAGGCTTCTGAGAAGCCAGATTTCATTTCTACGGTCGGTAGCAGGGATGGAGGGGGGTGAGGAGTGGGGGGGGGTTGTTTGGGGCTGTTTTTCAGGCTCCGGGCTTGTGCCAGCCCCTCCAGCCGCAGGGCGCTTTGCCAGCCAGGGAACCTGGGGGCAGAGACCGAGGTGGCCACGTCCCACGTGTGCTGTTGTGTGTGCAGAGGCAGTGCCTTCCCAGAGGGACCCACCCCACATATATCCCCTCCCTGTGAGCCCGGTGGCAGGGATTTTGGCTGCGCGTCGCAAGGAACAGGGCACCGGGTGCTGCAGCGACAGCCCCCGTGGCAGCCTGCCCGCCCCCAGCTGGGAGCGATTGCCTTTTCCCTATCCATCCACCCATTTCATTTGACTCTCTCATTTCTGCACTGGGCACAGCCAAGGCTCAGCGACGCATGGGGACACACAGGTGCTGCCCCGTGGCCCGCCTGCTCCATGTGCATCAGCCTCCCCCCGCCACGTCCCTCCTCCAGCAGTACCATTTGCCGTATTCCTCCCTCGCCTCTGACTTTCGTCAGCGTTTTCCAGGCATTTCCCTGAGTCAGCCCCCACGTGGCCCTCCCCAGCCCCGAGGTGTCACAGCACCGGGCGGGCCGGGCGCTCCCCGCCAGCACCCGCTCTCGCCCCGAGCAAACCAGGTGAGCGGCGTGGGCTCGAGGGTGCCCGGCCGTGCCGGCAGCTTGGCTCCCCCAAGAAAACCTTCGCCTGGCTCTGCCAGTAAAAGGAAGAGGCAGCTCCACTGCTCGCTGGTTGCCTGTCCCTCCTGGCAGTGCAGGTGCTGCCCCCCACTCCTTTCTAGTAGCATCGTTTCTTGCCCCATGGGGGGAGCAGGAGGGGGCCAGCACCAAGCCCTGCGTAACTGGCTCACAGCCCTCGGCAAACTCCAGGTCTAGTGCCAGAAGTAACGCCAGAGGAACCAGCCTTCAGGTGCTGCCTGCCCCACCGGCTGCTGGGGAAGGACAGCACTGCCACACACCCGGACCACGACCCACGCACCTGGAGCGCTGCGGGGCGGTGGTGCCAAGGGGTGGACACCTGCAGCGAGCATCTGCAGGGCAGAACCCAGAGCACGCAGGGGAGGTAGGCATCGTGCCTCGTTCCCACCATAAACCAGCTGGGATGCATTTCGGGTTGTTTAAAAAAGGGTTACTCTAAAACCAGCAGGGATAAGCAGGTGAGCAACCCCCAGGCTCGTGCCGTGCGCTGGGTGCCGCACACACGGAGCACGAAGCTCGGCTTTGCCCATGCTGAGGTCACGAGCACCAGATCCTGCCCATCGCAGCTCTCCCGGCACAGCTCTGTAACAGCCCCAAAACACAACCAGCTATTCGTGCTCAGCCCTTGTCGGGAGGCTCCTCTGGGGAGGACCCGATGCTCCGCGTGGCCGCTGCTCCCCGCAGCTGGCCGGGGACCGGCACGTCGACATGAAAGGGGTCCTGTGCTCCCCACCGGGGCGGGCTCTGCTGCTGCAGACAGATGAGGCTGAAACTCCACACTAAGCGTGTGTAAGGACATTAAGCTGTTGGAACTAAAGGATAATTTGAAAAGTATTTTTCTTAATACTGGCATTAGGTTTCCCTAGCTTGCAGTTGGTAAAGAGGAAAAGAATGTCCTTACTAAGGGAAAGCGAGTGAAAGCCGAACCGGGGAGGAATTAGGGGGTGGTGGGTGCTCGGAGCCAGGTCCCCTTGCTTGCTCAGGGCTCCGACCACGCGTGGGGTGAGAGCAAGGCTGTTCCCAGCCCAGGCCCTGCTGAAACGCCCTGGGGGCCACTGCTTGTTTCTCACTGCCAAACTGCAGCATGTGGAGAGGAGAGCAGCACGGCCACACACCCACATCCAAGCCGTGTCCTGCCCGCACTGAGCACGGGGCTCGATGCCTGTCACAGCCCTGGAAACGCTCGGGTTAGGCAAAGCTCTTTGCCAGCGGTGATGAGCTGGAAGGTTTCCATCTCCACGTCCCACAGAAAGCCCCCTAGGTACCGACTGAGCACTGCGAGGTCCTTACCCAGCTGCTGAGTGAGCCGGGCATGAACAAGGAGCACAAAGTGCTCTGCGACTTCTGGTTCCCTTCACATTTTGGGGCCTCGCTCCTTGGCTGGGGCAAATCAGTGCCGATTCAGTGCAATAAGGGGTTAGACGTGTCGGTTCTCAGCACATTCCCACCCCTGGACCCCACGGGGATGGCAGCGCAGCCTCTCCCCTGCCTCTCTGCTTTCCCACCTCCGTCCCATCAAAGGCCCTGGGGCTGTGGGCTCTGCACTTGCCTCTGCTTCTGCTCGATGCCTCTGCCACCATGGGCCAGGGCAGGACGCGGGGCCCGACGCTGCGCCCGCGCTGCTGAGTGCAGGAAGCTGATAAGTCGGAGGCTCGGGGAGCACGGCGAGGCGCTGCGCCGCCCGCGGGGCATCAGAGGAGCCCACGGCCCTCATAGAGGAATTCCTGTACCCTTGCAGAATGCCCGTGTGAACGGAGGCAGGAAAATTAGCCGCAATATGGCTTTTTGTGATCGCAGAGAAATTGCGAAAGGAAGGAAAATAAAAAAAGGTTCCGTTTTCCTCTCGCTCCCCTTCCCCGCGATGCTGGAAAGGCTCAGGAAGTGCCCGGCCATCAGGAACAATGTGCAAAAAAGCCGGCACCGCTTTCCCTGGTGAACCTGGCGGGGTCCCAAGCAAGGACCGCAACACCCGGCGGGAGTAGGGCTCCCCGTGCCCCTCGTGGGTGAACGAGGGCTGGGCTCCCCCTGGCTTTTTCATCCTCTTCCGCTGCCAAACCCCGCTGCCATGCCCCTGGTGTGATGAGCCTGGGGAGAGGGTGGGGAGGCCAGCAGGGAGGTCTCACCCTGCCTCTTTTACCAGCCGTCTCCCCCAAAACTGCTTTTTGACTGAGCATTGGGGCTGCCCCAAAGCTGCCTCATTCTGACCCACTCGTGCCCCCACAGACACTGTGGCTGTGACAATGGGGGAGGAGGAAGGATAGGGCTCGATTCCCAGGGTCACACCCGGTGCATCGCTCACTCCGGGGTGAGGATTGCTCTGTGGGCAGGACGGGGCCCCCACGTCCCCACTTTGGGTCAAGGCTGCCAGCCAGAGCCTGCCCCACAGCCTGGTATCCTCCAGGGCCTCGCACATCCCCCGTGCTCGTGCACAAATGCTGTGCTTCCCCAAATAGCTGCTTTTCTGGGAATGTCCCGTGGCCCCACGAAGGCTCGGCTGGTTGGCATCGGATGACCGAAGCTGTTGCGTGCTCCCATTGTTCCCCAAGGCGGTTATTAATAGAGCACCATAATAATAGGGGATATTTATAAAACACCTCCATGCCTGGGAATCCAGAGCAATCTGCAAACCTAGGCAGATCCCTCTGCCAGCCACGAGCGGCTCTGGCGATTGCCACCAAGGGAAAACGACCCCTGTACCTCATTGAATGGTATGGGAAACGTGCGGGCTGGAGGGGCACTGCAAAGGGCTGCTACAAGGCGTGGGCACTGGCACCGTGCTGCCGTGAGGGCGTAGGGCAGGGACAACCCCGTCCTGGCCACTTCCCTGCCAGCAGGGTGCAACAGGGCTGGGGAAGCCATAAATGCTGTTCTCCAGCTTGGGAAGAGCGTTCCCACTTTGCCTTAGCTTTACAGATGGGAGCATTGAAGCCAGGTGCAGGTCTCCGAGCGGTGCCAGCCCCGCTGTGCCCCGTGGGCCAGGGCTGGGCTCGGTGCCGGGAGGTGCCGTGCAGGTGAGCGGGTGCCAGCCGCGGTGGGATGGGACAGGGCGGGAAGGCGCAGAGCCCGGCTGTTGCCCCGTCCCAGCAGCATCACAAAACCCAAACAAATCCGGTCCTCCCCCCAGCCTTGCTTGAGGAATTAGAGAAATGAGGCCATTTATGTCTTCACACGGGCGACTGAGCCTGGCAATGACCTTTGGTCACTACGGAGCGGGGCTGGATTTGAAATGTGAACTAGAGAGCAGGAGGTGAAAACCTCTGTATCCCATTACAAATCCCTGGGGATGCCCAGGGCTTGTCAAGTCATGGTGCTTTGCTGCTTATTTATTACTGTTTGTCCACCACTGGAGCCATCGCCAGGGCTCGCGTTACTGCCCGGCCAGTGGCCAGCTGCTCAGCGGCCTCGGGGCCGGCCCCTCTCCCACGGGGCTGGAGGCCAGAGCCCGGGGCTGGGGTGGCCGCGGTGCCACTCCCTGCTGGCCCTGCCCCGGCAGCAGGCAGGGTCCCCGGGCTGGTGAGAGCCGTGAGCGCTGCCCCTGGGATGTGCCGGGCAGGTGAGCTGCAGCGGGAACTGGACTCACGCTTTAGGGTAATGAAGCACACGGCCCTGCACAACAGGGATCGAGACAGCACAGCCCTGAGCTACGTTATGGTGAAATTACCAGATTGAGATGCAGACTTGGATACTGGCACATGCACAAGCAGGTAACACCTCTCAGTACCGGTGCTAGTGGCCGTGCTGGTCCCGGTGCCAGCATCAGCTCCCGGTGTGGGGTCGGCCCCTTCTGCAGCAAGGGGCCAAGGCAAGCCCGGGGCAGCCCAGGGCAGGAGCCCTGGAGCAGTTTTGCTGGATCTGCCCTCTGGACACAGGGGCAGGTTTCCGTACCCGAACAATGGGGTTTGCAAGAAGATGTTTTATACAAGAAGTTTTAGCACCCCTGTGTGGCATCACTCTGCTATGTGTGAGCCGAGCAGCGCACAGAAAATCTGCCTGGAGCTTCGTGGACTCAGCAGCAGCCTGAGTGTGCTGATGGAAATGTGAGTCTGCCGGGAGGCCGAGCCCTAGCGACTTCCCCATTAACAGCCCAGCCTCCAGGGAAAGCTGCAAACCCTCCTCACGGCAGGGACAGACACCACGGGGCTCGCGGAGGCAGAGCTTACACGTACAGGAAGGTCTTTTGGAACAGCAGAGAAAAGCGTGCAGAGAGCTGGGAGTGATAAACTCACATGGGCGGCTGTGTCTGGCTGTGACACGACATGCTTCACAGCAGAAGTGATGATAATTCAATTGCTTACAGTGTGGGACAGCTGACAGGTTACCGAAGCTGCTGAAAGTCAGCAGAGCTGCATCGATTTCCACGCAGACTCGGGGGCTCTCCTTGTTACACCTGCTGGGTTACCTCCTACAGGGCTGCAGCGGCTCAGGAGGAGCAGTCCCATTTTCAGGGGGGAGAAAGCACTTCAGTGCCTGTCCAAGAGTACCCACAGGTTTGCCATCTGGAGGTATTCAGACTCTGGTCAGTGATGGAGAGAGAGAACAAAGCCCAGCAAAGAGGAGTAAATCAGAGCAATGCTGGCCCTGGCCTCCCCACAGGGCTTATTAATTTCCCTCGGCACTCTCTGCACTAACCGGGGACCCTTACACACGTCTGAAGATGTGATGCAGGCTGCCAGATTGCTTGGACTCTCTTGACAATGCTACCCTGAGTCTCACCGACTCTCAGGGGGATTTATGCCCTTACATCTGTGACTCTGGGAGTGCCAGCACTTCTTAAGGGACCCTGGAGGTGCTTTCCCCCAGGGCAGGCAGCAGCGTGTAGGGCAGCTGGAGCAGCTCAGCTGCTGCAGGTAACTTGTTAACCCACGGTGAGCGTCGACTGTGTCGGGTGCCATGCCTCTTCTCAGCCCTTCACTTCTTGGAACCTCCTTTCCCCCGTGGGGCTGCCCTGCTTGGTGCTGCAGCCCATCTCCGTGGCAGTGCTGCCTCGTGTCCCTGCCCCTGGCACAAGGATCCCAGGGGGCACAGCACGAGCACCTGCTGCCCAGCGGACCAACACCACTCTGAGGTCATCAAGAATAAAACCAAAGGAAGAGAAACGTGGGACTGTGAGAAAGTGCAACACAGGCCTCGTGCTGGATAATGGAAATTCCCAGGCTTGGGGCTCGCTGGTGGCTCTGCACGCCCAAAGTTAAGCTTTATTAATCCAATAAAGGGCATTGTCCAGTGCAACCTTTCCAGTAGAGCAGCTGACGTATTGAATAGGATTAACTTTGGGCTCAGAGCAAGTAAACACAACCTTTGTATCTGATGCTGAAGCATTCTGCCTCATTGCCTTATTGGAGCCTGAATTTATTATTTTCCATCTTCTTTCTCTAGCAGAGGCATATAGTGGTCAACCTGAAGTTACAGCCTGATTCAACATGCAACAGAAACTGTAAGGCTGCCCTGAAACACAAGGTAGTCATGTGTAAATAATGATTGTACTGTTTATGATCCTAAAACTTAGACTGGCTTCTAGGTAAAATTACATATCTGTTCGCTGTGTTTGTTTTTGTTACTTGTGTTAGGAGTAGTCCAAAATACCTAGGACTACATAACAGCTTTGGGAATATCACGTTTTCAGCCCAGTGGCTGGGTTGTGCTGTAATGACTTTAGGCTTCTTGAAAACATGGATAGAGAGAGAATACATTGGCTAAGCGGAAAAAAAAGTAAATGTAAAATCTCCATAAGACAATCAATGTGTGCAGTCATTGCAAAATAAGCTGCCGGATCTGTTCTTCTGTTGGTGTTCTGTGCTGAGAGCACTTCTCACTTCAATGCCGGGTTTTAGCGATTCCCACCTTCCTTCATGCTCCGACAAACCTTCGAGCACTTTGCCTGGCGCGGTGTGAAGGGCTGCGCTGTGCCAGAAGGGGCAGGCAGCTCGGAGGGCGAGTGGAGGCAGGAACCAGGCGCAGCTTTCTCTGCGGCACTCACCCTTGTTGGGCGCAGAGGAAACCTTTGGCAAAGCCGTGTGGTTACTCTGCCCATCGGCTTGGACAAAACTTTCCTTCTGCCTGGGTGCCGAGTCAGCTTCAAGCTCCTTTGCTGAAAATGTGCTTCCCTGTGAAATCTCCTGTCCGAGGCATGCAGTGGGCACAGGGAGCCTCTGGGTCCGTGCGGCAGCCTGGGCACCCGTCTGCCTTGCCCATCTGTGGAGTGTGCGGGGATTTGGGGCACAGCTGATGCTGCCAAGTCAAAGTGACAGCAGAATAGGGACGAGCTGGGGCAGCGATGGATTTTCGGTATATTTCGGGAAGTCTGGGTTCAAACACACCCTTTCATGTTCCTTCTGCACCGAGCCGTCAGGGCATCTCCGGGCACAGACCTCTCAAGCGTTGCACTGCCTCTAGCGAGCGGGTGAGGCGTCCCTGCGAGGCAGGGCTGGCACGCAGCGCGATGGCTGCTTGCTGCAAACAGACATCGGATACAATCTCACGGCCAAATTGAGTGTGGGTAATTACATTTCCCCATTTAAACTGCCGGCCAGTCTCGGCTGGATAAAGTGTTCCCCTCTGGAAGTGTTACCATGCCCTGGGAAACAGCTGCTGTGACGAACGTGGGGGCAGCTGCCACGAGGAGAGGGCAGACGTAGTGGTGGCACGTGGCTGCCCGAGCCCAGGTATGCGGCCATAGGAGGGAGCCTGGCCATGAGCACTCCTGGGCTTCAGAACAGCTCAAACCCAAGACCGGGAGGGAGCAATGGGGTAGAGAAGGGCTCAAAGCCAAGTGCAAGCGGGACTTACGGGGCTGGGAAAGGGGCCATCGCTGCCTGAAGCAGTGCCAGCAGCAGGGCACGTGGTTTGGGATGGGGGAGAGAGCTCCCTACACCTGGGTGTTGGGGTTCCTTGCGCAGCACGCTGCCCCAGCTGTGTGATCCTGATACCGTTAATTTTGCAAATGAGACCAAGTCCAAAGACATCTGAGTCGAAGGCAAGCTGAGCCAATGGCCCAGCTAAGTGAAAGCTGGTGAAATGCAGACTTTCCCCTTTTTCTTCCTTGCAGCCCTGGAGAAGTGCACAGTCTCTCAAGTAGGTCTTTATAAACGATCAAAGCATCTGTGTGGCTTTTCCACTCCCAAACCAAGGTCCAGTTTAATAATGTAGCTTGTTAAATAAACAAGTGGCTATGCAGAGCCCCAGCACTGTGACGATGGAGAAGATCCGGTGTTCTCTTCCCACTCCAGCGCTAGCTGTTGATGGACATCTGTCTGTAAAACATTGGGCCTTTTATTGTTTTTAATGCAAGAAACGCCTTTTCCTGGAGACCACCACCGAATACTGCTTTGCCAGAATGGCCCCTTCACAATCCAAACAGAGAGCAAGTGAGCATAGAGGATCCATTACCCAAAAACTCAACAAAATCTTCCTCACCCATGAAAAGTGTATGCACAGCGGAGGACGATCCCGGGGAAGGGACTTGGCGGAGGGGGCGGCTGTTCGGGGAGGGCGGCGCGCTGGGACCCGCCGGAGGAAAATGCGTCCATTTTCCTATCCGATAACTCCACTGCCAGCTAACAAAAATAATCCCTTAGTAAAGATACCAGGAGTCTGGCTAGCATAATGGATTCATAGAGACTGATGTGCTGAACAGTTTTCAGAGTTGCTGTGCCTTCAGAGAGACTAAAAGGATCGGCGTGCTGGTGGGGACAATCTCTTGCAGACACAGTTTGGGTTCACGTTTTTGCACGTACATTGGGATTGTGAGCTTGAATCTGATCTCAGCCACCAAAACAGAGTTGTTGGGGTCTTCGCCTGCCCGGGAAGGTGGCCCATTCAGCCTAGCATGCTCTGGGTACCTGAGGGGTGTGTGTAAGAAATGCTTTCCACCAAAGGCCTGGAGCCACGCTATCTTGCTATCTTCATTCTCATCCTTTTGTTAGACCAGAGATTTGTTTTACTAAGGAAATAGAGAAAATGCAAATGCCAGTAATACATTCCCTTAACTAAGCCAAATTCCACATTTTTGCTCTCAGACGCTCCCACAAGCAGCATTATTTTGTACACAAAGCACAGCAGGCTCTCAGAGCAGGACGGCACGGCAGAGCCACGGGAGCTGTGGCACGGCTTCCACCCGCGGGGCTGGCCCGGGGTCCCCCGCCACGGGACGGAGCAGCCGGGGGGTTACGGCAGCCCTGCGGTGCCGCAGGTGCCCTCAGAGCCACCTCACCACCAGCACACGGCCCCGTGCTCCGTGTGGGAAGAGGTGATTTCAGGCTGACAGGGAAAGGATCATACGGATCGCTCCTGGAGGAGACATCGGCGGCCTGAGAGATGCTGATTGCTAACGAGAGACGGGCCATCGGAACTGGCAGGGGCCCCAGCTCTGAGGAGCTGAATAACCCCAGAGCTTTGTTGGCAGTAGAGCAAAAATCTGGATTTGTGCAGTGGTCAGCAGAGGTGAACTCAACCAGAGCAACCCTGGGGTGTGCAGGGGGGCTTCGAGGGAGAAGTTTAAGCCGCGGCTGTTTTACTGCCTCGCAGTATTTGTGAGCCTTTTTTGTGCCCGGAAAAGGGTTGCTTCATATAGGAAAGTTCCACCCGTCTCAGAATAGCTTTGGTTTTCCGAAAACAATTTGATGTCATCAACAATGATTTCACGCTTTGCCTCTTCAGGGGTGAAATTGCAGCTGGGTGACATTCTCACGTTATGCAGGGACACACGCAGCACAAATTCCTCCGATCGAAGAGCGCTGGATCGCGGGGTCACCTTGTCACCTCCCCACCTTGTCGGCCTGGGCAGCAGGCGTCCCTTCGGCTCCCACCGAGGGCAGGGTCGAGGGGGGCCTGTGCCCCGCGGCTCCCCCCGGCACTGGGCTCTGCCAGCCCCAGCTCCCTGTGCCATGGCAGGGCCGTGACAGCGCCCAGCCCGGCCGGCCATCTCCCTGCTCCTTCCATTGCTGTTTTTCGCAGATGAAAAGAATGATTTCCTCCTGGTAACACCCAGGAGCTGGCAAGTTTCAGCCTGGAGTGATTTCTTTCTTCCTTTATTTCTTTCTTTCTCTCTTTCTTTCTCTCTTTCTTTCTTTCTTTCTTTCGTTCTTTCTTTCTTTATTTCTTTCTTTCTTTCTTTCTTTCTTTCTTTCTTTCTTTATTTCTTTCTTTCTTTATTTATTTATTTCTTTTTTTCCCTTTTTTTTTTTTTTTTTCTTTTTCTAAAGAGCCATGATAAAAATAACCCCCGGGAAAAAAAAAAAAAAGCTCAAGTGCTCAAATCCTTGAGGGCCTGACGCAACCTTCACTCGCAGGAGCAGTGGGGCTGACAATGCCATAATAAAGATCTGAGGTATCACCAAGAAAAATAGGAAGCAGCCGAAGAAAAAAAGGTCACCACGGGCTCGCTGTAAACACGCTCGCTTTGCACGTACCTCGGCTTTACCGGTGTGATTGCTCGCAGGCGAGAGTGTGACGCTGCATTTTCGGTGCTCCAGGTATTTATTTTACACTCTGGCTCCGAGTCTGAGCCTCCGAATGTAAAAACAATCAGAAGGCTGAAGTGTAAATTCTCCCTGCTGATTTATTTACTGTTGTGTTTTTATAGCACCACATGGCTCTCAGTTTGCACTGGGCCCATTCAACCAAAACCCGTGTCATACACTTCCAGAGAAATGAATGACTTTATAAATTCTCTACAATAATAATCCCACGTACAGGAATGCATGCAGAGAACACCCAGACAGGGCTGGAATGTTTTAAGAATATAATATTGTGCTTTTTTGGTCAGGGAAACACATTTCTCTCAGGGCTATGTGGTGTGGCCTAGGCTCCAGCCCTGTCTGCCTACCACCTGTAATGAGCCCTTGGGGAGATTTTAGTTCAGGCCACCCAAACCGTGAGCTGGGCAGAGACATCAGCGCGCGATGTTAACAGCCTTAATGAAGCCCGGCCCAGCGGAGACTCGAAGCATCCACAGCAGGGAAAAAAAAAGGAAGAAAGAAAAGAAAAGGCTTTGATAGGAAAAACATCTGATCTGTGTTCTCTAATCTTTGCTTTGTTACTTAAAGCATCTTTAAAGGGCTTAATGCCTCTGGAACAGGGATCTCTTTCTCTCCCTTCAGAAATGCCAATTAGAGAAGCAGGAAACTGCTTCCCGAAAGGGATACTCTTTAAAAGAAAAGTTAGCTTTAGCTCGAGGGATCCGACCGCCTCTGTTTCACGGGCTGTTTTCCCCCGTGTGTGGCTGGACAAGGGCTTTCCCCAGGGCAGAAAGCAGCTCCCTGCGCCCAGCCTGCCGCGGAAAGCGGTGGCAGCGGGGAGAGGAGTGGGGTGATGTGTGGGATGAGGGGACAGGGAGCAGAGGGTTTCCCCCTTAAATACACCGCACAGCCAGACTGCTGCCAGCGGGGGTGGCTGCGACGCCCAGCGGCACCCCGGGGACCATGTGCTGGCTGCTCCTGCCCCAGGTGGGAGCAGGGATGCTGGGATGAGTTGCTGTCACCTGTCCGTGGTGGCTGCAGGTTGGGCCCCGGGGGCTGTCCCCCCCGAAACCACCCTCCCTGATGTCCCCGTGCGGGCCGTATCGCAGCCCCAGTGCCGGCACAGCTGCTCCAAATGATAATCCCGCTCATCTCCACGGGCCCTGCTAACCCAAAGCCGAGAAGGGAAACATCTGAACAAGCTCCTGGCTCTGTTCATGGAATTCCTGGACAAAGTCCATGCTAAGATCTTTTTCCCTCTCGCAGAGTGTTTTTCTTTGGACCTCAGGGATGTTACAACAGCTGTTTGTAAACATTTTGCATCCAAAGTTAGCAGGGGGGCGAGCAGGGGAATCGCGTATCAACTTTGTCCCCTCAAACATCTTGGAAATGTTGCAGCTTCATTGGCACTGCCCCTGCAGATTGAAGGAGCCAGCCTGAAGGGCCAGTAGCCACCGGGCAGCCGCCGTGCCTCCAGCCACACAGCCCGCAGCTGCCAGCTGGCCGGGGCCCTGCGCTGCCTCTGCTGGGGCTGGAAGCCGTCCCTGAGCCCGCAGCCAGGTAGGGACCGGCAGGAGGAGGTTTTTAGGGCAGGAAGGAGGCAGAGGCCGATACAAGCAGTCAGAGCCAAGACGCCGTGGGGCAGGTGAGTGCTTTGTGGCGAAAAGGCAAGGCTGGGGCTGACGGGCACTTTGGACAAGCTGGTGTCCTGCTGCAAAGAGCTTGGGTGGCTGCCGGGTGGCGTAGAGCTGGGCTGGAACGCAGGCGCTGCCCCCATCCCCTCACCCTGTGCCCCTCACAGTGCCCAGTCCCGAAAACCAGACACAGAGCCGGGCCCTTCCCTGGCCTCCCCTCCACCACGAGTCCCTGCTCGGAGCCAGCTGAGATTGTTATCAAAAGGAGAAAACTTGCAAGAAGATGCCAATAATCTCCCTGCACAGTAATAGGGACAGAATTATACCCTGACACGACTGCATGAAAGGATTTCTGGGTTTGGGAAGGATTACTGCTTTTCTACCCAGCCCGAAATGGCCTGGTCCCTGTGGGAGCTCAGCCCCGCTGCGTGAAGCTGTTGAGCTGTGACCCCTGGGGACACCCGTGGGCTCTGCAGCCCTGACCCGAGACCTTAAAGCCGGGACAGCCGGGGCTTGTCACCCTCCAGAGAGAGCTGCAGGGGTCACAGCGCCAGGCACCGCAGGGCTGGGGGGCAGCTGCGGGCCACCTGACTTGGCAAAGCTTTTCCCATCCCTTTTTCTTCTCAGGGTGCCCTTGAGATTGTGTTACCTGTCATCATATCTGGCAACAAGTGTATTTTAAGAGACATCTTTAAAACTGGGTCCAGTGACAGGCTCCCGTTCGTGCACTGCCCGTTGTTTGCTCCCTCAGGCTTTCCCCGCCGGAGATGCCTCGGCTGCTCGGCTGCTCCCGGTGCCTCCGCGCTGCTCGCGGCCGGCCCTGATTGACCGGCGCCGTGTGCTGGCACAGCCCTGCCGGCTGACAGCCCGGCGGGTGTTTTTCTGGACGTGACGGATTGGCACAGGCCATCAGCAGAACCCAGAATTTTTCTTTCCATCCTTAGCTGGCAATCTTTCAGCTGATGTTGGGAGGACCTTGTTTGCTTTCTTCTTCGACTAACACTTTCCCTGGACGCTAAAAATATTGGCAGTGGTGCTGACGCTGGCAACAAGTCGAGAGTATTTTTTCCAGCTGCAGTGAAAAGGTGAGCCGTGACTCATTGTGCGCAGCCCGACACCAGATCATGTGGGGCATAGACGTGTGCAAGACGTGTGAGTGTCTTGTGTGCGTGTGCTGTGGCTGCTGCTCGCTTTCTTTCTTGCCTGATGCTATTCGAGGCAAGCCAAACGTAAGCAGAGAAGCACAGCAGGCTGGAGCACACGACTGCTGGCGTGCCACCGGCGGTGTGAGCTGCCTGGAGTGGGGGCGAGGGGGCTGCCCCGTGCTGCCCCGGGCCAGTTCAGTGCCCGGCTTTTGCAGCAGGGGGTCACTGCAGTCTGCTGAGAGCACCAAATGCTCCCCCAGGGACTGCACCGCCTGCTCGCCAGGTCCGAGGCTTGGTTAGTGTGCCAGCAGGGGTGCTCACGGGTGTCACACCCCAAAGCAAAGTGACCAGGACGTACGCTGCAGGTAATTGCTCAGTAAGAGAGGAGAAAGGCAAGGTGGACCTGGTCCGTGGGCTCTCCCAGGAGAAGGGCCTTGGCAAATGAAAGCAGAGCACAAGCCAGAGGCAGGGAGTTACCGTCCTCTGCTGCTGACCATGCCCACGGCCGGCTTTCTGCTCTCCCGGTCAGACGTTCTGCCCTGCACCAGGGCCCTCCGCTGCCTGCTGCCGCTCAGACGCTGCCTGGCTTTTGCTGCCTGTCCCGTCAGACTGAAACAATACAGGACACGTTTTACAAGGTACTTCTGCTGTGGGGAGGGAGAATTTGTAATTTTATGGAGCTTGTAAATGAACTTGTAAAGTCCTTTAAAACCCACAGCTTGGGCATTTCAGCCTAATGATGCTCAGGGATAAAGGCCAGCGAAGGCAGAGGCGAAAGGGGCCAGATTCATTGCTGAGGTGACAGCAGGCAGTGGAGGTTACGCAGGGAATGAGTTAGTAATTGTTTAACTATTGCCTTTATAAAATCAGCCTAGCTTGTCTCCCTTGCAGCTCTTGAGAGCCGCTCAGGGCTAGTTACATCCTCATGGGGATATGTGAGCATGACAGGCTCCAGCTCAGCGCAGCAGATACACTGCAAGGCCCCGATGAGCTCCTGGTTTGCACTTCACCAAGTGCGGTGGCAACTGACACCTCTGGCAGGTTTTGTTCATGTGCCTCAGAGGTCGGGGTGAGCTCCCCTGGGCAGCGACACCGCAGGAATGTGAGGTACCTGCTGAAGCAGCCCCGGGGAGGCACAAATAGGCATCTATTGCAAAGCACCAACCATGAACATAACCGGGGCAAACGACAGCAACAGCGAGCGTAACGCCGGGGCTGCTAATAAAGCCGCTCTGTGTCCCGAGCCAGGCGCTTACCTGCTGCTGTGGGCTCAGCAAGGTAATTATTCCAGGGGCAGCCGGGATGATTGATGGAGATATTCATTAAACACAAACCTGACACTTTGCTCTCTAAGTCCAAATAATCCGGCCAGGCTCTCTTGGAATCGGGCACCCTCCCCTCGGCACGTTTTTGACGGGGGGGGTTCAAACTAAAAGCAGCAGGCGAGTACCGGCGCCCAGACCTGACGGGGGGGTCTCGGCTGGCTGCTGAGGGCCCAGGGCAGGTGCTCGGGCCAGAGCCAGCTGTGCACACACAGACCCTAAGCAGAGAGTATTAGGCTGTGACAGCTGCAGCTGGCTCTGAAATAAGCACTGAGCATGGAGAGATTATGATAGATTTTGCCTGTATTATGAAACTGATTTTACATCATATACGAGGTAAAAAAAAAAAGCTGTCTCTCAAAGGGCTGGAAATCCTTCTGTAGGGCCAGAGCCGCCAGCAGAGCCGAGCTAACAGCACCTCCTGGGCACAGTGGCTGCTCTGCAGCAGGCGGCACAGCAAAAGCCAGTATCCGCTAGTCTGGCTTTTGTTTGAGGGAGAAAGGATCTAATTCTTTCTTTTCTCCTAATAAAACACCTTTCAAATTCCTTGCCTCTTTTTGACCAAGAACCAGGCTGCTTTGGTCCAGCTGTTTTTGTAGAAATACAAGCAGGGGAGAAGGACTCGTGCCCTCTCTCTGTCGTCACGGGATGCCGTTCCCATCGGGGCCGATCACGCTGTGTTTGCTGTGCTTCTCGGACCAGGCTGCAATGCCAAGGCTGGGCTGCCGGCAGGGCCTGCCTGTCCGTCCCAAAGGTCTTGGTTTCGGCAGGTTTGGAAAGAAACGGCCTCAGAGCAGAGGGGAGGCCAAAGCAATGGGCAGTGCAGCCCAACCCGGGGCCCTTCTGTCACTGCTACTCCACGAGCTGGGGGTTTCAGTCCATAGTCAGTGACTCCTTGGGCCAGGCAGACTTCAGTGGTAGGTCATAAAGCCACCAGCCTTACAGTGCTGAATTATACCAATTGCTCACCCAGAATCACCTCATTAGTCCTCCAGTAACCGCCTTGCAGAAGAGAAGTGTTTAAAGGAATGGTGGAATACAACTTTTAAAAACCACAAACATTTTTACTAGTATCTCTGCAGCTATTAAAATGCCAAAGGTAAAGGGCTTTTGTTACTGGTGAGAGGCTGTACAGCTGCTAGTGAATTTTTATGAGTAGACTAAACTATAGAGCAAATAGGATACGTACTCATTTCTTGCCCAGATCACCTGTTCTGCGACTGAAATAGCATCTAATTGCCCTTCAGTTAATGCCACAAAACAACACCCATGCCCAAACTGAAGAAAAGCATTATAAATATATATATAACTTCAGACCTTATAAAACCCTGGCTGACGTCTTAATGAAAGGAAGTTCCAAGTTTGGACACCATAAAGTCTCTGTAAAAAAGCTATCGACGCCTGTCACCTTCCCACAAAGTTAAATTCTCTGTCAGTAACTCTGCTGTGAACTGGCAGAGTACCTCTTGGGCAGCAACCGGCTCCCAGGGCAACAGCTCTGTGAGCAGGGTAAGGCTCTCCCACACCTTTGCTCTCCAGGGGCAAGGGAAGGGTTCATGGACACCAGGAAGGAGCCCTCAGCGGAGCACATCGCAGGTTTTGTCTAAGGATGGACAGTGCCCCAGCAGCAAGTCACAGAACTGGGAAGCGGGGCTAGAAAATGATGACTTAAACACATGATCCAGAGAAACACGTCAAGGGGAGATCCCCTGATGGGCCGTGAGGAGTTTGTTTGAATCCTTGGAAAGCTTTAATTGGTTTTTCTTTCCAGATGATCCATCAAGCAACCCCGCTGCGAGAGCAAGGACTCTGCTGCGGGCAGCCGGCTTCGGCACAGCCTGTGCGTGGCTCCACGTGCTCGCGCCCTGCCCGGGGCTCCTGCTGCTGCGACACAGCTGGGGGGGGCTGGGGAGGCCACTGCTGCTGCTCTCCGCAGTCAAACTACTGGAAAGAACCAACTGGGGTAGCAGGACTAGAAAATAAGAGCTTTGCAATGCCTTGCTGGATAGGGGTGGGTGTTTGAAGTCTTGCCTGATGGCTGTTGGATGTCACTTTGACCATCTCAAGCCAGGTTTGGAGCAACAAAGTGATTTGCTCCTACGATGAGGAGGATGTGAAGGACCAGCCTCCCGAGTACCCACACCGTGGACCATGCGTCTTCACTGCCCACAGACAAAAACTGCTGCCTTTCCTTTCCCATGAGCAGTAAGTGGAGTGCCTTTGTGCCAGCCTTACCCAGGGCACAACAATCCCAGTGTGGGCTTTGGCGAAGCTGTGGCTGGACCCAGTGCTGCCTGCTGCACCTTGCCAGGGCCCTGGGTAGCAGTGGGAGCTGGTGGGACCCAGCATCTCCAGGACACTTTGCTGGGCAAATACTCACAAAGCTGCACATTTGAGATTTTTTATAACTTGCTCTTGACTCTCTTTGAAAGCCAGTGAAAGGCTCGTGGTTCCCAGGGTGCGTCTGACCCCTGTGGGATGGATCCTGGCTTCCTGCACGGACCAGGTGTCGGTCGTGGTGCCTGGGGAAATCCACATGGGGAAGCAGGATGCATCACGGGCTTCAGGCTCACCTCGCGGCATTATTTAGTCACTGGGGTTATGGGAAATAGCCTGAGCTATCCAGGAACTGACAGCGGGACCCCATCCTGTTATCATGCTATACGATTGCCCATCAGGAAATGACATAAATACCCTCGATACACTCTATTTTATTTTTCACTATTGTGAAGCATCTTTTCTGTTTTGTTTCTGCTGGCAGTGGGTGAGCGGTTGCAGTGCCCTGGCTCCCCACATCCTGCTGGGCAAGGTCTGCCTCTGGCCCTCGGAGATTCAGGCAAAGGATGTGCCTGTTCGCCAGCGCTTTTTCTCGCCGCCCAGTGATATTGCCTAGGTCAGGAAATAAACTAATTTGGAAAGTGGCAGGAAGGCAGGCTTTTATCGACCTGCCTGTGCTGAATGTGCACAGCAAGATGGGCACCGTGTGTCACCAGGACAAGGGCTCTGGGACTGTGAGGTCCTGTGGGTCCGGCTGGTGTGATCCAGAGGGACAGTGGGTCACTGCATCCAGCAGCCGGCCCTTTCTTCTTGGAAACCTGCTTCTGCCTGGAGTGACCCTTACAGCAGCGCCCTTCGTCTAACGTTGGCACCCTGCGTCCTGCCTGTCCTCTGAGAATGGAAGCTCCTTTTCTTTGCATCTGTACAGATACACGAAATGTTACCGCAGATTAACTGCCAGCTGGGGGCTGTGCACCAACCTGCTAGGCAGGACACTCACGAGACCCAGGGGAGCACCCGCCTGTGCAGTGAGCACCTTTGTCCTCCCTTGCCCTGGTGGCAGGCTCCTGGAGGGCAGCGATGTGGCTGCCCCGGGTCCACCCAGCACCTGGCACTGAGCACTGCAGCGCCAGCCTGGGCCCTGGGCGAGGGAATCCTCTTGCTCTCCTCTGCTTGTCCTGCTCCGAACAGCCCAGGGAGAACTGTCACAGGGTGATTCTCTGATTTACAGCAGCAATGTGGTAGAGTATTTCTAGCTCAGGTAACAGCTGTTTTGTTAATTCCCAATTTCTCCCATAATCTGTATATTTTTGTCCCAGCTAGGGCACGGTCTGTGATATATGATGGAGAGCTCTCCCATTAATCAAGTGCGAGTGAAAGCATAAACTGGTTTTTATTAGTTTTCAGAGTGCCAGGTCACATAAATTAACTGGAGCCTGTGTTTAATGTGTCCTGAGCAGTGTATCCCACCTTCTCTGGTGAGACAACACATCTCACTGAAACTTGCTTTACCTGCACAGGCAGCAGGGCCGGACCCTTTTGTGCAGCCCCTGGGGTGACTTTTGCCTACTCTGCCACCCTGGGGTTTGGCTGATTATCAGAAAGACAGAGCTGGAATGAGCCTCAGCTGAGATTCAGAAACAGAAACACAAGAAGCGGAGCAATGAGAACGGTGTCCTGCTTATTGTTTGTTACACAGCAACTTTCCTAAAACCTCAAGAAACAAAAATGTCCTCTGTTTTAATTACAACAGCACTGCTGGGGCTGTCCTGGCACTAGATCTTGTATTTGCGTTTTGAGTGGCCTCCCTGTCCCTGAGAAAAGCGGGTTTTACTATTATTGGAGGTTATGGACGAGGGAAAATAAGGCAAACTGAGCTGACAGTGGGTGTGCTGGCAGCGTGGGCAGAACCAGGAGCCAGCCCGTACCTCTTGAGAGAGATGTGAAGGATGCAACTGTGAGACCAAGCAAAGCTCCCTGAAGTGATTTCACTGCAACCCAGCATGCTCCTGCACCTGAAACTCAGCTGTTTAGGGCAAAGCCATGCTATGAAAAAAACAGTGACTCAGCTTTTCACCGGTTCCACTGCATTTACTTTCCCCGTGGTACACAGGGAGTATCCCTCCAAGGGCTCGGGGGTTTTTTGGAAGGAAGGGGTGTAACCGATTCATTAGCTGACCCTGGCATCCCTGATTTGCATAGGATGCTTCTGCTCTGTAACTCTGGAATAATGACGGTGATTATAAACACACGGAGAGGAGTGAGGGTGGTGAAAACCACTGTAATCACACATGGGGCAACATGCTGACGGACGGGCTGTGCTTGCAGGGTCCTGGGCTCCGGGCAGCCCGCGGGGCTCCCACGCGTCGCGGGAAATCCCCCGCAGGGGCAGGGGCTCGGCTGCTCTCCCCGCAGGAATCCTGCTGCCCCAAAAGGGTCCTCCCAGCGCGGAGCCGTTGCCATTGGGCGAGAGAGAAAATAAAATATTGCCTCTCTGAAATGTTGTCATCCAACTCCCAGATCAGAGCCTGTGATCCTGCACGTGCAGTCTAGACAGCCTGTGTCTTGGTCCCGCAGCTCGGAGCCCCTGGCATGGCGAAGGCAGGGCAGCTGGAGCACAGCGACCGGGTGGTGGCTGCACGCTCCTGGCCTGGAAGGGTGCAGAGGCTGCCCAGGTGCTGACACAGACAGGAGCTGCCTTCGGGCTGATCCAACCCACGCTGGCTGCCAAGCCCCTGTGCTTGCTCTTGTATTGTAGGTGGGCCCGTGCTCTCTCCTGACCTTAAATATTCTCGTTTGATCTTATTTGGATAGCCAAATTTTGCTCCAAACACCTCCCGTTCCTCTTTGTCATCAGAAGCAGCTCAGCATGAGGAGCAGATGTGGTACCTGCTCTCCCAACACCCATTCACTCACACACAGGCTATTCATCTGCGCAGGAGAGTGTTATGAACGGTTTGATATGCATGTAAATCCCCGAGCTGGAGTGTTGTTCTTGGCAGCTTCTTCCACGAATTGATGCACAAAACTGTTTTCTTTGAAGTCTGCAAACAATTTGCTGGATCTCAGCACCTTCCATATGAATTAGCTGGGGCTCTCTGTGAGAGATGAGCTACGCCAGACTAACCTGCCCTTGCTTTGGGGAGCTGTCAGATCTTCCTCCTGCCTCGTTCCAGATGAATGCAGATTCCTGGTCTGTCCCACTTGCCTCTGATGCTCCCCAAACAGCTGCAGATAAGATTCCAGTGACTTCATTTTCCTGCTCCTTTGAGAAGGTACAAGCTGGAAAACACCTCAAGCCCCTCTCAGGACTTCATTTTTGTCTGTCATGGTCTTAAGGACGTGGGCATGGGCTGAGCCTTCATTGTGCTAGCTCTCCTAGCAATATTCCTGCTTGCCACCATACCGTTTCATCTCTGAAGAGTAGCTTGCAGCAATCTTTCCTGTTAACTTCTCCTTGTCCTCCAGTCAGGAGGGACACTTAGCAAAGAAGTCTTTCACTGTTTGCAGCAGGCTTTAGATGAGCTGCACACTCCTAAATCGCAGGGAGCTGGGGACCAACCCAGGTGTGTCTGCATTGAAAACTGTGGGCTGAATGCCACCTGTCCAGCACTGTGTCAATCCACCCACATTTTCTGCAAAGCCAAGCCAAGAAACGCTGGCGTGCTTAATGACTTCATGTCAAAACTGTTCAGCTGCCCCCAGACCTGCAAGCCCAGTGGCAGCATGGGCTCCCTCTAGGAATGATGTCCATACATTAAAATGTGACACACAGTGGAAGAGGGACTACTGGACAAACACCTCCTTGCTTTTCTCTAGTTATGGATTATGTGTTTAACAGATTTCTACTCCATTGTCCTATAATTCCCCTCAGCAGGGAGGCTTGTTTTAACCAAATACACCACATTTTTCCTTGTTTTTCTAAGGCTAAACCATCTGTGCACCAGGGGTGCACCAGGGAGTTTTTTTATGGGCTATGAAGGAACACTTCTAGGTGCAAAGTATCAACATTCCTGTAAAATTAAATTAATTACCTGCTAGGAACAAGGATTCCTTTTTCCCTGGTTTGATTAAAATTCCTGGGTCTGCCCTCCAGTTCCCTTCCAAACTGGGAGCGCGCTCAGATTCATCAAGGCTGAAGCCATTTCTGCTTGCTATTAAAAACATCACAACCCGAGTTTGCCCTTATCTCAGTGCTGTTCAGTCACACGCTGCCACGGCGGAATGGCTTGGTTGGGGCACAGGGACCGTGTGTGTGCTTCCTTTAGCTCAGCTCCAAAAGAAAAACCTCCTCCACGGGGACACAGCAAGGTGCTCAGCTAGCAAATGGACTTGGCAAGGTGGAAGAAGCTAGGTTGTAATGTCACTGGTTCATCTTTCCTAAGAGGTCTGTGCCTCATTTTTGCTGCTCTTCTCTGAGACCGATGCATAACTTTCCTATCCTTAATTATCTTTAATTATCTTTAATTTTCAGATGGCATCACCTGAAAAACGGCTGCTATCACATCCTTCCCTTTGTTATGAAAAGGATCCATAACCCCTCAAGCAAACGGCCCCACGTTGGCAGGTATGTGCTCAAAATTCAGCGATTAGTGTAACATATACTGGGCATTTTGGTGTGGAAGGAAAGTAGGAAGGCAAAAGAGACACGGAGCAGTGCAGAAACCTATAGAAACCCAAGAAGCCTCTTCAGTTTAGAGCTGGGGCAAAATCTTTTCACACAAATAAACTAGTCCCTTAGAAAATATACCCTCCTTCTGATCGAAATACAGACTCGCCAGCTGCACAGTTGTTATTTCTGCTTCTGAAAGCCATTTCAAAGACAGGTGAATTTCACAAGAAGCTTACCAACCAAGCAATTTATGGATCCAATATGGAGAAATCACAACCAAAATGGTGGGATACCTTGCAAACACCTGCCCAGCTGTTAAAGCAGTTCAAGGATTTGGACAGTGAAAACTTGGCCAATTTTGCTTAAGAAGCCCAGCATATCGCCATCTGCCTGACCACAGCCTTCAGGAGCATCTACGTCTGAAAAACAAGCACGTACAAACGTGAAGGGCTGCCCATGGAGATGGTCACATCTCCAGGTTAATGCACACTTCTATAACCCAGCCTTGGTCACTGGAGCAACCCCTCCGTGGCCTTCTCAGCAATTGCACGCTACGAACGTTGGAAGCAGATGGAAGCACTTTGAGCTGGATGCTGTTACTTTCTATATTCTTACAGTTGGGGCTCGAGTTTTTAGGCAGTTGATTCAGATCACCCACAGCAGTGATGGAGCCCCTCTGTGTCCCTCCAGGTCCCCAGGTACAGAGCCCTGCCTTACGCTGCTGTGTGCAGCTGGCAGCAGCAGAGCTTTACGTGTTTTGGACAAGGGGTTTCCCTCACTTGTCTTGGAAGATGTTTAGAAACCATCCCCTGGACATCCTTTGGCTTTAGCTTATTATTTAGCGTGCCAGTACTCATGGTGCTAGCCCAAGTCCCCGCAGGAGCATCTGTGGGCTGAGCTGGCCCAGCGAGAGCTCCCTGCTGAGACGGTCGGGCTGGGAGCAGTCAGCGCGTGCTGGCACGCGGCTCGCAGGAACTCGGCACCTTTAAGACAATTCTGTGGCCGTGCTCATGCAGGAGGAGGAGTTTCCCCCTTTCTTTTTGTCCATGTGACACGCACTGAAGGATCCCTGAAATATTAAAATAAACAGAAAGCTTGACTTGCAGAACCTGTCTGCTAAGCCAGGAATCACATTTCTTGCCGCAGTTTCAAACCGTCATCCAGAGACTTGTAAAACATTGACAAAAACCTCTGTGCCCCCAGAGCTTTCAACAAAAACAACAGCCCAGCACTTGCACCCATCCCTGAAAGAGCAAATATTTTAGAATCTGTTCCCGCTTCACTCTCCTTGCTTTTACCCCTACAAAAGGAGGAGCTCCGAGCACAGTCTCCTTTGTAATTTCAATTCCTTTTCCATTCTTTCTCTTCTAGCTGATTTAAGGATTAGAAGGCCCCAACATGCCAGATGTGGGGGAAGTGAGCTTAATGGATGTAGTAAAAGAAATGCAAGGAAAACCCCTGATCTAAGGCCCATTTCCTGCTAACTCTCATCGCCGCCTGCTTTCAATGAGCAACGCCTGGGCTCTTGTTCACCAGAGCACTGCTGGCGTCAGGTGGGGCTGCCGGGGGACAGCTCGGTACTGCAAGGTGGAGCAGGGCACAGGCCTGTCCCCAGGCTCTGGATGGAGCTGAGTAGATGTTACATACCCACTGCCTGTGTCAGCTCCCTTCCCCAACAACCTGATGGCCTGAATGGCAATGACAGGAGAACCCAGGGCGTACACACGAGGACAGGGCAGGGTTAGGCCCTGTCTCACCCAGGAGGTCTGTGGCACAGCCAGGATCTGAACCCAGGTCTGAAGGATGAGCGCTCCTGTTCTGCATGAAGGTTTCTTCACCCTTGGAGATATCTAATAAAATGGCTGTTGCCATCTCTACTGTGAAAAGTGTGGGACTTCCCTAAATGACCTTATCAGAAAAAAATCGTAGCGAGCAGAAATCGTGAAAAATATTCATGGCTGGGGTGTGAGCTTCACAATAACCAAGTATTTTTTAATCTCCTAATACTTCTTGGTACCGAACAGATACTCAGAAGGATGCTGGAAATGTCTCACTGAGACTCCTGTGAGGTGAAGCACAGGTGATGATTTTTACAGATTGTGACCCAAACCCTTCTGCCCTTGTGTTTGGGCAGAAGGTTCAGCTTGTATGTAACCCACAGGAGCCACCGAATCTTAAAAGAAAAAAAGAAAAAAAAAAAAAAAGGAGTCATTTTCAAAGGGCCTTGTCTAGATCTTTCTGTTCTCTCTAGACTTTGCCCCTCAGCAATCCTAAGCAACAGAATTTGAGAAGCTAATTGAAATGAAAAAGCAATTGAATTCTGTATTATTTCCACGCAAGGCAGCTGACACTACCCCTCTGTTAGGACCCAACGGTGCCACCGTAGCTGCTGTCAGAGCATCCCAGGCTGGGTGCCCAGCCCTTCCAGCACTGCCCTCCCATCCAGCTGAACCCAGCCGGGGTGGTTGGCTCCCCTTACTGAGCTGGAGCATCCCAGACTCTCTCCCTACTGTCAGCCTCGGTGAGCCTCGGGAGCCAAGCTGGAAAGCTGAATGTATCCAGACAGGCCCCCTGGTTCTTTTGGCGAGGGGAAGGACGGGTGCCAGTCAGCCAGAGCCTTTCTAAAGCAGCAGAGAGGGAGGGGGCAGCTGGCTGGCCCGCCGTGCTCTGGGTGACAGGAGACAAAACCATCCAAAAAGCAGCCCAGGGAGATCAACTGTTCAGACCCTGACAGCTCCCTGCTGGATGAGCGGCTCATAGCACCTCAACTGGTCCTGTTTTCTCCTTCCTCACCAACACTTGTGGCCATGTGTCTCAAGTCTTAACAAGAAATATTCCCTTTCCCTTTCCCTTTCCCTTTCCCTTTCCCTTTCCCTTTCCCTTTCCCTTTCCCTTTCCCTTTCCCTTTCCCTTCCCATTACATCATGATGTTGGTAGCCCATTTTTCCTACAGCTTGGCTGGCTCTGTTTCAAATTCATTTGAGCCAACTGATCAAGAAGCATCTCACTGCTCAGTGAAGAAGTCCAGAGAGGCTGCAGATCCTTGGGACCTCTGATCTGGCTGAAAGACCTTGACCCTGCTGAAAGGCCAGGATTTCACTGACACGTCCCAGCTGTTCGTTGCTTCCTTCATGCTCCGTTCTCTTGCAATGCAGAGTCCAGGGCTACAGCTATCAAGTTAATCCTCCACATTTCAGTAAGATCAGACCTCTGCTCTAGCTCTTCTGCTGTACAGAGCTCTGGTGTCTGCAGGGGAGGCTGGGTGGTGGACACCATCTCAGGGACTTGTTCTCTGCCCACATCTGCCCATGGCATTGTGCTGCGCACAGCAGAAGCTGAGCCTAAGCGTTGCAGCTCTAAAACCAGAGTCTGGTGGCTGACACCAGGAACTAACGTGGCTCTGGCAAAAGCTATAAGCCAAACCTGGTCTAGAAACCTGCCTGCAGTCAGGAGGAAGGAGAGAGAATAACTGTTTTTGCCATGTCGAGGGTCAAATCAGGCCAAACAGTCTCTATGTCAGTGGTGGGAGCTGCAAGATAGGGGGGTTGGGAATTGGGCTGGGTTTTAGCAGTAGAGCAATAGCAATCTCCTGTACGGGGAGCCCCGTGCCTCGGGGATGTTTGCATTCAGTTTAATAGAGGACTGCCCATACAAGCTCCAGGGACTGAAGAGGCCAGAAAAGCACAGGACTTAGCATCTCAACAACTCGCCGAGAAGGTGACGCTGACATGGGGGGACAAAGGAGGGAGCACAGTTGTGAGCTTTTATTAGGTGCGGATGATAACACAGGCACTCTAGTGATGGCTGCGTGCTTGGTGTCCCAGGAAAACTGACTCCAGAACTGGCACCTAGGGAAATGAGCTCTCCAAACTGTAAAGCTGCTGAGAATGTAAGTGGCTCTTTCTTTATTGACTTGTGCGGGAGACCAAGTGAGAGAATTTGGTTCACCTGAACCAGCAGATCCCTGCTAGGTCATTGCCTGGGCTCATCTCCTCGCACAGCAAGCACGGCCGGCCGGCCTCCACCAGCGCGGGCTGAGGGGTTTGTGACTCTTCAGACATTGAGTGCTGGGAGCAAGGCACGGGGTGCTGGACTGAAATCACCCACTGACAGCTTCCAGGGAAGCGAGGGAAGCTTCCTGCAGCCCGTTCCCTCTCACACCCTCAGACTCCGGTGACCTCTCCGCGGATGTGTAAATGGCACCGCCGAGGCCTGTGCGCAGAGCTGGTAGTTTGTCCTCACCCAGTCTATCCCCCACCGGTATGCAGAAACATGCTTGGTGTGAGAAATGAGTCCTTGGCACAAAGCCAGGGCCCAAACAGACAAAGAAATAATGTTTACCCCCAGGGCCTTTCTGACAAACAATAAAAAAGCAATAGAGTCAAGATAGATTACGCGTCAGCTAAAATATTACCTCTTCCTGCCAATTCTTATAAAAGGAGGCAAAGCTGCTCTTCGCGCTGAACTAAAACTTCTGTTAAAATACTCAAGGAAAATAATCATTTAGACAGCATCTTTCTCTCTAGCCAATGACATTAATATTCTTGTTAAACCTTTATTGTGACAGTCTGCTTTGTGGGATGCAACAAGCAGTTTGCTGTGTTTGAACACAGGGTCGCTGCCGAGGTCCTGCAGCCCGAGATGAACGTCCCGTGACAGCACCAGGCAGCCAGGCTCTGTGCAAGGCCAGGGAGCAGCCACAGGTGGGTCGCTGCCTTCTCCCTGCTGTGTGCTAAAGGCATCAGGAAAGCCTGGCCAGCGGGGCATCGGGCGCTGTGGGAAGTGGGATGGGCCAGGAAAGTGCTGCCAGGCACCGACTGGATTCCTGTGCTCACCTGAATGGGTCCTAACCACAAGGAGATGAACAGGCACCGTGTGAATATTTTATTCAGTAAACTTGGCTCTGCTGTTGTATGGAGGGTGAGGCGTGTGATTTATTACTTACAAGAATTTGGACAGCCCCTGGCTTAATGTGAAAGCACTGGCAAGTGTTAGGAAATTCATGAACTTTACACACATGATTATTGATGACTTTTATTAGCAAACAACCCTGGATATCCTCCCTTTTGAAACAATGTCACTAACCAGGCAGAGCAAAACAACTCCTGGGACTAAGGCAGCAAATTACATGCTGCCATTTGCAAATAAACCATAATCCGTTTTTTTCCTGGGTAACACCAGCAAAAGGCAAAGGTTCTGCCCTTTTCTTTTGCCCAGACTAAGAAGGGCTCACACTTCTGCAAAGCCTGGGAAGGCTTCAGCAGGCACCACCGACAGCAGCATCCAACACACAGCAAAGCCGCGTCCAGCTGCAGCTCTCCTCAATAAGCATCGCCCAGAGTGCCCGTGGATGTCTGTGCTATGGCACGAGCTGACAAAGGCAAATCTCATCTTTACAGAGACAAATCTGATCAGAGAGATGGATGAGATAAGCTTGAGATAGCATCCTTGCTTTGGCAAGCCTCAAGCTTCCTGTTGCAGATAACTGCTCTCTGCACCCAGCAGAACCGACTGTGAATACTGGGCTTCCATGTTGGTTATCAGATGAAAAGAAATGTTCTGTGAGTCAGCCAGATCCTACTTACATCCCCCCAGACTTGTGTGAACCCACAGATCTGGCGGTGAGACAAAATGTTTACTCACTAGCATCCGCACCTGAAATGGAGAGTTCAAGAGGAGCATATAAGCTAAGTATTTACTATATAAAGTACGGTATCTTTTAATAAAGACACCAACATTACTTAATTGAGGCAGGGAGTCCCGTCTCTCCCAAAGCCCAGGGGTGATGTTTGCCCAGCAGAGATCAGATCACGGGTCCCACTGCGCACAGACACAGGGCATTAGTTTTGCAGGCAGGGCAATCTCATTCTGCACGTGACTTCAGCACTCACCGGTGTCGACGCTTTGGAGTTAAGAGGTTGTTCAGATCTCTGTTAAGTGCTTAAACATATGCTTAATCAAGACCTGTTTACGGACAAAGTGCAATGGAAACTAAGCCCCTCCAGTTTAGTGGTGTTTAAGAGTGCAGTTGTTTTTGCATTCCCTCTCCCACTGTGAGAGGGAAAGCAAAAACTGCCTTTCAAAGTGAGAAGAGCCACAGAAAACTACAAGAAACATATCCAGAAGCAGTGAACCCCATTAAAGCCACGTATGACCACCCCATCACTCAGGAAGCAGACTCATAAATACCTACTTCTGGTCTGAATTTGAAAAGAAAGAACAGTGGCAAATTTATACCTCTCAGTGATAATGTCCTCCTCTCTGGTCCTTCAAAACCAGGGAGAACTTTCAACAGGAATCAGTCAAGTGATGTATTTTTAAGATCAGCAGAAGCGGGAGCTGTATGACCTGCTACTGTTGGTTTTAAGGAAATTTTGGTACATGAGGGAAATTCCATAGGACTGAAAAGAATTGCAAATTGTTCCAACATCTGAACAGGAGTGGATACGAAACCCCAGGTGGTATTAAGCCAGCTAATCTGATATTGATTCTGGGTCCAGTTGTGGAAAGACTGATACTGGATACAAGCATTGAAGACTTGAAAGGTAGCATATTTCATGCCAGTCAGCGTAGTTCTGGGGAAAACAAGTTTTGCCAAACTAATGTTATATTGTTTTCTGATGGAATTAAAAGCTTCATTAATAAAAATGTCTGTGTTGATGTAATGCAGAGAGTTTCCTGTAAGGCATAATGCTTAGTCTGCAAGACATTCTGACAAAAACAGTAAGCACTCTGCGAAATAGTGTAGCATTTCTAAAGCTGATTACAATTAGGGAACTGTTAGAACATGAAATAGATGTAAATGAGGAAATGTGATGAAATGGGGCTGTGTCTGGTAGAGCCCTAGCAGGCAGTGCCCTTGACCAAATGCTGGCCAATTTCTCTCATAAGGATATTGAACCAAAAGGCAATTTATCCAGAGATGATGCCTACAGCTAGCTCGATGTGGCTGCCGGTAACAAAGACGAAGAGCAGCTCCAGAGATTGCTGGGGAGCTTGGGCTCGTTTGAGCAGTGTGAGACTGAATTTGACCAAATGAAGAAATGAAGAGACTGTGTGAAAATTGGAGGTCCTATTTCTAAGATGTGAAGCCCTAAAAACGTTAGAATAGACTGGGGGAGCACAGACACAGCAGTGTAAGACTATGAGTAAGGGCATTTGGACTTTCAAAGAGGAGACTGTTGGGGGAGAAGAAAGTGATATTATCTTGGCCTGAGGAATTAGTGAGACCTTTGCAAGAATATTCTGTCCTGCTCTTGGGTCTGCCCTTCAAAAGGATGTGGAGAAAACTGGGATGAAATCCCAAAAACGTATATCTGAATGAGGCAAGGTTCGGAAAGTATGACATGCAATGAAAGGCTTCTAGAATGTAGTCTCTATAGTTCACTGAGGAGAAGCTGAGAGCAGGCTGTGACGAAAGCTGCAACATTTTTTGTGTCCATTTTCGCTTGGAGTGAAACCAAATTTTAAAACTTGACATCTTTCATGAAATGGATCTTCTGCTCTCTGAGCTGTTCTCATCACAGCACCCCTAAAAGCTAATGAATCCTGTGCTAAGAGTAACATAAAACTGAACTTTAACTGGGGATTGATCGCATTTCTTTCTAGGTAAATCACTTGCTGGTGCGTGCAGCTACAGAATTACACACCCTGATGTCAGGAACAATTTCTGCCTGCACCCAAAGAGGCCAAGTGGCTGAGCAGTGGTTAGAGAAAACGAGGACTAAGCTGGGAGCACCCTGGGCTCGAATCCCCCCAAAGTCCCTGCCCAACATTTTGAACCTGAGCAAGTCGTTTAGCCCCCTCAGCCCCCAGCCCAGCTGTAGAACTGTGCAAAAATTGAGATCTTGCTGTAGGCAGATGTTGTATCTCAGCTGAGCTTGGTAAATACACATTGCTAAAAAATAACTCAATGAAAGCACCTGCTGGGGAATGCAGGCAAGTGGATGGATGGAGGCTGTCGCAAATATTGTAAATTCACACTATTCACATGGATTCCTAGGGAGAAAAGAGGGGAGGCTTCTCCCCGGTGATCAGTTTATCCCAGTAGCATCCCCAGCATCCACATCCCAGTGATTGCACCCCCAGTGCTGCCAGCAGCTGGATTTGGCTTTCAAGGCCTGGTGGCCTGGGCAGTGCCCTGCCACAGGGAGAGGGGGCGGAGGGCAGGTACTGCCTTGCCACCCTCTGCTTTGGAGCAGGCCAGCGAGCCCCGCCACTGGAAAGCCCTCTGTTTCGGCTCATATTTATTTGTACACTTGTTTTTCTTGTTTGGTGAATATTGCCGGTCAATATTTAGTCATTGCTGTGGAAACAGCAAGATGCATACAAAGGGAAAGGGAAAAAAAAAAAAAAAAAAGAGGAAAGAAAACAGCATTTTAAGGCCCAACCAATTTGGCTGTACTTGCCCCTTTGACTCAGGAATGTGAGCTTGTTTTGCCTGTGAGCCTGCAAAGGGAAACAGGAATTGGAAAGGGAAGTGGTACCAAACTGTTTACGTGAAACTGTGGGCAAGAACAGGAGCCAGGACGTCTGGGAATCCCATCAGGCATCCTCCGTGTGCACGCAGCTCCCTCCAGGCAGGGAACAGCAGCCCAGCAGAGCGACCCAGGGCCAGTGCTGCAGCAGAGCCGTGGTGCTTCCAACCACCTCCCCTGCTCTGCGGGGCTTACGGGATAGTCTGCCCATCGCCGGGAGCAGTTCCTCTCCTGATGCCTGTGCCTGGAGGGGCTGGATTGGAGCTGAGGGTGGGCGGTGAGGACCAGAGATGTGTAGAACGAACAGGGATGTGAGGCTCGCTGTGCTGGGTGTGGAAGAATGCCCTGCTCTCACTCACAGAGGCATCGCCTCCGCTTTTGGGTGGGTGATACCTGCAGCGGTGAGCTGGTGTAATTCAAAGGCTTCCTTGGTTAGATGCTAGAGGCCAACATAGAGGAGCTGTGACTGTTAACATCAGTTTATGAGGCTGCCCTGCCCTGCTGCTATGCACATGATGCTCGTGGGCTGTGCATCTCCTGGCAGTGTTTCCAGCTGCCCAAGGGATCTGCCCACCCACCAACGAGGCAATACAGCTTTGGGCACCTGGTCCCCCTGTTTGCATGCAGCTCGACTGGAAATGCAGTGCTAACAAAGACAGTTCTCTAAAGACTTCTGCTAAGAAGACCTATAAAACACTGGTGACAAATGAAGTTGCAGTGAGTAATACAAAAAAAATTGCCCAGCATTTTTTAAACTTTATTGCTGCTGATAATATATACCTGCTGCATAATAAAACCTAAATGACATTGGGGAAATACTGGATTTTAATTACAAGGAAGGACATGGGAAAATTCCATAAGTTTTATGTTTGAGTTATATTCGATTTGAAAAAAAGAAAAAAAAAAGAAAGACAATGCAGTGGATATGATTTCCTAAGAATATGATTTGCTTCACGTATACCAACAAGTTAGGAGAGATCCCCTTGTCTCTGATGTTTAACGTGGAAGGGGGATGCCTCTGGAGGAAGATCTGGAGGAAGAGCTGTCAATACAGCGAAGAGTAGTTATTATCTGTTGCACTTGGCAGTGGGTACATCCTGAACAAAGATACAGGGATGTGCATGCAGAGACCTGAGACAAAGCCTAACCTGAAGGGAAGGTCAGCTTGTGCTGCCAGGTAGGGCTGCAGGGGCTGTTCTGCTCAGGCTCCAGCCTTTCCGTACAACACTACTCGTTGTCGAGAAATGCCGAGTCTCGGCAAAACCCTGCAGAAAGGGGAGACCGCAACACCCCCTAGGCTTTGGCAACAGTTGCAGAAAATGTGTGTGTGTGCATTTAGATCCTTGATTGCAAAAGAAAAATGGCATTAAGCTGGCACAAAAAAGGAATTTTATACCTGTCAGTTTCTGCACAGGTCTGTAAATGGCAGAAACTTTCAACATCTGCCAGAAAAGCATCAGGGTTCCCAGACACAAAGCCAGAGAGATGATATATTTAGAACAAATATAAGAATTTGATTTTGATTTCACTACAGTCACTCTGGATGTAAAAGCTGAGTAACTTTGCAGAGACCCGATACAATCACAATGTCAATAGCCCTTGGTACTCAGAGCCATATCTGACATCTCTGTACTCAAACCAGCCTGTAGCTTATAAGCACCAACATAAGACTCTTTAGGAGATGCATCTAAAAGCTGCACTGATTTATAGTCACTGATGGTTGTGAAGGGGCTGATTTGACCTCTCCTGCAGGATCTAGAGCACTGGCACTGGAGACCAAGTGTCATTAAGCACAAGGCAAAGGTGATGTGTAGCTCTGCCCTCTCCATGGGAGTGCTCCCAGCCTGGTACCACGATGGTATTTGTGCGTTTTCTGCCTTCCCACATGGCAGGGGCTAGCCTCTGTGTTAGGGCTAGCTGTGGGATGCGAACCCCAGTCACCACCACAGCTGGCCTCTGGGCTCCAGCCCAGCAGTGCAGGAGGGCTCTGCTGAGAGGCGTTGGGGTGGCCTGGTGCAGAGGGGGAAGGCACAAAACCCCCTGCAGGTGTGTGGTGTGATGCCCTTTACCTGAGCCTCACCGTGGATCTAGTTCTAGTACCTCAGGACTGGCCTGAATCCTGAAGCCCTTCCATAATTCTACATGTCAGCAGCTGCAGATGATCTCTCCGTAGGTGCCAAGCCACTTACAGGTGCTTCCAGGCTTTGGACCCGTGCTGCTGGGTGCCAGCTCAAAGGAGATCTGCGGGCCGGGCTCCAGACCGCTATGGAGGGCTGCCTTCACCAGGAGTGCTCCTCCCCGTGGCTCTCCACTTGCCATGAAGAAACTGCAGAGAGCAGCTTCTGGCTTCTGTGCCACGTTCCCAACAAGACCAACGCTGTCCTTTCTCGGAGAGGGTGTGTAACTTGTGCCAGGGCTGCACTGTGAATGTTGAGTACATGCAGTGCCTTTTGAATCACAGGAAGCATGTAGGCTTTGGAGATTATCAGCCCATTATTAACATTTCAGAAAAATATAAAGTGGTTTCCGCTTTATCTGTTTACTCTGTGGCTGATAAAATATTACCATTTTTCAGCCTCCACTGAATAATCCCTGGTCCCCATATTCCCAGACAATATGGTGTGTGGCTTAAACAGATCACCCCAAATGAAGCTGTTTCTCTTGGCTACTGTCACGCAGGAAGCTGGTGAGAAAAAGGTTGTTTGCACAGGATTTAAGCATTTTGAAAAAAAAAAAGTAATATGAAAATGTGATGCTGAGGAAAACATCAGGCAAGTAGTAAAAGTGCTTTGCTTGTGCGCAGCTGTTTCCTGGCCATTTCTTTCTATTGCAGGGGCACTTGGTTTACAGGAAATTCCAGCTCACACACAATGCCAGCCTCCCCAGAAGACGGGCTCTGGGCTCAGCTGCACCGATCTGCTTTGTGCAAATGGTGGTGCAGGGGATTTCACCACCTGCACGCCCACGGGCAGCAGGGACTGTTTGGATTTGATCCTAAATTGCTTGTAGGAAATAGTAGTAAATTCTCCTCCATCTGTTTTCTAGTGGGGCTGTTAATTCCCATGGTTAGCTTTGAAATGACCTGCCCAGATTAGGTGCCGGTCCAGGTATAACGTAGCACCCGAGCTCTCTGGGCAGGTGGGTGGCTCTGTGCTTGTGCTGTGCATGAACGAGTCCTGCATTTTGGTGGCAGCTCCAGTGGGAAGAAGCAGAACGGCACATCTATGAGCTGACGTACCTTCATGGGCCACAGATCTCAGACATCAGCTTGTCTGTGCATCCCGAATTTGTACCAAGTTTAGGGGAGCTGAGAAATGTGTGATTCCTACCAGCTTCTGGGCTGTTTTTTGACGTTTAGAACGGTGACAACGGTAGGTGGGTGGAAACTCCAGCGAGGCCAGATGAATGTAAATGCTTCCTATCTTCTGTTGGATAGAAACCCGAACACAATCCAAGCCCTGGTATGGCTCTGAGGGAGAAATCCCGTGGCAGATCCAGCCATGTTCACTTCTCATCCGGAGGTGCTGGGAGCGAGACAAGTGCAAGCAGGATTAGCTGGAGTTCCCATTCTGCTGAGTTGGCAGAAAGCCTCGTAGCAGCAGATGCAGGGGGATTGAGATGATAAATGGACTTTGGAAAGCAACCCAAACATGTACATACAAATTAGTATTTAACATACAGTTGCTATTTGCAAATTATCCCCTTGTGATTCTGCTCTTGAATAAGAGCAAATGTGTTAGCTGAGCAAACAGGAGCGCAGGGCGCTGCAGAAATGCACCCATCCTCGGCCCCCCGCCCTGCACACACAGCACAGCCACACGAGCCACCCCTGGGAGCTCTTCTCCCAGCAGCAGGAGCCACGTGCGCCTGCCTCGCGAGCCACCAGCCCGTGTTGGGGTGAGGTGCAGGGGGCTGACGGCAGGTCCCACCGCCGGCACGCTGGTGGCAGGGCGGCAGGCGGCCAGGTGCTTTGCCAGCTGCGCTGGCGGCAGACGAGCTGGGTTGCTAGCCCAGCTTTTTAATGGGAAGTGAAGTCATGGCAACACATGAATCATAACTAATTTGACACCAAGAGGAACAAGCCATGGTGGCTCAACACCTGAGCACCCGCCTCGACATCCGGAGTGACACAGCGGGCTTGACGCAGCAGGCCGCGCTCTGACATGTGTTGCCAACCCTCCAAAACCCCGTAACTCCTCCAAACCTCAACAGCCAAATCCAGATCTTCCCAGCCTGGCCCCAAAGCCCTGGTGCTCAGAGCCTGCACTGCCACCGGACCTCTGTAGGGAGCAGGGCAGAGGGGAGGAAAGCACGGATGGGCAGCACAGCGAGCTGAAGCACCGGGAAGGTGCTGTACCTCAGCGGCACGGTTCCTGCAGGCCAGGTCTTTCCCAAACGCAAAAAGAGGGAAAGGATTTTCATTTCAAAATAGTTTCCATGCCCTTTGGAGGGAGAAGCCAGAGGTAGAGCCAAGCAGCTGCTACCACATGATTTAAGGAGATAAGAAGAAGCAGCAAGAGGGAGAGAGTGGGATTTATGGCATCAACCCTAAAAATAGCTGTTTAGAGAAGGTCTAAGCCTGGCAAAGCCTCACTGGGAGTAGCCCCATATGCGATTGCTCAGCTCAGCGGACAGCATCTAGGTGGGGAAGATTCGGCTTTGAAGTTTCTCTTCCTCAGGAAGTTGCCCCACTTCAGGTCCCAGTTTACGACTAAGTTCCAAGTGGTGCTGCCCCTGGTGCAGGTGTCCCCAGGAGACAGGCACACCGAAACCCAGCTGTCAACACGGGAGCTCACACGGGTTATAAAAAGAAAGTTCAGCTGAAGCCAAGCTAGCTTCCTCTTCGAGCATCTCTGAGCGGGGACGTGACTTGCCCAAGCAGGCTGGGGGCAGACAGCGGCGTGGAGAGGGGCTCTCCAGGCTGCATCTGCAGCCGAACCCGAATCACATGCCCAGGTTGGCAGCTGGGCCAAGAAAGATCCCCTGCGTGTTGAGTCTAGTCCTCGGCAGCCGCAGACAACCATGCCGTATAATCCACTTAACTTCCTTAACTACTGCGCATCCCTTCGAACCTACCAGGAGCCTTCAGCCCCTCTCCCGTCTGCTCTTGTCTTTTTTGCTTCCACGCCAAAACAAAAGTCCCACTGAATACACACCTGACACCCCACCAGGAAAAGCTGGCAGCTCCAGGGAAAGAAATGTAAAGCGAAACCCTAGTGTGAGTGAGATCAATAGTGTCAGAAAGGTGTCGGCTCTTCTGCTGGAGATGAGCTGCACAGGTACGTTTTGTGATATGCTGTGGTGAGAAGTGCGCCTCCATCAAGTGTCTGGTTTGGAAGTTACTAGGAAGCCGATCTGCTGCCCAAGAAGAAATATCCTCCTGTATTTCCAGGTAGGGAAAAAAATATCTATTTTCCGCTAAAAGGGCATAACCATTAAATTTTTGATCCACCTCCCGTATGATCGCCTCTGTCTCTCCCCCCCCTCCCCATGCTGAGCTCCCTGTGACCCCAGGCTGTGCCCTGAGCTGGCCTGGCCCTGCAGCCACATCCCCGCAGCTCAGCTGGAGCCGGCGGGCGCGTGCCGGGCATCGCTGGGCGCCTCGTCCTGCCAGCCTGCAGCCACCGGAGGCGTGCTCGCAATGCTGGCTTTGCTCAGACTGTCCACATGCTGTTTCTAATAAAACCTGATCCCGATCCTTTTGACGCAGACGACAGGAACTGGCCCTGGTTTCAGTCACCCTGCCGGGGAGCGCGCGCTTACGATAACACTGTGGGACTGCAGAGAGGGAATCAGGAAGCAATAAATCAACTGCGCTGAGTTATGACATTGGTGACAAAGGAACGGTTTCTCCTCCAGCAAGCCCTGCTGAAGGTACGTGGTCTTTGAAGGCACTGTAGGGGCTGGGCTGGCAGGCCCCATGGCAGAGCAAGGGGTGTTTATTTGTCCTGTGCGCACTCCAGCAACAAGCAGCACTGCTGCGCACGTTTACACACACGCCTAATGAATAGGATCAATAAAACCGAAGGATTCATACCTCAGTAGCACTTTGTGTCCCCACTGAAAGTCTGCCTGCTGCTACACTAGGATTATACAGCCTCCTCATAGGAACTGGCTGGTCCCGAAACAGGGATGATGGATGAGGAAGGGAGGCAGCCGTGCAGGAAGCAGTGGGAAGATGCTCCTGGTCAGCCGGCAGCTTGCTGGTTCAGCGGGGCACTCACTGCTCCCCCTGCCCCTCTGCCATCACTCACACCAGGGCAGTATCTGATTTTCAAGTATATTCAGTATTATTGGAGTGCTAAATCCCGGGATGGAGACAGGAGGAGAGAGCCACTGGGAAGCCAGAACCAGAGCCCTGACAAGGTACAGCTGGTAGAAACTAGCCCAGAGGAGCCGCAAGGCTGCTGCTTGGACAGACAAAACCCTCCCTGAGCTCCAAGGCCACCTTGCACAACCCATCCAACAAGCACCATCAGTCACTACAGCCCCTCAGCCCTTCCAGGAGGGCAGCATTGTGACAGGGGAACTGGGAGTCCAGGGTGCCAGGTGTTTTTCCTACTCCATTGCTCTCCTGCTCCAAGCTAGAAGCAGGATGCCCGCTCAGTGCTGCCGGCCACCAGCGCCTCACCCACACAAGATGTCCTCAACCAGAAGGAAGAATCTGGCTGGAAAGCTGCAGCAGGCAGCCACGGTGGCCTGGCTGGTTGGCCTGCACACAGGCACAGAGCTGCGTGGCTTCTAGGAACAAAGTGTAGTGAGCTCAGGGTGATTTCCTCCGCGCTGCCCTTACTGGAAAGCAGACGGGTCTGGGCCGATCTCACAGCAGCACCGAGCCCGTGTGCCCCAGGCCGGGTTGTGCAGAGCACGGCTGCCTCCGCAGGCAAAGGCCGGGGTAATCCCCTGTGTGTCCAGCTCTGTAGGGGCTCCAAAACAAATAAGAAAGCACACATCTCGAACTCTGGGCTTGTAAAAATGTCATGTCGCCCTGTTTACACGAGATTCCTCTGTGATATTTGCTCAGACAGAAGGTAAAGTCACAGCAGAGGAGCAAACAAGAACGGAGAAGGAAGTCACACAGAGGTGAGCATTAGGGAGAACGGGGGCAGTATGGCCATGCCACCTCCCTCCCTCTCCCGTGCATCCAGGTATTTGCAGCTGAGGAGAGCAACCCGTTAACAACCGCTGGGAGTTCTCTCGTGGAAAGGCTCAGACACCTAACGGGCCTTGGCTGCACGGCCCCGTCCTGCACCCTTCTGCCTGCCTCCCCCTGACAAAGCTGTGGGCCTCGGCAGATATGACGGAGACTCTTCTGCCCCTGGGGGTTGCCCCTTCCCTCCCGTCTGCTCCACAGACAGTAGGTGATGAATTGAGTCCATCTGACACCTCAGAGCAAAGTCGGAGGTGACGTGAGCCCGGTGTGGGTTACACTCGGGGTGCGTGTTGGTCAGGAAACAGGTGGACATGTGGCAAAGCTGCCATTTGGCACTCCTCGGGTATGCGGCGTGTGAGTGACCCCTGGCAGCATCCTGCTGGAGTCCTGGGAGGGCGCGGAGACGGCTGCAGGTGGAGGGCTGAGGGCTGAGGGCACCGCGCTTCATGGCCTCTGGCTCCGTGCTCTTCCTGTGCTGCAGGGCGGTGTGGGAGGGCTCGTGGCACCCACCCAATGCCGAACCCAGCGAGATACCCTCACAGCAGCTGCTTCCTGGCTGCCTTATCCCAGCGTGTCAGTGATACCATCCATGGCTTTGTCTTCAACACGAAAGGATGAGAGTCAAGGTGTGGGGGGACTGGGGGAACAGCCCTGCGCCTTGGAGCAGTGCCGGGTTTCCCAAGGTTTGCTGAGATCTGTACGCGCAGAGCCAGCCCCTTGGCTATCACACTGACGTGGTTCACAGCTCCAGAGTGCAAAGCCCCTTCAGCTGTTGGGGCTTCAGGAGACTTCAGCCCTCTGGAAAAAAGAATTTAAATGCTGCTAATCCAGAGAAAGCGGGAGCTGGGGGGGTGTCTTTTCCCTAACCCCCGATCTGAAGGTGTTTGCTCCCCGTGCTGCCTGCCAGCCCCACGCAGGCTGCAGGACCCGCCGGTCCTCCTCCAGCCCCTTGTCAGCAGGTTGGTCCATCACTCAGCCTTCAGCGCCCTGCCACCTTGCTCAAGCTGCATGTTTTCACACCCGCAGAACTGCTCCCAGCAAAATATTTGAACAGCTCCTTCTCAAAACACCAGGAGATTAATATTGGGCACGTGCAGCACTGTGAAGACATCTCTCCTGGCGCGAGGAGTGCGCTGAGTCCCACTCTGCTGGTAGGCACCTTTTTATTTCTGCATGGCCAGGCCATGGCAGCCACCCTGGTGCACGCCAGCATCAGCCTGGCCGTGGGCTCGGGCTGGTGGCTGTCACCTCTCTCGGAAATGCCACTGTCAGGCAAAGCTGCCCTCCGCGTTGTACCAGCCTGGCAGTGCTGCGCTGGGTGGTACAGGTGCAGAGCAGAGCTGGGAGCTGCGCCCTGCCCCTGTCCTGTACTTCCAGGAGATGAACTGGGACTCTTCTGACCTCACACCACGGGTATCTGTAAGCTTGAATGGTCCTCTGGCCAAGTGGGTAGCAGTGAAACTCGGCAATCCCTTGGCATGCCCAACACCATCTGTTTTTTTTTTTTTCCTTCCATTGTCATTTAATAAAATATAAAGACTCTCCAGTAGCCATGGGTGCCTTCTCAGCATGCATGGCTCTCTCTGGAGCTCTGCCAGGGGCAGGGGCTGGGGCCCCTCCATAGGACAGGGTGAGTCTCAGGCAGTGGTGCTTGCTGGGCTGTGCATTCAGAGCTACCCACTTCTCCCTCAGGCCCTAGGTGGGCTGTCAGCACAAGCATTTTTGAGCTCAAAGGTAAGAAAATAACTTCTATGTGACAACCTAACCCTTACATTTCTTCAGTCTCTTACTCTGCTCCCACAATTGCTTCTATCCCTCTTCTCCTGCCTCCTACTTTCCATTCTCGTCCATCTCCATCCCTGTGAGCTGCCTCTTCTCTTTGCCATGCTTGTCCTTGCAGCAGCTGCCACCTCTCCCCAGCATTAGTGCAGCCCCTTTTCCATTGCACTTTTGCCAGCGGGGGAACCCTGAGCTGATACAGGTGTGTGCAGCGTACGGAGAGGTCCCGCTCAGCAGAGCTGTGTCCCGTCCCCAGGGTCAGGCAGGATCGGTGCTGGTGCATCTGCAGCCTGCGGTGAGACAGCGACTCCTTGCAACCACGAAGGTTAGAAACTTCCTTGAAAAAAAGAAAAAGGAAAACTGCCACTCGGGAGAACTCAGGACTGCATAAATACCTCGGCTGGATGGGACCTGTCCCACTGCCTCTGTGCCTGCACCTCTGGCTTCACAGGCTCGGACTGGATCAGTCCCAGTAAGGGACGGGAGGCTCTGGGAGCTGCACACGCCTGTCTGCAGCCTGCTCTGTCTGTCTTCCAGCTCTTCGCTCCCTCCTTCTGTCTTTTCCTTTCTGAGGGTGTTGATGTTGGATCAAGAAACACTTCTGATCAGCTTGTAATAAATGAAGCACAGTATTTTAGCTCCAAGATACTTTGGAGAGACTCACGCAAGGCTAGAATTTGGCTTTCATTCCGAAAGCCAGGCTGCAGAAAAAAGCCCTTTGAGATCACTTTATTATTACCTGGGTTACTTTTTCCCACCCTTTGGCAGGAGGCTGCAGCGCCAGAAAGTGTCAATTTACTCTTGCTATTGGGCCAAGAACATCCCTGGTACAAATTTATTGCTCTTAATAGGGCTGGGCCTTTAATTCCTAGCACATACCTGTGAAGAATTTTGGCTTGTCACTGAGGAGCAGGAATTATTTTCCTCTCTGCAGGTAGAGGCAGGTCTCCCTTTGGCTGAGGGCTCTGCACATCCCGAGAGAAGCATTACTGCAGCGCTCCCTTAAAGGAGATTTGAAAACTCCATAAGCACCTGCCCGTGCTGAAAGCCAGCAGCAGTGTGGCTACTGTTCAGCACAAGGGATTTTTTTCTTATTCCTTCCCCCTTTTTTATTGCTCTGCTACCAGTTCAAGCGCTACTGTGGGATCAATCCACTCCCGGTCCCCTGAGGAATCCCCCAGCGGAGTGAAAGGCTCGTACACGGAAGACGGGGCGCTTTTGCTGTTGAGGTCACTAACAGCTGAAGCTAGGACTAAGGTTTCACAGCAGATTTTATGACTTCTTCCAATTTGTAAAGGGATCTGGCCTGCATGCTGGTCACACTCAGCTGGCTGGGGTTTCTGCCGTGCTTCTCGACACACGGCGCTGACGTCCTCACTGCTGCAAATCTGCCGGTGGCTCCCGCTCACGGACTGGGGAAGGGGCAGCCAGGAAAGGCAGCCCACGGACAGCACTTCCCTGAGACAGGCCTGCTGGGAACGGGAAGGAGCCTGCCTCCCGTGAGCTGACTCGGTGTCTGTTCGACAAATCTCTGCTGAACACAGCTCACAAGAACACCTGTCCCGCAATCAGACAAGCAAAAACCAGGCTTCATGAAAGCAAAAGGCAGGGATGAGCGCACTGCAAACACGTGCCAAAAGTCTGGCCAGCCTGTTGGTGTGCCGCCTGGCACCCCACCAGCATCCCCGACCACGCAGCCCAGGGGAGATGAAGAGATGGCCCCAAGAAGGTGCCCTTTGCAACCCAGAGGTCAGCCAGGCTGGGCCAGCAGCTCCGCTCCCAGCTCTGGGAGGCAAAATCGTGACCGCTGCAGGAAGCGGCGGTGCCAGCGGGTGCCACTGCCCGCTCACATCCCCACCAGCTGCACTCACGAGCTGGGAGCACCAGCACTGCAGGCGGGGGCTGAGCGTGGGTGGCAAAGAGGCGTGGTGCCCTCTGGTTCTTCCCTATCCCCATCCCGGTCCGGCTGGGGATGTCCTGCCTGGTTGTTTCATCCTGCGCGGACGCTCCCTGCATTTTGTCAGGACAGGTTCTGCTCTCCAAATTCTCTCCTGAACATTCCCCACGCTCCGTGAATTCACACCTGCACAGCCTGGGTGGGACAGGGCCACTTTGCAGAGCCGATGGAGGAGCACCAATGAGAGCTCCCTGCTCTCTGCTCACCCCACTGCGCATGGGGAAAGCTGTGTGCGGCTGCAGCATTTGTACTCCTGATCCCAGCTTGCAGTGGGTTTCCTTTTGGTATCTTTCCCAGTAACACCAGTAACTTCCCCCTTCCCCGTGAGGCTGTTACCCTGTGAAAGCCCCATCAACAGCACATGGTGGTTTGCAAACTTACGTGAAAGATGGGATTTTGTTTCAGTTGTTCGCATTACTGAGATGTGAACGAGAGCTGCAGATAATCAGCCGGCGCTTTTCCTCTGCAAGGAACAAAAACCAGGCTCTGTGATCAAAAATCCTCTTTGGATTTCAGCTAATGGGTGCCCCTGGCTTGATCAGATCTACAAAGGAGGATTTGTGATGGTTGGAAAAGCCCAAGTAAGAACATCTGTGAGAATGGAAAACAAAGAAAATTCCAATGTCTGCCTTTACCTCCCTACCAACCGCCCTGGTCATTACGGGACATTTGTGAGTAGGTGTAATAAAAAGGGTCTCTGTTCCTGCAAACTGAAATGATGCTTACAACAGACCTTATCATCCCGGGGAGGGGGCTTGGCAGATCTGTCCCTTTCTCTACAAATCCATTTCTGCTTTTGGTGCCTTTGTGAGTCTCATGATGTTTCCTGTACATCTGAGAGTCAGCACAGAAACTCAACAAACCATTTGCCTGAAGCCTTCATTTCATGGGTACTAATGTGGGCTGAAGTCTCCAGACAGATAAGGTTGCAGAGGTTAAATAGCCAGTTACAGTACGTAAAGTTTTTATCCGCTCTGCCTAGATGAAGCTTTTCCCTCGTTTTAAATGTCCTTTAAGTGTTTTAAGTTTTTGTCTTTATGAAGAAGAGAAAGAGGACTGCAGTCACATCCCAGCTCTACTATACAATCCTAGTTTTATGGCAGTAACGTACAAAATCCTTCCTACTTTTCAGACAAACACCTGCATTTCCCTTCTGCAGCAGTGAGCGACACTGCTCAGCCTGCTCGGCAGTCTGTCCGGCCCAACGCGCTGCCACGTGCCCTGCCTGCCTTCCTCCTCTGCTCATTCCAGATTAGGGGCTTCCCAAATGCTGCTTCTCTAATTGATGTTATTCATTACGTGGTGCACTTTGATTAAAAGGATTACTAATTGGCATTAGAAAGTGATTTTATTCTCTGGTCTGTCAGATGCACAATTCTGGGAACAAGGTGAGCGAGGCAAGGTACCCGAGCTGCTGCACGCTTTGTGCCAGTGGGTGGCTGTGGATGTCCCCTGAGAAGTGCACTGCACTTTGAACCTAATCTTGTATTTGCACTTTTGGAGTAATTAGCACGTTACTGTCCACATCTAAAGGAAGTATCCTGGGATTTCTGCTGCCAGAATGAAACAACATTCATCCACATTCATCCCAGACAACTTTCCTTCCTCTATTGTTCTCAACAGCAGCCTGAATGTGCCGTCATGGCCTTCCTTAGCCGAGGAAGCACACACATCTCCCAGGCATCCTTCAGCACTGAGCTCCCTCTGTAAGCTACCAGGCCTCTGAATCTTTTCTCTAAAAGAACCAACCGAGCACAAGACCAAACACACGATGCTGTATCTACAGCCTCAGTTAGGAAAAGAGGATACAGATCAGCTCTGGGTTGAGGTAAGGGGAATAAACCTGAAACACAAAAGGCAGCAGGGCTGCCATGCTTCGTAGCTTTGCAGTCTTAGCTCTGTGAATGTTTCTAAAGCATTAATAATTGCAGCCAACCCCACCCAGGCTCTAAGCTCAGACCAACATGAAGGAAATGCTGCTCTTAACCTGGGGAAGGACAGGCAGCTCTCTCCTTTCCCTTTTTATCTCTAAGCACATTTCTAATTTTTAACAGGATGTGAATGAAAATGTTGAGCAGAGCAGCATGCTTCATTCGGAGTTATTTGTGGCTCCATCAGAAGCGGGGAGTACCAGAAATCTACAGTCCTCATGGCACTTCCAGCCCAGTTTTGAAGACCCAGAAGACACAGAAAGAGAGGACAGGTCAGACAAGTTTAGTATTTATTTCAACGATCCCCAGCCTTTCGCTCTGTATCATTAATTAATTACTTCTACCCAAGTGATCACTGTCAGAGATTTCTAGCATATCTTGGCACTGTCGTGTCAGTGCTGCTTGTTTGCTAACAGTACAGCGCGGTTATTTTCTTTTTCTTTGCTCTCTTTAAATAGTTCTGAGGTATTTAGGCAAGGATCTAAAGTCAAGCTTTGGAAAAAGAGATAGATTATGTGAAATGCAGCATGCTGGAAAACCCGCAGTAGTTAAGGGGTTGCCTTGGAGACACATGCTCAGAAGATAAAGGAGCTTAAAGTTAGAAAGTTCACGCAAGCCGTATAATGAATTGTTTTCATCTGAGCCTTTTGCCTGTGTGTGTACGTGTGTCCTTTTCTGCTGGAGCTGGGGGAACTATTCCAAGATGTGACCTCCACTCCGACATGAGATGAATTTTTCATTTTTTTTCAAAGAGCAGAAGAAACAATTTTTCTTAGAAATGGCCGAGAGAACCTGTACCAATGGCAGAGCACAGACCACCTCGCTGGGGCAGCTCACGGGGGAAAAGGGCTTTGGATTTTTCCCACATAGCAAAAAACTGATGGGACAATCCACAGGAGATTTAGAGAACCGGAGACAGAAAAACTCTGCAAACCTGTCTGAGCTGCCCAGGCCTGGAAGTCTGGGCTGGAAATCCCTTGGGAACAGATTCTGCCAGGAGTCTCCAGTATTTTCAGGCAGCCCCTCTGCTCAGGACAGAGGGAGCAGGAAACAGCCTCTGGGGACTTCTGCTTTAGGTCTGACCATAGTGAGCAGGAGCTGGAAGAAGATGGGAAGTAAACCTCGCTGCTTTCAAACTCTGAGGCACATTTGGTTCCTTCTGCCTTGGTGTGGGCCAGCAGGGAGCACACGAACACCCTGCCCGTCACACTTGTCCCAGCAGGAGCTATCGGATGTGTCCTTGCTGGGGGAGAGTATCAGCAATGCTTCTGATGCTGACCTTATGTCTCTGTAGTTCTTTAATACATGAAAATTGTTATTTAAGAGCGTCGTTGACGTGCAGATGATTCTCTATCTAAATAAAAGATCTCAGCTCCTCGATCCAAAGCCGCGGAGGCATATGACATAAAGTCAGTAGACAATGACACGAACATGGGACAGAACAAAAAAATGGGTGTATCCTTTATTTTCTGGGGCACCGTACTGCATCATTCCCTTCCCCTCATTTGTCACTGCTGGTCAGGAACAAGAACAAGGTGGCTCCCACTACACAGAGGAGGCCTGCGAGGCGTCCCGCTGGGCTGGGCCTGGGAGGCTCTGCCAGACACAAGGGGCAGCAGTGATGGAAAACAAATTGAGACATCCCTACGGTATGCCTTCTTCCCACTGCCAGCGTTAAAAATGACACTGAGGCAATTACGGGAACAGTCACGGCAGGGGGGTTGTAAGGCTTAATTAATGTTGTAAAGGAGTTGAATTTCTTTGATGCAAAGTGCTCTGATTATTATTATGGCTGGGAAAAGGGAAGATTAAGAAATTAGGTTTGGAGGAGAACAGCATTGGTCTAGAGAATGGACTGTGAACGTTATGACAAAGGAATGACTTGTGAGAGCTCATTGCCTCAGGGGTAGTAGGTGCTTTGGAGGGGAGGGAGCCATAAATTGAAGAGGAATGAGGAGACAGGTCTCAGAGACCTGACAATCCTATATTTCAGACTTCTAGTGAGGTGAGCAGGGTTAGATGCAGTGGGGATCCAGACTCCATCCCCAGAAATTGAGCTCCGCAAGTAATTTCCTCCCTTTTAGGGAAAGTATGTAGCCAGCATGCCAGTTCCTTCCTGCGGCGCTATGCTGGGCAATTTGGGATCCACCTTTCTACCAGATTTCTCAAAGAAGGTTTACAGAAGCTCCTGCAGTTGGTAGTAGATCTCCCATTTCATTTCATTTCATTTCATTTCATTTCATTTCATTTCATTTAAGAATCTTTCCCAAATTAAAGGCTCATACCATTACCAGACAGTCTGTGGTGGCCTTGATGCAGCTACACAGCCCCAGGCATCCGGTGCCACCGCTTCTTCCTCCCCCAGGCCAGGAAATGCCATCTCCCTGGTGGCCTCTGGGCACATCCCACAAGGATTGATTCCTCCAGGGGCTCGCAGGTTTGGTGCCTTGTTCCTAGCCGCTATCTTGTCCTTAATTGCTCTAGTGCAGAAAGCAAGGAATTTTTATATGACTCGTAAGATAGACAATTAGAGGAACAACCTTGGCTGCATCTAGACTGTCCTACTACTGACTGTCTTTAGCCATCTCCTCCATGAGAAATGTGTTTTGTTTTTTATAATGATCCCTCTGTGCTCTGCACAGGCGCATCTCACAGCACGGCCTGCTCACTGGACCACAGCACACTCGAGTCTGTAAATAGATGTGAGGAAGCACAGAACTGCAAGGCAGGAAACGGCCACTTGGCCCAACGAGTCTAGCCCTTTAAGTTTATCTCAAACGCACCTCCTTGCTTTGTCTCTGCATCTGCAAATCTCCTTTCTCCTCATAAAAATGTCTAGCTGTCTCTTAAACCCATTCAAACTATTTGCTTAAGTGACCTAACTTGGCAGCGACTCCGTAGCGTTCGGGCCGGCCGGAGTGACATAATGCTGCTAGAATCCCCTGTTTATTTTCCATGTTGCCCGCAATCCTGCCAGGCTGGGCTGGGCCACAGCAGATAAACAAGTCCTGCTCAGCACACAGGAACCATCCACGGAAAACCCAGGGCTACCAGAAGTGGCAGTGCTGACTCAGCACCCCAAAGCCTTCCCACGAAATGGGAAGCCAGCCCCCTGCAGCTCAGGAGCAGTGCTGGTGGTTGGGCCAGCGCTGGGAAGACGTCGCATTGGCCTCTGTTGTGTTTTCAAGGACAGACGGAGAGCTTCTGCCACCCTCTCCCCAACTTAACTTCTCTGTAGTAAGCATATTGAGGCGTCTCTAGGTTGCAGTTGCCAGGTAGCTAATTTTAAACTTGTTTACAGTTAAATAATAAAGATTTGGGGATGATTAGTTGACTGCTGTGCTCCTTCTAACTTTTCTTAGGACAGCCACCCACCTGCTTGGTGTCGAACGAGCACTGCCATTTGGGACCATTTACTATGGCTCCTTCCTCCCAGCTTCACCTGTCTGCTCAAACCGACAGAAGCTCGGCCTCCCACTGCAGCTTACAGACCTCACTGTGCCTCCAGACGCGTTTTGGTGATGGAGTGCATTTGTACCTAGCAGTCCTATGCAATGGTTTTCATCCGTCTTTGCTTGACAGGCCTCCCAGTGCCCTCTGTGGGACCGTGCACCTGACAGCAAAGAGAACTGAACCCAGTGAGCTTGGCACCAGTTTCCCCACCTACCTCACTGGGTCCTGGGGAAGACTCCAGGGTGAAAATCAAATCAGGGGGAAACTCGATTGGAGAATAGGGAACCAGATCCATATGCACTGTTACCTGCTCACTAGTGGGTATACACATTTACTAGTGGATCTACACCCCGTCTAAAGCCTTAATGAAAGGCACTGCAGTAAATACCTCAATATCCAGCCTTTTGCCTGCTGTAATTCGTATTCTTGAACACACTGAGAACAGCTAGCACTGGTCCCCCCGTTAGCTGCCTGAAAGCCAGCTGAAGTTCAGCAGGGGGGAGGCAGAAGAAATGTCTCCAACCTACTGCTTCCACAGGCTCCGTATTCTTAGCTTGCAAGAGAAGCCTACATATTCTTGTAGGTGTGGTCTCACTAAAGCGAAGTGATCGTTGATATGAAAACTTCCCTGGAGTAACAGGATCTCTTCAGTTCTTGTTATTTTCAGGACCATCACAGGTCCTGTACGTGGAAGGAAACCAAACCAAACCAAACCAAACCAAACCTAACCAAACCATCTTTGCTCTTGATTCGAATTACAGCTCTGTAAACATTTCAAGATACTATTATTCCAGTTTTGCAAATAAGAACAGATTTTTAAAGCATATGAAAACAGCTTTTTGTTTGTTTGTTTGTTTGTTTGTTTTTCATCCCTTTTGCTCTGCTCCAATTGTTTTTTCTTTGAAGTATTTTCAATGACAGGGTTCCTGATGAAGCCCTTCTACAGTCACTAAAAAACTATTGCTGTTTGATGTTTTGTTTCACTTTTTGAGTATCACTGATGTGTTTTATATCTAATGATGCCATCCACATAAAGCATATGTCCATCTGTTTTCTCATCTTGTCCTTGGGTGCACCTGTGCCTTGTAAGAGGACACTAGAAGCTGCTCTCACTGGAAACCTTAGTTCCAGCTCATTTCATCTGGTCTATAATAAGACCTTCTTCCCCTTTTCCCAATGGACTCTTACTGTTTAAGCCTACCACATGTACTACCAGGTTGTGCTGACTAAAGCTACTTCTTCATCCGTGTGTGCACAGAGCAGTCAGCACGCACAGGGACGCAGGCAGTGCTGTGTAACACTTCCCTGCTGCAGGCACTGAAGAGTAAGCCCCAACCTGTGAAAGTCTGGATGAGTGTTTGCCAGTCTTAAGCCATTTCCCAGAAACTGCTGGTCATTTCAGCCTGCATTGGGATTCCACATTCACTTTTCCCCAGCCTGGCCAACAAATAAATTCACTCAACAGCTCGGTATCAAAAAATACTATACCAAAGAAAGTCTACAGCTCATTTAACTGCGCACAAAGACTTACAAAAGCTCTGGAGAAGCCCAACAACACACAGCTACAAGTCCCATGCGCCCCACTCCGCACTCTCTCAGCCCCAAGCAGCCTCACCCTCCCCGCACATCTTTCCCACAGCCAGAGGGCTGCAGCTGGTGCAACCCTTCCTGCATGGCCCAGCATGGGCACTGCCTCTGCAAAAGCCCTGACTCAGCCCTCACTGCTCCCCGGTGTGCAGCTGTGGCTGTTAAGCCAAGGAGCACCCAAGTGTGGCTCGTACAGTCATTTAGCTCATTAGACTCAGACAGCTGTAGATTACACAGAGAACAACCGGGGGCAAACCTACCAGAGGAAAGGGAAGAGAACGCCCCAAGGATAGCTGCCCCATAGCGTTGCTTCTCCTGTTTCCACACCACCAGTTTTGGCTTGCTCCTCTGAGTAGTCCCTAAGCAGAAATCTGATCTGCACATTTGGGTTCAAAATGGGCCGATTTCCTGCCGTAGTACTCCATGTGTTTGGTATCTAGATCGGCATGGGAAGGGAGCTGCCTTCACAGCAGGGGCTCTGCAAACCTTCCCTGAATTTCAACGTGGAGGCCTGGCTGTGGTTTCACAGCATGCACAGCCCAACCATGAGGGGCAGAACGAGCCTGGGAGAGGGGGACAGCCTTTGGAGGAGAGCTGGATGCTGAGAGCAGGTTGTGTCTGCCCGGGATGTCTTTTGCCACTGATGACAACAGATTATGTCCCCTCCTGCATGTCCCCACGGCCGGTGTGCACGGAGCAGCTGCTCTTTGGGCTCTGTTGCCCCACGGGGCACCTGCGTGTCCTACCTACACCAGTTGGAGCAGCTGTGAAATGCATCCTGTAACCTGCTGGAAGGTGACTTCCCCGTCACGTCATGGCAGGCGTATTTTCATGTGGACAGGGCAGGAGGAGCCAGGGCTTTGCAGCAATTGTGCCGAGCAATATTCCAAGTCCCAGTCCTGTCTCGCCGTCCAGATGTTTCTAGAGACACCAACCCAGTGCATACCAGACTGAGGGCTGCTCGTTCCCACCAGCCAGGCCCTGCATGAGGAAAGGATATTTGCTCTGTTTAACCTCATTTATTCCTTAGCAACCGAAAGCTCCCTGTACTTTCCCATCTTGGGGGCTTACGTGCGGATCCCCACTCAGTGACATTCTCACACCATGAATGATTAAGGAATCTGAATCTTTAAAAATTGCCAGATCCCATTTCTATTCCTAAATACTGCCCTATAGAGAGAGATAAGCCTGGGAGGCCAAGGGATTTTTGTCAGTGATCCCCTTTTATGGGGCCAAGAAGCAGTGCTAAAAGGGAGGGCTGGGCCATTCCTGCCCTCCATGCCCACGCTTTGCAAGGATTTATGCATTCGTCCTCTTTCACCTAGCTGCACGAGGAAGGCTCGGCTCTCGCTCGGGTTGTACCACGCAGCCGTGCAGCAAGTCTCAGAGGGTATGGTCTGCACCAGCCAGTGCTAACGGGAAGAGGGGATTAATACCTGCTTAATCCCTGGGTATCCGTGCCAGCAGTGAAATCCTAACAAGGCCAAGGCCATGGGCAACTATCTCAAGGTTAATTGAGGTTAATATTCAAGGTTTAAACTAGATACGAGGCTACTTTGAACAGTCTTTTCCTGAGAGAGCTGCCCATTGCCATGGGCAATGTCTTTGCATTTTGGAAATGAATGGCATTTTGCTTCTCATTCATTAATATCATATTTTTACCCTAATGAGGGCGAAGTGCGGAGGGTTAACCTTTCAGCGAGGTCGCTGCTGTGCAGGACATTTTTCCCCAACAGAGCTCTTGAGAACATCGTATTGGAGTGCTTTCCTGATCTACTGCACTATTTTCCTGGCTGGATGAGGCTGACTGGACCTGTTTAATTTATGCCTAGGACCAACTCAGTCATCAATCCACTACAGCCTTGGTAGATGAGTTTCACTGTCTCAGCTGCATCTTCCTGTGGGAAGAGATGGGATTACAAACCAGGGGACAGGAGAAAACAGCCAGAAAACACAGAATGTCCTTAGCAGCCCTGCTTGACCTCAGAGCCTGCAGGCCCAGGGCAATGGTAGCGTCACAGCAAAGCCAGCAGCTGGAATTCAACTGCCCCAGCAGGAACTGGAGCCAAACGGACTAACTGAAATATACCTTCACGCTGATCTCTCTGAATCAACACTCTGCTATTTACAGTAGTGTATAATAATATTGAATCAAGATTTGCATGGGGCAATTTCTATTCCACAGCTCAAGATAACTTTCCAATAAGTTTTTTTTTCAGAGATGCGAAAACATTTACTTTAATGATAATGAAAATAAAGTCAGTAAAATCTCTTTGTCCTGTCGTTTCGATCAGATAAACCATATCTACCAACTGTTAGGAGGAGGATTAACTTGGGTTGACATTTTTTTTTATGTACTATGAGAAAAGCCCTGGGGCCAAAACATTTACAGGCCAGGTTTTAGCGTATGTTGATCTAATAGTTTCTCTGAAGAAAATTTCTTTAGACCTGGCAGGTGTGTATTGGTTTTCATTACTTCAAGTGTCTACTAGCAAAGTTTTAATTAACAGGATTGTACATAAAATATTTCCTGTGTTGTAAGTGTGAGGAAGATGGAGGCAGGACTCCTGCTTCTCTTTCTGAGCAGGGCATGGTGGGCAGGGCTGCAGTACTCCTGCCTAACTCTCTGGTGGCCGTCAAGCGAGGAGGATAAAACCTCCTCCGATACCAGATATGCCTGTGGTGTGTTACGTGCAAGACCTCAGTCCTGCTGTGTCAGGCCCTGCAGAAACTCTCTGCTGTGGGCTAAAGGGAAACAGAGGGACCACGAGGTGGGGAGACTCAGCTGCAGTCACCTGGCGGGTCTGGGACAGCTGCACCAGGGACTGGCCCTCACGTGCCCCAAGACCTCCCCGTAGGATCTAACCCTCCTCAGCTGGCTGTCCGCCTCTGCCATCCCTCCTGGGGAGATGCCCACTTCTGAGGGCTGTGGAAGAGCAGGCAGCGAGCTCGGCAAGCTGCTCGCCTATTGCAAACATAACAGGAGAAACCCCAGCGTTTGCTTTGCCTCTTATCAGAGACGTTAGACCACAAGAGATAAGGTTATTAGCAAAAACATAACGCTGGTGCTCCAGTCAGATCGTGGAGGAGATAGACCACTTATCTTATCAGCTCTTTTAGAAAAGCTCCCTCACTGGTGCTGTAATTTTCTGATAATATTATAAACAAAATTGATAACATTTTATTCTTTCTGATCAGGTTCTTTTCACTTACTTTTTTTTTTTTTTTAAACAGGTTGTCTTTTTTCTTCTCAGTGAGTGCATTTTCCCTATGAAGTCCTCATCTCGCCTGCTCCATTTTTCTCTTTTAGATCCATTTCATCCTTGTTCTAGATTGTTTTGATTGCATTTTTTTTTACAGTCCTCTGCTTTCTCTCTTTCAGCAGAGATGCTGGTCAAGGGAATAGGCTTTTGATAGTGACAGCAACAAATGGGACAATTTGCACTTCATCCCAAGCCCCATTCTTTATCTGGTAAGCGTTTATTTAACATGGATTGTGGAGTCCTTTCGAGGTCTTAGGAAAGAGCAGCTTCATGATTTAGCTTTGGATTCCCCCAGGAGAGGAGGGTGTGTTCCTGCCCCGCAGGCATACAGTTAGGCAGGGCTCTCCTTTCCTTGGCATCTTGGTGGCAATGAGAGGTGAGTGGTGGAGAACTGGGCTTCGTGCACCACGGACGTGCTGCTGTGTGAGTCCAGGACCAGCAAACCCAGCTGCTGGGCAGCCTGACTGGGATCCAGGAACAGGCATTGCTCCTGTGTCCATAGATCTGTGTGCCCTGTGCATGTCCAGCAGTCCCTCGCAATTTCTCCTTTCACACCACCATCCCTGGTTTTGAATGACTTCATATTTTTTTTCTGTGAATGTTCCCATCCCTGGCTCGGTGCTGCGATGCTTGGTGTCTGCTCCACGTGCCTAGAACATGATTTCTCTGGGGTTCTATTTAAACCAGCTCCCCCATAACCCTGCACTTTGTACCTCAGCAGTGCTCTGAATGTTAATTCAAAGCTTGCTTTTACTACATTACATAAAACTGAAGAATCAGGAGGCATGAAAGCTCTCTGGTGAGCTGCTTGCAAAGGGAGGTTTCCTGAGCGGTACCTGCTGTAGGTGCCTTTTCTTGGACATTAGAGTTCATGGCTGGGAATGCAAAAGCACCTTCATGCAAACAAAAATTAGGTCCTAAATTATGAAGTGCTAATCCTGTACCACTCAAATTAGTGAGAGATTAGTCACTTGTTTCAAGGGGCACGGGGTCAAGCTCTACCAGAAAAACACAGTCAGCCTCGATTTATCGTGCAGGTTTTCACGGGACAGTCTTTGAGAAGATCTCAGTATGGCAAATTAACCGGTATGTAGAAACCCCCATTAGAGCCATCTGTATTCTCCTTATCGTGCCATGCAAGTCAAGCTGAAAATTTGGGTCGTTACCATGCAGATTATAACTAATTTCATACATATGATTTTGAAAGAGATCACTTTACAGGACCTTTGCACAGGGATTACTCGCAATCCTCCTTGAGGGGTGATCTCAAAAGTTTTTTCTCAGTATGATAGATTGATTTTTCTTTTGTCCATTTGGATGATTAAAGCAGAGATCTTGACAGGTCCTCCTACAAAGGGTCAGGTCCTGCTCCTGGAAAGATGGGAGCTGGCATCTGGTAGCCTGAAACTGGGACAGGCATTCTGAAATCCAAACGCTTGGCCATGGCATTAATTCAAAATGTCTGGATGGGACTGTGTTTGTCTGCCCGTGTGCTTCTCATATGCACTTTCCAGGACTTGTCCTTCCTAGAATAACATAAATCTCCGAGTGACGCTGTCTGACTGCCCTCAGAGTACCTCAGCCAGAGTAGGACACGTTGCCTTAAATCATTTTTAATCCTGTCCCTTCCGTGGCGTATGTTAATGCCTTGCGTATGCTGCTCTGCTCTTAGAGCCCGGGGAGAGGCTGAGTTACTGCGCTGGCTGGGGAACCAACAGCTTCATGCACTGGTGTATTTTCCCCATGTGTCAGTAGTATATGCTTTAAAAAGACTTTTTTTTTCTGTGATATCCACTCTGGCAAACCGAGTACTGGCAAAAAATGCAGAGCAAGATAGTTTTTCCCGATCAGCAGAGTTCCTTACTTATAAAGCAGCAAAGCAGCAGCCCTTCCCCAGGGGCAGAGCAGCGCTGCTCCATGCACAGGCTGGCAGTGACCGCAGCATGCTCCGGGCTCCGCGATCCAGCCCGCTTCCTTCTTCATTCCAGGAACACCATGCAGCCCTTAAAAGCTTGACTTTGCTAATGGATGTGGTTTCTCTATAAATATTGGCCTGGTTTGTAATACGTAATATCGGGTCATTTTGGCTCTGTGTCATATGAAGATCTCATTTATAAATGACTTCTAAAGGGAGGATAAGTGCTTAAAACCACACATTTTATACACATGAATGGGCTCTGTTATAAATGGTTACGACAAGATGAGAGGAAGATGTCACGATGTTTTGTAGGACCTCTTGGACTCTGTAAAAAGCAGTAACAATCAACTGACCTATTGGTCAGTCAATAACAACTCACATTGTATTTGTAAAAGGAAAACTCAAAATACATCCTCTTTTCCTCTTTCTCTTTCTCTTTCTCTTTCTCTTTCTCTTTCTCTTTCTCTTTCTCTTTCTCTTTCTCTCTTTCTCTTTCTTTAATAAATATTGCAGGCTGAGGAATCCTTTAACTTGTAGGATCCCCTCGAAGATCCCCAAGATCCACAAGTAGGAACAGTAACTCCGATCCATTTCCCTCTCACTGCTCAAATCACAACCATGAAGCAAACGACCTCCAACACAACACACAAAACAATTTGGAGACCTATTTCAGCTGCTGCCAGAAGTCCAGTAGCCCAGAACACATAGTTCAAAATGGACTTATTAACATCTGCAGACAGACCCGAGACATACATACATCTCCTGGTTTGAGAATGTAGGAAGAATGTGAAAGGGACAAATGAAGAGAGACGCAAGTTCTCCAGCTGCTACATAAGGACAGAAGTCTTTACCTGACAGCAATGTAACACCATCATTTAATACAAACCAACCTCAAGCCCCTTTTCACCAAAGGAAGCGGTGGCAGAGGGAAGCAGAGCGGCACTATGTGAGTGCTCGGCTGGCCTGGCCAGCTGCTGCTGCACGGAGCGAAGCGGCTGCGGGGCTTGGTGTGGAAGCGCACCCACGCGAACCCCGCTGCCGCACGCTGTGTGCCTCCAGCCAGAGCAGGAATTGCTTTGACTCAGCTGCAGAAGCACTCAGGGGTTGTGTGGGAGGCCCCAGAACACGTAACAAATCATGGAGTAACAAAGGGAATTAAAAGGTGGTAATGTGATCCATGATTTAAGAACTCGGATTAAATATTGAATTAAGCCCCATTCCCGTTCAGCCTGCAGCCAGTCCCTTCTTTGCTGTGAGATGGCACTGGGGCCAGATTCTGCTCCTGCATCCATCTGAATGAGGAACTGCAACGGAGTTATGTCAGAACAAGCCTGGGATGGCGAGAGGAGCCCGAAGCCAGGGCAGCAACGCGGTCAGGGCATGCCCAGGAGGGAATGGGATGAACGGGTCTCCTGACACAGTTGTCAGTGTAGGCAGACAGGCCCTAATTGGTCTGATCTTATTACTTTTTCTAAAAGCTTTGAACTTTGCGCAGGATGCCTTGGGCCTGCAGGAGCCTCGCAGCTCTGGGTGGGGAATTAGCAGGATGGCCGGGCTGCCTCCACCTCCCCCAGCTGAATGTCATCGTCCAGGGGCAGCGGTTTGGTGATGAAGGGCTGGCAGGTGGGATCAGCTGATGGCCATGGCTGGGGCATCCGCACGGCAGCTTTACCAGGCCGTAATGTATTCTGCAGTAGGTAAAGGATAAAGCTTGTAAAACGTTTGTTTTAAGTCTTAAAATATCAAATTCCCCATAACTATGGGCTTCCTAAAACTGGCCCTGGTAATTACAAGTGTTGAGCCATGAATAATTCCACGCTAGGAGGTGCATTAATTTTAAACTCCCCCTGCCTCCTCCAGACATTGTGAAAGCACATTACCAGTGAGGACAAGTTTATGATCTTATCCAGGACAACTGGTGCAATAATATGAAATGAAAACCAAGACAAAAATGTCATTGTCTGCGCATTTGGTACAAAGGGATCCTGAAGAAAGTTCCCTTTGCAGCCTGGGAGCGGAGGTGCTCCAAAGGTGTGAGCGAGATTTATGGAGCCTCTCCAACCCTGCCAGCTCCAACCATCGGCAGCCTGGTGTCTAGGGACTGTTTCAAGGAACAGGAAGGAGTTTCAACACCGCTGTCCCTACAATTGTTTGCATTTAAAATCTTTAACCACCCCTTTACAAAAATTCCCTGAGACCTCGGACCAGGTTGATCCAGATGTAGCACGCTTGGTCCCAGAAGTAGCCTGCAGTCCAGGGTACTTGGGTTTGTAATCTCACTGTCATTAAGTTCAAGGCGGTGGCATAAATGTCAAGGATCTGTTTGGCAAGCTCTCCCTGCTTAACATCTACACGTGTTTCTGTCTGTTCACATTTATGGCAGCAACCCCATTGTTTCCCAGCTCACTCAGAAATCACACCTCAGTCAGAGAGGAAACAAGCGAGGCTGACTGCAGAAAAGATGCGAGATTGCTATCTTGGGCAGGGCACCTCGCAGCGTATTTACCATGCAGGCTGTGTCTGAGGCAGCACTGTCAACACCGTCCTCAAGGAGGATGTATAATACAGATGTTAAACACCGATTATCCTGCTGAAGATCAGGTAAGTTAAATACCAGTAAGGGTGTGATGCTTAGCACTGCACACACTGGGGGTGATATTCTCCCCCCGACTTTCCCAGGTGCTCTCCTTCAGCCCGTACTGTTAGCACATCGCCCTGCATGAGCTGTTACAGCACTGCACATTGGGAGGCAAAAAATCTGTCCGGACTAACTCTTAGAAGCTGCAGTGCTAACGCACTGACAAATTCATTCTCAGTTGTTCTCAGTCCCTTTGGATTGAGCTAAACACCCCGAGCTGGAGGTGCAGGAGGTGCAGGCGGTCCTGGTTTATACCAGGACATGGCAGTTCAGAGGTCATGAAGTTCTCGGGCTGCACAAGGTAGAATTTTGCTTCTGTGCCTCATCTGTGCCCCTGAAAAATGTTTTTTAGGGGACTGTTTATGACTGTGCCCTATTTGTCCTTCAAAACAGTATAATACCACTGAAGTCAGCAATAAAATATTTTCTTGGGATGTTTTTGTGCTTCCTTTTGAACCTTTAAGAAAAATATGTCAGTGTGACACTATTACTAGGATGAAATTTTCCCCTAGAAATCAAAGCACAACGAAAACTCTTTATCAGTTTCCCCTTTCTCTTCAGAAAGCTGTGGTAGCAGATGCTTTAAACTCTTTCGTGGGTGAAGGGGAAAGGTTGGATTACTGAAAAAACAAGGCAGGCTTCAGCGTGTGGAGGAGGCATTAGGAACTGCTTAGGATCTCAGACCTGCAACACCTTGAACCCATCACCAGCCAGAACCGTGATGGATGGGAGAGGATAAAGGGCAGCCTAGCTGACCCATGATGCCTTCCAGTGCCCTCCAAGAAACAAGAAGAAAAGAGATTCTTATCACTCTGTGAAAGAACAGAGGGGAAAATTATCATTAAAATGCCTTCCTAATAAAACTAACAAACAGGGGCTCTTTTTCTTTCAAACGCCATTCTCTTATCCCTTCCCTACAAGCTTCAAGATGGCCATGACTTGAAGAATTTTAGTCCTTGGGTGAACCTCTCCTGAGCAGAGGTCACATCCTTTTGCCTAGACTTTAGTTTTGTTAGACAGTCTTCTTTGAAAACCTCAGTAAAATAAATAATTTGGGGTGTATCTTTTTAGTCTTCGGTGCATCAGCTTGTTATGTAGAATTATGGTAATACACGTAATTAATACATGAAATACAATTGTTGTATTTGTGACTCTGAATGCACACCCCACATCACCTGCTGGAGAATCACTGATGAAACATGAGTGAGTCACTTTATTTCTCTGTTTGCTTTAGGTCTGGGAATTTTGCTATCGCTGTGGTAAACACTGACGTCAAGTAGTGAAGAGTTAGGTGTGCTATGGAAACCAGAGCAATTACAGATCTCATAGCAAACAACTTACAGGATAATGCTGACCACTGAAAGTTAATTTCCGCATTTTCCCCCATTGATATTTGCAGACTGGCACTCACAGCCCACCAAAACCCATCCATTTCCCCTCCCAAACTTCCATGCCCAGCTTTCCCCTTGCCTCTGCTCAGCATCATCCTGCACCCCAGGAACCTGACTGCCTCCTCATGCTCCAAACGCCTGCCCAGATGCTGTCCTGTTCGTAGCTCTCAGGGGACAAGCCTCTGTCTCTCCTCTCAGCTCTCAGAGCCCATCCTTCTTAACCTCCCAGTCCCCTTCTGCTCCCAGGGCTCTGCACCTCTCATCTTCCACGGTCAGTCTTGAAACTGAGTACCACTTAGTTTGAAAGCCAAAAAGCAGGAATTTCTTTGGACTTGTGGATGTTTAATAAGCCAGTATCTGTGGTTCCCTAACACCTGGTGCCCCATAATCCAAAGTTTTAGGAAGCCTTCAGGCTCAGATTCCACCTATGCGTCAGGTTGTTTGTTAGGCAGACACCACAGCTCTAAGGGAAACAGGCACAGCTCTAGGAGCTGAACCCTAAATCCAAGGAATTCTCCATCCAGCTGTCCTAGTATTTGGTCACATATTAACCACTCCAAAACATTTGATTTTAGGTTCTTTGAAACCAATCCTTTACCCCAGTATTGGGTTTGGGTTGTTAGCATCATGCTAATCCCCACAGACCTTTGGAATTTATCCTGCAAGTTGATGACTACATCAAAGGCGTCTGGGTAGGAGAAGCCAGGACAGATACATTAATTCTTAACACAGGAAATCCCCACTGTCCTGTGGCTGCGCTGCCATTTGTGAAGGTATCCTCAAGTTCTTTCCTTTGCCACCCTCACCACCTTGTCGCCCTCTCTTGACGTACATCCAAGAGTATTGCCCAAAATAGGTTTCCCTGGTGGGGAAACTGAGCTCAAACTCCTGAAAATCAACGTATTTCTGTAAGAAAAAAGCTAAACACACTCGTATCTGGTAGCTGGATGGGACCTGCTCTCTGCGTGGGTCTCAGAACTGATATGTAATTCTGGGACCCAGCAAATTCATTCCTACTAATTCAAAAGCTCACCCTGCTAATCCTTCTCCTTTATTTTCATGCTATTCAAACCAAGGGTCAAGGTGTACTTTCAAAACAAAATGCCAGTCTTACTCCACAACTGCTCCATGAGAGCAGAGCCCTGTGCCCCTCGCAGTCAGCCAGATGCATTTACAGAGATGATGGGTAGCTTTAGGAGTCAGACCTGCCCAGAAGTGACATGATGCAGCAAGTGTGCTTTTGCATCACACCTTCTTGGTGGTCCTAGGGGCTGTTAGGAGAAGCCTGCAAAGCTGAGTGGTTCCCGGGGCGTTCTGTACTGTCCAGCTACAGGACACCTCACATGGCTTCAAGTTCTGGATAACTGCAATCAAGGAATTGCACGCGGAACTGCTGCAGTCAGTGCTGAAACACTGCAGTGGGGATGCTACCAGGCATCGTGGTCTTTCTGTTGAGCATGGAGCTGGAAATGTTTCCCAAAGGCTGTTGTGATATGGTGTCCCAGATTTTGCCTACCCTGGGACATGACGCTAACACCAAGGAATTGCTTTTGGACGTGAAAAAATCAGGTCACTTATACATACAGGCAAAAGACTTGGTTTAAATGTAGCTAAACCAGCAGAAAAAGGCTCTTTTGCACCCATGCTGTCCATCACCCAGCACAGCAGCTCCTCGAGCAGGAAGAGCTGTACCAAGCAGCCAGGGCAGCAGGGCTCACATCAGATGCTATAAAAATGTGTGATTTCCTGGCCTGCCACCACACAGCTCCGACCCATTGCAGCCTTGCTACCGAGTGCCCGACTTACTGAAACACCCCAGATCACTTGTAAACCTTGGCTCTTCTCCTCCAGAGCCTGCCAAGTTCCCATGATCACTGACTGGGGGGTAGTTTGTAACCTTTCTCCATTAAGGGTTTATTCCTAATCCTGTCGGTTCCTATCTCACAATGACATAGCTTGGATCCCCCAAACATTCCAGTAATTCTTCTCTTTTGAGCCAGCAGACGCTGTGCTTCCTTGGCAAGCAGGCGTCCTGCATTCCTGGACTCGCTTCCCAAGCTGCCTTGCCCACTCCTTAGGAATGGCTCCCTGCAGGGACTTATTTCCTTAAGGATAAGATGTTTTCATACCCTGGCAGGTTTCCCACTTCCTATCATCACATGTATCCCATGCAAAGAGGGAGCAGAGTGCCGTGGGTTTCTCCTTGGTAGTTGTGAGCGCCAGGACACCTCAGGAGGACAAACAGGTGCCTGCAGGGTGTGCGGTCCCTCCCTGCAACCTGGGGGCCTTGGTGCAAGCTCTGCCTGAGGCATAACAATCTACAAGGAACAGAAGTGCCTCATTAAGCCCCAGGGACTCCCAAGGAGTGCTCCCAGGTTTATGGCACAAAGCAGATTCTCAGAAGATACCAGCACTGGGAAAGCCAGTGCAGTACAAGACCTCACACTCACAAGCTGTGCTGATGCACGAGGATGTCTTGGACTCCAAGCCCCTTTCAAGCTCACGTGAGAGTGCCTGAACATGATGCTCTTCTCCAGGAGCAGTTGCTGAGATGTACCTGGGCTGAGTTAGCTGCTGTGTGCGCTGTGTGCCTCCTACCGTGGTCCATACGCATGCAGTCCAGAAGAGCAGCATTTGGCATCCCACTGTCTCCCTGGTCCCACTGCGGTTCTGCAGCAGGAGCTGGTGCAGGGCCCCCATGCAGGACTTCCTCAAGCCTCAATTCAGGTGTTTTCACCAAGCAGCGTGGCACAGAGCTGGACACAAGCTAAACACCGACTGTTGGGCTGCTTATTGCAGGTCTCAGCCAACGCGCTGTTTGGTTTAATCTGTCTCCAAATGCTCTTAGCTACTTGTTTTCTCATTTGCTTTCCACCTCTGGGCTCCCAGGGTTGCTGCCAGCGCCTGAACACATTTCTGTACGAATTCCAGCTTATTTAGGACATGAATGAACTCCCTTCCCGTTGAGGAAGAAGCCCGGTGTTGGCAGGGAAGGTGACCCGGCTGCTCCAGAGCGGCTCAGCCCGCAGCCTCCCTCCCGCACGGCTCCGGCTCCGGCTCCGGCCGCAGCCCGGCGGGGGCAGCTCCCGGCCCGGGGGGACCCCTGGCGGGCACCGCCCGCAGCGCGGCCCCGGCCGGCCGCAAGTTTCCTGCTGCGGAGCTGCTGCCAGGAATGGTGGTGGCTTTTTTTTTTTTTTTTTTCCATTTTCACCGAAAAATCTACATTGCAGATCTAGTTTCAGGGCCCTCGCTGCCTTGTGCTGGTTCAAACACAGCCTTTAATTACTTCTGCCAGGATTTTAAAGCAATTATATAGGAAGATAATGTAAAAAGCATTACGATTTTCACAGTATCTCTGCTGAGGAAGAACTTGGCAGCTGTGACTGCGCAGTGTGCCAGACTCCCTCTCGCTGTCCAAGCCCACTGGCCCCACGAGTCACTGTCAAAGCAGAAACGCGAACGGGGTGAGTGAACGTCCGTGTCAGCCTCGGGAGCACCCGAAGCCCAGCAGCAGCACAGCAAGCTGGGGCAGGAGGCCAAGGGCAGGGAGATGCACAAGTCTGCTGGCCAGAGCAGATGCTCTAAGTCAGTATCCAAGAAGCTGTCACTACTGCAGGAGCCCAAAACACGGGTGATCCTGGGACAGCCTCCTGCTCTGCACAAGTTTTCAGGACAGGCTGGAAAAGTTGTTCTCCTTTTTAATGTATGAGAAAAAATACAAGGCAGGACGCTGCATTGGAGCTGGGGCGTTCTCCCATACAGAAAATGCCACACAGGCCTGCACATTTCCAGCACGCACCCAGCAACATGCAATTTCCTTCCCCAGTACTGCAGGGGCATCACCTGCTGCATCGCCAAGAGACAGGGAGCGTGCTGCAGCTGCTGGCTGAGCAGGCCTCTGCAGCTGAGCAGCTGGGTCCCTGTGGAAATGAGATGCTGGGAGCTTCTGGTGCTGAGGAGTGCCTGGGAGGTTGCTCTAGCTGAGCACTTCATTTTCCTCAGCTTGAAAACAAGGTAGTAATGTATGACCTGCAAGGGTGCCGTTAGCATTACAGAGATCTTTGACATCCCTGGATGAGAAGTACTGAAGAAATGCAGCCTATTAAAAATGCAGTTTTCTCCTTTGCCAATTCTATTCTGCTCCAAGAAAAGGCGCTTTTGCAATGACAGCCGGGATGAGCTGGTTTTGACAAGTCAGAGTATGCAGATTTTGATGGAAGATTTAAGTGAAACACAAGTGAAACACGACTAAAAGACCAGTATGGGGTACACTGCCTTCCCCTTCCTTGCACAGGTGCTTCACCTCCCTTTGAAACCAGAGAGGCAGGGTGCTCCAAGTGTCAAGGAACTCCTGCTGGATTACAGCAAGACACCAGTGAGTCCAGGAGATCACGTGGAATATGTTTGCTCAGATAAATTCTCCAGCGTATTCTCCCGTTGGGCTTTCTGCTGGACCAGCCTGGAGCAGAGCCAGCTGTGTCATTGCTGATCTCCTCAGCTGCTGTAACTCACTGTAGTTTTCAGGTGGTGGATTTATTACAGGGCATGTTCTCACACTTGCATGCCACTTTCTAGAATAAAATCTTTTGCAGCTAAAAAAATCTGCTGTTTTTATTTTAATTTTACACTGAGGGTGGGATTTTCCTCCAAGTTTGGCTCCCTCTCTCACACCTCCTTGTGGGAGCTGCACGAAGGCTGTCCAGGGCCAGCTGAAAGTCAATGCTTCCCTGCTCCAACTGCAGGTCTTTGTTGCAGCCAAAAGCCTGGCTTATGATACACCACTTGAAAACAAAATTGTGCTCAGTAATTCTGGGACTTGAAGCAAAGCCAAGATCTTGGGCATGTCCAGGTAAATAGCAACAGTTTCTTTTGGAACAGGTCAAGGTTTTGTCTGTTAAAACCTTGCGCTTGGAAACTTAGCTGCTTGGCCACCCTAGGCACCAACACCTGCACTTAGGCTAGCGACAAGCCCAGCAAAGCGAACGTGCACTTACTGAGTGCCCCGGACGGGCTGCGGGCAGAGCTGCACGTGGAGGTTTTCCCTGGGATGCCTTGCAGAGCGCTGCCCAGGCTGCCTGGGGTGGGCTGAGCCTCACAGCCCAGAGGAAAGGCGCTGGGCAGAGAGGAGCGTGCTGCACCCATGCTGATGCGCTGTGGAAAGCTCCGCTGGATGCAGCAGTTGGTCTCGGGGCTCCGCTGACAAGTGCTGGCGTGCCTGCTCACGCACTTGGGAGAAGGCATTCGGAGAGGTTCTTCTGATTTTATAGCATCAGCTGACATCTGGGGCCACAACCTGCTTTGGCGGAGTTAAGGCAGAAGAGAAAGGAGATTTTGCCAATGTGTTAACTTTTAATTAAACCTTAATGCCTTAATTAAAGCAAGGAGGGCTTAATTAAGGACTTAACTAAAATTTAATACTTTAATGGGACTAAAGACTTTAATTTATCACTGAGCTGAAAAAGAAAAAAAAAAAAAAAGAAGAGGGTTCCCTCGGAGATGCACATACACACAGCAGCCAATTATGAAAGAATCCCGGGGTGTCAGGTTCGTCAGTCAGAGCGTGCTGTGCGCTCGGGGGATCTGCGCTTGTTTTCCATGATACCTGCCTACGACTTCAGCGTAACTTGAGGTTGTCTGATTAAGAGGCATGTGGTACCTTCGCTTCTTTCCAAAGATTTTCGGTGCTGGCAAAGCCCTGTGTCTGGGCTGTCTGACTCACGCTGTGAGGTCAGCCCCGGGACGAGCCGGGTGTCCTGGTGCACCTGCAGCCACCCAGGCTCCCAGCCCACAAGCTGCGTGGCGGGGCGGTGTGTGGCTGGAGGGGCCCCGTCACCGGCACTCGGCCCACGGCTCCCAAAGGACTGGCCAGCCCTGCCCAGCGGTATGACAGTGACAGGAATGCTGCGAGGCATTTGGCTGGCTTTTAAAGGGCAGGCTTTCATGGGGTTCAGAGCTCCGTACCTCCCACCTTCCTCAGACGGGATGTTTATCTACTTTGTGGCATTTTGTGCGGCTGGGAAATACAAATCCAAGCCAGCAGAGCTCACTTTCAGCTTAAGTGTGCTGGCATTACACAGCAACGTTTGGGCCACAAATAAGTGAACTTTAAGGGACTTCTGTTACAGCATCTGAAAGAGTCCCTCCATGCACTGAGCTTTCAAAGGAATAATTTCCAGCCATTTGGCTTTTGAAAGCTCTTAACCCACTGAATCAATGAATGTAGTTACTTAAAAAGAAATCAGGACTATTGACAAGAACAAGAAAATCTACCCTTACACAACTGTGGTTGTGCCCCGTAGTATTTTCAGCAATGGGTCTGGAAAATCTCCTGAAAGGCCAGTAGGTATTATTGCAATTTTACCAGTGCAGAAGTTGAGGTACGGGGCAGTTAAATGACTAATCCAAGATCAGACAGTGACCTCGCAGATATTTTGAAGACCCTTCCCTACCAGGCAGTGTGCAGCTGCATGCCTTTGAAGGGGATTGGAGCTTAAAAAGAGCCTTAGGTTCAGAAAATGCAGCCCCTCTCCTGGGTGTAACGTGATCCTGTATGGAGCTTGGCATTTTGGCCAGACTGTCATTTCTTCCAACAGCAATCTGCCCAGCCTATGCAGAAAGGACACATATGTTTCCTATAACGAGACTGTACGTTATTTTTTATATACATAGGAAGACCATAATACTTGAGAAGACTCATTACTGGCTATCCATTCATATCTGCCATTCTCTACGGAATTGCCTAGGCCTAATATGTTAACTGCATCAGACGTGCCGAGGGCCAGAGCTTCATCTCTGTCCAAGGAGCGCACAGCACAGCGGGGCGCGGGAGGGCCGGCGTGTCAGGGTGCCAAGTCTGCTCCCTGGCTCTCTGCCTGCCTTCGTCAGGAGCAGGGCAAGCCCCCAGCAAGCTCAGCGATGCTTCAGCAGCTACTCACTGCCAGAGGGGAGAGCGCAGCTGGGGAGCAGTGGGGCAGGGCGTGATGCGGGTAGCCCAGACGCATCCCCTGGGCCAGTTTGCTACAGGGACACCGAGGCACAGGAGCCTTCAGGGCGCCTCGCTGGGGTGCTGGTCCAAGGATGCGCAAGCTTTAGGTGCTCCTCCAAACCATGTTGGCGATTCCTCCCATAAATCAGGAAGCTGTGGTAGGCTTTGCTGCTGGCACCCCTCCCCGGGACAGCGGGGGAGCGCCCTGACAGCACAGCCCGCTTGCTGTGTCCTCGTTCTTGGCCCTGCGGAGGCAGCTGGAGGTGAGGGGCTGGGGACCTGCCCCGTGCACTGCCAGTAATTATTCCACTTTGATTCTTGCTCATCTCTGGCCCATGAAATCAAGGCCAAACTCTGGAGCATGTGTGGGGGTGAGGAGATGGAAACTGGGCCCAAACCGCCTTAACTGGTTCCACAGAGCTGCTGCTTTCCGCAGCGAGCAAGCCAGAACAATGTCATCTCAATACCCCGCACTAATCTGGGGGAAACTGAGCGTGACTGACTTCACGCATGACAGCCTGGAAGCCAAGCATGGGAGGTCAGCACCAGCCTCGCTCCAAGCTCCCTCGCAGCCGGCTTGGAGAGACGAGGCCCACGGATAGCTGTCCCGCTGCCCTGTCCCCGGGGCTCAGCATCCACTGCCACCGGGCTTGTCCGTCACTCCCCGACCCCAGTCCCCATGCTGACGGCCTGGCCGGGCTCCCAGGGTCCCACCTACCCACCGACCAGAGAGGCCGGTGCACGTTTCAGGCATGCTGTCATTAACAAATGAGGCACAGCGCTTGATTAATTCCACAGGTTTCTTCCATTAGGAGCCACTACATCATTGCTACACAAGAGCCTTCCTCCCCTCAGCGCTGACCTTCCTCCCACAGCTCGCCCATTTCCCTCGGCTGTGGAAGTTATTACAGACTGGTTATTTGAAAGACCTGGAAACCGGGGCAGCCGCTGCTTCCTTTCATCTCCAGCTCTGCTGCTCCTCACTCCTTGGCAGTTTGGAAGGATGGTGGAAGTAATTAATGGCTGGGGAGGGGAGGAGGAGGTGCTCCTAAGAGGGGAGTCAAAAATTCCTCTTGACAATGACCACATGTCTGAGGCTTGGCTACCAGTTCACCTGACAGCAGTAAGGGCCTAATAGTCATTAGTCACCACTGCAGACACGCTCCATGCACTTCTCCGCGTTCCTTTTTTTCCCAATGAAGGCAGAAAATAAAACAGCATCAGCCACCCCAGCGCTTTCAACCATCTTTTGTCATCTCGTGGGGAAGAGAGCGGAGAACTGATGGCTCGGAGAGCTTTGTCAGCATGCCTGGCCAAAGGCAGAGAAGTAGAGCAGATAAAACTAAGGTTCACAAAGGGAATGAGACAACTGGGAATGGATGGAGATTTCCCCCAGGGATTGGTATGGAAAGGTTGTGTGACCTGATTTCGTGTGGCTTTAGCTCACCGTCTGTTTTCTGTAGAGGACCTTCTGTAGCCTTTTCTCTAGCTCCCTGCCTTTCATTTTGCTCTGTACCTGACATTGGGTTATCTAAGGGCTTATTTTCAAATAACTTTTTTCCTCAGATGCAAATTACAGAAGCATCGTGTTTGGGGCAGCGTGGAGCAAGGCTCAGAGCTCAGCTCCTGCCACCGGCCCCGTGCCTCCTGCGGCTGGGAGGCTGAGGCACGCAGCCTGCATGCTGCTCTCCTCGCTGACTTCCCCGCCCGCTCACACATGATAATATCTGAGGTTTTGGCTCGGAGTCCCCCATAATTAGAACAAAACTGGCAGCTTTTTGAGGCTGAACTCCAGATAAAATTGGTTGGGAATAAAAAAAAAATAAAAGAGAAGGAGTGCTATAAAGTGGAAATGATATACTTGAGAGCCGATCAGGATCTAGAAGAGCAGCACAGGAATGCTAATGCTCCTCTGCGGAGGATTTGGATATTGCATTTTGGACCGAGTGCAAACCCAAAAGATTTTGAAACATACATTAGAAGAGAGCGCAGCTCAGGATCTTGGCGGTCAGTCTGCCTGCCAAACTGTCCTGGAGCCATGCAGAAGGCGCAGACCTAGCGGCTCTGTGAGGCTGGCAAGCAGCGGGGCATGGCGCCTGGCCCACCTGCTGCCGCTGTCACAGCCCCACGCGCCGGCACGCAGCGGGAGAGCTGGCCGGGCTCTGCAGGGCTCTCTGCTGAGCGCCTTTAGCATCCCTTGCAATGGGGCTGCTGCCCTCACCGGCTGCGGTTTGGACCCAATGTCTTTCTCCAGCAGAGGCTCTAGCTTTGCTTTTCGGAGATCCCGGCAGTTTTTCTAACTCAGCACCCTCGACCACCTACCCCCAGTGCCTCTGCTGGACAAATTAATTCTGCTGCCCCCGTTTTACACAGGAAAATGGGGGTATAACAAATCACAGCAGCCGGCTGAGGGCCAGACAGACCTGACCTGTTGAATCCAGGTCGCACAGTTCCTTAAGCAGGGTCTTAATTGCTGTATCATCCATTCTTCCATCTACAGCTGTCCAAGACAGGATTTTTCTCCCAGAAAATGAGGGTAAAAGACTCAGTGGGCCCAGCTGCATTTTGTAAGTGTCTTTGCCAAGCCTTTCTGCCCCATTTAAGAGGGCCCAGCCGTGCTTTATAAAATATCAGATGGAGATCTCTGAGATAAAGCCACGCTTTATCATTTTACACGAGCCATTTCATTTTGTCCTGCCTAGTACGGTACGTGATTTGGCTGCAGAGGAAACGCATTGCTTATTCGCAAAAGAGTTCTCCTATCTGTCTGACCCAGAAATCAGTCATTATAAGTAATTGTTGTATTACCGAGAGAAGAGCCTGTGCTTTCCCCAGAGGAGTAGCCATCCGGCCTTTGAGGAGAACTGCACCTCTCCAAGGAAAGCCGCGACAGGCTTGATTGGCGCCCGGCTGCCATGCAGAAGTTAAACCAGATGAGCTGTGTCAGCCCAGTGGAAGGCAAATGCATGGTAGCCACTTGGAAAGCCCCAGATTTGTCACTGACTGCATTGTTATCTGCAAGGGGGCAGAATGTAATCAGAAACACATTTTTGAGTGAAGGACTGACCTCTGCAGAATCACCAGGAATTTCTGAGGCTGCACAGCTGTGCATGTGCCTTCCCATCTCGGCGAGGCCGAGCCATGCCAGCTTCATTTCAGTGCTTCAGGCTCTCATGTAATACTCAGTCCCATTTCTTTCCACCTTAAATCCATGTACCGTGCTTGAAACACAGCTGTGGAACACTGAGCTGCTTCAGAAGATGGCAATTTTAGAGAGCCAGAAAGTTTCAATCCAGTTGAGAGAATCAGACTCCGATCTGAGCTGTTCCCTACCCCAGCACTGCACATAGGTACCTCCGTGAGCAGTGCTATACCGTGTGCTTGGCTGCTGCTCATGTGCCAGAAAAGCATGGTCTCTCGATTTGAAGACAAGCAAGAAGTGCAAAAATGTACAGGTAGCCTTATTCTAACAATTAGTTATTCGCTATTAATTATTTTTAAAAGTGCCTAATTTTATAGTTACTTGGCTTCAACTTTCAGCTGTTAATTCTTGTTCTGTCTTTCTGCTCTCAATTAAACAGCCTTTAGTACCATTGTTTTCCTTCTGAAGAGGTGCTCGTATACTGCACCCAAGTCACCTCCCAGCCTTGGTTTGGGTACACCAGCCGGTAATGTCCCTGCGCTCTGCCCTGTCCCACAGCCCCTGTTTTACAAGTGTGGGGCTACCCCCAGGGACGGGCCAACCCGCAGGTCCCAGCACAGTCCCAGCGCTGTAACTCAGTGCCACAACCCTTACTGCCATGTGCTGATCCCTTCTCAGAGCGCAAGGCAGAACCCCAAGGCCATCCCTAGACACAGTTCCCGCTTCAAAAGTATTTTTGTGAAGGTAAAAACTCACTTTGGGCTGAGGTGTGCTCAAGCTGTGGATACTCTGGCCTCAGTCTCTAACGGAGCAGTAGGGGGAACTCTACAGAAGCTGCTGGCATCCTGGACCTGTAATCCCTTTCCATCAGACCGCAGTGGCCGAGGACAGCCCTGCTCTCAGCAACATGCAGTACCCCGAGGTGCTCGGCATTGCAAATCTTTGTAAACGTGGCCCCCAGGGCCCAGCCTGGAGGGTGCCGAACGCCTTCAGGTCTCCTTGAGGCACCGGGGCTGAGCTCAGCACTCCCAGGCTGTGGCCTTCAGCTGTCAGTCAGGGTGAAAATCCCTACCGAAGCCCTACATGCACCGGGCCGTGCCTGGAGGCGGCATTTGCGTGCCGAGGTGATGCGTTTGGCGCGCCTGTTCCTGCCAGCAAGCTGATGGCTCTGCTGATGTTTGTGGGCAATGCACGCCCTCAGTGGAGCTCCTGGTGGCTCTCTGGGAGGGAAAGGCCTCTCGCAGCTTCCTGAAATGTGCCAACCCGAGAAAGAATGGCTTTGGGATGGAAACCCTGGGAAGGATTTGTTGGCATACCCGTGACAGGAGCTTACTGTTGCAATCACTGGTAAAACTTCATAACATAAGAGCTATGCTTTCCTTGCTCTCTTTCACCTTTGTTTTCAGGAATGCAAATAGAAATCAAGTGCAAGAATTCTGAACACAAAAATTATAAGGATAATAAAATACCTAGAAACTGAACAAAAGCATTGTTATTGCTCTGTTCCCTTCTCTTGTTCTAATAAACTTGATTTTTCTCTAACCCTGCTCACAAGCTTCCATCAACAGAATTGAGCTCATTCCAGCAAACGGGTTTCACTTTAGGAGAAAGGATGGCTCAGCAGTGATAAGGAACATCTTTGTTTTCCAGTGATTTAAGGTCACTGTGGTATCAGAGAGCAGGTGAGCAAAACATATGATTTTTTTCTTCTGGTTTTGCAAGTAAAGGCAGGCCTCACAATTTGCTTGCATACATTAATCCCATAACTGCCTGTGCACCTCATATACAGGATTAAAACCATTTCAAGGTGAGAAGTTGTAGCCACAATGCTGTGGTTGGAAAGCTGAGTCTTCACCTGGCACAGAGACAATTTATTCACAAGTTCCTGCTCTTGACAGCTGGCACTGCACTCTGCTAAGTGCAAGCAGAATGTTTTCAGAAGAGCTCCCCAAACTTTGTAACTTCTATTTCAGTAGCCAAAATAAGAACCAGCCCATCCAAAGCACTTGGCACCTAGCAGTGCCCCTTCGAAAACCTCCACAGTCACTTCTGTGCTTATTTCTATAACACTGATGACTCCCTGTCGTGCCGAGGCACTGCAACAAGCCCTGTGGCTCTGTTGTGGCTACCGCAGCTTTCGCTTGTTTCCATCCCGAGTCTCGGCTGCTGGGTGGAGGAGCCGGAGCCGCAGAGTACCTGGCTGCTTCTCTTGCTTACTGGGACATGCTTAAAAATGCAAAGCAAACGTGTCCTAGAGGCTCAGATGCCAAAATGAAGATTATATTTTCATGTCTTGATTTTTTGGCCTGCTGCATATGCCTTGATCACTGGGGCTTTTGCATTATGCAAAAGGCTGAAGAGCCCTCTGAGGCTGCGGCGGAGCTGGAGTACGGAGGTATCTGTAATAAAATCCCTGGATGACTTAGGAGTGCCACTTCAGGCAAATACCCCTTTCCAAGATAAAGAGCAATATAGGATTGCAATAAGCTGGGTTCTTTTCATTCTTTTGCCTTCCCGATGTTTGGCACAAGTCCAAATCCTCTCTGTTCTCCACCCACCCATCAGACATCTTCTGCTAAATATCCTGTCCTCTTGTCGTTTTGGCAAAAAATAAACTATGCACGAGAAAGAATTATGCCTGTGAGGCTCTCATAAAAAAATTCCTGTGAACGATAAATCAAAACAAAATAATAATTATCACCAGCCACAGGACCACATTTATGTTTCTCATATTTTCCTCTTACTTTTCGTTGATTATCAAGTCTACACAAGAGTGAGAACCTGATTTTCCTAAAGATATTGATACGCTGGTAATCCCAAACTCTGAAGCCCAAGCCTACCTTGCCTACAAGAGAATTCTGTGTAGTACTGATGAAGAGGGTCAAAATCCTCCCCTAGAACTCCATATGGCTCGTTTCTGTCCTGGAGCTGAGGTGCCTCTTTCTTTCCTATGGCTACATAAATCTTCCACCACCCCTCTCCTACATTCTGATTGCATTTAACAAATAATGAGCACTTACAAGGTGTATTTTCTTCTTAGACTCTCAAAGTGATTGGTGGGGAAACTGAGGCACAAAGGACTTGCCCAAACTCACAGCATGGCTGGGTGGAGGCATCGGCCTCCCGGAGCAGCACTGGCAGCAGATCCCGATCAGGCTCTGGGGCCGCTCCGCCGCAGGAAGGATGCTCTGCTTAAAGGCTTCCTCCAGCCACGCTGGGGTCAGGAACTTGAGGGGCAGTCTGAGACAGGAGCTTCTTGCTCCTGCCAGAAGGGTTGGGCTGCGTGAAGAGGGGCAGGGCCGGTGAGAACACCTCACCCCCTCTTGCCAGCTGGTGCCCCTCTGTGGATGCTGGGCATGGAGCAGCTGGACACGGTGGAGAGGGCAACAGGGAATGTTCTCTAAGGAGTGGTTCAGTCTAGGAAAAAAGCAAGGAAAAGCAATACCCTACTCTTTGTTCCCAGTGTCGTGGTGCACTAATGCTCTCAGTAGCTGGAAACAACCTGGAGCTGTGGCAATCAGCACCCAGAGCTAAGGTGTAACCTTGCCTTTCTTTCGCCAGCAAGCTAGGAGTTTGAACCTAACTCCAAGAGCCAAATCCTCCAAAAAGGCCAAGAGCAGATGGGATTAATGTATGAAAGTCCACCATAAAACACATGTATGGGACTTCTGATCTCGCAGGGCCCCAACCAACCATCCAGCCCTTGCATCAGCAGCTGTCAGCACTTCCAGCTCCACCAGGCAGGCAGGAGCTGTGGCTGGGTGTGCTCTTACGACAGCAATTAGGCTCAGTAGAGAGTGCTTCAGAGATACTTTTACTTATCAGCCAAGTTCAGAGGGTTCCTTAAACTTAGTTTGATAACACGTTCCCTCCTAGGAAAAGATAACCACGATCCTACACTTTCACTGGGTTTCAGCAGTTCGGGAATGCAACAGCACCTTTTGCTGAGTAAAAACAAACCAAAGCAAAAAGCAACAACAAAAGGCTTATAATTGCTAACCAAATCCCCTCAACAGGGTCATTGAAATAATGACTTTTTGATGAGCACTTACTGTCAGGATTAAGTAGGAAATAATGGCAATGCTTTTATGTTAATACCTCAACTTCTGTGTCAATACATTAGCTGTGCTAGTGTCAGACAAAATCCCCATTACAAACGGAGGTAACATTAAAAGGTGCAAGCCCAGCCAGATGCTTCGTGGTGTGAGGAGTTACCGCAGGCTTTGCATAAGGATGAACCTCACTCCCCAAACAAACCAAAGTAATTAATGGTTTACAAAAGATAATTCAAGGCATGGAAGATTTACAGAGAGAAACAGCACACTTCTGAGCCATGGAGAGATGCTGGAGACCACAGAGACCTAAGCTGCAAGTTCATGTTTGGCCCAGCCCAGCACCTCCGAATATGCAGTTGGATGAGCTGAGCCCTGCATACACGCTAGTAAACTCTGAGATTTATTGGGCTAATGCAACCAGATTGCACCCAAATCCAAGCTGTTTTGTATTTAACCTGTTCGGGTATCCCTGCAACGTGCCCTCCTACTCATCTGGTCTATGGCTACCACAGTTTAATCCATCTGGCAGACCCTAAAATATCACTGAAGCTCAGTGTCTATTGCCAAGAAGTACTGAGGAGAAAATCAAGCCCTCTGAAAGCATCCATGGAGAGCAGCAAATCATGCAACAGGTAAATTGCTGCAGGAGAAGGGGCTGAAGAAAGCAACGCACTGCTGAGTTCTGTGGTAGCTTGAGGGTTTTCGTTTTTGCTGGAATTTGGAGGAGGCAATGTCTGGGAGGAAGGGAGCACAGCGGTGACACGTTAGCAGTGGACTTTGTAGCCATGAATAGCTTCCTCATCCATAAGCCTGTTCTGAGCAAGGCCAGGACACTCATGCCTCGTCTCCTCCTGACCATGTACCAGGCTTTGCAAAGGCCCTGGAGAGCTTGTTCTCACCCTTCCTGCTCTCCCTGCTGGTGCTAACTCCATCCCCAGCCAGCTGACGTGGAAGAACTGTTATAAAGGAAGTATCGATACGCTCTGACTCTGGATGGGCTTTTCCACACCAGCTGGGGCTAAACACAGAGTTGTGTGAGTTGACCCAAACACTTCAAAGATAGGAAATGCAAACACTGAGATGGAATAAAATTTCCTGGCTGCTCACTGACTTGGAAACAAATGAGCTGAAGATTCAGAAATCTCTCTGCCATTAATAGCTTTGTAGACCAGCATGGCTGAGAAGAAGGATGTCTGCACAAACATGCTGCTAACATAGGGGGCAACCGATGAAATATAGCTCGTTGGAGAGATGGCTATGAAATACAGCTATTCCAGGGAGTATCCTCAAGATCTTCTTGCCCATTAAGGCTTCGTTTAAAAAAGGAGAAAAGGAGATGCTGCTGATATAATAAGCACGGTTGTGGCCAAAAATAAATAAATAAAAATAAATCCCCTTCCTTCTGAGAGAACCAGGAATACAGTGCAATATAGGACAAAACCAGGAATAATAAACAGCGCGGTCTGTAAAGCTCAACTCCCTGCAAGCTGTGGAGAACTCTTGCAGAAGCGACGGTGGGACACAGAGATGGGATCCAAACTTTATCGCTGGAGCTAATCTGATCCCACTTGGCAGCACAGGGTGTTTCTGCAAGACAGAGCTCGTGGGACGTGCTGGGTCAGATATGTTTGGAGGGTCACAGGCTTTAGGGCCAGGCCGCCCGCTGACATGGCTCAGGCCAAGGAGCTTGCCCTGTGAATCCTGCACCCAGTCACCCGTGGCAGGGTGGTAGGGGGAAGCCTGGGCTATTAGCTTTATTTTCATAACTACAGTCTCCCAAATATAGAAGCCAAACAGGCACATCATAGGCCTGGCAATGTGAGCCACAATCTTGGAATGTGACTACATGGTAATGTCGAGGGCAAATTTCTAAACGCTCCCCACCCTTTCCTGAGAAATGCAAAGACATGGCTATTAAATAATCTCCTCATTTTAGCAATTTAGTTGCTGTTTGTACAGCAGTTTGAACGTGCACGGTGCCACAGCACAGAAACGCTAAGTACTGTGTTATTTAGCTGCAAAGCCTGTGATAATCCCTCATTATGAAATAATAATTAATCATCATCATTTTATTCAAGAGCTCCCCACCCCCTCCCAGGCCCTACAGGCGCTGACCAAACTCTCTCCCGGAGCACGTCTGGACAGGATGGCTTGGCTCTGGATGCAAAGTTCAGCTATGAACTTTCCCAAAGTTCAGGGCTGTGCCTACCGGAGCATCTCACCCAGCCCAGCGCAGGGAAAACGCTTCCTAATCTCCAGCGGAGGATCAAAGCTGCGATCCACCCAGCCCAACCATTCCCGTCACCCTCATTAGTCCAGAGAGTGAAATTGAGACATTGAAAGGGTAATTGAGGACGCCGAGAGGCTGAATCAAAAGGAGCGAAGGAGCTCTGCTCTTCCCATGCAGGATGGAGCCGAGGTTCCTGACTCAGCCACCTCGGCTGGATGTTCAAACTGGGGCACGGCCTCTGGGCTTCCCTCCTGGGGACAAGGACTGTCCTCTTGGTAGTGGCTGCCCAGAGCAAGGTGAAGGGCACTGTGAGGCTATTTGGTTTCAGACCTATCTTTATTAAAGGTAATTTGACATCTAGCATATCACAAAATAGAGCAGAAATACAGCCATAGCTGTATAGAGCCCAGACGAGTGAGAAGCCTGAGGGGATGTGCTACAGTGACCCTGGGACACCAAACAGGTCTACTAAAGCTAAAGTGCAAAACACTGTGTGGCAGTTTGTGCTTCATCATGCCATCCGGGAGAGCACCGAGGTGATCTCCTAGTGAACAGAACAAGGACAAGCTTCGAATGAGCAGGGTTGTTCCTGAACTCCAAACAAACTTGAGCAAAGTTTTGTGTACATCCACAACTAAGCAGCACCCCCCAAGCGGCTAGTTCTGCACTAATTGTCATCGAATTGGTGAGTAGAAAGGAATGGCTGTGGGTGGGGACGGCTGCTATGAAGGGTCATTTAGACACAACAGTTGTGGTAATCCTGTGGTATGAGAAGAGCATGGGAGAGTCCAAAAAGTTGGTGTGCTGCAGGGGGCAGTCCCTGGGAGGTGCAGCTCCGCTGGTGATGGCTCTTCCCCTGCTAGAGCTGTACAAAGCCACACTGTGCTGCTGCCAGGCCTCTGCTCTGCTTACAGTCTGAATTTCCTTATTCGAGTGTTCCTTTTGTAACCGTGTTTCCAGCTTTGTAATCAAAAACTGAGCTTTGTTTGATGCAAATGAAATACACTCTTACTGTAGGCTAGCTCAATGTTTCATGTGGAGCGACTCTGCCTCCCCGGAGATAGCAAACCCAAATAAATCAGCATGGATGACGTGTCCTTTCAAGCTTCTGCTGTTGAGGTAGGAATGGTGTGAGCAGTGGTGTCAGGCAGCGCCAGGTATAAAGGGAGCCTCACACCTTGAGCAGATGTCACACAACGGTTTCTGGCATGGAGCAGACAACAGCAGGACAACACAGCCGTAGAGAAGTACCCCTTACCGTCAGCTCGATTTCTATAAAGCACTACAGCAAGTTCTTCATGATATTGTGAGCTAAAAAATGCGACCAAAAATCTGTGCAGGATGCATTAAATAGCCTGAAACAATTTCAAAGACAGAATACAAACAATTTTTAAGAGGGAGTCTTTTGATTTGGGTTACTTTTGGAAGTGTTCTGGAACGATGTATTCTAGTGTTTGAATAGTGCTAGTTCAGCATGGCTGCCAAGATAGATTTGTTATAGGCAGATTTGCAATAATATTAAAGGCATGGTCAGAGAGACACGAGGAGCTCCCTTCCTTCCCCTTAAACCAGCCAGCTCTGACAACCCAATGGGCAAGAGACACAAAACCAGTCACAGGAGCTGAACTGAGACTGACCCACAGGGACCTGAGCTTGCTCTCACTTTGATGGGTACCACTTCCTGGCAATGGAATCACAGCATTTTAAAGAAGAACAGGAACACAACCTTTTTAGTTTTTACAGCATTCTATTGAAAGCTTATAGTCATGTCCTGCAGAGATCAGTAACAAACCTCAGTGCTTCACACAGCATAACGAAGTACTCATCACAGTATTTTGCCTTCCTATATCCATGGAGCGACCAGCCGCTCTCCAAAGCCCCCTGGTGATTACACCATTTCATTGGCATCTGCCCGTTCAAAAAACCCCTTGGGAAAATAAAATAAAATAAAAATGGTGCTGTAAACTTCTTCCCATCAGAAACCACCGGGAATTCAAACCACAAAAGCAGCAAAGCCTTCCCTAGCGCCCGGCAGCCAGGCGCATTCCTTGCCGGACAGGAGGACAAGAGGTGACCTTGCCCTGCCCCACTTCCTGATCCCCGCCGGCTGCCAGCGCTGCGCCGCGAGCCCCGGGCTGCAGCGGGCTTCCCCATAGCCCCAGCGCTCAGCAGCCTGACGGGGCTGGAGGGAAAAGGAAGCCGTTCCTATTCCCACAGCCTGCTGTTTGTTTTTTGAGGCGAATGGCAGCTCCATCACTACGGCCCCCGTGGCCCTGGGAGGGAAGAAGGGGGCTGAGCTGGGGCGGCAGTGGTGCTGCGCAGGTGCCACCTCGGCTGTGACCCTGCAGGGGCTCAGGTGGGGCTGCAGTGGGCAGCGGGTCCCTGGGAGCAGTGGGGTGCCTGTGAGCAACAGGACGTCAGCCCTCTGGTCCTGTCCCCAGCACAGTTTGGCTCGATACCTGATTTTTTAATTTATTTTCCTCTGCTTCCTAGCTTCTTAAAAAAGAGATGGTGATACATGATGTCATGTACATCTGATTTTTGGCTTATTAAGAAGTTAAGTGAAAATCATTGGATATTCTTGTATGAAAAGTGTAAAGCACCATCATTGCAAAAATATAAAAATTTGAATAAATTCTAAATGTACCAATGAATCTAGACTAATAATAATAATAATAATAATGGTGGATTCACTAAAGTGTGTGTCTTTGTAGAAAAAAATGTGAATGGGATAGTCATTGAAAAAGCCTCAAAACAGTTGAAATTAATGCCCAGCTCAGGGAAGAATCCTTACCCAATAGGGAAGGCTAAATGTTTATATTAAAAACTAAGCACCTACCTAAATGATCTGACTTACAGGTTACATTTCATTCACTGGAAAAAAGACTTACCAGTTACATTTCATTACAGCACCAAAGACAGCCGAGCATGTAATTCATTGGGCAACCCAGAATAAGACAGGGCTCACGTGGAAAGGGAAAACAATGACACCCAGAGCTGGTTACTGGAGAGCTGCACGGCTGGAGTGAGCGCCTAGCCCTTAATCCCCAGTGCCTGCTGCCTCTCACCATGGTGCTCAGGAGCACGGCTGCAGTCTGCATGCATGCAGCCTAAGGAACAGCGTTGGCTTGGCCACAAGGACCATCAGGTCACATCTGAAAGGCTGCTGCCAAGGCCAGAGGTGTTTGGTCCCTCGCTCACAGGATGGTAGCCATCCTGGGTACTCAGCTGGGGCTGAACTCAGGACTACTGCCAGAGGGGACAGTGCAAGGTCTCCAGGCATGGGGACACTGTGGGAGAAGGTAGGGTACCAAAGCACATCATTCACTTGGTGCACAAAGCCAGACTTTTTTCTGGTTGCAAACGTGCCACAGAGGAGGGCAGCAGCTGGTGAAAGCACTGTTACTGTGTGTGCTACAGTGGCGCCCATGGAAATCTCAGTCCTGCTAGAGGTTTGTAGCAACAGAGGAAGAGATAATCAAGAATTCCGTCTAACTGGATCAAACTCCATCAAAATGTTTTTTCTGAGAGTAACCAGAAGCACAGGCAGTTCCTTTTGCTTCCGAGGAAACATCTCCGAGGGCATGCAAGGGAGATCTGCAGGAAGCTCAGCACCAGATCCAACTTGTCTTTCTCAGGTTAATCGCTTGTCTGTCATAACACAACAGGTAATTCTCATCGTACAAGCAGGCACTTGGAAGACAAAGGCAGCCAGCCATATATGTGAGGCTTAAAATGACTGGCAAGTGCAGAAAATCATCCTACCTGAGAGAATTACGTGCCAGTCTGTGAGTTAGCTTGGGGTTCCCCTTGTAAGGACCTGGCAGACATGCAGTGTTGCTTTTGCAAAAACAAATACTTTTTCCTAAACAAACCTGGGCTGGCCTGGCTGCCTCACGAATTCTTTGACCTTGAAGTTCTTTATTACTCTCTGGCTCTATGGGATGTAGCTTTTCAGCTGTAATATGGCTGTCTCACCCGACACACAGCTTCCTGTGAAGACAAGTAAGGTCTTTCCAGGTGGCTTCTGAAAGTGAAATTTCAGAGCAGTTTTGCACCAGAGCTTTGCAGCACGTGGAGCAGTGTGAAGGGCTGCAGCCTCTTTGCTTTTTCCAAATCATCACTTGCTTAGAAAGGAAGAAACTCAAAATACTATAACCAATGCTCCTAGCCTCTTGCAGGGCTGCCTGCCCCTGCTCACCTCTGCCGTGCTTCATTTGCCCCCGTTCTGCCAAAGCTTCAGCTGATGCCACGCAGAACCAAGACGTGCACAGGCACCCCGGTAAGAGAAGGCTGTTTCATGGCCTCCTCTGCACTGGCACTGGCTGGTAAGGTATATCCACGTCCCACGGCAAGAATTATTACACAGTCATTCATGACTATCGCTGTGTGCTTGGTTCTGTTCTGTATAGCTATTGTACCCTTAGGATTTAAATTGTCAAGCGAAGAGCCTGCTCTGTATTTTCTTTGCTCTTGTTTTGTGTCTGCTTTACATAATGATGGAGGATTACACTGGTCTTACCTGCTTGTCAGGCAGCTATTCCACTAAGTACTTACTGTATTGTTCTAAATGTCTCACATTTCTTGACTAAAATTCAATTCACTTTTTCGTCACAAGAACCACATATCTGATTGTCCCGGGCTCATTCTTTTTTCTCTGGTTTTCCTTGTCTCTTCAAAATTAAAAGCTTGCAGAAAAGCTTTAACTGAGCTAATGGAAGGAGAGATTGTTGTTTTTAAGACAGATGTGTGTCTAAGAGCATTTTGGCACAGTAAAAGGAAAAAAAAAATAGCCAAAGCAAAGGCTTCAAAGAAAATCAGTCTCTGCTGTCTTTATTCTGCATGCTATCTAGCAGTTGGCGTTTGGCAATGGCATGGAGCATAATGACTGCATGTAATCTCCTCTTTCTCTGTTCCCCTCCTACCCATGCCCACACCTCACCCCCGCACGCTCACTTTAGAGGTTCCCCTTACCTGAGTACCCCCTCTTCTGGCCCCGGGCACTGCCTGCGTGCCCCAGCTCTTGGGGTGGGAAGAGACTCAAAGAGCATCGAGACGTTTCTGGATCATGTGGCACAGAAAGGGAACGGTTTGTTAATGAGGAATGATGGCAAGCAGAGGGGAAATTTGGGGGCATCTGCCAGGGCAAAGGGGAGACTAATATTTCATTTGTTCCGGGGTCTGCAATAGCTCTTAGCAGCCCTGAGTCACTTTGCTACGGGGAGGGAGGTGGGTGCCAATTTGTCAGCAACGCTGCTTATACACAGCAGGGTGAAGACAAAGATTTATGGGTGTCTGGACGATCCTTGCAGCAACCAGATACTGCTCAGGGTAGGTGAACCTCACCCTCTGGAATGATAACAGAGCTCAGCCACGGTCACTCAGCCTGGCCTGGCCGGAGAGCACCGCTAACCTCGTGCTGGCAAGGCTGCAAGCTGCTCCACGAGTCCCTGCTGCCAGATGTTCAGCTGTGGCTGGGCATTAAGTGCCCTTTAATTGCCAGCCAGAGGGGTAAGGGACAGAGCACAGCCCAACAACAGACCCACGGCACAGCTGAGACACGAGCCTGATCTCTGGACTTTACAGAGGCAACGCGTGGTTCATACAGCGATACATCTGCGAGGCTATCAGCCTGTTTCTGACTCTCACAATTTTATTAAAACAATGTTTGTTTAATCAGTTTTTAATTGTGTCCTAATGGAAGGAACAAGGCACCAAGCAGCAGGACAGAGGTCCTAGGTTTTGTTCTCAGCCCCCTGTTATTTCCAAACACGAAGGACAAAAATAAACCCAGCAAACCAACGCGGTGTTATCTGAGCTCCCGATAAACCCTGACAGCTACCAGAGCCCCAGCCCAGCCCTCACAGGCACAGGCACACATCTCCCCCGTGCCACCCAGCCGTGCCCAGCCACTCACTGTCCCCTCTGCCAGTCCTGCCCTGATGGTGTTTAATAAGCTTAGCTAAAACCAGATTGGTTTTAAAACATTTTAAACTGATTAAACTGAGCCATGTGATGCGGCTAGCCCTTCAGGTGGAGGTGAGACCTCAAACAATTATTTTACCTCTCAGGTCGGAGCCCCCTGGGGGAAGGCGACGTCCCGAGCTGTGATGGGCAGCTCCTCCTGGAGCTTAGAAAGCACGGAGCTGTGCAGTGCCAGCAGCCTCAGAGCAAACATTTCTAACCCTGCTCATTTCGTATTGCTTCTTGTACTCAGGGAGCTAGGAAAAGCCAACTCAGGCTGATAAAAATATTAGAAACCATGGGAGAAAAGCACACAATGGAAATTGTGCCTCAGCTGTGAGTCAGGCCCCTGAATTCTTTTGCCTTTAATAATGCGTCTTTATAGATACGAGAGCTCTGAACATGAAATGCTGAGTAACCTCCTAGCCTCGGCTCTTCAGCTTTCAGCTTGGTTTTAATAAAATATTTATTGCCTATTAACAAAAGACAAACTGATAAAAGCATACTTCCGAGTTTAGCAGCTAGGTCACAGACACGTGCAGTCGTATTGCAATAGGAAGTAATTCCCACACTCACCCAAAATCGTTGATCTACACGCTGTTTAAATAGTCTAATGGAATGTATTTCATTTTCTTGTTACTAAACACAAACCAGAGGCGTGTCTGTGAGTCTTAGTGCTGAAGGTTCCCTAAAGCTCAGGTTGGAGCAGGAGCAGCTCTGTAGAGGGGAGGGCCCGGATTGCTGTTTGCATGGGAGGAGGCTAATGCCAGGCAGCTGAAGAGGCATAAAACAGTCGGGCAGCGAGGCTGTGTGTGGAAAAAAGTATTGCATTACTGGCATTAGATGGGTCACGGAAGGAATAAGCACTTGAGATGACTTGGGTAGGTAGTACAGCAGTGAGAGTACAGCAGGCTCCAGTCAGCACCGTCAGGGGAACCTTCCCTGCCCTTTCAGTTGAACTCAGCGGAGGCGTGATGCTGTTTCCCAAGTGCTGGGCTGGCAGAGCTCCAGAATTTTGCCGGTACTTTACTGTGCCGCACATCAGCTACACTCCCACTGCCCTGAGCTGGCCGGGCACTGCCTAGCCTCCCGTGGGACTGGCCCCTCTAGCTCTCCTCCGACGGCAGGAGCTGGGCATTCACTCCAGCAGCAGCAGGATGCAAGCTCTCCTGTGAGTTGCAGTGCTCCCAGGGTCCGGGCTATGCAGCAACCCCCCAAAAAATAGTGATTTCACACAACTCCTTTGGTGAGGGAAGCCTGGGGCACCTACAAACAGCAGCAGGCATCCACTTGGAAGAAGTATGCTGAAACCTTTCAAGGAGAGGTAAAACAGAGAGGAAAATGCAGGTCAGGAATAGCCAGGCCCGTCCATTTCCTGAGATTTCAGCAGTCACACAGGGAGATGGGCAAAGACAGACAGCAGAGCTGCCACCAGACTCTGGGCACTTCTGGGAGGGGAGGGCACCACTGGAGCAGGCCCCTGATGGAGAGAGGCCGCTTGAACCTGTTCCTCCCATTGCCGTAGGAGCCCTGTGGCTGCTGAGCTGCTCAGTGCCCCTCAGCCCTGCTTGTCTTCACTGGAAACTCCACCCTGACCCCGAGAGTCCTGCCTCAGAAAAAAAAAAAAAAAAAAAAAAAAAAAAAAAAGATTTTTCTAAAAAGAATCATATTTGTTTAGAATTGCTAACCAAACCTATTCAGGGTGAAAATTTCCAAGTCTTGCTCCTACTGCTAAAGCAATTATCACTGGAAGAAACCTGCAATATGTGTTGAAAAGAACGACATATTTTTCAGGAGAAATACCCCTACTGGAGTTCAAATTCAAGGTGGCATTCGGAAAGGCAGGGAGCACAGCCTCTGCCCTCCCCTGGCACACCCATGCTGGGTTAGCTCCTTGCTGGGGACCTGCTTGAGAAAAGGGTCCTCGATGAGTCAGGATTAGAAGCGGACACAAATATATTTATAAAATCATTTTTAAAGAGTTTTTAATCCTCTTACTCCTTCCTGTAACACAACAGACCTTTGAAACACAGACTCGTTTCCTTCGCCCAGCTACTGCAGCCAGAAGAGGCGAGATGGACGGGCCGTGTCCTTGGGCACAGCTCACTACAGCGACAGCGTGAAGCAGGCAGAGCGCTCCAGCGGGGTCCCTGCTCGGGGACGGACACCTCCTTGCAACTCACACCTCAAATCTGCCCCTTCTCACACTGGCTGAGCCGGGGAGAGCACATCCCGAGAGCACCTCTCTCTTCACCACCGCCTGGTGCTGCGGCAGAGGGTCAAAGTCTGCTCCTGCAGCCAAACTAAGCAAAGCCCATCCCCGCCCCAGCTGAAAACCCAAAATCATTATCTTCTCGGAACAGCTGGCCCTGGGGCTGCGAGGAGGAGGGGTGAGGGACCCTCAGCCCCGCGCAGCTCCCACTGCAGATTTACTGGCCTCCTGTCTCGTTTTAACAGAACGAGGTTGGGGGAGAGAAATACCACACATAAATTCGCACCATCACTCATACAGGGGGAGAGAAAAAAAACGCAGTCGTCTCCAAGATTTACGAGCCCCCCTGAGCTACAGCACAGAAAAAACAAAGACACACACACATACACACAAGGAGCGAAGGGAAACGTGATCCCACTTGCAGCTTTATTCCTTTATCATGTTCCCTGACAGCGACCTGGACCTGGGCTGTACGAAGAGGAAGCGTACAGAAGGTGTGGCTGCAAACAGCAGAGAAACGGCCCCGATTAGCAACATGCATTTTACACTTGCTTGGCACTTTTCCTTCTGGATGGCCTCAAAGCCCCACAGAAATCTTCCAGGCCCCCTTCTGACCGCAGCTGGACCTGAACAGTCTGAGTCCTGCCATCCCAGTTGACAGAGCTGCTGCAAACTCAGCTGGTGTAAGCTGGGAGCGGGGTGCGCCCCATCGCTGTTTGCACCTTCCCTATTTGTGGGCACGTGCCCCCATAGGTGCTCACTGTCTGGGTGTCTGATTTCTCTTGCAGTTCTGCAATTTTTAGAGAGCTGTGCTCTAGCAAGGAAGAGATCTGTGGACCTTAAATATGTCTCCCTGTTTTGGACATCTTGCTACCTGTAGGAACCAGATCTCTTTAAACATCCTCAGTTCGGGCATTCAAAACTGGAGGCACCAACCAGCCCCATTTTTTACACAAAATCTTGTTTGTGGAATCTCCTGTCTCTCACAGAGACAGCAAATGGTACATGGGTAAATGATACACTTAAAACTATCTAAATCAAGTGAACATGACAAGAGCTTATCATCAATGATCAATCACGCTGCTTGTTGCTACATTCCACTCAGCTCCTTACAATATTATATCATCCGCATGGGCTGCACCGTGACAGGAACATTCCCCTCCTGCACGTGTGCACAGCCCCGGCGCACACCTCCACGCCGGACCTGGGCTCTGACTGCTGGGGAACGCTGCCACTGCTCAGCTGCTTGTAGGGGTTAGAGCAAAGGAAGCTCTCATGCAAATTAATTATTTCAATTAGGATTTGGCCTGGTCATTGTCTCTGAAGTTTCCAAAGCCCCAGTGAACGTCATGTCCTTGAAGCTAAGGCTACTCATCTTCAGCAGGCAAAGAAAGCAGACAAACACCCCCACAGAGCCTGCAGCAGAACTTGGAAACTCCTTGGAAACAGCAGAACTGGGATCCCCTGAGTGTCAGCTGAATTTATGTTATTAATGTCCCTTTACAATGTGAATTTACTAAACATTAATTTAAATGTTAATTAAAGTCCTTCTACCATTTCCGCACCTCTCTCCTGCTCCTTTCAGGCTATGTTCGAACCCACAGACCTTACACTCAGCATCAGATCTCCACAGCCTGTTTTAAAAGTTCCCTCTTACATGTTTACCTTTAACAAAATCCGTCTGAGGGATGCTTGGAGAAGTTGCACCTGAGCATCTGAACAGAGAGGTACGTCTCAAAGAGGCTGTCCAAAAGCACTGTACGTTTTCCCACTGGTGCTCCAGCCACCAGTTTCCACCTCTTTCCCCATCAGCTGACACAAGCAGTTTCATCTTCGGCTGGCAGCCAGCGACCCCTTTGGCTTTCAGGCACATCATATGGCCACTCCCAATGAAGGCTCTTGGAGAGCCCCCCTGTCTCAGGCCACTGGGTGTCTGTGGGGTTATTTGGGTATGTTCCTGTTCAGGTGGGATTTCTGAAGTCACTCTGTGACTTCTACTTTAGCTTTGCCACGACCTGGAGTAGTGTCTGCAGATGTGATGCTCAATCCCTCCGAACACGTTTAGGAAGGGAATGGCAGGGCCATCCAGCCCTGCCACGGGCTGACAGCATTATGCTAAGAAGTCAGTGCAAAGTTTTTAAAAATAAAATGACTTGGGCGCAAAAGCCATCTGTGCAAAAGTCAGTGCTGAATTTTGATAGCTTTCTAGGAAAAAGGGATCTGTGCGGGAGTGCGGGAGCTGTGCACCAACCTGGGGGACGGCTCTGCCTGCTCTGCGGGAGGTACTGCCTCAAACAGAACTGCTTCAGGGCCACGAGCGGGCTGGGGGAGCACTATCACACTGCCCCAGTGGCTGCGGGATGATGTATTTGTGTCTCGCCATCACACCTGCTGTTCTGGAGCTCAAACACGCATTGCAAAAAGAGCCCAAACCTCACTCCAACCAGATCTCATGCAATCCAAATCCTCTGCTCTCCTACCTCCCAGAGCTTTTGTGCAGCACTTTCAGTGCAATTACATGCTAAATATCTGTCTGTCAATATGCTGGATCCCCTCAATTTGTATGACACGCTTTAACGCAGGCCTAGCCAAGCCTGCTGGAATGACAGCTATGCCCTCCAACCATAGACCGAGTGCTGCTGGGAGAGTCTGCCCGGCTCTGCGGGGAGCAGGGGAGGGGGAAGAGGGAAAACACAAGTGCCACCAATTAGCAGCCACGCTCGGACCCCTGCCTCGTAAGGAGAAGATGCTGTCTTCTTCTGCGTTGCTGGCTCTCCATGCAAAATCAGGCAGCGAATGCCCCGTCGTGTGTGTCACCCTGCCCCTGAGCAGCACACAGCATCTATCGCGGGTGGTTTGCCAGCACCCTGGGTAGCTCTTCCTGATTTTTCCTGGGCACTGCTGACATACAGCAGCTGAGAATTAGATCCCTGGGTCTTCGCACTGATGCCACAGTATGGGTGTTTTAGTCATGCACACCAGGGAAGAGCCAAAGTGAAAAAAAAGTTTTCTTTTTGAAAGAAAGCCTTAAGCCCCCAGGCTAATCTTCCATAATATCGATGAATCTCTCCAAGCTTGTTTTTGTCTTCATGTCCAAAACAGCTGGGAAGGTCCTTAGAAATGACCAAATCCATCATTCTCTGGTAGGAAACGAGAAAAAAGGGCCAGAGAAAACTGCCTAACAACCAGAGAGAATTCTATTTAGTCAAAACCTGGGTACAAGGGGAGGGGGGGGTTAAAATGTATCCCAACTGCACGCTGTCAGGACAACGAAAACCGACTAGAGGGACACGGCACTAAAAATAATGATTTTTCAGCCAGCAGCCAGACAGCCGTCTAATCCCAGCTGAATAGAGACATCACTCGAATAGCACCCGTCACTGTGACTGCTGATGCCGATTCCAGCTGGACAGGTCTCATACAGCCCAATAAACAAACCTCAATCCTATGCTCCAGTTAAACCTTTTTTTTTTCTCTTTTTCTTTTTAATTGTGCTTTCTTTTCTGCATCCTTACTGTCTCTACTGTAACCTGAGATTTTTTTTTTTAAAGTTACATTTAAAACGTTAAATGAAACCCACACGTTAACAACCCTGGCATTTCAAGGGATGACTCTGGCATTTGGCTGCAAAGGTGTTTGTAGCTGGGCTGCGGGGCTATTGCCTTATGTGATGTTTCACAATGTTCACAGTACAACACCCGTTTTTTTAACAGATAGAGGTTGTTGTTAATTTTCTTTTGGCCATCACAAGCATTTAACAAACACCTCCATATACCAAATGCCAATTCTTTAGCCTGGTATACCAGCTCTAGACGGGGATTCAGCTAGGCTGAATCCCCCACAACGGCTTCTCAAAGGAAGCCCTGTGGTTGTTGATGCCAAGACAGACAGGTGAAGGCGGTCTTTTGTTTGTTTTGCTGTTACTCTTGTCTTTGTTGGTGTTTGGTTTTTGTTTTTTTTTTTTCTCTCTCTCTCTTTTTTTTTTTTTTTAATTTATGCAAGAATTTCTTAACTTACATTTATGGAAGAAAAGACAATAAATCAAATGGATGCCAGCCAATCCCTGTTGCCTGCACGTTGTAGCCTTCCCTCTAGTCCTCCTCTCCTTGCGGGATCCACTGCCCTCTGCAAACCAAAGGCACCTCCGTGGCTGCAGCCAGGGATGCACTACAGGTACCACAGAGCTGGGCCTCCTGCCTGGGCCACAGCTCTACAAACAACAGTAATGCTGGAGCAAGGCTGTGTGGGCTGCAACAAGCGACACGCAGCTGGACTTGTCCTGTACGGATCCCTCGGCGTGTGCCAGGCCGGGCCAGCTGTCCAGGCTGGGGATGGGCGCTTCTCCTTTCAAGACTCCCTTCACGCAGGCCTCATGTCCTGTCGAGTAGCTGATATGCTTGGTTGCACGGTTTTGCAATGATTGCGACACGAGCGTGCGATCCAGCATCCCAGACAAAGCACGGCACGGCTGAATCCATGAAACACCGGCTCAGTCCTGCTGTCTCATAATTATTTTTACAGCCTTGAAACACAATGGTCCTGCTAGCTAACCACTGCAGTGCACCAAGGATGCTTTGCTTTGTGATTTATGGGATCTTTTTCTGACCTTTCATTAGTGTTTAACTATGTCTATGAACAGGCAGAATCCAAAACCACCTACTTTGCTTTATGATAATGAGAACCACAGAAAAGCACCCCAAGGAAGCAGCAGCACTTCAGAAGTACCAACACGGCATCTTCTGGTCTCCTTCATTCCCTCTTGAAAGCTGATTGCTGGATCCGTTATCGTAATTCACTGTCCCTCCCACACCTGGACTTTCTGTGCCATGTGAGCTGTGCAACTACAAATCACCTGAGAGAAAGAACGAAGGTCACGGGCGAGGATTTAAACCTGGCATTCAAGGCATGCGGACACTTGGGCAACCTCTGACCTAGTCTCAGAGGATAGGAAATGAAGTGATCCAGACTAAAATGCCCCAAAATGAAAGTGCTCGGAAAGCAAACTGAAACACGGCTCAAAGTTTCCAAGCAGCCTCATTTTTACAGAGGGCTGAGATAAGATGCAGTTCTGCATTTTAAGCATGTCTACTGAAATACAGAGAACACCTCTGCTCCTTTTGAGTTCAAGCACGTTCTCTACTAAATGACCTGGAATTAATACCTGAGCTGATGTCAGCAGATGTCTAGCATTTATAAAAGTGAAGGCGAAACAGCTCAGCCCAGTGATTTTCCAAATGCTCAGAAGCAAAACATCCCAAAACATTTTCAAACACGGTGAAGTCAGAAGTCCCCAGTGAGGTCTCTGTGGAGAGATTTTTGGTTTAAAGTTGGCTTTATGTTTTTGTTTTGTTCTGTTTTCTTTTCCAGGCCTGAATGATGGTGCAAATCTGATGAGAATTAAGACAGTAAAGGAGCCTACAAAATCCTTTGGCTACACAGCCACACAGAGGGGGTCTCCAGAGAAGGAAATTTCATCCGGCTGCTTTGCTGACAGGAGAAGGCTCAGCGTGATAAAAGAGATCCTGCCACTTGCTCTGAGAAACCCAAGCAAAACCCTGCACTGATACATCTCTGCTGACACCTGCTCCAGCTGGTCCTTTGCAATTTGACAGGACTGGTGGGCTGACGGCTAAAGAGGAGGTGGGCCAGGTCCTGAGAACAACCGTAACATTTCGTGTGTCTGATCTGGCTCTTTGCTCTTGCAAAAGCTGAAAATGAAAAAGCCCAAACATTTGGGCAACCCTTCCTTCATGCTGCCAAGGCAGAGCATGTTTCCCCGGTTCCAGTCTCAGGTACCTCAATGTATTGAACATCTCCTCCTATACAGACTAAAATTCCCTCTGTAAGAACTTCCCCCTTGGCCCCTTCTCTCTGTTGTGCTATGTTCTCCCCATGCAGCCTATCCTCCCCAATGTTTCTCTCCTACTGTAAGTTCATTTCTCAGTACAATGTTGCTAGACACTTATTGCTTTTGCTTTTTTTTTTTTTTTTTCTTGTTTTACAAACCAATCCTTTCATCTCCCTGCTCCCTGTAGTCCTCGCACGTTTATCTGTATATGAGAGCCTGGCTCTGTTTAGCCCTCTCTAGTCCTCTGGGGAATCAAATATGCACCCTGAGAACACAAAAATGTGAACTGTCCCTGGTCTAGGGCACAGCCGAAAAGCCTTGGAGGGTACAGGAGACCTGATGCAGCGTTGGGATGTGTAACACATCTTTCTCAATTTACATGAAATGTTCTTCTGCAAATATTGACAACCCCCAAAGTGCCGATAACCTCCATGCCACGCATTACAGACCATACACACATGCCACAGCACGACAGCATCAGCAAATGTTTCTGTTAGCAAGTCTTAGAGAAGGGTTTTGTACCACGAGGCTAGCTTCGTAACTGCCTGCTTCCAGGCTGCTCTGTGCGTGTTATTGTTTGAGGCTATGATGTATCTCAGTTCTGGACTGGGAGGAGAACAGTATTATGGTCTGAACGTTATTGGAAGGCTAATTTTTCAATCGCACGTACTGGCACTGCTTTTCTTTCTGGACTGAAGGAGTGTTCAGTCTATTTAGCCTTTGTAATTCATGAAACAATAAATAAACAGGCGCTGACTGTGTTGTTCTTTCCTCCCCTTACAAATACATCACCCTGATACGTGTTATCTGCTGCAAACACCAGCCAATTTGCTCTTTCCTTTAGAGATAAGATGAAGCATCTTTTTCCAGTGAAGATGAATAGCAGAGACAGACCGCGTTACCTGGGGTCGGGATGGAGGTGCCTACCTGCCACGCATCTCTAGCCCACAGCCCTCGGCTGCTGCGCTAAGTAAGCCTTTCTGCTCCCAGGTACTCCACTTCCCAGGTGTTTCCCCATGTTATAGCTCAGATCTTGCAAATGGTTCTGTCAGAGGAACAAAATGTTTTGCCTTCATTTCATTCACTTTCAGTGCATCAGTGTTTAAACCCAGCCTGTAGTCACTGAAACTTCCTTTGGTAAAAAAAAAAGACGCAAGAACAAAAATCAAGAAGGATTACACGCTGGCAAAATAAATACATAAATAAACAACTAAATAACAATTTAAGAACCCACTCCAATGTTATTTTCTAAAGGCTGTGCCAGATGGAAGACTGTCAACTAGGAGAAAAACTTGGAAAACTCCCATCCTGTCTTTTGGCCGAATGACTGTGAGCAACTGTACGTTCCACCCTGCCGATAGGAAAGGCAGCGACATGCAGTTCATAAATTATAACCTGCTCCTGCCATCAGGCATGAGTTACCGACTTGTGATTTTGTACAGATTATGCCAAAGTCATGGGAAATGTAAGCCGACAGGCTAAGCTCGCAAAGTCTCCAAAACGGCCCATGCTTGGTGGCACAGGTAACAACGTGTGTCCCCCAGAACAGCACACACTGTAATTCAGACCTCTGCCTCGCATGAGGTTTGTGGTTTACACATCATAAGACACATCAGTTCGTATGAGTGCAAGATGGATTTTCACTGCTCCACAAAGTGCATAAAAATAGCTACCAGGCGTTTGTAACATTTTAATAAAGTTTGGCCCAATCCAGCCCTCCATTTTTTGAGTTCTAGGTGACTGGCCACTTGATTAAAGACTGGTCCTTGATGCAGGAGTTTAGGCAACTGCTCTGCTCCATTCTACTTTCACAGGCAAACACAGATTACGCAAGTGTTCACTAACTGATGCAAAGATTTGACTCTGATGCAACTAAAAGATTTTCCAGTGCCTCCTTGCTGCCTGCCCCGATATGATTTGCCTCCACATTTTTCCTCCTGGCTACAGCAGCCTCCCAGTTCCTATCTCACACCTCCCCAGAGACTCCCTGGCTTACGCAGCCTGGACTTGTCGGGCTCATTCCCAAGGGCGCAGCTCCCAGCGGCAGGCAGAGCCCCCTGCTTCCACAGGAGGGAGCGGCCACGCTCCCCCCGCAGCTGGTGGGGCACGGTTTCTCATGGTCGCCCTCCATTTTGGGGTCTACGTCCCCCTCTGCGCTAGGGTGTCACACTCCTGCGTACCGATCCATGTCTGCAAGGAAGGAATTTGCTCTTTGGTGACTTTGGCAGAATCCCAAACCCTGGCCCAGAGCACAGCATGATAAATAGGCTCTGCACTGAGCGGGTCTGTGGAGCCCATGGGAGGAGAAATGAATCCTCTCCCCCCAGACAGTGCAACAGCTGCTGGGCTTATCCCTCGGTTAGCGCCGCTGCGCTCCAGCCCCCCAGCCTGCAGCCGCCCTGCCTGCCCGCAGGAGGTGTTGCCCTGCCCCACAGCAGCAGCTGGGACCGACAGCGGCGGTCCCACCACCCCGGCACCCCCAGCTGCCTCCCGCTTCTGCAAAGTCCAAACTGCGCAGCTTGGTCCATCCTCCCGGCCAGAGCTACCCTGGGTTGTGACGTGCCAGGCAGAGGCCCCGGTCACCCAGCATGTGCTCGTTAAGCTTTCGTGCTGTCCTCACATCACCGCCTTGTGCTCCTGCAGCCCCGAGCTGATGGCGGTGCTGCTGGGTGAGGCCCCACGGCCCACTCCGAGCAGCCCCAGGAACGCAGAGCAGCCTCCCTGGGGTTCGGAGGCAGCCTGGGGAAACCACAGCCCCTGGGGCCACTCCTGAGCTGAATTTTCTTCCCAAGGAAAGGAGAGAGCTGGTGTCAGGTGAGAATTTCAGGGTCTGGCTCATCAGATTGCAGGAAAACGGCCACCCTCGTAACCCCAAACAGCTGCTGTGTTTATAGTAAACATAAATGATAACTGGGTGGCCTTTGAAGCCACCATGTCCATTGCTGGTAATTATGGACAAGTGGATACAGCCACAACGATCCAGAGCACTCGCTTAACGTTCAGACATAATTATGGCCATTATCAAATTTCTGCCCCCTCAGCAAACAGGGGGATGGGGTCAGCCCTGCAGTACCACAGGCAGAAACACAGAAGGAGGGGGTTCTTTGGGCAACTCACGCTGGATAAAATTCCTGAGTACCACCTGGCGCAGTGAATGGAGACGCCTTCGCTGCGACGGAGGCAGGTGATGATGGAAGGCCCCTTGGGCACCCCAGCCAAATGGATTCAACACCAGGGCCTCCCACAGAGCCATCCCGGCCCCTGTCCCTTAGGTCCAGGAGCCGGAGTAGTTCAAACACCAAATACATGCCTGGGAATGTCACTTCTTGAGTGAGGGGAGAGGGCAGCAGTGGCATTCCTAATTGCTAGGAGGTCTCTCGTGTGTGTTGTGAAGCCTTGCCCCCCACAGTGCCACCCCAGCCCAACCCACGCTGACTGCTTTGTGAAGGATGCTCCCACTCCCAAACTCTCCAGCTTCAGGGCAGAGGGAAATACCTACTCTGCAAAGGGCTACTCCAAGCACCAGACCTGAAGAAAAAGGTAATGCACAAAGCCTGTGCAGTGAGAACATGGAATGACCCCCAGGGAGAATTCTCAAACAAAATCCACCAAGTATGTCACTGAGAAAGGCTGGAGGAACAGGGGATGGATTTTACTCCAAGGAACCAACCTTTACTATAAGGAACAAACTGAAATAACTTTTGTAAAGTCAGCAACATAATGCTAGGATCCGTGTGGCATGTTTAGATTATAGAGCATCCAAAAATTCCCCAGAAGCTGTGAATGCCCAGCCTCTTTCAAATCACATGGCAGCTACATGGTTGTCGTGCTCTACATGCTACTATGAGAACATCACTACTGTGCCCTTCCGCTGGGTGAAACGCACCACCCACTGACACCTGGGAAGCCCAAAGGCCTTCTCAGTTGTGCTCTCACACAACAGCCCTTTTCCCCCTCTGGAGAAGAAGCACCAAAAGAGTAAGACCTCAAAGTGTGTTGCTCCATCAGGAGCAACAGCCCCAGGGTGGCTGTGAGCCGGCGCGGCGCAATGGGGTGGATTGCAGCCCAGGCCCCGCTCGAGTGGGCCGGGTGGGCCGGAGGGCTGGGGTGGCTGCTCCCCTGGGAGCTGGTCCCCAAGGTCAGGGCTGGGGCACGGTGCCGTAAGAGCACTGGGAATGTGCTTACAGCTCTCTATTCAGTGGATAAACACAGGGCTGAAGTCTCTGGGGTTGTTAATCTGTCACCTTTCTCCAGCACTAAATTAATTTTTTTTAAGTGTTTAAAAGAAAAATAAATACAAAGAGAAAACAGGAAAGGTGATAAATGAGTCCCGCTCTGCTCCCTTCATCCTTGGGCAATACCACCCAGGTATCTGGCAGGGAGGAAGTATAAAAGGTCTCCGTGCCTTGCCAGCCCCGAGGTGCATTTGGAGTGACGGAAGCCCCAGCTCCCTCTCTGCCTCCCAGATTTACTCTCCTCTTCGTGTAGCTACAGGGTTGTGATGCAGTGACCCTGCTGAGCTCCCAGGAAATTCTGGATTGTGTGAGCAGTGTTGTGCAAGTAGAAACATAATTCAACACCATTCCGAGCTGTTCCAAAAAGATGCGGAATTTCCATTGTGCCACCTTGATTCTACTACTAAAAAGCTGGAAGAAAGCGTCGCACAATCGGAATCTATCCTGTGCAGTTTGCAGCTGTTAAAACAGCAACGCATTGCCCTGATGTGGATGTGTTTGATGTAGACCAGAGCGTGTGAGCTGCCTGCTGCACTGGGCGGTGCATGGAGCTGGGGCCCGCAAGACCCAGAGCCTGGCCCATCTCTGCCCCCCTGCGTGCCCATGACCGTGTTACTTTATCTCTGTGCCTCCGCTCCCCGTCTCACCACTCCCTCCACTCCGTTTCCCCTGCCAGCTCCTTGTGCTGGGTATGCCTGCTGGAGTCTGGTGCGGATGACACAGACAGGCCCTGATACCTCTCTTACTAGTACTAGCATTTGCTAGGCAGCTTTTGCGTGACTCCTCATAATCCAGCGAAGGATTGTCTTTCCACTGCAGACCGTGAAACCCAGTGAGAGCAAGTACAGACACCGCCATCGCCCAACGAGCACAGACTGCATGACACACACGTCCTGCCAATGTTTGACATCTTATCCCTAGGAATCACTGCCTCTACCTCTCAGGGAAGACCTTCTCTGGTGCCCAGTGCCTCTGCAGCCAGATGCTATTGGCATCTTAGGCAGGAGGTGCATTAGGAAGTGCATTCCTCTGGGGAATCCATCCAGAGTTTCTCTCTCTCTTTCTCTTGCTAGGAATTGTAAGTGAAGAAAACAAGTGGTAGCATGTGGCAGAAGAGGAACATGCTCCAGAGAGTGCCGGAGTGAGCAGATTCCCAGTGACAACCACGCTTTCTGGTGCACAGATCACCTCAGCTGGATTTTCTACTCACTTCCCAATGCAGCTGCCTTTAAACAGGTTGGAGCAGAAGACAAACGTCCATCCCCATTGCTAACAGTACCTCCATACATGCACCATCTTTCCAACCAACAGAGCTGAACATTTCCCTGAGGTTTGAGCCAATTACTGCTCCTGATGCACCAACGAGGGCTGGCTCAGCAGGAGACATGCAAATGCCCACCGGAGCACTGGGCTGCTCTGAGTAGAGCTGCAATAATCTCTAGCCCAATATTTACCTTCCCGAAGAGCGCAGTGAGCAGGCACCCAGCAGCACCTGGCGGCTGGACAAAGCCCGGGCGAGCTGCTTCCTCTGCTTTGTTGTGAAAGAGGACGAGGGGCAGCTGATCATTTTTTCTCTCTAGCAGTATCACAGGAGTAATCAAACAGTTGTTGAAAGTTGGGAAGGGAGGTGTTGGGGCAGGAGGGGGAAACAGGACCGTGTGTTAACCTAAGTGATAAGCTGTGCCCAGCCACAGCTCAGCCTGCCTTGCAGGCAGGATGATGGGTGTGCGGGGTTTGTTCTGAGCAGTTCACCTGCTGCTGGCTTTCAGCACGTTTTATTCAGTAATTCTGTTTATCTGAGAGGCCTATTGTCATCACCTCCGTGCCGCAGGGCAGCCCTCAGGTGCGGAGCGGTCCGTGGGGCACTCGCGGCACAGCCACCGCCACGGCCAGCAGCCACACCGGGGGGGCTCCCTGCTCCCTGCTCCCTGCTGCTTATGAAAATTGCTTCCTTTGCTGATGGTGATAAACGCAGGCAAACAAACACCACTCGGCCTATTGAGCTTGTCTTTCTCCCCAGGACTTGAATTGCATGGAGTACTCAAAGCAGAATAAATAGACCTAATTTCTAGTAATGAAGCTGGAGTAGACAGGAGCAGGTCTGAGTAGCACTTGATGAAAGGTTCTGTTATGGTACTACTGGGTGAATGGAGGTGCTAAGCATGGCCATTGTTTTCAAGCCTAAGTTCCAAAAACACTTTTTCCCATATTTTGAGCTCCCATCTTCAGATGTAAAACCTCACCCAATTGACCCAAATACATTTTCACAGGATTTTTGGACCACCATTGGCATCACATACTCAACACAGAGCCCGTTGGAGGCTCCATGCGCAGGGGATGGCATCCCACCTTACTCAGTTCTGTAAATTTTCTACAAAAGGGGGGTGTAATTCAGTAGAACCTGTGCCAGGTTTTTAAAGAAGCACCTGGGCAGAAGACAACAAACAGGGGAATGTTCACCACTCTCTTATGTGCCCTGAAGAAGACTTTAACTAAAATACAAAGCATCATTCCCTTGTGTGAGTACATCATCCGCTTCCCTGGTATTTACCCTGAACACAACAGCAAGGTGGGATTTCCCATGTCTCCTAGATGGCACCAAGGTTTCCTTAGCGCTACTGGGAATGGCTTCCCGGAGGCCCCCAGAAATAACAGTTGCCTTTCTCACGGTGGCACTGCACTGCGGGTTTTCACACCACGAGTGGCCCACTGCCCACTGCTGGCTTCATGACTGCTGCAGCCGGTCAGCTCCAGAGCATCACAAGGCGACAGGGAGCGCACCAGGAGAGGCCGTCTGACGGTGGCTGCACCGCCACGCACAGACTTGTGGAGCACCAGCCCTAACCAGTACTGCCAGCGGTACCTCCGGCCCCATTCGAGTTCCTCTCCCCTCTGACTGGGCACTTTCTGCTCTTGGATCGAGCACAGGAGGGGCTGGCTCTCAGGCCTCCCCTTCAGAGGCACAGCCCCACAGCCAGCCTAGACCACAGCTGGTCAGGAATAACAGTGTGCAGCTGCCAAGCCCCACAGTCAGCCTCTGAGAGCCCTGCTATGGGTTTTAGTGGGATTTACTGCACTGAAATGCAGAAAATTTCGTTGCCTTTAGGATTAGTCTCTGCATTTGCACATAGAGCAGTGTGTACTGGCTGGGTCTGCTCCACTGCACATGGTGCTCAGTCCTTCAGTTACCTCCACCAGGACCTCTGCCTGCAGGACACCCACGCTTTTAATTCCTTCTATCAGCAGTCACCGCAGCTGGGCAGTTTCCGAATGCTACTGGAGCAAGGACCATCAGCAATTTTACGACAGCTAACCCAACCCGGGTTAATTTGTGCAGATTATGCATTGACCCCAGGTTTTCCAATGGAGACCAACATTACTGCAGTACAGGATTTTTATAGTGCTCTTTGAACTAAAAAGTAATCTTATAATTTTGAGGCGTTTTAAATTTCCATTGTAAATGGTAAATAACAATGATGAAGCAAGGTAGGCTGAGGAAATGCTGCCTGGGCACAAGCAATGCAGCCCTCAGTCTCCACTCCAGCCACCAGAAACTCCACGGGAAGTCCAGCTGCATTGCCAGGTAGCATCCCACAAGAATAACAGATAAACACACATGCTTCCCAAGCCACTGGGCACTATATTTCTTCTGATGAGAACCATCCATTATTCCTCCATCCTCCTCTCTGCATCACATCAGCGAGAGGTTTTACAAAGCAAGACAGGGGACAGGTTTATTTACTCCCAGCTGCACTGCACAGCACCCGGGCTCGTTCGTATTGGTTACAGATGACCTCAGGTCTTCCATTATGGGCTAATGTCTGCAGCCCTCTGACCTCCGGAAGTGCTCGAGGAAGAGCTGCAGTAAATCAGAGCAGCACTTCGCAGGGGAGGAAGAAAGTCGCTCCTTACCAATCTGCCAGCGGGAGAGGAAGGGCTCCGGCTGGGCTGCTCCAGGGGAGCGTGCTCGGCTGCTCGGCAAACTGCAGGCAGAAGTGGGCGTTGTACTTGCACTTTGCCAGCGAGGGGTTGTTGCAGTGAAGCGGACGGGCAGTAAGCCTGGCTGCATTCCTCTTTCCACCTAGGCAGGCAGGGGAGAGCACAACAACTGACTTCATACTGGCTTGTGACACGGCTGACTTGTGTGCACAGGCTGACTTCTGCACTCAGCCAGTACAAACACGCTCTGCATCACATACAGCTCGATGGCACCAGTGCATGTTCCTCTGCTTGAAGGCACTGCGAATGTCACTAGAGCCACGCTGCCCCGGCCTGAAAAGAGCTGCAGCAGCTGCCGGACTCACAGCACAGATGACAAGGACTGAGGGCTTGTTCAGGCTGCTGCTACCAGTGGTTTTCAGAATGCCATCTGAGGACCAGTGTTTGCGGTGGTGAGAGTGGCCAATGTGATGACCACCAACAACAGAAGGTCCCTTAGGAGGTGTTCGACAGCTACAAGTTAAATCCAGAAATGGAAAAATGGTGGGCTGCTAGGCAATCTGGAGATGTCTGAGCAGGTCACTGCTTGGCACAGATGAATGGTTTTGCTGCTTTCATCTGAAGGATGTCTGCTCTCACACACCTGCTCTATCACAAAGTGAAGGCTGCATTTCAGAAGCCTACACTAAAGCCTACAATCAGACCCGACCACTCTGCTCACCAGAAGTATCTAAACAGTCCAAATTAGTCTGTGTGGAGTCAACCTGAGGATGTTGTTAAACACCCTGTGCACCAGAGCATGTAGGATTATAGGAGGAAGCAATAATGTAACCACACAACACCACACTTGCAAATCATCTTAACCACAAGCAGTTCTCCCCATGAGGATGGAAATAATTTGCCACATCCTCTGTACAGACAAGTGGAGCCCCAGGAAAGGGCACGGAGCAGGGAGACATGTTACAGAGCAGAGCTCCTGTCTCTGCAGGTCCTGTGATCAGCAGAGGATTTCAAAATTTGTAGCATGCAGCTCCTGGGGAGCTGCAAATGTAAAAGCAGCTGATCAGCCTGCTCAGCTCTGAAGAAGGCTTGGAAATACAACATCGCACCTACATACATCCTTCATCCCAGGAGCAAGAACACCCAACAGGAAAAGTAAGGGAAGCGAAGGGAGCACAAGGATTTGTAATGTAATCAAATGCATCATGTACTTAAAAAGTCTTCTGTTTTCTCATGTACACTATAAAAAGGTCACTTTGTATGCGTTTTTTTTACTGCTGCCCATCTCCAGAACAAACACTGCGATTTTACTCTCCCATAACTGCTTCTTGGCTCCTTCCGCACATTCCAGTAGAGCAGTATCACAGACTGACTTCAGAAAGGACTTAACTCGATCAGCTGATCTAGTTCATTGCCAGACCAGCATTACTCCCTATTGTATGAGGACTAACTCTTCAGGGGAAGAAGGGTGTAACATCCACCCAAAGGACAGGCTCTGTCCTTCAGGATACAGGAATTAGTACCAGAATCATTATTTTTTTTCTGACAGAGCTTAAGTCCAAGCCATACAAGAAGCAGGGCCAATGGCGAAGCATCACTTCCTGATGACAACTCGCTAGGTCACCCGGAGAGGTTTTCTGTGGCTTATATGCTTTGGGGTTTTTATTTGAGGAAGAAAGTTTACAGTGAGGAGGTTTTTGTTTAGCTACAGTTAGAGACATGCTCAGACCAAAACCTCTTAATTACAAAATCCCAAATCTGGACAGAGCCACAGATTCACAATTCTGGCCCAGCTTTCCATTACCAGGACCAGTAATCCACTAGGATCAGCAAACATCTTTTTAACATACAAATTTGAGGCTCAAGCAGCCACACCAATTCAGATGTTGCAGCAGGAGCAGCATGTCAGTATACGTGCAATATAGCACAGATTTTGCTCTCTCAAGAGTCAGCAGTGCCAACTGTGAGACTGGGAGCCTGGATCCCAAGTCAGTCTGAACGCAGTAAATGTGACATCCCATTTCTCAGCATCTCCCTTTAACTGCTCGTTTGCCCCTTGCTTGGTGTTTCAGAAGTACCAAGCAGCAAGATCCAGCCCTGCCAATTCTGTCACTTTTCACTTGACAACTGTTCCTCTTCCACATGGTGATAACGACTTTGAAATTCACTTGGCGTTTCAGTTTCCTTCCTGCTTCTCTCAACAGCTACACAAATGATTGTCAACACGTACAGAACAGTAGTCTACCATGAGCAGATAAGCATGAAGTGCACAGGAGCCTGTGTCCATAGGGTGATTCCCAAAAGCAGACTTGCATGCATTACAAATTGGGTAGAATAAATAATTCTAGTGGAAAGAACGGCATTTACACCCCAAGCCAGAATTCTGCATGTGCATACATTACCAAACCTGTGCATGGTGATAGCTTATCTCAGTCCTATTAGACTTTCCCTACAAAATTATCATGTTCTCAGGAGGTTACTTGTCTTTCACTTTCTTATCTTCCTTGGTGGAAAAGTAGATTCAAACATTTCTCTAACAGCAATAACAACAAAAATGCAAAATAAAGCCCATATACAAAACCAAAGTTATTTTTTGTGTTGGGTACATTTAATGCCAGTTTCATGTTATGACAACTCAAAAAACTGGGGTTGCCCATCAAGACACTACCTGAAACAGAACAAAAAATGCAGCAAGTCTGTACCCGAAAAGCAGCATCACCAAGGTGGTATGCTGGTGGCACACCGGTTTTGGCAGTGAAGATATCCTTGCCTTCGGTGCTTCATCCTGTTCCCAGAGTGATATTACAGGAGCAGTTTTAAAATCAGGCTCATTCAATGACGAGGTTTATAGCCCAACCAGCTAGGGAGAGGGGAGCAGGGGGAATACACATGCTGCCGAACACCAAGCCTTCCTCTACAGCAGTGCAAGGGAGTCCAGCCAACAGCATGCTGGGGAAACCCTATTGACACAGCATGCAGGAAGACCATGCCAAGAGATTCGTCCTGCTCCTCCTCATTCCTCCTCCACAAGCACTGCTTAGATCCCCCTGGAAATGTCTTTTGTTCTTTTGTTTTCTTTAAGCAAGCAGTTCTCTTTCATGAGCATACCCATCAGTCAGCTGCTGAAGAGCAAAATGTGGATGCTTACGTGGGCACTTCAAACACCAGTGACATTTCAACTTGTGCTAGAATTTTAAAGGTCTCTAAAACAGGAGTAAATGCAATTCAAGTGTGCAAAGTAGCTTTTCTATAAAGAGGAATAGATTGAATTTGACAGTTTTGAAAACTTGATAGCGTCAGTGAAATCTTGCTACTGTGAAGACATCCAGTCTTTGCTCCCTCCCATAATCTATCATTTTAAAACCTGTTTGCTGAATGTTTTTACAGGTACTGTAAAGTGAGAAAACTTCCAAATTCACACTTCTCACAGTATTTTTTTTTGCCACAGAGAATGTTACTGCAATTAGTCTGGTTTGTAATGGAAAGCAGATGAAAGTATAAATTAAATCAAAACCTTACCACATATCTAAGGTGTTTTCATGCCATGCATCCCAAGAAGTTTTCCCAAAACCAACAACATTAAATTTAAAGCTCAAATATTTCAACCAGACCCAACAAATGCAGATTAAGTTTAACTTTAAAAAGGAAGTTAAAAGATTTTTCCTTCTCCTCACCTGCCAAGTCCTCAAAGTTCGGGGCTCTGTGTTCTTCTTTCAACACTTAGCGGCAGAAACACCTAGGGTTGAGTGGAGAGATTTCCTCCTCACACTGGCATTATTCATTATTTCTGAGGTGTTGACAAATGTCTTCAACACTATACAATGCATACAAACACAGAGTCCCTGCCCCAATGAATTTACAGTCTGCGGCTGTTATCTTTGTTCTGCTTTGGTATATCACCACAAATTTCATCAGGGCACCAGATGAGCCCAATACAGCTTCCACCAGCAGTTTTCCACTGGTTTTGATAGGAGTTGGACCAGCCCCAGGCAGACAAAGTTATAGGATTAACTATTGCAGGAGAAAGCTGAGGTCTTGGCATGTGAGCAAACAGCAAAAGAACTGATTCTCAACAGTTTTGTTTCAAATTAAAAATATATTTCGAAGTTTTCTCATGTAATACATTTTGAGAACATAAAGAGTTCCCTTTCACTACATCTTTCAACCAACGCAGCGTTACAGATCAACCAGCAGTAGGTGATTTCTGAACCAAGGCAGACTGGCAGCTACAGTAACAGCTCCAGCTGGTGGAAGCTGGTGAAAGTTTTGTTTTGTTTTCTGGAATTTTGTGCTAAGCTTTCTGCCATCATGTTTCACATACTGGAAGTGTGTATTTTCTCTGACATTTTGAAAGTTCCCAAGTGTTCCTGTGAATAGCTTAAGAAATCTACTCCACATTCAAATTGCTGCAATTTCTGTATATCCAAAATTGTGCGCTCAGGTACTAGCCCTGCCTTTCCTCAGCTGTAGCTTGTGGAAGAGAGCGCATAGGCACGCGGTCCTGGGCGCTTACACGCACAGAAGGCACATACACCTATGAACACCCAAAAGGTAACATGAGGACAGCACCAAATGGAGATATTGCCTGTCTGGTTTATGCTCTACATGGGTCTTTGGACACATTGCTCTGTAAGCCAAACTCTTTTTTGAACCTGGTAATCATTAATTACTGCTGTTCAAGCAGCATTTGGAATCACAAGTGAAACACATTCTAGCTAAGAGCAGAATAGGCATTACTGCTGTGACTGGGGAAAGAAGCATCCTAAAGCCACGTGCCCCAGTTACGACTGATTCATATGAAGCCAAACCCAAGAATTAGCACATCCAAACGCCACGAGGGCAGCTTACACCAGACTGGCCTCGCCATGCCATAAACTAGGCTAAGTTCAAACACCGCATGACATGACTGGGAATCCACAGAGTTCACAGAGAAGTTCCAAAGCCCCATTCCCTCCATGTCCCCATCCAAAGCCTTCTCCAGCCTACCTGGTGCTGTCTTTGGGTCTGGAAGGACGAGAAAGTGCTTTCCTGATGATCGTGTTTTGGTAATCTGCTCTCTCTTCCAGGCAGGACATGGCCATTAGCTGTGCTAACATCCAGGCAAGATGCTGGTTCCTCTCCTTCTGTCCTCCAGCTTAGCAGTGCTTCTTGCAGGTATCCCTGGTTACAGGTAGTATTTTCCCAATCATCTCAGAGACATCCTCCTGCCTCCAAGATTCAAATTCAAAAGTCATCAAATTGGTTTCCATCCTCTTCCTCAATCACCTGGCTCAGCCACTCAGCCGTCCTAGAAAGCAAAAATCAAGATCATGAGATCTGTGTAAAACCACACCCAGATTACTAGAAAATGTGACAATACCACAAAAGTTTGCTAGTCCAATTTTTGTGTTCAATCCAACCAAATTGCTCCATAATCATTTTTAATGGCAAATGACTAAAATAATACTGTTTCTTGCTGGTTTTGCTATTGATGGTGTTTTTTTTTTTTTTTTTTTTTTTTTTTTTTTTTTTTTTTTTTTTTTCCTATTTCTTTGATATTTTCAGAAATCCCAAAACAAATGTATGCATAGTTTTAATTAGAAAGTATCCAGCCTACTTACCTGGAAACACTGTTTGGGTATTTAATAGGCAACTACGCGTCTACATTGCATGTAATTATTTACTTAATTTCCTGAACACAATGTTTAGAACTTATTGAAGTTTTAACTTGTTCTTTTTTTTTTTTTTTTTTTTTGGAAAAGCATAACCTGAGTTGTCTTGTCTTCTGTAGCATCATCCTACTGATTCCATATTCCATGAAGAGACAACAGGACCAGACAGTTATCAACTGGATTCAATGCATAATTCAAGAAAATCTCTTTCCATCCTAAAACTATGTTTTTTGTGAAACCACTATGGTATACAAGCCTTGTATCAGGTCAGTGATTTGGATAGGAAAGAGTTTTGGCCACATCTTTCATACGGGAATGGAATGCTTTGAAGTGTGTTAGATTTAAGTTATTATGAAAAAAGGAACCACTGGGAAGATCATATCCAAGCTTAATTTCTGAATGCTTCCAAGATTTTAAATGCTCAGGCTCAGAGAGCAATTCCAAGTTCTGTATAGAAGCTGCCTTATGCTCGAAGGAAATAAGGACTCCTGAGGAACTGTGACTGATTTCCTTTATAGACCCTGGAAAGTCTTTGGGGAAAAGAGACTTACATGGTCTACATTTTCACCATCTAGAAATAACCTCTTCTCACTCCCTGCCTCCCCTTTACTGCCTGCTGCCTCCCACTCACCCATTTCCCATAAAGGTTGTTTCCAGACACAATTGATTTGAAACCTCAGATTATTCTGTTAAAATTGCTGACTTTGGACTTGAGACCCCAAGCCAGATTGGGACAATCCCCTCAGGTCCTTTCTCCAGCTAATTTATAGCAATTTTTGTTGAGACAAGGAGTTATGGTCTGTAAAAGGCTTGCTGTCGGCCTCTCATAAAACCCTAGCACCCTGTCAGAGAAGGGCCAGAGCCTGGGAAGAAAGTTTCGGCAGCGATCAGCTGGTTTCCAGATGGGTGGCCTTCTACACACTGTCCAATCCCATGGGTCCAATAAAGCAGCCCTGATTTTGCACTTTAAAAAAACAAAGATACAAACCCTCCTCTACTCTCAGTTAGGCTTTATAAACACGCTTCCAGTCTCCACGTCAAATTTATTAAGGAGAAATTCATTCTGCCGTCTCTCCTCTTTGCTCTCTTTGCACGCATGTGACAGCCCCTCCTGCTCCAGTTTCTCACTTTTTCATGGGGTGGAGAGAGTTGCATCATGATTTACGTCCTGCTGGGTTGTTTTCCCATCAGAAATAAAGAAGGGGGCAAACAAATCAGAAAGTTGAGGGATTGGCCTCCAAGGTATAAAACCACCCACATGAGGCAATGTTTGTTCTCAGTCTGGCAAAAATTCTCCTCTTGTTCTGTCCTCTCCAGCTTAACAAACCAAAAGAGGACGTGATTAAGAAGGTAAAAGGTTGCTCAGCAGCTCCAGTAGTCAGAAAACAGCACACTTCTGGCTAATTAGGTGAGGATGCTGCCTCAGCAGAACCAAGGAGCTCCTGCTCAGAGGGTCTGGTTCTGCCTCAGCACAGAAAGCAAATTCACCCCAAATTGAAGGACTTTGACTTCAGTGTGGCTTTGACTTCTAAGTAGGAAATCTCTAACAGCCTCTAGACAACTGTTTAACCAGCTACCATCTACATTAATTGTGATGTGCAGTATTTTCCCTGTATTTAGCTCAAATTCCCCTTTTACTTTCAGCTCATTGCTCTTACTGACATCTTTCACTTCGGCAGTGCCAGGATTTCACACCTGGTGTTACCCTGAAGGGAACCAGGACTGGCTGATGTGGCTCCTGTGCCTGGCAGACATCTCAGAGCCAATATTCAGGCCTTGGATTTTCCTTTTAAAGCTGCAACTTTAAGCCCATTTTTGTTCTTATCTCAACTCAGTCTATAAACACTGCTACTCCTAAATAGGACTCTTTAGGACCATTTTCTCAGCTAGCCAGTCAAGATGACAACCCTGATCACAACTTGTTCAGAAAGTCAAAAAGCAGCAAAAAAAGAAAACAGTTGTAGGGGCAGTCTGATTGTCTTCACAAAGAGTGGGTAAATGTCACATTTAATCAAGATGTAGAACTAAATTTTTGGACATCACAGATGTCTGCTCACTAAACACGTAGTTAGGGGTGATCCTGGAATTGGAGTACTTAGACTTGGACTTTCTACCAAGCAAAATAGTGGGAACTGCTAAGGATAAGGCTGATCTAGCTAATATTCTTCAAAGGTTCTTGTCTGCTTGTTTGTTTGCTTACATTTTCTAGTAGTTCCCTTATCAAAGATTCTTAATGTTGTTACGGGGTGAGAAGAAACAGCCTCTTGTAGATTAGTAACTGATGAAAGAGAGTAAACTCCTTTCTCATAGCAGAGCAGGGTTGCTGAGACACTGTTCCAAGGAGCTGTCCTGGCATCTTCTAGGAGCCCGCTTTCATGCACGGGTTGTTGAGCTGTAGCACGATGCAGTAATGTCACGTGGCTAACACTGCCTGGGAATGCTCTACCCACGTAAATACTTTTCATTGAAAAATGATCCATGTGAAAGGCACAGATGTTGCTAGGCCAACATGTTGTTAGATGCTTTATGGTACAACATGATTGTTGGCCTAAAATATCTGTAAAGCTTCTTTCAAATTCCACATCCGTATGCACAAATGGAAAAAACATTGCCCTCCCTGTTTTGCCTCTATATAACACTCTACGGCAAGGCATTTTGCAAACCAGAGACACATTTTTGTGAACAATCCCAGGTGTAACATTTCCCCATGGGAACAGATCTGCAGATTTTAATGCATTTTGCTACTGGTAATTGTTTGCAGAATGGAGAGCATCTCAGAATTGCAATTTTTATTTGAGGAAAATAAAACCTTTGCAAAACAGTGAGAGCTCTGCCTGTGTACAGGCAGAACGAGGTCTTTGGGAAGAACCCTGCAATGTGCTCACCCCTGGGAGGCAGAGTACAACCAGCTGGCAAGGGGGATTTCTAGACCGTAACCAAATCACCATGCAAGTCCTTCACTTTGTAATGTTGGGCTTCTCTGCAGTAGCTATGTGTCACATCTTCAGCAGAGACAATGCATATTTCCCCATCGTTTCTCTGAAATATCCATCATAAAAATCCAGCTTTGCTCGCCATGACTTGCAGCCCCCTGAAGGCCATAACCAGTTTCTGACAGACTTCAGCACAGACAAGATTTCACTCTCAGACAGGAACAAATCTTTAAATAAAAACAAAGTGTCCCACAAACAATTACAGTGTTTTCCATCAACACAGTATTCGGCAGCCTCAGAAGTGCTGACACTGTTAGCGCAATGAATTTTTGGTGGGAGCCTACAGGAAGCTCATGGTGTAGGATCGGGGTTATTACACCATTTTTAGAGGCATAAAATTCCCTCACTAGGTGCACTGAAAAATAGAGCTCCTTTGCAAAGGATTAATACTTCACAGCCACTATTAATAAGCTTTCAGCACTGCGGTTTGGGATTGCCACAAAATGCTGTTACCAAGATTTCCCGTGCAGCCCTGCCCATCTGCAGTATTTACCAGAGAATTTAAAGTACAGTGGACTTGAGTTTTCCAGGGAGCAGCCATCATTCCTGCGCTCTCTCTAGAGTGACTACTGGAAGCCAAAAGCATTTAAGCAAAGCTAGATAAAATCAGCAGCACCCAATGTGGGTTCTTTCTGGTTTCCTGCAAGTAAACAGACATGTTTACAAGGGGCTGTACATTCACATCAATCATAAGGTGACTTTGTTTACAGTAGAGGAATTTCCTGCAGGCTTTTGCTGTCCTGGTTTCTTTCTCTTTGTATTTACTTTTGTTCAAATGCAATTTAAAAAAGCCATAGGTACTCCAGCTCAATTCAAAACGTGACACACAGAAATCTGAAACAGGCTATAATTCATGCCCAGATTTAGTTGTTCTTTTTCTTGTTTGTTTGTTTAAGCTAACACACACCTCCGCATTAAAAAGCCACTTTTCTCTACCCATCCAATTCATCTACACCTGGCAAGAAAGCAGCTTTGATTTGTCTTCTCCATAAAGAACTGCTTTTCTCATCAAGCCCACAAAACACCAGAAGCCCACCTGACACAGGGATTGGGCTTTTACTTCAGGCATTTAAGAGGCAGATCTCTCAGAGGAATTAAAGTCAAAATGGTCTTGAATGCAAATGAAAGAGTAGCATTAATATCAGCTGAGAAGCCAGGGATTAGGCAGTTTTGCTGCCGTGAATAAGAGCAAACCATTTCACACCCCTTGATAAAGTAAAGAGTGACTGCAATGGGGATTTAATTCGAAGAACTGCTGCAGAGTTTGGCTACAAACTCCAGAACTTTGACAGAAAAGTGCATCTCAACAGCAAGTTCTTCATTTTCTATGAAAGAAGTCAGAAAACCTCTAAAGACGACTTCTGTACAAGAGCTTTTTATCTGCAGTCACCCAGAGATGGATACAGCCAAAATTTGAATTAAAGGAGCTCCATGGTCACTTCTGCGTGATGCCACTCAGAGCAAACATGCCGCAGTGAGCCACAGGGCAGGAGGGAAGCTACAACACTCCTGGCCTCACTTCTCTCTGGTTCTTCCCTTCAGCCCCAGCTGTGCCCGGAGAGCAGACCTGCTGCTCCTGGTGCACAGCGATGAGCAGGGCCCACAGCGGTGCAATGTGACCACTCATTAGGTCACTGGGGTTTGTGACACCCGAGCACAAGCAAGCATTAACAAGTCAAACAGAGGAAGTGCCAGGAACAGGCACTCCTTTGACACACAAGCTTGTATATCCCACAGAGGCCGCTAAAGACAGAAGAGCTAGAGCAGGAAGTGCAGAGCCAGGGGTTGCAGAGAAAAGCGTAGATCCCTATTTCCGAGCGGCAGAAGAGGGAAGTGCTGCCCCCACTTGCCCTTCCAGGTAAGCTGGAAAAACCTGAGCAGGGCCCACATGAACATGAGGCTTTGAGAATTTCTTTCCAGTAGTCTTCAATGTACAAGCCATGATTCAGTACAAAAGTACGGGCTGTCTTTGTTAGCATCTGTTAGCAAGAATGTCAGCTAATCAATACATTTTTACTGCCAGATACCTACAGGGCTGGAAGAGACACCATTTCTGACATTATTTTCAATGTTCTTCTTACAGCTCACGATCCTGGAAGCAGTTTTCCCTCACCTTGTGTGGCATCGTTACTCATCTTCACCGATGCTTATCTAGCTCCATCAATCTGCAAATGCCCATCCAGAGAGCAGTGTCCCTCTAGACACAGCCAACTAAACCCGCACAGCTAACCTTCTCCTCCCCATCCCTTCATCCTGCCAGGCTGCGGCTAGGTCAGGATTCAGCGCTTCATGGAGCGAGCACCCCTGTAGCTGACTCGCACTGTCCCCACAGAACAGCTTCGCTGCTCTAGGCAAAGAGAGTGAAAAGCTGGGACTTGGCAGTGCACAACAAACAAACCTTCCCAGTCCTGTAATCCAATTTACAAAGCAGCACCTCGTACCACATTTGTGCATCGCAGGTGAATAGAGCCACAAGCCATATCTGTTAGCAGCCCTTGCTGCAACCATAGACTTCTACAGAGCTATTTGGCACACTGGAGAATACACGTTAGCAAGCCTGGAACTGCCTCCTGGAAACTTCCCAGCCTCTCTTCTTGCTCTTCCAGACACCTCTTTTCTCTTCCTAGCTAGCTGTGTGTTTTTCTCTCCCATACACTGGCAGAGCCCGGGGTTCCTCAGTGCTTTGTGCTTTTGAGGAATCCCAGCTGCACGCACAGAGCCCAGAGATTAACTGGCGAGGGATGCTAAGCCCCAGGTGCTACTCTGCAGCACAAGCACTGCTCAGCAGAAGGACGTGTAGTGCAGGCACGGGGTGCTCTGAGCCAGCTGGGCAGCCCTGCAGTCTCCTCCTGCCGCTCACCTCTTGGCACCTGGCGAGTCGCTCACCTCCTCCACGTGCTGGTAAGCTCAAGCACCGCTGTGCCTTGTCACTTCGGATTAATGCGCTGAGCCCAGCGATAACAACATGCTGCTGCATGGGCTAGGTGAATCCAAGCTTACAAAACACAATCAGCAGAATAAATACCAAGTATACAAAATATATTATCTCCAGGCTACTGTCAGAAGGGAATAAAATCAAGGGAAAATTCTTCTACTGTCACTTTTAGTCAATAAGGCAATATCAATTAAAAGAGGGACACAGCCAGCAGTTCCATGCACACTCTGGGAAACACATCAATATCAATAGTATCTTGGAATAACATATTTAAGAGAATTAATTTAATTCTGAATGCTGTCTTGCCTCAGGACCAGTTTCTATTTGTCCCAAGACATGTTGAAACAATAAAGAACATTTTCTTACCAAGCCCCTGCAAAAAAATTTCTCTTAAGGCTTAAAAAAATTGGCAAAAAGCCCTCTGCAACGAAAATGGAAATCCTCATTGCCGCATAATCATCATACTGTCTTGAAAAATTCGTATGGATATCAGTGAATTAGAAAAACTTACAGGTTTAAAGCGTGATCCTTTTCTGGGAAGGACAAGCAAACAATCTTCCTTTGGCTTTAGAAAGGGACAGAACTGAGCAAAACTTCTCAGAGTATCTTCTCTGAGTAAAGAGCAAACAGATGATTTCCGTAAGTACTTAGACACTACACACCAAGAAGCACGTGCTGTACTTGACAGGTAGGTTGTGATATGTTTGTTTAGCTGCAGGAAAATGAAATTCTGGGGCTCCTAGCTGCTAATACAACCCAACGGATCATCAGGTATTTTGAAGAACTGGAAATAACCAGGACACCACAGTAAACACACAAGCATTTGGTATTTGCATTACATTAACCAACCTAACAGGTCATCTGAATATGCCTGGAATGTATGTAAAATTCCAGGGGGCTGGTCAAAATGTTGAGGCTGATCAAAATGAGGAGCAACTTTGAATTATATCTGACTGCATCTTTCCATTCTTTGAAGGAAAGTGGCTGAACTGTAAGAAAAAAGGAGGCTTACTTTTGTGAACCTCTTTGGAGCAGTATCTGCCACACAGAAGATAGTGAGGGAGAAGAAACATCCCTTGTATCCCACATGCCCTGATATTCTGGAAGGAAACACTAGGGGGTAGCCTGACATTCATCAAACTTCAGAAGGCAAAATGCAAGTTCCAGCAAGTTCTTTATAAATGTCTGGTTTTCAGTGGAGAAGACCATTACAACTGTTTAGCAATATACAAGGACGTTGTGGAATAACAGGGTAAAAGGACTTGCCTTGTTAGATGGATCTCGTTGGATAGTATCTGCTACAGCTCTCTCAGAGCCAACCAGCACTGGGAGAAGGAGGGCACTTGAAGGGAATTTCAGCATGTCAGAGACCCTGCAGTTATCATCCTCCTGAGGCATCACTGGTGCAGAGTGCACTCACCACAGGAAGAGACAAAGAAGCGCAGTGAAATGACTCCTCCTGCATCACACACTCGATAGCTACACTTAAAACCCAGCAAGAGCACCTCCACGGCTTGCAGCCTGCTGGAGGCACCCTGCATGTGAAGAGGGGTTAATCTACACTGTAGACATGTACAAGGTACAATATGCGATCAAGGTAATAAGCAGAAAAATCACTGAACCTAAAGCAATGTCGTCACTGGGGAATGGCTTCCTCATCTTTGCACCCCACGCAAGGATAAACACAGTCTCTTCCCCCTTAACTCAAGGTAACCTTGTGAGCTTTGGTTACATTTTTCATTAGAAAAGGCACAACCTGGGCAAGGAAAATAAATGAGCTCCAACTGGGGGTGTTTTTCATGCTTAATGCACAGTGTACAGCAGTACACACTTCCGTGTTTGGGCTTTCTCATCTCCGTAAGAAAAGGGTTTCTACATTTCAAGAAAAGGAGAGGAATCCCCAGTGTTCTGGTCTCCTTGACATTGTTCATGGTGAACATTTGCATAGCAGATCCTGCAACCTGTACTTTCTTTATCCAGGCTGTGTGCATGCTCACACCTGACCACAGTCCTGCTGTATTTGCTGCCAGAGAGATTGCTTGGGAAACATCAGAGTTCCAGCAGCAAACCCAGCTATTGTTCTGTTGCAAGAAACCTAACCAATTCACATAGTTTTACTTAAGCTAATGTAAAAATCATTCAAGTGTTCTTCCCTTCCCCACCCTGCTGCTGATTAAAGGTTATTATAAGATTCACAGACCTCCCATTCCTTCCCATCTAGTAGAGCCATTTGTCCAATGCACTGGTGTGTGTGGTAGTCATTTGTGCCATCCGTAGGCACAGACGTAGAGAAAATTGTTGGAGCATGTAATTAAGGCCCTCTAAGGACAATGTCAATGCTAAGCACATGCCCAAATGCACTGCTGAGCTGGCAGCACTGGTAAATCAAGATTTTCAGCTGTCAGGCTTTGAATGAGAAACTCGATACCTGCACCAATGGGTGAAATCTTCTGCCTCAGAGTTTGGCGACTGCTGCAGCTTTAATCTGTTGGCAACTCCTGGGGCTGGTGCATCCCTGTCTCCAGGCATGGGCAGCACACAGAAAGCAGGCACCAGGGCAGAGCAGTGCTGATGAGCATGAAAGAGTTGCATGAGCAGTCAGGGACAAAACTCAGAAAGGTTCAAGGCGTTGGGTGAGATGTACAGATCAGGAGATGCCACGGCCAACAGGAGATATTATAAATGCTCTTGAGTATCAAGACAGCGAGGAAAGAAAGTGCCACTGGCCCGCTCACTTGGGAGCAGGGCTGTGATCCCCAAGCTCAGGAGCAAGAAGTGGTGCCAGCAGGGAACAACTGGCCCAGCTCTGCTAGCTCTCACACCCAGGTTAGGTTGTCCTGCTAACTCCTAGGCAAGCTGGCATGGCACAAAGGTGCAGTGGAGTCTGGGGGCAGTGCTGGACTCCTTGGGGGGATGATTACCCCGACTGCACTGCCAATCACTCCTGGGATCTCCCTCAGAGCCCGGCTTGCCCTGTGGGCCTAAGCAAGTCTGTGTGCAGGTGGTGTGTATTCGGGAGAGCATGCTCCTGCAGACACACTTCCCAGGCAGA